>NC_073391.1:33960460-34657960 GCF_028641065.1 Leucoraja erinaceus | reverse complement strand
AAAAATAGATCAGTACTTGAGTCTTAGAGGTTCTGTGGTGTATCGGCCATTAGGGTTGAGGAAAGAAAGGTTTGATCAAAGGTGCTGCTCATTGTTGTGTCTGTCTGGCCTGCCCCCTTCCTCCCCCTCCCTGCCCCCTTCCTCCCCCACCCTGCCCCCTTCCTCCCCGTCCCTGCCCCCTCCCTCCCCCCTCCCTACCCCTTCGTATCCAGGTCAGAAGTATTTGCCTCATCATCCCCAACCCTAGTGCAGTTTTGGTCCCCTGATTTGAGGAAGGACATTCTTGCTATTGAGGGAGTGCAGCGTAGGTTTACAAGGTTAATTCCCAAGATGGCGGGACTGTCATATGCTGAGAGAATGGAGCGGCTGGGTTTGTACACTCTGGAGTTTAGAAGGATGAGAGGGTATCTTATTGAAACAGATAAGATTGTTAAGGGTTTGGACACGCTAGAGGCAAGAAACATGTTCCCGATGTTGGGGGAGTCCAGAACCAGGGGTCACAGTTTAAGAATAAGGGATAAGCCATTTAGAACAGAGACGAGGAAAGACTTTTTCTCACAGAGAGTGGTGAGTCTGTGAAATTCTCTGCCTCAGAGGGTGGTGGAGGCCGGTTCTCCAGATACTTTCAAAAGAGAGCTAGATAGGGCTCTTAAAGATAGCGGAGTCAGGGGATATGGGGAGAAGGCAGGAACGGGGTACTGATTGGGGATGATCAGCCATGATCACATTGAATGGTGGTGCTGGCTTGAAGGGCCGGATGGCCTCCTCCTGCACCTATTGTCTAATGTCTCAACCGGAAACACCACCCATTCCTTTCTCCAGAGACAATGCCTGCCCGGATGAGTTACTCCAGCATTTTGTGTCTATCTTCTGCCCAACCTCTACTTGTAGCTTAGCCCCTTGAGTCGTAAACCTTTGTAGACTTTCTCTGCACTCTTTCCAGCTCAATGACATCTTTGCTATAGCAGGATGGCAAACTGAGCAGAATGCTCCAGATGCAACCTCACCAACATCTTTCCAAAATGAACATTTGTTTCCAAAATTAATGTATTTAGAGCAGCAATCTTCAGCTCAAGTCCCTCGGCGTTCGAGTCCACAGATAGACACAAAGTGCTGGAGTAACTCAGCGGGACAGGCAGTATCTCTGGATAGAAGGAATGGGTAACGTTTCTGGTCGAGACCCTTCTTCAGAAGTCACGACCTGAAACACCAAACATTCCTTCTATCCAGAGATGCTCCCTGTCCCGCTGAGTTACTCCAGCATTTTGTGTCTATCTTCGGTTTAAACCAGCAAATCTGCAGTTCCTTCCTACACGTTAAATTCACACACTGCTTATCGCTCTGCGTAAAGTCTTGTTACCTAAGGTCTTCTTGGACATAAGGATATACTTGAAAATTATTTAAAAGGCTGCCATGCAGGTACTTGGGTTTGAGTAAAATGTTGTAAAACTGAGTTTAAAACCTGTGTTCCTGTGACCGTATCACCAGTCAAAACGTGCAAGCATGTTGGATAATTTGTCCTGCTGTCCTTTTCACTGCAATGTTTAGTTTAGTTCATTGTCACTGGTATTGAGAAAGGTTTTCAGGTACAGTGAAAAGCTTGTATTGCATGCTAACCAGTCAGCAGCACTGTACATGATTACAATTGAGCCGTTCACAGTTTACAGATACATGCTAAGAGGAATAATGGTTAGCGTAAGGTAATGTCCATTTAAAGATAGTCAGAGGGCCTCCAAAGAGGTAGATAGTAGCTCAGGTCTGCTCTCAAGTTGTTGGTAGGATGGTTCAGTTGGCTGAAGACAGCTGGGAAGAAAATGTCCCTGAATCTGGAGGTGTGCGTTTTCACACTTCTGTACCTCTTGCCTGATGGGAGAGGCCAGTCGAGGGGGTGAGACTCGTCCTTGATTCACTTGCGGTGGTCTCGCTGAGGCAGCATGGAGTGAAACGGCACTTTGTTGCATTTACATAGGTACGGTGAAGTGCCTCATTTTGAATGCTATCCAGTAAAATCATACTATACATAAGCACTGTCAGTCTTTGCTTAGATTTATTGTCACACGTACGGAAGTAGAGTGAGAAGCTTTGTTGTGCATGTTATCCATACAGGTCCTGTATGCCCTACATTGACACAGTCAGTTCACACTCAAGTGCAATAGATTGCGGTTTTTAAAATAAAGTCGATTTCTTCTGAGGCAGTACACAGTCACTTGGTTTCCGGTGCCAAAATCTACCTTTTGTTAATCAAGTTCTTGAAAAACATTGAGCCTTGACTTGACCATGAAGGCCCATTGACTTGGTGGTGGCACTGGGTCGGAGTTGCAGGGGTTGACCTGGCCAGGTGATGTTGTTGATGTCCTCCACCGCTCTGTGCTGCTGCAGGCCATCTGCACGCTCGGCACAACCGCAGGGTTTCCA
Source organism: Leucoraja erinaceus (assembly GCF_028641065.1). Classification (NCBI taxonomy): domain Eukaryota; kingdom Metazoa; phylum Chordata; class Chondrichthyes; order Rajiformes; family Rajidae; genus Leucoraja; species Leucoraja erinaceus. The sequence goes on along the minus strand of NC_073391.1, from coordinate 34,655,545 downwards.
CCGGTCTGGGCGAATTTCCCCTCCCTCGTCCTCCATGCCATGGGGGCAGCCTCCCGCAGCCGACCTCCGAACCATCCCACAACTGAATCGCCCTCTCACCGCCAACTAGAGAGCCACCCGGACAATAGACAATAGGTGCAGGAGTAGGCCATTCGACCCTTCGACCTCCCATCTACCTCATCGGAGACCCTCAGGTTATCTTTGACTGGACTTTACCTTGTGCTAAACATTGTTCCCTTTATCCTATATCTGCACACTGTGGACGGCTCGAGTGTAATCATGTATAGTCTATTTGTTGACTGTGTAACATGCAACAAAAAAGCTTTTCACTGTACCTCAGTACACGTTACAATAAACTAAACCGACTACACAACACCGAGAGCGTGGGCGATGAGACCCCAGCCCGCTCACTGGCGCCCATCTCCTCCATCCACTACTGCCTGCACTGACAAATACTTTTATTACAAAAATAGACTTTTACTCAGAATAAAAAAAATCATATTAAACTATCATAAAACTCTGCATACATTCTCAATGTCTATATAGTCAATAGTGTCATACTGAGTAGTGTCGCACTTATTTTTAAACCAAATGCCCTTGCCACCTATGTGGCCCCCTAGGTTGATCTCCCTTCCCTTGTTTGAGGGCTGTCCCCACCAGACCCTGCCTCTCGATGTCCAGCAGTGGAAGTTGCCCTAGAGTGTGGTCCTCCCCCACAAAGCCTTGGCGTTGGCTGCACCTATGATGAAATGGAATGCACACCTTCTAATATCGATAAGGTGTACACTCCACATAGAGGCCTTTAATTTAAGTCTATGTATCTGTAAGCAGCCCTCACTTCAAGGAGGTCGGACTAGAACAAGCTATACTTCAAAGCCTAAATTACTTCACTACCTTAGCCCCTTAAACCAAAGTTTAGCTGTCAATAATCACTCATTTGAGCAGCGAGTCGATGCTGATCGCTGCAGAATGGTCTTGACCCAACATGTCACCCATTCCTTCCCTCCGGAGATGCTGCCTGTCCTGCTGACACGTTGTGTCTATCTTCGGTTTAAACCTTCATCTGCAGTTCCTTCCTACTGATAGCCAACAAAGCAGTTTAAACGGTTAATGTTTAAATGAAACATGTGTTATTTGGAGAGGTGTCTTCTACAGAGATTCTAATTTACATAGAATGTAAAACTGTACAGCACAAGAACAGGCCCTTCGCCCACAGTGTCTGTAGTTTCTATGGTAGTTCCAGGGACCATGTCCGCAATGGGGTAGAGGTGGATCAGACAGTACCTTCGCTTGTGGATGGACCGTTCAGAAGCCTGATAAGAACATTATGCCAAGACCACTTCTTATCTACCTGTGCATATTCCATGTTCCTCCAAATTCTTACAACACTATACTAATAAGTTGCAGATGGGCAAGTTGACCATGGCAGAATGAGACTGAGGAGGGAACTCAGTGCTGTCCCACTGTAACTTCTACCCATCCTTGCTGTCTTCTAACGTTGATACTGTTCCCCTGCAAGTTGACATCTTTGTGATGTTTTGCAACGATATGGATCAGATCAAACAGTTAGAGGGACGTAATTCGGTGAACACGGACCTTGTTTCCTGATCGGGTCACGGGGATCATAGTGCAAAGGTGTCATGGATTGCGTTGTTTGTCTTGATCATATTGGGAGGATGAGCAGGGTGTACTGGTTTGAAGTTTAGCTTGTTTAACAACAAGCATCTCTACCCTTGACCAGTTTCTACTGCTGTGCTGGAAAACTGAGGATAGCAATAACTCTGATGAAGGGTCCCAACCCGAAATGTCATCTATTCCTTTTCTTCAGAGGTGCTGCCTGACCTGCTGAGTTACTCTAGCACTTTGCGTCTATCTTCAGCAACAAGGCTCTAGGGTTGAGTCAGTGAGTCGCCTCTTTGGGCCTGGACAATGAGTGTCCATCACACACCAAGCCTCAGTTCGTCCCTCAGCATGTACTATGGAGGCCTGGCCAGTTAGCAACATTCCCGAATGGACATGTTGAACCAGGATCGCAATGAATGGCGGTGCTGGCTCGAAGGGCCGAATGGCCTCCTCCTGCACCTATTTTCTATGTTTCTATGTTTCTATGACATCTTGCTAAAGCTCACACCACCAGATTCAGGAACAAGCTTCTTCCCCCATCATTATCAGGTTTCTGAACGGCCCTTCCACAAGCTCGGGTACTGTCCGATTCTATTTTTTTTAGTTTGGTTTAGAGATACAACTCGGAAACAGGCCCTTCGGCCCACCGAGTCCGTGCCGGCCAGCGATCAACCCGTACACTAACCTACACACACACAAGGCGCAACTTTTACAACTTACAGATGCCAATTAACCTACAAACTAGCACGTCTTTGGTAGGCGGCGCGACTCTGGTCAGCAGCGGCCTCTGCAGCCTGTCCGCGTTTTTATTATTTTTTGTCTGTGTTTTTATGTAGTTTTTGTTATTTTATGTTGGGGTGTGTGTGTGTGTGGGGGGGGGGGGGGTGGTGTGGGAGGGGGGGGGGAATCTGTTGAATCTCTCCCTGCACTGGAGACCCCGACCTTTTCTCGTCGGGTCTCAGTTGTCGTTGGGGCCGCAACGAGGAGCGGCCTCCAACAGGAAGAAGCCGGGGACTCTGGTGCTACGACTCACCGTCGCCGTCGCGGAGCTGGCCGAGACCGGAGCGGGTGGAGCGGTGGAGGAGCGCTGCCGCTGCCACTGCTGCTGCTGCCGCTGCTGCTGCCGATGCCGCTGCTGCTGCTGATGCGGAGGCTGCTACTGCGGGTCTGCAGACGGCGGCACCGGGAGCCCGCGGATCCCTGGAGGGAGACCGCTTTTCGGGGCTCCTGCAACGGCGACTTCTCCCGCCCGAGTTGCGGGGTTGAAGAGCTCCTGGAGCGGGGCCTAACACCACTGCCCCGCGCGGCTTGGAATGGCCGCGGGACTCTGCGAGCGCACACCGGGTGCTCCAACATCAAGACCCGGTGTGCGACCTCGCACCACCCGGCGTGGCTTTAATGGCCGCGGGACAATCGCCATCGCCAGCCGGGGGCTTTGACTTTGACTCTGACATCGGGGGGGGGGAGAGTGCAGTGGAGAGATAAGTTTTTTTTGGCCTTCCATCACAGCTAGGTGATGGATGTTTATGTAAAATGTGATTATGTTGTGTCTGGGGTCTATTTGTGTGTAATGTATGGCTGCAGAAACGGCATTTCATTTGGACCTCCAGGGGTCCAAATGACAATTAAATAGACTATTGACTATTGACTATTGACTTTGGAGTATGGGAGGAAACCGGAGTGGTCACAGAGAGAATGGACAAACTCTGTACAGACAGGACCCATAGTCAGGATCGAACCTGGGTCTCTGGTGCTGTGAGGCAGTAACTCTACCGCTGTGCCACCGTGCTGCCCCATTGTGGACCTCTACCCCATTGCGGATATTGGACTTTGTCTCTGGAACTGATGCACCACAATGCTGAGAACAATATTCCAGACTCTGTATCTTTCCCTTTGCTCTACATATTGTACTTGAGTTTGAGCTAATTGTATTTATGTGTGGTATATTGAATTCTATTGGATAGCATGCAGAGCAAAGCTTTTCACTGAACATCGGAACATCTGACTAATGAACCTGTCGACAAGTTGATGGTCCCTGCAGCATTTGATGTCCATCTCGGAATCTGTCCCTGGGAACAGCCCATATATCAAAGAATCGTCTGATACGGAGAATGTTCGGATGAACCGTGACAAGGATCCTTGTATTATTCTCCAGACCTTCATCGCAAAGCAAATCTTAGATGTTAGTTTCTGAGATACAGCTATGTCTGAGATTCAGACTTCCTACAGTGTCTGGTTCTTTAGCTTTGCCCGACAGGACCCGGAAGAAGGAATGACTGGGGTGGGACAAGTCTTTAGTTGTGTTGGCTGCTTTGCTGAGGCAGTGTGATGTGTAGATGGTGTCGATGGTGGCGAGTCTGGTCTGTGTGATGGACTGGGCGACATCCACAACTCTCTGCAATTTCTTGGGCAGAGCTGGCTCCCAAACCAAGCTGTGACGTGGGCCAACAGGTTTCCACCATACCTCTGTAGAAGTTTATAAAAGTGATTGGAGACCGGTTTCCTTGGTCTCCTCATGTATCGTGAATAATCCCACCACTCTCTCCGTTCCTTGATCAAAGAAGGATCCCGACCCAATCGGTGGTCGGTGTGTACTCGGTGGGCTGAAGGGCCTGTTTCATGCTGGATCTTGATTGTAGCAGGGGTGAAGTGTTGTTTGAAGAAGGATCTTGGCCTGTAACACCATGGAGATGCCGGCTGACCCACTGAGTTACTCCAGCACTGCGTATCTATCTTTACTGAAAAGCACTTGCCCATTCAGGTAAACCTTAGCCTGAATATCTCCTGGATCACTGAGGGTCAGTGGTGTCAACAACTTACTCTCCCTCCTGGATTCCCACGCCTGATTTCCCGTGCAGTTTGGGATGTAGTCAAGGCCAGCATTAATTGCCTTCAAAGCTGAGGTGAGCCACCACCTTGAACCACTACGGACCCTCTGGGCAAAGGTGCTGATGAGAGGGAGCTGCAGGATGTAGGCCCCAGTGAAGATGGAGGCACGACGATACATTTCACCGTGGGCGTGGCGTGGGATGGAGGGGAACCTGCAGGTGGAGGCGTTCCCCAGCGCCTTATTCTTTGTTGGGTTTGGAGGTGTGAAAAGCCCGGTCGATAGACTACAGGGAGTGTGGTCCCGGGTATGGGGAGAAATGTCTGCCTCAGGCAATAGAAACCTCACCCAGGGCTCACACAAAAAGCTGGAGTAACTCAGCGGGACAGGCAGCATCTCTGGAGAAAAGAAATAGGTGACGTTTTGGGTCGAGACCCTCTTCAGACGGAGAGTCTGGGGAGAGGGGAGCTAGTGATAGGGGTTATGGTGTAAAAACGATAGATCATAGCCTTTATGTGTTGTTTTCACACTTTGCCTTTCCATATCTCGAGACTCCCTGACTCTCAGCCTGAAGAAGGGTTTCGACCCAAAACAACACCCACTCCTTCTCTCCAGAGATGCTGCCTGTCCCGCTGAGTTACTCCAGCTTTTTGTGTCTATCTTCGGTTTAAACCAGCATCTGCAGTTCCTTCCTACACACTTGCAGTGAAAAGCTTTTGGTGCGGGCTAACCAGTCAGCGGAAAGATAAGACATGATTACAATCGAGCCATTCACAGTGTACCGATACATAATAGGTAAAGTACGAAGTGTTGCTGCAGGAGTAGAGATTTAAAAGTGTGGTGCGATTATAATGTGTGTTTGCAGATCCGCTCCTGCCTCGAACACACAAATAGTCGCCTGGGATGGGCGCCATCTTGGAAGGGGTAAGGGATACGAGAGATACAGACGGTGATATGGAGAGAGATATAAAACAAATGAACGAAAGATACGCAAAAAAGTACCGATGGTTAAGGAAGCGGTGTGGGCTAGGTGAGAATGAGTTATACAGTCAATGAAATTCACCAGAACGCCAGCAAAACTAGTACAACGACTAGTTGGATGGAGAAGGAGAGAGAGGGGTTGCAAGAGTTACTTGAAGTGAAAGATATTAATATTCCTACTGTTGGGTTGTAAGCTGCCCAAGCAAAACATGAGGTGCTGTACCTCCAATTTGCGTTTGGCCTCACTCTGGCAGTGGAGGAGGCCCAGGACAGAACAGTCAGTGTGGGAATGGGAAAGAGAGTTAAAGTTGGGAGATGACGTAGGCAAAGGCTGATTGAGAGAATATGTTCTTCGAAACAGTAACCCAGGATGCCAACCATTTCCATTGTACGTCTGGCTAAGGCCCTGAGGTTTGACTGCACACATCATGGGTCTTTGTGATTTTGTCAATCTTTCATTTCACAAGTAAAGTCCTCAGTTCACATCTGCTCCTGGTCCAGGATGTCCCGATGGATGTCTCCCATCCCAGGATGTCTCCCGATCTCGCCGGTCCCAGGAGACCTCCAGAGAGTTGGTGAAACCCACGGGGGTGGCTGTCAGCTCGGGCAGACCCCTCAATCCGAGAGCAGGCGGGGACGGGAGGTGGCTTGCAAAAATCCCCCAACCCCCACCCAACCAACTGTGTCAGTTCAGAGTCACAGAGTTGTACAGCACAGAAACGGGCCCTTTGGCCCATCTTGTCCATGCTCACCAAGTTGGCACTCCTGGTTTGTCCCACCTTCCTGCACATGGCCCATATCCCTCTGAACCCTTCCTTTCCAGATCTGTCCAAATCTGATTTAAAAGTCGTAATCACACTCGCTTCCGTAACATCCTCTGGCAGCTCATTCCAGATACAGACTACATTTGTTTAGTTTCGTTTATTGTCACATGTACTGAGGTACAATTAACAGCTTTCGTGGTATGGTAACCAGTCAGCGGAAAGACAATACATGACTACAACTAGCCGTCCACGGTGTACAGATAAAGGATAAAGGGAACAATGTTTAATGCAAGATAGAGGCCACTGAATCAAAGATAGTCCGAGCGTCTCCAATGAGGCAGTTGGTAGCTCAGGACCGCTCTCTAGTTGTTGATGGGATGGGTCAGTTGCCCAATAAACAGGAAAAGCAGATAAACTGGATAAGTAGCAAAGTTGTCCCTGAGGTTCCTCTTAAATTTTTTCCCTCTCACCTTAAGGCTGTGCCCTCTAGTTTTAGAATCCTCTACCCCGAGAAAAAAAGACTGTGAATGTTGGCTTTATCCATGCCCCATATGATCTTGTACACCTCAATAAGGTCACCTCTCAGCCTCCCAGTCTATCCAAACTCTCCCTGTAACTCAAGCCCGCAAGCCCAGGTAACATCCTAGTAAATCCCTTCTGCACCCTCTCCAACTTAATGACATCCTCCCTATAGCTGGTCTGACCAGAGCTGTGTACAGTAGTGCCGGGCGGAGGGAGGGTGAAGTGGAGCCAGGAGTTGAGGACCTGCCCCTCCAGGTAACGCAATCTGTAATCCGCAGGAAGTTGATCAGAGACTGGTTGAGATCCCATGGGGAACTCGTGGGGTGGGTGAGGGAATGATGTGGAGGACCAAGGACTGGTCGCAGTACCTCTGCAGGCCACTGGGTGGGGGTGTAGGGTCAATCTCTGCCTCCACTACCTCTGGGAGAGACTGATGTACTCACTCTGGGAGGGAATCGAGACCCTCGGCTGGTGGTGGTGGTGGTGGGCAGATGAAGCAAAGCTGAGAGCCCGCCCTTGTCAACGTAGTCTGACCCATGCTTGTCCCCACAGCTGTAGATAATGCGCGGGAAAGCTCATTGTACACCCATGACCGTGCAGCCATGTACACAATCTAATTCCATTCACAAATTTACAGGCGGCACCACCATTGTGGGCCGGATATCAAATAATGATGGGACGGAGTACAGGAAGGAGATGGAGAACCTCGTGTAGGACCCCGGGGGGGGGGGGGGGGGGGCTGAGTGAGTCACTGATCACCGGCCTCAGGGGAACCTGGTGAGGGAACAGAGCGGGGGCACAATTATTACTTTTTGTTGTTGCTCGACCCACAAATACTGGGGGATAATACAGGCCATCCTCAACTCAAAACGTGGGGGGGATATATCACTCCCACCCCTCTCTTTCTCTCTCTCTCTCTCTTTCTCTCTCTCTCTCTCTCGGAACCGACTCTCCCTCTCAGGGGGGGGGGGGGGGGGGTGGGGGGCAGTTTCCTCCAGGGCTGGTCGTGGTTTTGCTGCGCTCACTCTGCGCTCGTTCCGAGATTCTGGATGTCGGAGGTTCTCAGAAGGAGAGAAAAATACGCCTGCGGGATGGATAATTTCGGGTTATGAAGCATCTCGCTAAAAAAGTGGAGGGGCTGCAGCCCCCCCGGTTCCACACCCCATGTCGCGTCCCGGTGTCGAGACAACAACCTTTCTCTCGATGTCAACAAGACAAAGGAGATACTTATCGACTTCAGGAGGCAAAGCGGTAAACACACCCCGGCATGCATTGATGGCATAGAAGTAGAGATAGTTGATAGCTTCAAATTCCTAGGAGTAAATATCACCAACAACTTGGCCTGGACAACCCATATTGAAGCAATGGCTAAGAAAGCACACGATGACTGCTTCCTTAGAAGGCTCAGCAAGTTCGGCATGTCCCCAACAACTCTGATGACCAACTTCTACAGATGCACCATACAAAGTATTTTATCTGGATGTGCCACAGCTTGGTTTGGGAACAGCTCCATCCAAGAGGACAAGAGATTGCAGAGAATTATGGACGCAGCGCAGACAATCACACAAATCAACCTCCCTCAAGAAGGATTTCGACCCGAACCGTCACCTATTTCTTTTCTCCGGAGATGCTGTCTGACCCGCTGAATAACTCCAGTTTTTCGAGTCTATTGCCCTTCCATTTACTCCATTTACACCTCACTCTGCCTCGGCAAGGCCAGCAGCATAATTGCGAGGTGTCGAGTGCGTCGTGGATACTGATAATAATGTTGTTATCTGATGACTGATGTTTGCAAACTGCTGGGTTGTTTTGATCTTTGCAGCGATTTAACTGTGGAATAAACCCTCCAGGTTGACGGCTGGTCGCAGTACCTCTACAGGCCACCGGGTGGGGGTGTAGGCTCACTCTCTGCCTCCACTACCATGGGCAGAGACTGGAAACAAGACCCTCAGTTGGTGGTTGTGGCAAAGGGAAGCAAAGCTGACAGCCCGTCCTTGCCAACAAAGTCTGGTCATAAAGTCCCACCCATGCCTGTCCCCACGGCCGTAGATGATGTGCGGGAAATGAGTGGGGATTGGCGACCGGGTCTTCGTGTCACCCTGTTTATTGTCCCTTGTGCCCCTTCATCTTGGTTTGGGAGTGTTATTTTCACTTGTACCGACACACAATGAAAAGCTTTGTTTGGGTGCTATCCAGTCAAATCGCAGCATACATGAGTACAATCAAACCGCACACAAGTACAACAGGCAGTGCAAAGAGAAAAAATACCGGAGTACAGAATATGGTGTAACAGCGTTATAGTGTTATTGTTACAGTTACAGAGAGAAAAGTGCAATGTCCATAATGAGGTAGGTTGGAAGATCGGGACTATGCTCTACCGTATGGGCGGTCCTTTCAGTGGTCTGATAACAGCGGGGAAGAAGCTGTTCCTGAAGATAGATACAAAGTGTTGGAGTGACTTAGTGGGTCAGGCAGCAGCATCTCTAGAGAAATGGAGTGGGTGGTTTTAGGTCGGTATCCTTCTTCCGACTGAAAAGGTCAGAAGAAGTTTTTCAATCCAACGAAGTGTTCCGACCTGAAACGTCACCTACTCCACACCTCCGGAGATACTGCGTGACAGAGGTCCACGTGCTCCTCCGCTAACCTCATCTTCTGCATTTGGTGTTCCAGATTCAGATTCAGATTCAATTTAATTGTCATTGTCAGTGTACAGTACAGAGACAACGAAATGCATTAAACAACGAAATGCATTCCAGACGTGGCCTCCTTGACATCGGCGAGACCCAAGCATAGACTTGGCGACATCTTTGCTGAACACCAGCATGTGGCCTCTGCACTTTCTCTGTAACTTTAACACTATATTATCTGTGTTTTCTTTCTCTGTTGTGCTGATGTGTAGGAAGGAACTGCAGAAGGTGGTTTAAACCAAAGATAGACACAAAATGCTGGAGTATCTCAACGGGACAGGCAGCATCTCTGGAGAGATGGAATGGGATGCGTTTCAGGTCTTCAGGCTGAGAGTCAGGGGAGAGAGCGTCTAGAGATAAGCAAGAGAGAGGTGTGAAAATGACAGAACAAAGCTTTGATCCATCATTTTCACATCATACCCATATATCTGGTCTCCCTCTCCCCTGACTCTCAGTCTGAAGAAGGGTCTCGGCCCGAAACGTCACCTGATGTACTGATGTCTGGTATGAACTGCCTGGATAACACGCAGCGGTCCTTCATTATAACTAGGAACGCATGACAATAATAAACAAACATCAGTCTCACAGGAGCATTCTAACTAGCTCCTTGAATCTACCCACGTAACCTTCAATCTGCCCACGTAAACAGAAAGGGAAAGCTTTGCCCCAACTCCCCCCCGATGTGCCTGTACCACCAGTCACGAAAGCTGGTGATTGGCAGTTCGGCACACTGGAGACTTGTGTGTAGACACTCTCGGTAGACAGTATTATGTTCACTATGTACACTTTGTGATTCGAAGCTGAGGGCATTGGCAGGTGAAGGGGAAATTTGGCAACTGTTAACGCTCCGTCAACTCACCTCCCGCGTCCTCAGAAAGTGCCCTGAAGTTCCGCGATCGGTTCGGGAAGTGGGACACGGTGACCCCGGTGCACGGAAGCAGAGCGGCGGCTGCTGGAGGTTTGCGGTGGTCGCGGGCGGTGGTGATGGCGGAGGTGGCCGCTGGAGGCTCTGCAGCAGCCGGGCGAGCGAGCGGATTGAGCGGAGCCTGCGGCAGCTGCACAGAGCGGCGGTGGAAGGAGCCGACTGCATCGCGCTGAGTGAGCCAGGCCGACCCCTACTTCACCCACCCGGTGCCGCCTGGACACCGGGCCTGAACGTGAGGAAATAAAGAACTGCGGATCTCCTTGGACCAAGATTTCAGAGACTTGGCACCAGAACGTGGCAACTTTTAATTTCAATTCAGTTTAGTTTATTGTCACGTGTACCAAGGTACATTGAAAAGCTTTTGTTGCCTGGTGTTCCAGAAGAGGGCCTACTCGTGTACAGTATGTTTGGCTGGAGAGCGTACAGAACAAGCTTCTCGCTGCATCTCTGTACATGTGACAATAAATGAACTAAACTAGCTCGCAACCCAACACCCATCGCCTGAATCTACCAACCATGTAGTCCTACCCCCACCTCTTTCCAGCTTTCTTCACCAATCCGAAGAAAAGTCCGGGCCCGAAACGTCCGGACTCCACAGATGCTGCCTGACCCGCTGAGTTCCTCCAACACTTTCTCATTTTGCTCAGTTTTCCAGCATCTGCAGTTCCTTGTGTCTCCTCTCGACCTGCAGTACCGCTAGCATCAACCAGAGGGAGCTCCAGACTTGTAGTTATGCATTAGATTTCCATTGTAATTACCACCGAGTCTTACAATCTAATTAAAAATAGAATTGGTTTTGCCACAGGGGATTATCGTATGAACTGTGCTAATTTAAATAGCATATTTTGTTATCCTGGATTCCAGTGAAGATCTGGCCTCTGGTTGAAAAGGCTCAGAGTAGAAGTTTACTGTTGGCTAAAGTCAAGGCCTTTGACTGGTTAGTGCAGAACTTCAGTGTATAGTTTTGTAAACACTCCACACAAGGCTGTGTGTCCAACACCCAACACTGTTGGCTGAGTGGTGACGTGACAAACCTTGTCAAAGTAGGAAATTGAGAGGCTCAGTGAGTTAGTTTAGTTTATTGTCATGTGTACCAATGTCCGGTGTGTGCTATTCAGTCAGTGGAAAGACTCTACATGATTACAAATAAGCCATCCACGGTGTACAGATATATGATGAAGGGAATAACGTTTAGTGCAGGATAAAATCTGATTAAAGGTAGTCCGAGGGTCTACATTGAGGTAGATGGGTGGCCTGGGCTGCTCTCTAGGTGATAGGATGACTCTCGTACACATGTACAGAGATGCAACGAGAAGCTTGTTGTCTTATAACAGGCTGGGAAGAAACTCTCCCTGAATCTGGAGGTGTGTGCTTTCACATTTCTGTACCTCTTGCCTGATGGGAGAGGGGAGAAGAGGGAGTGACCGGGTGGGTGCGACTGGTCCTTGATGCTGGTGGCTTTTCCGGGGCAGTGTGAGGTCTAGATGGAGTCAATGCAATGGAGGTTGGTTTGCATGATGGCCTGGGCTGCATCCACAATTCTCTGCAATTTGTTGTTATCTTGGATGGAGCTGTTCCCAATCCATGCTGTGATGCATCCTGATAAAATGGTTTCGACACCGCATCTGTTGAAGTCGGTGAGAGTTCATTGGGGACTTCGCCCGTGTTGAACTTCCGAAGCCTCTTAAGGAAGCAGAGGCGTTGGTGTGCTTTCTTAGCCATTCTTCCTGGATAGGGCTGGCCCAGGACAAGTTGCTGGTGATATTGACCCATAGATACAGAAGCGTAGCAACCATCTCCACTTCTGTGCCATCAATGTATATGTACCGCTTCACTTCCTGAATTTGATCACTATCTCCTTTGTCTTGCTGACATTGAGAGAAAGGTTGTTTTCTCGACAACAAGTCATGAGGTTCTCAATCGCAGCCCACAACCATGGTGTCGTTTGCAAATTTGTGAATTGAGTTGGTGTCGCTAGGGAAGACAGTCTGACCGTTATTCCTGATCATGTTTAAGAGGCATTTGGAAAGGCCTGTAGAAACACAGAACTGCAGATGCTAGTTTATACCAAAGATAGACACAAGGCCCTGGGGCAACTTAGCAGGTCAGGCAGCAATTCTGGAGGAAAAGGTTAGGGAATATTTTAGGTTGGAACCCTTCTTCAACTACGCTGTTTTGTCTTGGAGTTGCTATAGGCAACGGTTAGGCAGGTTAGGACTTTATTCCTTCAAGCTCAGGAGCCTGAGGGGTGATCTTGTCGAGGTTTATAAAATGAGGGGAATAGAATGGGTGAATGCACAGTCTTTTATTCACAGCAGGAGAATCAGGAACCGGAGATCAGGTTTAAGGTGAAAATGGATAGATTTAGCGGGAACGTTTTCACACATTTTCAAGGTAGCGGGATGTGGGCCAAACGCGGGCAGGTGAGACCGGTTGTAGGACTCCAGCAGCCTGGTGCTTGTTTGGATCGGGGACCGCTCATAACAACTAGAATGCAGGCTAGGCTTTGAAAATAGTGCCAAAACATGATGCCTCTTGCATGCGGGATCAGTGGACTATTTCTGTACAATTTGCTAATCTGGGATGCACGGCAATACTTTACTGGACTGTTTGTAAGAAAGGAATTCCACCGTACATTTGCACTTTGCACGTTGATCAATAAAAGTGCCATTGAGTTTAGAAGGGGCATCTTGGTCGGCATGGACTCGTAGGGCTGAAGGGCCTTTCTGTGCTGTCTGACTCTACGGCTGTCTGTATTGGTTGAGGAAATGAGACCCATTCTGTTTATTAGTTCACAATCGTCCAGGATAGTATGTGCCATGCAAACTTAGATCAGTCACTTGGTCTTGAGCCAGTGCTGGCAGCCTGGGTGTGCCATTGAGTTCCCTTGGAATGGAACCCAAGCAAGCCCGACATTCCCATTGAGTGAGCCCACCTGCCTACTGTACACACACCTGTGCCTCTCGTCCTTTAACCCTGACAAGTTGCCGTATGACAGCAGAGTCTAGAAAGTGGGAGGACTCAAGACTATGGGGGTTAATATAGAACAAGTGATGGGTAAAAACTGCTGGAGTAACTCAGCTGGTCTGGAGGACATGGATAGGTGATGTTTCAGGCCAGCTGAAGTGGTGGATGCTATTTCACTCAATGATCAGTCTCTGAACGCTGGCTCCCACTTTGGCCCATTCAGAATTTGATTATATCCTTGGCTAGGCATCCATTCACGTGGGCACCAGAAACCATTCTGTGCAAACTTCTCCTGCAGGGAGAACCTGCTCATGGACACTATCCAAACTGTAATCCAAATGCTATTGTGTACAGTTCTGGTCATCCCTTTACAGGCTTTGGAGAAGCTGCAGAGAAGGTTTGCCACAATGGTGGTTGGATTAGAGGGCTTTAGCTACAGGGTTGGTTTAGGACAGACTTGGTTGTCGATGGGATACTTAATAGACGTATGTAAAATTATGAGAGGCATAGATAAGATAGACAGTCAGAACCTTTCCCCAGGGTGGAAATAGTGAGCATCACTAGTGAGCATCACTGTAAGGTGAGAGGGGGAAAGTTTAATAAAGGTGTGCGGGGCAAGTTTTCTTTTGCATAGTGGTGAGGGCCTGAAACGTATAACCAGGAGGGTTGGTGGAGATAGATACGATAGTGGTGTTTAAAAGGTTTTTACATCGGCACATCAAAGTACGGGGAATAGAGGGATATGGGTCATGTACAGGCAGGTGACATGTTTAACTTGGCATTATGTATAGCACAAGCATTGTGGGCCGAAGGACCTGTTTCTGTGCTGTATTGTTCTATGTTGTCAAGGACACAGCTTGAATGTCAAGGGAAAGTTTAAAGGAGATGTGTGGAGCAATTTTATTTGCCCCCACCTCTTCTCACTGGGACCTGGGCAGAGGGGCTGGGAGGGGGCAGGTTGGATTAGATGTGTGTCTTTCACCAATGCCCTCTAGCTCTACAGTGAAGGTTTGACTTAGCACGCAGTGTCTATTCAACCCTTGTCCAATTAATTGAGACCCAAGGAACTGCAGATGCTGGAATCTTGAACAAAGCGCAAAGTGTTGGACAAACACAGTGGGTCAGTCAGCATATGTGGAGGAAATAGGCATTTTGGAAGAATGGAAGAATCCTGACTCGAAACGTCACCCATCCTTTTTCTCCAGTGATGCTGCCTGACCCGCTGATTTACTCCTGCACTTTGTATCCATCTTCAGGTGTCATTTTGGATTCTGTGGAGGGAATGAATGGACAGATGACATTTTGGGTCGGGATCCTTCTTCAAGCTTCAAGAAAGGCTAATCGTCATACGTACCGAAAATGGAACAATGACATTGTTGCTTAAAGCAGCTTACCAGATCTGTAAACTGTTCTCATGACACGATAAAAGTTCAATAAATTAAAAACCCAAATATTAGTCAATAAAATCTAAAATCCCTAATGCAACCAAGGCAGTTCGTAGTTCGAAGTTTAGTTGGTGTTTGTAGTGTTCAAGAACTTAATGGTTGCTGGGAAGAAGATGTTCTTGAACTTGGAGGTCCCAGTTTTCAGACTCCTGTACCTTCTTCCTGACGGTAGCAGTGAGATAAGAGTGTGGTCAGCGTTGTGTGGGTCTTTGATAACATTGGCTGTCTTTTTGAGGCAGCACCGCCCATAGATCCCTTCGATGGTGGGGCAGAAAGAATGGGGGAGAAAGATTGAAAGAAGGGGGGTGGGGGGTGGAGGCGGGGCACTGCCTGGCAAGTGATATATTGGCAGATGAAAGATCCCCACCCATCTGTCAAAAATCCCCTTGCCTGGTCTTCAAAGTTTTCCCTGCATTTTGTGTTTTGTGCAAGATTCCGCCATCTACATTTTCTCGTCTCTCCTTTGAGGTAAATGATATCTCCTGACTGTATCTCAGTCTGCCGTGCTCTCTGTCTCACTAACTCCCTTCATCCTTTCCTCTCCCCCTTTCTTCTCTCTTCCATAGCTCAATTCCTCCGCCTCCACTTCAAGTCCAGTCGAGTCTATTACCTCCCCCTCCATCTCTCTGCCCCCTCCTCTCTCTCTCTCTCCACCCTCCTTCTCTTTCTCTCACCCTCCACTCTCTCTCCACCCTCCTTCTCTCTCTCCCCTCTTCTTTCTCTCCCCCCTACTTCTCTCCCCTTCCATCTCTTGCTCCCCCCTCCTCTCCCTCTCACCCAGTCATTGATCCTCCTCTGATATTCCTGTCTCTGGCTATCTCTCCTCTCCTCCACCATGTTAAATTTAATGAGATGAGATACAGGTACAAGGGAAACCTGGCTTGCAGCAGCATCGTAGGCACCTGGACTCAGCCAATATCCAGACATACGTTACCCAAACCTCTAAAAGAAAGAAAAATGTGTATATAAAACAATATTTCTGTTAAAAAAACACAATTATTGTGGGGAGGGGGCGGGGGGCGGGGGGAGGGAAGACAAGTCAGCAGTGTTGTGTTGCCGAGGTAGTATGAGGGTTTGTGTGGGTCGGTTCAATAACCCATTGGTTGTAGGAAAGTAGCTGTTCGTGAACCTGGTGGTGTGGGACTTGAGGCGTCTGCACCTCCTGCCCGACGGTGGCAGCGAGAAGAGGTCACGGCCCAGATCCTTCTTGTGGTAACTTCTTGTGTAGATGCATTTGATGGTGGGGAGAGCTATGCCCCCCTGATGGACCAGGCTGAGACCACCGCTCTACACCAAGACCCCCTCCCTGGCCCATCTTCCTCTCTCTCTCTCTCACTCTCTCTCTTCTTCCCCCCCCCCCCCATCTCTCTCTCTTTTCCCCCACCCCCTCTCTCCCGTGCTCCACCGTTCACTCCCCATCTCTCTCTTCCCCTCCTCTCTCGCCGCCCACTCCTCCTCTCGCCCTCTCTCTCCTCCTCTCTCTCTCTCTCCTCCTCCCTCTCTATTCCCCCCTCTCTCCCTCGCCCTCTTTCTCCCTCTCCACACCCCCTCCTCCCTCCTTCTGCCCCCCCCTCTCCCCCTCCCCCCCCCCCCCTCTCCCCCCCCCCCCCCCCCCCTCCCCACCTACCCCACTCTCTCCTCCCCCCCCCCTCTCCCCCCCTCCCCTACCCCACTCTCTCCTCCCCCCCCCCTCTCCCCCCTCCCCATACCCCACTCTCTCCGCCCCCCCCCCACACCCCTCTCTCCGCCAGTCACTCGTTTTGAGTAGGTTCTGATACTCGTGTTCGCGGCCACTTCTCCTCTCCTCTCCACAATGTTAAATCGAATCCAATTACTCGGCGTACCTCGGCGATGGACCTGCAGCCGTCTGTCCCGACCCGGCTCCCGCGGGGACCTCGGCTACTGCGATCCCAACTCACCGCCTTTGGAGATTTCACCACCAAATCCACATTATCCCCGAAATTCAAACTTCGTCTGAATTATCAACGAGAATTTGATTAATATGCAAATTTAAGCCAAACAGCTCCATATAATTCTTTCAGTAGAAGGTAATTAATCACTCGTTAAGGCAAATTAATACATATATCAATTCTGTCAGAAACATGTTCTGTTCAATAGCCCGTAAAATTGAAGTTTGAAGAATTAAAGGCGGTTCACCAACATTATGAGTAAGACTTTCAAATTGATCCTCTTTAGCAATCAATCAACACCCTCCCCTGGGTTAATATGGGCTAATTCTTTACACCAAATCACCCGCTTTAATGGCACACAGTCGATAGAAAGTTAACAAAAATGATAACGAAGTCAGGCCCAGGTGGTTGGTGATAAAGATGCAGGTTCCGCGGCTGGACCTGACCGAGATGGTGGCAGGGGAGAGAGAGGGGGGGGGTGGGGGAGTGAGGGGGTGGGGGTGGAGTGACCCCCTCGCCCCGTCCCGGGACCCCGGCACTGTTCCAGCCCCCGCCTGCCTGTCCCGGCTCCTCGCCCCAGCCCCACCCCACAACTGCCCCCCCTCCCCCCGCCGTTCGACTGGGGCCCTTTGACCCTCCCCGTTCCGGCCCCTGGGACCCCAGCCCGCCCCGGACACCTAGCCCGCCCCCCCCCACCTGCCCCCTCCTTGTCTGGCCCCAGGGACGCCCCCCTCGCTGTCCCGGAATCCCCGCCCTTACCCTCACCGGCCTCTCCCGGCCCCACGCCCCCCCCCCCCCCCCAACCCCCGCTCGTCTCGTGCCCTTTGATCCCGGACCCTCCTCGTCCCCCCCCCCCCCCCCCAGTCTTGGCCGAGAGACCACCCCTCACCGTCCCGGGACCCCCCCGCCAGAGAGTTTACTGTTTACGTGGTGGGGAACCGGGACCCCGACCCCGGACATGTTCCGGTCAGGGTGGGGAGAGACGCTGCTCGACGAGGCGGTTTTTTTTCCCTCTGGTGGGCGGGGGCAGCAGTTCAACTCCCCACCACCATCCGGACAACTCCGACACCCCCCACCGGGAGATATCTCTCCCCCTCCCCACGACCCGACTCCTCTACCCCATCCCTCCTCCCTCCTCCACATCTGCCCCTCCTCTCCTCCACTCTGACCCATCCCCTCCACCTCCATCCCCTCCATTCCATTCTGGCCCTCCCCTCCACTCTGTCCCTCCTCCTCCCTCCTCTCTCTCCTCCCCCCCCCCCCCCAATGATGAGGTAATACCGTACCTAAAACGTTACCTGCTTCTCTCGCCCCCAATGCTGCCCGACCCGCTCAACCCTCGCAGTCGTGTTTTCACCAACCGGACGCTTGGCGTCTGAAGGGGCGAATACGCCCGGCTCTCCCCGCCGGCGGAGCGGGCAGCTGTTGGGTTTTACCCGTGAGTGGGGACGCTCGCGGTGGGTCGGCGCCTCCGGGCCGCTTGTCACTGAAGTGTGAACCGGTCAGACAATGTGACCTTGTCCACCGGCACCAGTTTGCTTCGACAAGGGATAACTAGGAATGGCCCCGGCAAGGCCACCAGTATTATTAGGGTCTAGTCTCACCTCGCTCACTTTCTCTTCTCCCCCTTTCCCACCAGGCAAGAGGTACAGAAGTGTGAACACGCACACCACCAGATTCAGGGACCGGTTTCTTCCCAGCTGTTATCGGGCAACTGAACCATCCTACCACCAACTGGAGAGCGGTCCTGACTTCCCATTTGCCCCATTGGAGATCCGCGGACTATTTTTAATGGGACTTTACTTGACTTTTTCTTGCATTAAACATTATTCCCATCATCCTTTATCAGTGGACGGCTTGATTGGAGCAATGTACAGTATTTCAGCTGACTGGTGAACACGCAACAAGAAGCGTTTCACTGTACCTCGGTACACGTGATAGTCCAACAAACTAAACTAAACTAAAACAACTCTGCGTTTATATAGCGCCTGTCCCTGTACCCGCTGACTGGGTGTATCCGTGAACCCCCCCCCCCCCCCCTTCTCGGGCTCTGACCGGGGCAAGTGGGGGGGGGGAGTCGGGATCCACCTTCACTGTAAAGAAGCTTGCAATCCCACAAACGCCGGAAAGACCAGATCAGATTATGGGGAACGTAATGTCATGGATCAGTACAGAACGGAACCGGCTCTTCGGCCTATCTTGTCAATACCGACCAATTTGTCTTTTTGGGCTAGTCCCATCTGCCTGCATTTGGCCCATATCTTAAACCCTTCCTATCCACACATCCGGCCAAATGCCTGTTAAATGTGTTACCCGTTACCTTGAGAACAATGTAGCACAAGAACAGGCCATTCGGTTCACAATGTCGCTGCGGGACACGATGCCAAGTTAAACTAATCCCATCTCCCTGCATGTGATCCATATCCCTCCATTTCTTGCATATCCAGTTCTATCCAAAAGACGCTCAAACATCACTGTCGTATCTGTCTCCACCACCACCCCCTGGCAACGCGTCCCATGCTCTCGCCACCCTCTGTGTAAAAAAAAGCTGTGCCCTCTCGCCCTTCACATTTCCACCCGGGGATGGGGTGGGGATTCTGACTGTATCCGCTCCTACGTCCTCCTCTGTCTTAAAGAGCAATTCATATACTCGCGATGGATTAAAGACTTGGGTGGATAGAGCGGCCTATTTATGGAGGGAGGTAGGGGTGTATTTGCCATCCATCTCACCCTGAAGGGGGTGTAGATGAGGATTGAAACAGTTCCCTCTTTTCTTCCCCATGTGTGTTTGCATCAACATTTGGATGGCCCCGTCGCTTCAACGCAAAGTCTGACTCGTGGGTTAACACCTTGCCCATTAAGGCCGGTCAGGCAACGGAGGTAGATGTGTTGTAGATACAAGGGAACTGCAGAGGCTGGCTAACAAGAAAAATATGGCACAAAGTGCTGGAGTAACTCCGCGGGTAACTGAGTGGAGTCAGGCAGCATCTTTGGGAGAGCATGGATAGGTGAGGTTTCAGGTCGGGACGCTTCACAAACCCGGAATATTACCTGTGCATGTTCTCCAGGGTGACCCGCTGAGTTATTCGAGCGCTTTGTGTCCTTATGTGGGTTTATTGTAGGGTTGTTTTAGACAACACAGGTCGGCGTATTTTAGGTGTGTAGGTGCATTTTAGATAACGCAGGTAGGTGTATGGTAGGTATATCGTAAGTGTAGTTTAGGTAAGGAAGCTAGGTTTTTGTGGGTATAGGTGAGGTGTCGTTTGGGTGAGAAAGGTAGGTCGTTGTAAATAGACGCAAAAGGCTGGAGTAACTCAGTGGGTCAGACAGCATCTCTGGAGATAATTAATATGTGACGTTTCGGGTCGAGGCCGTTCCTCAGACTGTTTAAACCAACATCTGCAGTTCCTTCTTACACGTTTCGTCTGATCCACTGCGAAATCCCCTCTAGGTTGTAGTAGGTATATCGTATTTGTAGTTTGGGTAAGGAAAATAGGTATGGTAGGTATATTATAGGCATATTTGGGTTGGGAGTTCATGGTAGGTAGATTAGAGGTGTATTTTAGGTATTGGAGGTGTAGTTTGGGGAAGGGCAGATAGACACAAAAAGCTGGAGTAACTCAGCGGGACAGGCAGCATCTCTGGAGAGAAGGAATGGGCGACGTTTTAGGTCGAGACCCTTCTTCAGACTTCCTCAGAGGGAGGTGGGTGCATGATAGGTGTATTTTAGGTGTTGTATGGGTAGTTTGGGCAAGGGGGGTTAGGTGTATATTAGCTGTCCGGAACACCAAAGGGCTAACATAATAATCAGAGGCAGCCTGACACCAAGTATTAATTAGGATAGCGTTGGTAATGATTAAAAATGAAAGTGTGAAGGATGTATTCAACTTGCAAGAGAGCGGTGTTACAATCAGCCCTCGGTAATTAGTTTATCGCGGGATTGGTTCCCCATTCAGTCGGCGAACAGCCAACAATTTATCGCGTTTTTCAGCCAATGAGAAGGATCTGGTTTGAAATATGATCATTGGCCGTCAGTTTTGGGGGAAATCAGGGAAGTGTAGACAAGCGCAGAGAGCGGCTCGATTCTGGTTATAATGAGAGCAGCTTCACTTTCACAGGGAATAATGCATCAAACTTCAATTTTCCGGTCGATTGAATTAGTGATTTTTCTCCAGAAGTAAAATACACTTAAGTCTTCTGGATTAATTACCACGTTCACGTCGCTGAGACTCTAGTATTAGTTATCGTTGCCGCTCCTGACACTATCCTGACACCTACTGATATAGGGGACTGGATCACAGGTGCCACTCACTCAGTCTACAGAGTGTTATCCTTGCTCCTATCCCCCCCCCCCCCCCCCCCCCTCCCCGCCCCTCCCCACACCCTTACACGCGGATATAACCAGCCTCCCTCCCCTCTCACCCACCCGCCCCGGAATAACTACTCAATAACACACAAAAACAGAACACATTTATCTTCCATATACAATTTCTCTTTGCATTCTCCCCCCCCCCCCCCCCCCCCCCCCCCCCCCCCCCCACGCCCCCACCTCACGAAAAAAAAAAAATCTCACCTATTCGTGTGCATATTTTCCCCGAGCTGAGCGAGTTTAAATGTATACACATCACTTCATCTAAGCTGGAAAAGAGGGTTTGTGATATCGTCGTTTAGACGGAAGTTCCGATGTAGAGGTACCACCAAATTACAAAGCGTCTCCTTGCCCCCAAAATATAATAAATACAGCAGCTCACAGCGCCTGTGAATCGGTGTAGGGCGAGGGGTTGTGGATGTGAGTGTACGGGATCGCACACGATAAACTGTGCCCCACATTAACGGGGCATCCGATACAGAGGTGGATGTGAATCTCAATGCGCTACGTGGCATTTTATATAGTAGACTATGAACCTATGAATGTCTAATATTGTACACACATTATTCCCGCAAACACAACCTCACATAATAATAATGCAGTAGTAGCTGTTTTATTTATTTTATGGTCCAGTTTGAGTGTGTTGGAAGTTTTAAAGATATTCCGTGCAGTGTGAGTTGTTTACGAAACCACCCTTTTCCAAGTAACGATTTAATTCAACGCAACTTTCTCAACTAATTCCTTCAATTCCCAAATGATTCCATAAACTTGCGGCGAACTTAAGTCATTTTACTCCGTTTAAAATCCCCAAAACACTGACATGTTAGCTTTTACTTGTTAAATCTCGTCTGAAACTTTCGTTTGTTTTCACTTGGCGGGTCTTAAAAATTATTTTCAGATTGCAGATTTCAGCTTTGGCGAGTTGTTTTGTCGCGCGGCCCGCACAACTTTCACCAAATATTCTCTTGATTTTAACTGAGTCGCATTGCCGGGTCCCGGGTTTATTGAATGAAGGGGGGGAGGGGGGGGGGGGGGGGGGGGCAGATTTTAACTCGGGGATATCTATAACAAGCCGTATAGTTTCGTTCCTTCTTTCTTTCTTTCTCCATTTCCTGTTTGTTTCATCTCAACTTGCCATTCACTGACACGCTCACACATTCACACACACAATTGAAATTAAACGAAGCCTTCCCCCCATCTCTCACTGCAGTTCCATCTCCACAGACAACTTGAAATGTTGCTGCCCCGGTCAGCCCCCGCTCTATCTCCGTGGCCCGGTTCCTGTCCCGGCGAGAGAGAGGGCTACGAGCGCTGGGGAATTAAAATTCTTCTTCTTCAGTGTAATAAATATTTCGTTCTGTGACTGTGGGGAAAATGGAGACCAGGAGAGAATAAGTCCGGGAAATAAGGCTTCCATCACCGTTCAGTTCCCCCCATCATATATCCAACCTGCTTCTAAACCAGGGTATTAAATACATTGATTTAAAATGAGAATGTTGGCACCATAATTATTAACCTACTAGGAGCATTTGAAATATTCTCATCTGCTGCGTGTGTGTGTGTGTATGAGTGGTATAAAACGTACCACTTTTTTAAATCTCCCCAAAGGTAACACAATTTACAGTTCCTGTAGCATATTTTTTAAAACAACATTTACCATTGAGGTAAAGATGCAAATCTTAGACTCGTTAATTTCCACAGGGAACTTCCGCATGCCGAACGATGCGTTCTATGTTTCAAAACAACTTAAAACCAATTTTTAAAAATCGGGAGATAAAATGCAGACTTTACCACGAAACGGGGAAATAGCTTTTAAATTTAAATCGGGAGAATCCAGCTGAAATCTGCGTTGTTATTATAGTGAATTAACGAAAAGACGTCTTCGCACTGGAAATTGAGTACGCGTTTTAAAGAGGATTTTTTTTGTCTAATTGGCCGGTTTCCTAATTTCTCTGCTGTCTAACACCCTGCCTGAACAAAAGTTGTCTTGTTTAAAATGTGTGTCGGGTAAACCTCTGTGCAAAAGAGCGCCCCAACCCCGGCGCTAAAGTCAAAGAACTTGTCGTTTTTGTGCAAATCCCCCGGCCCTGAATTCTATTCAAAATGTCCTGTTTTTAAAAGCATCGTGGTTAAAAAAAAAAAACTCGACAGAAAATATTTTAAAAGCTAAAAAGGGGGTTGATCGAACGCTGAATAAAAGAGTCGGTGTTGTTTTAAAAACCGGCCCATAAATGTCACAACTCCCTGAATGAAGCTGTCGTGTTATTTACAAGCGCTCTGTTCCTTAATTCAACACAGGCGAACCCAACTTAATTTTGGCCTTTTTTTTGTCAAACAAAACAAAAATGCCAAGTGGCTCTTTTTTTAACAAAGTGCATTTTCTTTCTTTCCGGATAAATAAAGAAAAAGTCTCGTTCATTTTAATTCATTGCCCGCTTGCAAATGCCTCCTCGAAGCGATATCGCCACGGCAGATGCCCTGGACCTACCAATGTATATATTAGCCCTATTGTAGAAGGCGTCAACATTCAAGAGGCGGAATTGGCCGATCCATCAAATTGTCTCGAAATTGTTTAGAAAATTCATAAACCATATGGTGTCCAAGCGGTTAGTTGCATTCTGCCCAGTACAGACACTTGTTCTTTCAAAAGTCTGCTGTGCATGAGCGCGGCGGGAGGTTTTGTATAGCCTATTGTCAATTGACAAATCAACACCCCGGCATCATTTGTCCGCAGTTCCATGCGTTCCGCTAACATTAACTGGCTCATCCATTCTCAATGACTTTACTGCCCGCAGAAAATGGCCCAAAAAACGGGGAAAACTGGCATCTTTTTCTCTCCTCTCTCTCTTTCTCTCTCTCCCTCTCTCTTAAAAAAAAACAGATTTTCAGTTCTCACATAAATTTCACTTTTGTTCAGGATACAGTCTCCAAAATAGCCAGCACCATCCCTCTTTACAAGTCCCCCCCGTTCTGCCCTCCGCTCCTCTGTTATTTATTGGGCCTGAAGCACGCATCTGCCTGCAATATTGTGCACCTCGTCTCTCCATACGGAATCCACATTTGTCACACATTAAAGCCACACGTTTTCGCCATCCCCGTCAATCTTCGTTTCAGGAGAAAGTATATCGGAGCGCAGGGTTTGAGGGGGGACGAGTTTCGGCCCCCTTTTTTTTACCAGATTGCAAACCTTTTTAACAGCCACCACCCTCTGTACTTAAACAAACCTTCTCCCTCTCTCTCTCTATATATATATATATATAAAACTTCCGCCCTGGCGACGGGGAATCGGTTCAAACCGACCTGAAAAATGGTGTGCACATAAAATAACGGTCTGCTAAAATTGAAGGTACATTGTGTGTATCGTTTGCAACATAAATTCTGTTGCTTCGGCGTGAGCAGAACCATTGAAAGGGAGTTTATTTTGGATAGCGTGGGTCGTGTTTATGAATGCGCGCGTGTGTCAGTTAAATGGCTTTGACGAGAACTTCCATTGAGATGTAAATTGTCCTCTCTATTTCTGAAGTGCGGGACAAGATCGGAGAGTTCATTAAATCTCGCACGCGTGTGTGTGTGTGTGTGTCGGTAAGTGAGTGGGTATGTGACTTGGAGAGTCCATGCAGTCTCTACCTCAGCCTTGACAAACACATTTTTGAAATTAAAACCATCTCTTCTCCCATTGCCGCTATTGAAAAGTTAAACAAACACACACAAAAAAAACACAATTCACATTTACATATCAGCCCCTTTTTCAAGCATCCACCCGCGGCCGGGTAACTGTGTGTAAAAAATATATATATAATAAATTCACAAACCACAAGAAGAAATCACAAAAATAGGTTTTAATGGGGTCGCTGTGTGTGGGGAGGCAGAATTTCTGATCACGTTGTATATAATAAATTGTCTCGGTATCAGACCCAAAAAAGGAGAAATATTTAGAAAGTCACAAGTGAGTCCAGTAATTTTGTGTTTTTTTTTTTTGTTTGTTTAAAAATAACTGTGCCGTGCAGACCAGGCCCATGCAAACACATCCCTGCCGCTACAGAAGGATTCCAGGAAATCACCACACGTCCAAGATCTTTAAACTGATACTCAACTGCAGTAGTCTGAGCGCCTCAGAACCCAGATAATCCGCCACTCCCTATTCATAAAGGCTTCTTTTTTTTAAATATATACAATATATAGAAATGGAAATTATTAAATAGTTGAGCCAGACTTTGGCGAACCTTAAACGCCGATTATTGCTTTTTTACTCTGGGATATTTCTGCCTCAGATCACGCCTGGTTCTAACTAAAGAATTAAAGGAAGAAATCGGCTCGTTTCTGGAACACATGCTTCAAGCTGTTGAGTAGAAAGTCGACGAGGAAGCTCTCTTTATTATTTTTTTTGTTGTTGTTTCTTGTTCTCGCAATGAATGTTGTGGGGGTTTTTTTGTTATATATAAAACAGGGCCGCTGGAGAGAGGAGGGCGGGGGAGGCAAAAAACAGAAAGTAAAGGGGGCAATTAGTCATCGACTTCAATTTCTTCCTCGTCCTCTTCGTCTTCCTCGGAGTAGTCTTTGCGCGTCGGGGGCGCGTTGGCCAGCGGCGACGGGGTTGTGTGGGCACTTTTGACCGGGCTGTGACTCTGAGAGCGACCCTTGCTCGCAATCTCCGCCGCACTTTTCTCCAGTTCTGAGAGTTCCGCCATTTTTTCAATTTGCCTGGGTCCCAGCCGCTTGGCCGACTCCACGTCCGCCTTCATCTCTTCCAGGTCGCGCTTGAGTTTGGCCCGGCGGTTCTGGAACCAAGTGATGACCTTTGCGTTGGTCAGGCCCTCGCGGGTCCTCCGCCGCACTTTTCAGTCCTGAGAGAGTTCCGCCATTTTTCAATTTGTCTGGGTCCCAGCCGCTTGGCCGACTCCACGTCCGCCTTCATCTCTTCCAGGTCGCGCTTGAGTTTGGCCCGGCGGTTCTGGAACCAAGTGATGACTTGTGCGTTGGTCAGGCCCAACTGCTGAGCGATCTGGTCGCGGTCCGCCGGCGACAGATACTTCTGGTAGAGGAACCGTTTCTCCAGCTCGTATATCTGATGGTTGGTAAAAGCCGTCCGCGACTTCCTGCGTTTCTTGGGTGTCGAGCGTTGGCCGAAGATTGTCAATCCGTCCCTTCCTGTTAAAACAGACCCTTTTTAGAACGGAGAGAAACGATGTCAATGTCAACCTGTTTCAAGAAAAGCCGATTCACGAATGACATCCCCCCCCCCCCCCCCCCCCCCCCAAGCCCCTCCGAGAGAAACCCTTAATGAATTCTACCCGCACCTTTTAATTAAACACAGAGATTTTTTTCGTTATTTAAAACTCCCTTTCCCCGCACACTTCGATTAAATCGAGTTCCCAGAGTGTCTCCTGCACCCATACCGTTAACAAATTAAAATAAACCAACCCCAGGGAATTGTTAAAAAGGGAAAATCCGCCACGTCCAGAGGATAATGTGCTGATTTTTAAATCCAGGCTGGTTATTAAAACGCTAAATGGATGTGGACCCGAATCTGGGTCTCTTTATCCCCTCAGCTCTCTCGTTCAACGAGACGAATTCTGCTGCAAATCTATTGCAACGAATATCAAATCCAAAATAAACATCCCCCCCCCTCCCCACAGGGGGAAAAAACACAATTTAAAAAAAACGTGTTTTATTTATTTGCATTTGCAACCCGGGTCTTGCAAAATTCCCTAACATTTTGTTTTAACCGATAAAGTTTGCCCATCCTAACGCGCGGGTTTCGGAGCTAGACTCACCCTCGGCCGCTTGCAACACGCTCACTTCCAGCCCTTTGAATGTCTTGCTGGCCAGCTCTTCCAAGGCGCACAAAGGCGACGTTTGCGACAGGACTCCGGGCCGACCCAGGGCCGAGGCAGAGTGCTTGTCGCCCGCTGTCAGGAGATGGGTCGTCCCGCACAGAGCGAAGCCCCTCCGCACCGACGGCTTGTTCAGTATATCCTCGATGCTGAACGGCGTGAGGGGCTTGTTGGAGTTGGCCGGGGGCGG
Source organism: Leucoraja erinaceus (assembly GCF_028641065.1). Classification (NCBI taxonomy): domain Eukaryota; kingdom Metazoa; phylum Chordata; class Chondrichthyes; order Rajiformes; family Rajidae; genus Leucoraja; species Leucoraja erinaceus. Next base: position 34,628,501 of record NC_073391.1, on the reverse strand, counting down.
CAGCTGATCGAGAGGACTTCTTCTCCGCTCGTCTAAGGAGGAATGCAAGGAGCCCGAGGAAGACTTGGCTTCTTCTTTGGAGCTCATCCTTGGATCCAGTTGACTCCCTCCCGTCCCCCCCCCTCTCTCTCTCTCTCCCTCTCTCTCTCTCTCTCTCTCCCTCTCTCACTCACACTATAACAAGCAGAGCAAAAGTTCACTACAACTTCGCAGCCGTTGTCACCCAGAATCCGAAGTGGGTAGACCCCACCACAAACACACAGAGAGAGAGGAGGCGATGGCAATTCTGTTCTGCGCTTCCCCCAGTCCTGCCTGCCTCTACTCTCTCTCTCTCTCTCTCTCTCTCTCTCTCTCTCTCTCTCTCTCTCTCTCTCTCTCTCTCTCTCTCTCTCTCTCTCTCTCTCCCTCTCTCCTCTCCCTCTCTCTCTCTCCTCCACGTTCTGACCTGCTCTGTCACATCAAGTATGCAAGCAAGCGAATAATATTCTCTTTAGAGTGGGGAAGGAGGGAGAGAGGGGGCAATTGACGATCGCTAACAAGTTATTGTTGATTGGGTGATAATCAATTTATACGCAGCGGCAATATCCGAGCTTGCTATCGCCGCTGCACACCCAACGCCGGCGCTGTGTAACGAACGCCATTAATTACACCATCAGATGGGAGGAGGGTTCTCTGAATTATCACGGTTCAGGCCGTCATCTTTATTTTAGTTTGTTTGTTGATATATTTATCTATATTAATTATATGTTTTTTGCACCCCTTCTAACGGAACAGCGGTAGATTTAAGACTCTCTCGCAACAGGGCCACTGCCAATGTTTATCACTGAAAAGTTGCTCTATTTTATATACACATTTTTAAAAAACGACTTTTAACTATCCATTTCGAGCGAAGCGTTGCTAAAACAGGTAAGATTTGATTTAACTGCAGGCTACAATTTCGACGATTTTGCGGCTTGGTTTTTTTTCTTTTAACGAATGATTTGAGACATATTTCTTGCAAGCGTGGAGGGAATATTCGCTGCATTTGTTCGCGGGCGTGTGTGTGTGTGTGTGTGTGGACTGGCGAGAGAGGGGGGGGGGGGGGGGGGGGGGGGGGGGGGGGGGGGGGGGGGGGGGGGGGGTGTTGAGGAAAGGCGAACAAGAGTCCGGGCGGTCGTTGACCCCTTCCAGACCCGAGTCAGTTGTTCTCCAATCCCGCATGTTGATCAAAATCGGGTTTGTTGCCCCCACCCCCTCCCCCGTTATTATTCGATGAATTACAACACGCGACCCCATCCTGAACACAATGGCACATTTTTCTTCTGCAAACGGATTAATAATCTAAATACCAAATAAGAAGTCAGCGAGGTTGTGCGAGACTTTCAGGGAGCCCTGAATCCTCAATGTGGAAAATCTCGGGGTGACCACAGTGCAGATTTTGGATGAATTTTGGCTTGGATTAATTGAGCAAACAACGGGGGATTTGATTAAAAATTCGATACAAACCATTTGAGTCGGGATAAAGCGGCATCGAGCGTATTGGGCTAGTCTGGGGATTGGGAAATTCTAAACCCCTTCGCTTGGTTAATTGTAATTCCTCATTCGGTGATAAAACGGTCTGATCCGGCCCCCCAGACCCACTCAATTGACACCGGCCGAGCTCTGATTGTGAGCCGGCCTGCCGGAGAAATTATGGGCATTTATAGACTATTTTCGCACAAATTCGCGCCAGGGACCCACCGGAATCTATATACACGCTTGTGTATATATATATTGTTGAAAGTCAGTGCCTATTCTGTGACATGTTAAAGGGAAAGAGGCCGCGGGATATCCCGCAGCGCTGGGCAAATTAGCGCCCGAGTTTGCGGGCAGCGAATTTCGTGGTTTTAACTAACGGGATAAACCAGGCGCAAAGGCCATCAGAGTTGGGGGAGTCTGTAGTTTGTCGGCAGAGGCCCGGCTGTCGGTTAGGAGCCGATTTACTCGTCAGACTGAGGGGCTCGGTGTGATCAGCAGGCCCAATAATGAACGAACATTCAGCTGGTGGAAGAAGGGTCGCGTTTTAATCGCCCGGTTTCGTTACCGCTTTAATGCTCGATTCGCGGGAGAATTTAAGATTTATTTCCAACCTTCTCTCTCCATTCGAACGAAATTTATATGAATTAGATTTGTGGAACGAGCTGCCAGAGGAAATAGTTGAGGCATGCAGGACTTCGGACAGGTACATGGATAGGAAAGAATGCGAGGGATGTGGGCCAAACGCAGGCAGGTGAGAGTAGCTTCGATGGGACATCTTGGTCTGCATGGGGGAGTTAGGGCCGAAGGGCCTGTTTCCCTGCTGTGCTATTCTATGACTGAATTGCTGCCCTCGCCTCTTGCACCCGGAGGAAGCCCTTGTATCTAAACACCTCTCCTGCCTCGCCAGCCGGCGAAAAGTTAAGGGGGCACGGGATCCAAACACGGACCCCCCCCCCCCCCCCCCCCCCACCACCACACCCACATCCCTCCCGCCGCCCACCCCCCTCTTCCGGCCGCAGCCGCCGCCGCAGCCCCATCGTCAATGGGATAGTAGCTCAGAACGGAGGCAATGGGTTGCCCGCATGTGATTCAACCTGCATCTACTTCCAAGCAACCCTTCAAACTTTGTCACGTTATACGACCATCTCCCCTCAGCCACCCGGGGCTAAACCGGGCCTTCCTAGGCCAAGGGTTCCAGGTCTTCACATCTCTCGCACCCTTCCCTGAGTTAATCAGTGAAAGCAAATCGGAATGAACCCTCCCTCGTAGAAACCAGGAACCGCGGACGCTGGTTTACAAACGAGGACATTAAAAGCTGGAGTAACTCAGCGGGTCAGGCAGGCATCATCTCTGGAGAACATGGGGGGAGGTGAGGTCTCGGGTCAGTATGAAGAAGTAAGTATAAGACTTCAGTATTTTCGAAGGATCTTAAGAAGAACCAGTACTTCAGCCTGAAGAGAGGTCCAGGCCAGAAACGTCACCCATTCCACAGATGCTGCTCGAATCGCTGTTATTCCAACATTCTGTCCATTGATTACTCACTTCCGTATCCATCATTCCTGATACCAAACCCTCTTACACTACACCCCCACCCCCACTCCCTCCCTTATAGACCTCCTCCTCCCTCTCTCTCGTTTGGATTAAAGGGAGAGATCAGAAAAGGGATGGGTTTCTCTGTAACGTCGGCGGCTGAGGGGAGACCTGATATAACTATATATCATTCCGAGAGGCATAGATAAGGTAGACAGTCAGAACCTTTTTCCCCAGGATGGAAATGTCGAAGATTAGAGGGCGTGTCTTTAAAATGAGAGGGGTGAAGTTTAAAGGGGGGTGCGCGGGGCAAGTTTTGTTTACACAAGGGGTGGCGAGTGCCTGGAACATGCTGCCAGGTGTGATGGTGGATGCAGGTACCAGGCTTGGAGGCCTGGGACAGGCTGGTTTGACAAACCAAAGTGCAGCAGCTCACACATGTCGGAGTTAAATTCAATGTATCATTCATGCAGCCCGCCTCGCGGACCGATCCGGATCCTGTCGGTATATTTCGGTATCGGTATCATTTCCCACTCTCCCGCCAACTATCGCGTCATCTGCATATTTGCCAACTGAGTTAAAAACAATGTCCATGTCAAAAGGAAATCATAGATACTCAGTGGGAGAGTGACGTGGTCACTTATAGCTCGCTGCGTTCGACTGGGGTCATGCCTGACCCTCCGGCACTTTGTGTTTTGCTCAAGATTCCAGCATCTGCAGTTCCTGGCCGAATGGCATCCGCCTGGTTATATTTCATATTGCAGTTACATTTAGAGATGCACGGGCCAAAAGCAGGCAGGTGGGACTAGTGTAGATTGGACATATTGGTCCGAGTGGGCGACTTGGGCCGAAGGGTTTGCTTCCACGCTGCCTGACTCTAGGAACCTATGCAGCATGGAAACAGGCCCACACCGACCATCGTGTCCACACCGACCATCAATCACCCTTCACACTAGATCTGTGTTACCCCGCTTTCTCTTCCACACCCTACATACTAGGGGCAATTCATTGCGGCCAATTAACCTACAAACCCACACGTCTTTAGGATGTGGAAGGAAACTGGAGCACCCGGAGGAAACCCACGTGAACACAGAGAGAGCGTACAAACACCACACAAGCAGCACCCGAGGGCAGGATCGAGCCCGGGTCTCCGGCACTCTGGCACTTGCTAAGGGCGTATTAATAGCCTCTGGATATGGTCTGTTGTCGGTAGAAACTCCTCCGTCTACACAATTAAACCCTTTCATAAATTTGAAACAATCTACCCACTCACCCTTGCGGGAAGTTGCGCCTCAAACACCCCAGTCTGATCATTACAGCCCACCCACAGCCAACTGCCAGAGTTTAATCTCCATTTATGATTCTTCATCCCACCTTCCCAACCGATCTAGATCCTGTAGGTACATTTCGATATCCTTGTTGCCCACTCTATCACCAATGTTGGTGCTATCTGCAAATGTTCCAACCGGGTTAAAAACAATGTCCGTGTTAATCAAATCCACCGATATCCCGTGGGAGGGTGAATGTGAGCACAGATATCCTTACGTAAATGGAAAAATATCCAAAGATCACGCCGTGGTTACTATCCACCCAGTGTTGTAATGAATGGTGTAGGAAGGAACTGCAAATGCTGGTTTAAACTGAAAGCACCACGACTGGCAGCATCAACTGCACAACAGACTGATAAAGAATGTTTAAGAGGGAACTGCAGATGCTGGAGAATCGAAGGTTACACAAAAAAGCCGGAGAAACTCAGCGGGTGCAGCAGCATCTATGGAGCGAAGGAAATAGGCAACGTTTCGGGCCGAAACCCTTCTTCAGACTGATAAAGAACAACTACTAAAGGCGGAGAAAGAGAGGGATCTAAGGATAAACACAAAGTTCTGGAGTAACTCAGCGGGTCAGACAGCATGTTTGAGAACATAAATAATTGACGTTTCGGGTCGAGACCCTTCTTCAGAATGAGAGTCAGGGGAAAGGGAAACGAGAGATATAGACGGTGTTTTTCGAGAGATACAGAACAGGATATATAGTTTCCCTCTCCCCTGACTCTCAGTCTGAAGAAGGGTCCTGGCACGAAACGTCACCTGTTCCTTCTCTCCAGAGATGCTGCCTGTCCCGCTGAGTTACTCCAGCTTTTTGTGTCCATCTTCGGTTTAAACCAGCACCTGCAGTTCCTTCCTAGGCAAGAGAGGAAACTAGTTCAGATGACCGTAGGAAATTAAAGTTTGCAAGTCCGAAAGGCATTTGAATGTAATGATATTATGCTGGTTCTTTTCTCATGTACCGGTAAGTTTAGGCGGCACGGTGGCGCAGCGGTAGGGTTGCACAGCGCCAGAGACCCAGGTTCGATCCTGACTACATGTGCTGTCCGTACGGTGTTTGTACGTTTTTCCCGTGACCGCGTGGGTTTTCTCCAGGTGCTCCGGTTTCACCCCACACTCCAAAGACGTACAGGTCTGTAGGTTAATTGGCTTCTGTAAATTCCCCCTGGTGTCTAAGGTAGTGCTGGTGTACGAGGTGATCGCTGGTCGGTGCAGACTCACGTGGGGCGAAGGGCCTGTTTCCGCGCTGTATCTCTAAAATCTAAAATCGAACGTGTAGTGTAGGTAAGTCAGGGAACCCTGGTTTATTGGTAACTGTATTCATCTAAGGACACTGTGCGGGTCAATTAATTAATCACTGAAAGTAATTGATAGTGTGACGACGTTCTTTGTGCCTGCTGCTTCACACTTACACCCCCGGCATCTTTGACCCGAAACGTCGCCTATTGCTTTTCTCCAGAGATGCTGCCCACCCCGCGGAGTTACTCGAGCATTGTGTGTCTATCTTCGGTATAAATCAGTAACTGCCGTTCCTTCCTGCACAATCACAATCAGTGTCTCTCGGTTACACACTTTCTTGGTTTTGATACGATTGTGATTTTTAAAAGACATTTGTTCAGATATATGGATAGGAAGGGTTTAGAAGGATATGAGGCAAATGCAGGCAAATGGAATGTGCCCCGCATGCGAACGCGCTCAGCATAGACAAAGTGGGCCGAAGAGCCTGTATCTATGCTTTAATGACTATATACTGGGGGAAAAAATCAAGCTTTGAATTGAATCCATTAACGGTGAAGCATGTTTTGCAAATGTAGTTGCTTTGTGTAAAATGTAAACAAACATGGTGTGATGGAGTCATGCAACATGGAACCAGGCCCTTCGCCCCAACTTGCAAAATGTTCCCGATGTTGGGGGCGGCCAGAACCAGGGGTCACCGTTTAATAATAAGGGGTAGGACATTCAAGTCTGAGATGAGGAAAAGCTTCTTCACCCAGAGAGTTGTGAATCGGTGGAATTCTCTGCCACAGAAGGCAGTGGAGGCAAGTTCACTGGATGTTTTCAAGAGAGAGTTAGATTTAGCTGTTAGGGGCTAAAGGAATTATGGGATTATGGGGAAAAAGCAGGAACGGGGGTATTGATTTTAGACGTTCAGCCGTGATCATATTGAATGCCAGTGCTGGCTCGAACGGCCAAATGGCATATTCTTGCACCTATTGCTCCATGTTTCTATGTTTCTATGTCCATGCAGACCAAGGTGCCCCATCTACACTAGTCCCATTTGTCCATATTTGGCCCATATCCCTCGAAACATTTCCTATCCGTGCGGTGTTGTCGCAAGTAAGAATGTCATTGTTCTTTCGGACACATGACAATAAAATACCCTTGAATCTTGACTTGAATCTGTCCAGCTGTCTTTTAAAACGTCATTACTGTACCTGCCTTAACTACCTCCTCTGGCAGCTCGTTCCATATACCCACCATGTGTCCCTTAAGCTCCTATTAAATCTGTCCCCTCTCTCCTTGGACCTCTGTCCTCTGGGGGTTGATTCCCCTACCCTGGGGAAAAGACTTGATATTTTGAAAAGTAACTAAAAACGCATCTAATTTTAGGAGGAGTGCGGCTTAACCAATGTCCTTCCAATTAACTGGCAGAGAGCAGCTATTCAGCGGCTGAAGCACCAAGCCCATGGCTGCCGTGCCAAAGTGCCCCTGCCTCTGTGTGTGAGCCCCTCCCTCCTCTCAGCTCCCTGGCCCCACCTCCCCTTTGCCGTCTCCGTGCGAAAGGCGCTGAAATCCAAGCAAGGTCCGCGACAGGTTCCACTCGCGAGGAATGTTCCAGAAGGCCGTCGAACAGGTGGCCGTCACCCTCGGACCCGGCGAACTGAGATTCCTGTCGTCGGCTCGGAAGGTCTCTCTGAAGGCCGGGGGTGGGGCGGGAAGGGGGGGGGGGGGAACACTGCTGCAATAAAGTCGGGAGCGGCCAGGAAGTATTCCATCAACAGTGTACCTTTCCCCACATTGCTGCCGCCAATGCTTAACGCTGGGACTGTGGGTTTCAAAGTGCTTTACTCGGAACTTGAAGAAGACATCACCATCATTAATTATGGTTTATTATGGTCATGTGTACCAAGATAGGGTGAAAAAACTTCGTTTCATTTTGTATCCTAGACTTTGTATCCAGTCTAGTTTCATTTGGAGATACCGCAAGGAAACAGGCCCTTCAGCCCAACTTGCCCATGCCGACCAAGATGCCCCATCTAAGTCCCACCTGCCTGTATCACAATAAATATTTCCTATCAATGCACGCGTTCAACTGTCTTTTAAACGCTGTTATTGTAAATAAACCATTGAAATGGGTTCTCCTTGTATGGGAATACTAGGATGTTTTAGCAAAAACATGCCTTAATAAATTCCTAATGTGTAAGTCCAGAACAAGGGGTCACAGTTTAAGGATAAGGGGGAAATCTTTTAGGACCGAGATAAGAAAAACATTTTTTCACACAGAGAGTGGTGAATCTCTGGAATTGTCTGCCACAGAAGGTAGTTGAGGCCAGTTCATTGGTTATATTTAAGAGGGACTTAGATGTGGCCCTTGTGGCTAAAGGGATCAGGGGGTATGGAGAGAAGGCAGGTACAGGATACTGATTTGGATGATCATCCATGATCATATTGAATGACGGTGCAGGCTCAAAGGGCCGAATGGCCTACTCCTGCACCTATTTTCTATGTTTCTATGTTAGTATTAGTTTAGAGCAGGGAAACAGGTCCCTCTTTACCATGTTGACCATCGATCATCCGTTTACAATAGTTTTAGTAATCTCACTTTCTCACCCACTCCCAACACTGGCGGTAAATTACATAGGGACAATTATTTAATCTACAAACCCACATGTCTTTGGGATGTGGGCGAAATCGGTGCACCTGGAGCAAATCCACTAGGAGAATGTGCACACACACACCAAGATCAGGTTTGGCAGCTCGTCCCATATACCCACCACCCTTTGTGTAAAACAAAACTGCGTGTTCCTATTTAATCTTTCCCCCCCTCGCCTTAAAGCTACGTTCTCTGTTTTTTGATTCCCCTACTCTGGTAAAAGTCTTTGTGTATTCACCACATCTATTCCTCTCGTGATTTTATACACCTCTATGAGATCACCCCTCGGCCACCTGCGCTCGAAAGGAATAAAGTCCTACCTAGCCTGCCCAACCTCTCCCAAGAGCTCAGGCCCTCGAATCGTGGCAACATCCTCGTTAAATCTTCTCTGAACCCTTTCCAACATCTTTCTACAACATCTTTCCTGTAACAGGGTGACCAAAACTGGACAAAACACTCTAAATGTGACCCCGACCAATGCCTTGTACAACTGTAGCATGACCTCCCCACGTCTATACTAAATATTCTGACCCACAGCCTTCACAATCCTTCCTGTTGCGGTTAGGGGAGACATGTTTGGGATGAATAACCTTTCCAGCCTCTAATGATCCGGTCTGACTTGTTCCGTCTCCCCGTTTCATCCTTTTTAGGGTTCCACCCTTCAAGAGTCAAAAGTGTCGTCAAATGCGCCGGCAACGGAACAACGAAACTCCACTTACTGCAGCTTTGCGGGCATGTAAACGCAATAACACACAGATAAATACATATACACTAATCTATAATAGGAGGGCATAGCTTCAAAGTGAGAGAGACAAAGATTAATGCCTGGAATGCACTGCCGGGCAGATACAATAGTGGCGTTTAAAAGGCTTTTGGATAGGCACATGGACATGCAGTGAATGGAGGGATATGGACCACGTGAAAGCAGGGGAGGTTAATTTCGCTTGGCATCATGTTTGGCACATACATAGTGGGCTGAAGGGTCTGTTTCTGTGCAGTTCTGTTTTATTCTAACACGATAAATTAATAATCAGTAATACCAGGTAAATAGACCGTAATAGTGCATACTATAGTGCAACCAAAACAAAATCCATAGCGAATCCTAATTACTGAGGACGGTTATGGTCAGCGTTACAATATTATCATGTTTCTATTTTTTTAACCATCATTCTTTCTCATGTTTTCTCTTTCGCAATTCAATTTTTAATTTCAATTTAAAAACTTTATTGGCATGATTAAAAAAACATTGTTATATTGCCAAAGTATAAAACATGACATACATATTTGAAATGCATAAGTATAAATACAAGTATACAGTGCATGGATAGATATGTCCCTGTACATAAACTTGCAATAGGCCGATAGCCCTTTATTGATTGCTACACGTTCTTGTAGCTGTAAGCAGTACAACACAATAGCAAGTTTAGCAATTCAATATTAATTTCTTAGTGTTAGTTAATGTCGATTAGTGTGTGCGTACATATGTGCATGTTGGTCATTCACCGTCTCTCAGGTTATGGCATGCTGTTACGTATTGTGCACCAAGATGTGCCGTATTTCCTTCGCCAAGGATTATTCTTAGTTTTGATGTATCATCTAGTTCTTTAAAATCAGGGGTTGCCACACTGAGTTTGTCAAAGTATGCTTTCCTTGTTTTGTCAAATTTATTGCACCTCTTTTTCAACCTCATCTGTCAAACAGTGGGCCGTGTTTTCTCTTGGTTGCCAGAATCTCTTCTGTCTTCCTTTTTCAACTGCCAAATAGTGGTCACTTAACCTGTATTTGGTGAGGGTCTGTCTCTAACAGTTGAGAGATAGTCTGCCAATTTATAGTCTCTTTTTAAGGAACGGTAACATTCTAATCTGCTTTGGCTTTTGGTTTCTTTATCCCAATGTTCCAAGTACGTTCCTTTACATTGTTTGATAATTTGGTTCACTCTAATTGGTGATTGGGGGCCAGTATTGATCTGGGGTCGGTCAGGGGTTTAACTGGATAGGGTTTAAATGAATAGGGGTAGTTAGTCTCAGTACCAATTAACACTGGGAACTCTTGTCTGGGTTCCCCTCTTGTGTTTGAAGGGCTTTAAACTGGAGGGTATCTGGAGGGCTAGATTTAAGGTGATTCCAAAAATTTAGTGCTCTTTTCTGGATATTTATTATCAGTGGGTATCTGCCTAGTTCCGCCCTACATGCGTTTGTTGGTGTTTTCCTTTGGATACGGAGGGTGTTCCGACAAAATTCCGCATGCAGGGCCTCCGTTGTATGTTTTTCCCATTTACTATAACTATGGTGACTGAGCGGACCCCATACTTCACTACCATAAAGTGCAATAGGCTGGATTACACTGTCAAATATTTTAAGCCAGATTTTAATTGGGATTTGGATGTTGTAGAATCTTCTTTTTATTGCATACAGAGCTCTTCAAGCTTTCTCTTTTAGTGCATTCACTGCCATATTGAAGCTCCCTGATGCTGCTGCAACAGTTAGACCAAGGTAAGTATAGCTCATAGTGTGTTCGATAACAATACCATTGAGAGTAAATTTGTATTTATCTTCCTGGCATCTGGGTCTTTTCTGAAAAATCATGATGTTGGTTTTCTTTAGATTTACTGCCAGGGCCCAATTTTGGCAGTACTCATCAAGTAGGTCCAACTGTTGCTGCAGTCCCTGTTCTGTGGGGGACAGCAGAACCAAGTCATCCACATAAAACAAGGATTTTACCTCTCCGTCCAGAAGACAGAGGCCCGGCGCTGTGCTCTGGTCCAACTTTACTGCCAAATCATTGATATACAGTGGCTTGCAAAAGTTTTCATACCCCTTGCACGCCACACTTTTCAGTTTTTTATTTGTAAAAAGATTTGAAAACCATGTATCATTTTCCTTCCACTTCACAATTATGCGCCACTTTGTGTTGGTCTATCACATAAAATCCCAATAAAATACATTTACGTTTGTGGTTGTAACGTGACAAAATGTGGAAAAGTTCAAGAGGTATGAATACTTTTGCAAGCCACTGTATACATTAAACAGTGTCGGGCTCAGATTGCAGCCTTGCCGGACGCCTCTTCTCTGGGCGAAGAGATCAGTGCGTTTGTCCCCAATTTTAACGCCACATTTATTATTCAGATACATTGATTTGATAAGGTCATATACCTTTCCTCCTATACCACAGCCGAGGAGTTTGTAATAGAGCCCTTCATGCCAAATAGAGTCAAATGCTTTCTCAAAGTCAATAAAACAGGCGAATATTTTCCCATTTTTCGTTTGGTGTACATGTTTTTCAATAAGGGTGTGGAGGGTATAAATGTGGTCAGTGGTACGGTGTTTTGGGAGGAAGCCGATTTGGTTTTTACTGAGAATGTTGTGTTTGTTAAGGAAATCCTGCATTCTGTTGTTTATGATACTGCAGAATAACTTCCCTAGGCAGCTACTGACACAGATGCCACGATAATTAATTGGGTCTAACTTGTTTCCACTCTTATAAATGGGTGAAATAAGCCCTTGGTACCAAATATCAGGGAAATAATCTGATCGCAGTATGATGTTGAACAGCCTAAGCACTATGTCCTGCATCTCCCAAGTGCTGTACTTGAGCATTTCATTTTTGATGCTGTCTGGACCACAGGCTTTCTTTGAGTGGAGAGATTTTATTTTTATGGTCAGTTCTTCCAAGGTAATTGGGGAATCAAGAGGGTTTTGATGATCTTTAATCACTGTTTCTAGTGTTTGGAGTTTTTCTTTGATATGGGAATAATTTGAGTTTATTTTATTTACTGGGATGTCCTTATATAGATTTTTGAAGTGTGCTCTCCAGATATCACTGTCTTGAATTGGTAGTGTGTGTAGTTTTGTTGTGCTCACGTTATTCCACATATCCCAAAATTGGTTTTGATTTATGGAATTTTCAATTTCTTCAAGTCTCTTGTGAGTGTAGTTTTGACTTTTGTTCCTAATCGTGTGTTTATACCTTTTAAGAGTTTCATTATGTCTAATACGTAAGTCTGGGTTGTTTGGTTGACGGTGTTTTTGGTTCGATATTTTCCTCAGGTCTTTTCTGACACTTTTACACTCATGGTCGAACCATTTTTCATGGTTGTGTTTTTTGATCATTTTTCTCTTCTGTTTCACAAGGTCAGCTTTGATGGCTGCCTTGTGAAAGATCATATTAATGTCATTTATGGCCATGTTTACACCATCTCTAGTAGTCTCATATGGGTTTGTCTTGAATTTCAGTATTTTATTTGTGAGATTTCTTTCACTCTTTCTCTCTCTTTCTTGCTCTCTTTCTTTCTCTCTTTCTCTCTCTTTCTCTTCCTTCCTCTCTCTCTTTCTCCATTTCTCTCTCCTTCTCTTGCTCTCTTTCTCATTATCTTTCTCTCTCTTTCCCTCTCTGTCTGTCTCTCCCTTCCTCTTTCTATTTCCTCCGTCTATCTTTTTCCCTCTTTCCCTCGCTCTCTTTCTGTCTGTCTTTCTCGCTCTCACTCTCTGTCTCTTTATCTCTCCCCCCCCCCCCCCCCCCCCCCCCCCCCCTTCCAGACGTATAACCTCCACCCAACAAACAAAGGGCTGTGATCTGGCCACCTGAACCTATTCAGTCACTTCTCACTTTCCCGAGCTTGTGAAGTTAAAGGCGGAGATCAGAAGAGGAAGGGGGATTAAGAGATCTCGCTGGGAAACTGAAACTTCTTGCAGCAACACCCAACATCTGCACAACCCCAGCCCGTCCCTCTGAGAATGCACCCCCCCCCTTTCCCACTGCCCCCCCGCCTGGCAGACAGGGGTCTAGAGAAAGTGAACACACCTGCTCGGATCCGATTTCCCCAAAAATGCGGAACGCAATTTCACGACATTCCCAGAAGGTCTGGTGTAATTCCCATCCCTATCCCAGTGCTACACTGGGCTCCTGGTGACATTGAGAAGCTTTCTGGTCCAACCTTGTCGTGAATGGGTGGCTCAGACCGATCATGGCGGGATCACAAAGCAAACTGGAGAGAGGGAGGGAGAGATGGGGAAAGGGAGGGAGAGAGGTGAGGAGTGATGGAGGAGAGGGAGAGAAGGAGGAGAGGGAGAGATGGAGGGAGAAAGGGAACAACGTTTAGTGTGAGATAAAGTCCAATTAAAGATAGCTAGATGTCTCCAATGAGATGGATGTGAGCTCAGGACCACTCTCTAGCTGGTGAGAGGATGGTTCAGTTGCCTGATTACAATTGGGAAGAAACTGTCCCTGAATCTAGACAGCAAGCAAACAAGGCTTTTCAGTGTATCTAGGTACATGTGACAATAATTGAAAGCAGTCTGAAGAAGTGTTCTGACCCGTAACATCATCTGCCCATTCTCTCCTCAGACACTGCCTGACTCGCTGAGTTCTTCCAGCATTTTGTTTTTTTGCTCCAGATTCCAGCATCCGCAGTCTCCTGTGTTCTCAGTAAACAGCCACGCTCAGCACTTACTTTGAAACTTCTGATTTTACTTTGTCAGTGAAATAATTAAGTGTGGGTTTGCCCTGGGATGTAGATGCTGGTGGAACAATGGCCTTTGTGCATTGAACAGCATGCAAAGATTTCAACTGGGATTCCTCCTTTAATCAAATATTGTAATAAAAGTTATTGCTTCCAGTGGAGTAAGATGTACTGCCAGCCGCTGTTATACATTATCCACCGCCTGTGAGAATGATCTGCAATATATCTTAGTGGTACAGTGAATTACAAAAAATCCCAAGCCAGGGAATAAGGTGGAGACTGGTACTTCCATGGGTTTCAAGGTTGGCCTTCCAATCAAACTCACCAGCAAAGAAAAGTCTGAAGAAGGGTCCCGACCTGAAAAGTTGCCTCCACGATAATCAGCTTAACTTACTGTATGGTGAGTGCGTGATGGCTCTGGGCCTGTACTCACCAGAGTTTAGAAGGATGAGGGGTCCCCTCATTCCTGGATAAAGTGGATGTGGAGAGGATGTTTCCACTAGTGGGAGAGCCTAAGACTAGATGGTCTTACAGCCTCATAATAAATGTACATGGCTTTAGAAAGGAGATGAGGAGAAATGTCTTTAACCAGGGGTGGCGAATCTGTGAAGTTCATTGTCACAGACAACGGTGGAGGCTAATGCCCCTGTCCCACTTAGGAAACCTGAACGGAAACCTCTGGAGACTTTGCGCCTCACCCAAGGTTTCCATGCAGTTCCCGGAGGTTGCAGGTGGTTGCCGGAGGTTGCAGGTAGTGGAAGCAGTTAGGGAGACTGACAAAAACCTCCGGGAACCGCACGGAAATCTTGGGTGAGGCGCTAAGTCTCCAGAGGTTTCCATTCAGGTTTCCTGTGGGACAGGGGGATAATTTATTGGATATTTTTTAAAGCAGAGCATCAAAGATTATGGGAAGAAGGCAGGAGTTGAGAGTGAAAAATAGATCAGCTGCGATCGAATGGGAGAGCAGACTTGATGGATCGAATGGTCTAATTCTATTCTTATGTCTTATGGTCTTGTACATGTTTTCCAGAGATGCTGCCTGGCCCGCTGAGTTACTCCAGCACTTTGTGTTTTAGAGCAGAGGGATAAAGGAGGTCAGGTACACACTTGCCTGAAAGTGGCATCACAAGTCGATAGGGTGGTCAAAAAAAAAGTTTTAACCAACAGCCTTTATCAGTCAGGGTATTGAGTATAGAAGTGGGGGCATTATGTTACAGTTGTACAAGACATTGGTGAGGCTACACTTGGAGTATTGAGATGAGTCTTTGTCACTCTGCTATAGGAAAGATGCCATTAAGCTGGAAAGATTGCAGAAAAAAATTATGAGGACGGTGCCAGGAATCGATGGCCGCGTTATAGGAAAAGGTTGGGCAGATTAAGACATCGTTCCTTAGAGTGCAGGAGGCTGAGGGGTGATCTTATAGAGGTAAATAAAATCACGAGGGGAATAAATGGGGTGAATGCACAGAGTCTTTAACCCAGAGTAGTGGAAACCAGGGGATGATATCCTACCCATAGCAGACAATTTGGTAGAAAGAATAAGGAGAGGCAGTGGAGAAGAGATTGTTTAGAGGCAAAGGAAATGCAAGAACAGAAACATAGAAACATAGAACATAGGTGCAGGAGTAGGCCATTCGGCCCTTCGAGCCTGCACTGCCATTCAATATGATCATGGTTGATCATCCAACTCAGTATCCCATACCTGCCTTCTCTCCATACCCCCTGATCCCCTTAGCCACAAGGGCCACATCTAACTCCCTCTTAAATATAGCCAATGAACTAGCCTCAACTACCTTCTGTGGCAGAGAATTCCAGAGATTCACCACTCTCTGTGTGAAAAATGTTTTTCTCATCTCGGTCCTAAAAGACTTCCCCCTTATCCTTAAACTGTGACCCCTTGTTCTGGACTTCCCCAACATCGGGAACAATCTTCCAGCATCTGGCCTGTCCAACCCCTTAAGAATTTTGTAAGTTTCTATAAGATCCCCCCTCAATCTTCTAAATTCTAGCGAGTACAAGCCGAGTCCATCCAGTCTTTCTTCATATGAAAGTCCTGACATCCCAGGAATCAGTCTGGTGAACCTTCTCTGTACTCCCTCTATGGCAAGAATGTCTTTCCTCAGATTAGGAGACCAAAACTGTACGCAATACTCCAGGTGTGGTCTCACCAAGACCCTGTACAGAGGCTGCCTTACAGCATCAGAGACCCAGGTTAGATCCTGACCTTGGCTGCTGTCTCTTTGGAGTTTGTACCTTCTCCCTGTGACCGCGTGGGTTTTCTCTGGGTGCTCCGGTTTCCGTCCACATTAAAAAAGGTACAGGTTTGTAGGTTAATTTGCTTATGTACATTGTCCCTAGTGTGTAGGATAGAACTAGTGATCGGGGATCACTGGTGAACGGAGACTCCGTGGGCCTGATTTCATGCTGTATCTCTAAACTAAAATAAACTAAAATAAACAGGACACAACTACAAGGAGAGGTGGTGAATGGGATTAATGGGATTGATCCCCGCACATGTGAGAGAGACTTGATGGGCTGAATGGTCTCATTCCCTGCTGTAACCATTTTGTTATTTTATTCTCTAATAATGGAAATGTAGGCCGTTCAGCACACCTCCTCTGTTCCCCTCACCTCACTAATTCCCCCTGAGGCAGCCCCATACCAAGACAACGTGCTGGCAGTGTGCCCATGTTAGTGAGCTGTGTGTGTGGGTCGCTTAATCATTGATTAGGGTGTCTGTGTGGATGTGTATGTGTGCGTGTGACCACGTGTCGGTGTGTGTGTGTGTCGTGTGTGTGTCCATTGTGTAGATGTTTGTGTGTATCTCTGTGTATCTGTGTATATGTATCTCTGAATGTCCATGTCTGCCTGTATCTGTGTGTGCACGTCCGTGAGTCTGTGTGTGTGTGTGACGTGTCTGTGTGCGCAAATGTCCATGTCTGTCTGTATGTGTGCGTGTGGCGGTGTGTGTTCTGTGTGTGCATGTGTCAGTATGAGTCTGTGCGTGTGCATGGGTGTGTTTGTGTGTTTGTGTCCGTGCACCCACACATCTGCACGTGTTACCCAGTACCTGACTAGCGCGTCGAGCTTACATGCCGTGCCCTCGGTCCAGAGATATGCCACACCCCTGGCTGCTACTTTTAGATTGCTTCCGTGTCACTGATTTCACCCTCTCTCACATCAGCACGTCTGACTCGGCGAGTTGCAGCCCGCAACCCTGCACTACAGCCCTAAACCTGGACACACGTGGACACACGCAGACGCACAGGGACACAGGCACGCATACACATATGGTCACACACACAGACACACATGGACGTGGACACGCACGTACACACATAAACATGCACGGACACATGCAGACACACACGGACACACACAGACGCAAACCGACACATGAACACACACATACACAGACTTCAGTCCTGGTTGGCGTGGAATTGGTGGGCCAAATGAGCTGTTTTCATGCTGCATCACTAAACTAAACTAAACTAGACTAAACTAAACTAAACCATAAATTAGACTAAACAACTAAATTAAACCAAACTGAACTAAACTAGACTAAACTAGACTAGACTAGACTAAACTAGACTAGACTAGACTAGACTAGACTAGACTAGACTAAACTAAACTAAACTAGACTAAACCATAAATTAGACTAAACAACTAAACTAAACTAGACTAAACTAAACTAGACTAGACTAGATTAGACTAAACTAGACTAGACCAGACCAGACTAGACTAAACTAGACTAAACTAAACTAAACCATAAATTAGACTAAACAACTAAATTAAACTAAACTAGACTAAACTAAACTAAACTAGACTAGACTAGACTAGACTAGACTAGACTAAACTAGACTAGACTAAACTAAACTAGACTAGACTAGACTAGACTAGACTAGACTAGACTAAACTAGACTAGACTAAACTAGACTAGACTAAACTAAACTAGACTAGCCTAGACTAAACTAGACTAGACTAGACTAAACTAGACTAGACTAAACTAAACAAAAATAAACTAAACTAAACTAAACTAGACTAGACTAAACTAAACTAAACTAGACTAAACTAACCTACACTAAACCAAACTAAACTAGACTGGACTAGACACTGTTCCTCTGAACAATGTCACACCACTCACATTATCTGAAAGACTAGCTATGCCTCAATTAAATATTTCACAAGGAAACAGCAAGTTTGACAATGCAGGCTTCCCTCAGTACACTCCCCTCCCGACTTACGCAATAGGCGACTTATATAAACTCGCTCTTACGTAAACGATTCTGTACACCGTCCCTAGTGCAATCAAGGCAGTTTGTAACTTCCACAACAATGTACGATCACTCACGTTTACATCGGAAACAAGCCAGCAATGGCGGTGGTGCTTACCCAGAAGACCGTGGTCAAGAGTCAGGAGTGTTTTATTGTCATATGTCCCAAAAAGAACAATGAAATTCCTACTTGCAGCAGCACAACAGAATATGCAAACATAGTACTCTGTAAACAATATAATCAAAGAAAACAAAAGTTTATATACACACATACACACTCTCTCATATCTTCTTTCCGATGGCAGGAGTGAAATTAATGAGTGGCCAGGGTGGTGTGGGTCTCTGATGAGGCAACGACTCCTGTAGATCCCTTCGATGTGGAGGAGATCAGAACCCGTGATGGACCGGGCAGTGTCCCCCACTTTTTGCAACATTCCTCGCTCCTGGACGTTCAAGTTGCCGAACCAGGCCGTGATGCAGCCAGCAAAACAGTATCACACTCAGTGAGTTATTTTGGGCAGGGGAAGGGTATGGTGATTGTGACTTACGTAAACTATGACTTAGGTAAAGGCTCGTGGAACGTAACCCTTACGTAAGTCGGGAAAAGCCTGTGCTGTGTTAGAGCTTCCAGTGTCAAAGTTACTGAGTCAGGACCTGTCTGGAGAAGTGTCCCGACCTGAAACGTCGCCCTTACGTTTTCTCCAAAGACGCTGCCTGACCCAGCACGACTCCAGCACTTTGTGTCTATCGTCAACTTCTGGCAAGATCTGTTGTTCCATTAATCAATTATTCCGGAATTATTGTGTTTATTTTCTTTCTGCACAGTGCTTTTAAACGGTGATTCCTGGCTGTGGCAATATTTGGTGGGTTGTAGAATTGTTTTATTTAATTATACTGTATAATTATAATGTTTTATTGTGACATGGTGGGACTTGACTGGCTCACAACATCACCAATTTATTGCAAGTTCAGAATGTTATTGCATCCAGTCTGTTCTGGCCACCCTGCTATAAGAAAGATGCCGGTAAGCTGGAAAGAGTGCAGAGAACATTTACAAGGATGTTGCCAGCACTTGAGGGCCTGAGTTGTAGGGGGTGTCGGGGCAAGCTAGGACTTTATTCTTTTGAGAGCAAGAGGCTGAAGGGTGATCTTATAAAGGTGTATAAAATCATGTGGTGAATAGATAGGATAGTTTTAAGGCAGATATTGATGGATTCTTGCTTGGTAGGGGTGTCAAAGATTATGGGGATTGAGTGGAGGAGTGGACTCGATGGTCTGAATGGCCTAATTCTTCTCCTATGCCTTATAGATTTAGAAAGGGTGAATGCACAGTCTTTTTCTTCAGGTAAGGGAAACAAGAAGTAGAGGGATCCTACTGACAGCAGGGTGACCAGACCTGTGCACAGATTAGTGGAAAGATTAAAGAGAGGCAGGGAATTTGGATAAAGTGAATGTTCACTGTCTATTACCTGGGGTAGGGGAATCAAGGACCAGAGGGCACAGGTTTATGGGGTGAGAGGAAAGATTTAAGGGCCTGACCCACCTTCACGACCTTATTCACGACCTCTGCCAAGTTTGCCCTTGACTCACACTCGCAACATGGTCATGGGAGGTCATAGGTAGGTCGTAGGTAGGTCGCTATGCTAGTCGTGGGTAGTCGTGGCATCAAGTAGATCGGGCGTTTTTCTAGCTTGATGAAAAATGTCCAAAAGGCCGTGAATTAGGTCATGAAAGTGGGACAGGCCCTTTAACAGGAACGTGAGGGGCAACTTTTTCACACAGAGGTTGGTGGGTGTATGGAGCGAGCTACCAGAGGAGGTAGTTGAGGCAGGTACTATAACAACATTTCCAAGATATTTGGGGAGGTACATGGATAGAAAAGATTTCGAGGGCTATGAGCCAAACACGGGCAGGTGGGACTAGTTTAGAGGGGCATCATGGTTGACATGGACGTTGGGCCGAAGGGCCTGTTTCCGTGCAGTATGACGCTATGACTCGGTTGCGATCTTCTCCTCTATATTACCTTGATCAGCCATTTTGCTGCAGTATTAGTTAGCCAGTTGTTGCTGTCCTCGGCATCATGCTGTTAGTGGCTGCTAATGTATGGGCTTGCTGTATAGTGTCCTTTTATTGTTTTGTGGATAGTTATGGTAGAATTATGTTATGCTGTCATTTTATTATTGTACTGTTGTGTGCCATTATTGCATTTGTTTCTCATTCCCTGTGCAATATGTATAATTCTTGCACTTGATTGATGGATGTTCAGGGTTTTTACACTCAATTTATATGGCATGCTACTGCCAGAGTCTCACATTGTAGCGTGACTTCATTGCCGGATTATTGGCAGGTTCTCACATTGGATCTGGGATCCTTGCAGTTATTATAATATATTGATGGCTTATCGACTTGTTCAGTTGCAGTGCTGTAGTTATGGGTAAGGCTGTTTGGGGGGTATGAATGGATTATTAGATTGGATTTTCCCACTGATAGATGGTTGCGGAATTATTGAAGAGTGGAATTAATAATTCTATATTATGGTCCTTTGTTGAAAATGAATAAATTATTAGGCTGGATTTTAATACTGATGGACTTGAAGAAGATTGAGGACATTAGTTTATGAATACTCTATCAAACTTCTACAAGTGTACTGATTGGGTGTATCATGGCCTGGTTCAGCAACTCGAACGCCCAGGGTCAAAGGGGACTACAGAGAGTGGTGGACACTGCTCGATCCATCACGGGTACCGACCTCCCCACCATCAAAGGTCCATCACAGCAACCAAACTCCCCAGCATCGAAAGGATCTACAGGAGGCGCTACTTAAAAAAGTCAGCCAGCATCATCAAAGACCCACACCACCCTGGCCATGCTCTCATCTCATTGCTACCCTATTAGGAAGAAGGTACAGGAGCCTGAAAACCATGTGGGTCTTCGGTGTTAGCTGCCTTCTTGAGACAGCCACTTCTACAGAGCCATTCAATGGTGGGGAGGTCAGTACCTGTGATGGACTGTCTAACACTTTCGACAACCTCTTTCATTCTTTGAAGACATTTGAGATGTCGAACCAGGCCATGATGCAATCAGTCAATGTGCTCTCCACTGTACACTTACTGATGCACGCTTTAAGAATGAGGATTGTACCAGGAAGCATTTTAGTTGCAGCTTCCGTATCTTTATCCCTCTGCTACTGTTCTTCCTCTATGGTTTCTCTACAAGGGAATGTTGTCCTTATTCCATCAGCGCCAGATGTTTGATTATTTGACCTAGTCCAAGCACAGAGCCAGTGTAAAACCAGAGACTGCTGGAAACACTCAGCAGACCAGGCGGCATCAGTGGATGGAGAAACAGTTAGTATTTTTGCCATGGAGATGAGGGGAAATATCTTTAGCCAGAGGACAAAGGACATTTATTGTCACATACACCAATTGGTGCAGTGAAATTTGAGTTGCCATTGCAGCACACAAATAAAATAAACACAACATTATAGAATTTAACATTAAGCATAACCCCCCCCCCCCCCCCCCCACAGCGGGATCAACGTTTCCCACTGTGAGTGAAGGCAGCAAAGTTCAGTACACTTCCTCGATATTCACCCTTGGTTGGGGCTTCAGCAGTCGCCGCTACGGTGGTGAATCTGTGGAATTCATTGCCATAGAGGGCAGTGGAGGCCAACTCATTAGGACGGCACGATGGTTGATTTGCTGCCTTACAGCGCCAGAGACTCGGGGTTCGATCCTGACTACAGGTGCTGCCTGTACGGAATTTTGTCCAGGCGCTCCGGTCTCCACCTACACTGCACAGACATAGCGGTTCATAGGTTAATTGGCTTAGGTAAAAGTATGAATTGTCCCTAGTGTGTAGGATAGTGCTAGTGTAATGTGTAATGCTGGGCGGCATGGACTCGGTGGGCCGAAGGGCCTGTTTCCACACTGTATCTCAAAGGCCCCAGTCATTGTTTTTTTTTACAGTGGAGTTGATAGGTTCTTGATTAATAAGAATGTCAAAGGTTACTGGGAGAAGGTGATGGATATGCAGGGAATGGAGGGATGTGGATCGTGTGCATGCAGAGGAGATTAGGCATCATGATCAGCATGGACATCACGGGCCGAAGGGCCTGTTCCTGTGCTATACTGTGCTATGTTCTTTGAATTATTGTATTGTTAAATTTTTAATTAATCAGTCAGTAATTACAATTTCTAACAGCCCTGGTGCACTGTTGCAAATTATTTTCAAGGATTACGATGTGGGCCGGTCATTTGATTCGCCCTCTTCGATCATTTCATTGATGGATTGGTCTTTAGGCTGCCTTGCATTGTGGATTATTGTCTGGCTTTGTTACTTTATTGATGGGCCATTGTTATCAGGGATTATTGCCTGTTTCGTGCTGATTATTATATTGGATTATTGTGCTGATGGATGGAGGCGATGTTGGTTATTATATTGTTGTGCTATTGTGGTGAATTATTTTATTACGGTGCTGAAATGAGTTTGAGGTAAGTCCCAGCCCGTTACTGGTGGCCTTTTGACATGAGTTCTGTTTTGTTTGTCTCCCTGATATGATACTGCATCTATTAAGTGACTCCTCCAAAGGTCTATCACAGAAGCACATTATTGTTGGGGTTTCAACATATTTGATCCATCGCCCTTGCAGTGCACACAGTGCATAGAACAGTACAGCACAGAAACAAGCCCTTCGACCCACGATGTCCGTGCCAAACGTGATGCCAAGATAAGCATCCCCTCAGCCTGCACATAATCCATATCCCGGTCTGGAAAGGCCTGGAATGGCCTGGAACATCGGGGTCCATAGAGGCGACTGCGGAGGCCTCAATAGGCCCCACTATGGGTGAACTGGGGATGGGGACTGGACATTGTGCCTTCCCCCACATTGGGAACCATTGTGGGGGGATGCTTTTATGTTTATTGTTACATTTCTTTAATGTTATGTCTAATCTTTATCTGTGTGCTGCATGGCAAGACAAATTTCACTACACCATTTGGTGTATGTGACAATAAATGTCCTTTGTCCTTTGTCCCTCCATTCCCCTGCATATCCATGTGCCTATCTAAAAGCCTCTCAAACTCCGCGATCATATCTGCCTCCACCACCACCCCCGGCAGCACGTTCCAGGCACTCTCCATCCTCTGTGTAAAAACACAAGTGCTGCACATCTCGTTTAAACTTTGCCTCTCGTACCTTAAAGCTGTGCAGTCTAAGCTTTGATATTTCCACACAGGGAAAAAGGTTCTGACTGTCTACCCTATCTACGCCTCTCGTCATTTAGAAAACTTCTATCAGGTCTCCTCTCAACCTCCAGAGAATGCAATCCAAGTCTGTCCAGATAGTTAACGAAAGGCCAAATGTTTCATAGAGTGATAGACAGATACAGAGATATGCCTCGCATTATTTATAGGCTCATATCAGGTCTCCCCTCAACCATCTACTGTCCAAAGAAAACTGTTCAAGTCTGTCCAACCTTTCATGATAGCTAATACCTTCTAATCCAGGCGACATTCTGGCAAACCTCGTCTGTACCCTCTCCAAAGCCTCTACATCCTTTCTGTAATGGGGCGACCCGTACTCCAAATACAGCCCAAGCAAAGTTGTATATAGCTGCAACAGGACAATGGCACAAGAGACTCACCAATGTTTCTGGTTTTAGACCCATGCAGCATAAAAACAGAAACATAGAAAATAGGTGCAGGAGGAGGCCATTCGGCCCTTCAAGCCAGCATCGCCATTCATTGTGATCATGGCTGATCGTCCCCTATCAATAACCCGTGCCTGCCTTCTCCCCATATCCCTTGACTCAACTAGCCCCTAGAGCTCTATCTAACTCTCTCTTAAATCCATCCAGTGACTTGGCCTCCACTGCCCTCTGTGGCAAGGAATTCCATAAATTCACAACTCTCTGGGTGAAAAAGTTTTTTTCTCACCTCAGTCTTAAATTGCCTCCCCCTTATTCTAAGACTGCGGCCCCTGGTCTTGCATCTTGCATATACTATTGTTTTACACCCAGGGAGAGTTGTCGACTCTTCAAACATGGAACAGTTTCTAAGGTTATCGTTGTGCAGTGTTCAACAGTTTGTTGGTTGCTGGGAAGAAGCTGGCCTTGAGCCTGGAGGTCACGGTTTTCAGGCTCCTGTACCTTCTTCCCGATGGTAGCAGTGAGGTGAGAGCGTGGTCGGGGCGGTGCGGGTCTTTGATGATGCCGGCTGCCCTTTTGAGGTAGCGCCTCCTGTAGACCCCTTCGATGGTGGGCAGGTCAGACGTGTTCCATCTCTTCCCCCGTAGAAAGCGCACTTTGCCTCTCAGACCAATTTACACTTGCCTTCATCCGTTGCACACTGAACGAGGTCACGTGGCCTTACTGTTAGAGGTTCTGCAGTGTGAAGAATCTCCAGCAGGATTTCCACGTTGGGTTTAAACTTCCAGAAATGTGAAGGCAGCAACGAGACGGATGCTTCATGTCTCTGCCTGTTACCCCACTCTCCTGTTTACCATCACACGGCGCTGGCTGCCTCCGATCTCTAATTACAGGAAGAGATTAATTTTACATGTTTAATAAATGCTTCTGTTTACGTTTGAGAGCTCCTGCAGCTGAATGTGCACTTTCCCCACGCCAGGCCGCTACTAACTGCTTCTCTTCCTCATCTGCTCCCTCCAGCCCTTTCCATTATTGTAAAAACTGCTCCTGTTTTTAATGTTTAAGAAGGAACTGCAGATGCTGGAAGATCGTAGGTACACACAAATGCTGGAGAAACTCAGCGGGATGCAGCAGCATCTATGGAGCGAAGGAAATAGGCAACGTTTCGTCCCGAAACGTTGCCTATTTCCTTCGCTCCATAGATGCTGCTGCACCCGCTGAGTTTCTCCAGCATTTTTGTGTACCTCCTGTTTTTAATGCCTGCTCTGTCTTATGTTGGTGTTCCAAAAACCATGTTGGTGTTTCATGGTTCAGAGCAGTTCAGGGCAGAGAATTTGATGCACATTCCCCTTGCAATCAAATGCCTCTTTGTTCAGAAATAATTTAGTTAAGATTAAGATTTGCAGGTACTATCGCAACGTTGAAGAAAGCCCTTCGGACAGGAAGGTACATGGATTGCATTGGTTGGAGGGATATGGACCAAACACAGGCAGGTGGGATTAGTTTAGATGGGACATGTTGGTCTGCATGGACAAGTTCGGCCACAGGGCCTGTTTTCACGCCGTATGACCCTATGAGTCATACAGCATGGAGACAGGCCTTTCGACCCAACTCATCCATGCTGACCAAGATGCCCCATCTAAGCTAGTCCCCTTTGTCCATGTTTGGCCCATATCCCTCTAAACCTTTGTCATCAATGCACCTGTCAAAATGTCTTTTGTAAGGTTGGATATGGAAGGTTCAGAGGGATAGGGACCAAATGCAGGCAAATGGGACTAGCACAGTATGCCAACTTGGCCAGCATGGACAATGCAGGCCGAAGGGCATGTTTCTGCACTGTACAACTCTCTGCGCCTATGACTCCCTCTCTCTCACACACACAAGCACACACACAAGCACACACACACACACACACAACACACACACACACACACACACACACACACACACACACACACACACACACACACACACACACACACACACACACACACACACACACACACACACACACACACACACACACACACACACACACTATTCTATTTCTTTGCCCCTTTTGATAATCCCTCTCCTGTTCTTCCCTCTCCCTCCCCCATCCCTGTTTCTCAGACACAGATGATTTTAACAGTCCTCAGCGTTTTCCCCTGCGCCCGTGAGCTTGCTTTTATGTCCAATTTCACGGATGCAGGGGAGTGATTTAATACTTTGCTTTGGAGCCTGATCACTTTCTTTGGTCCTCTGTTGCAAAAAAACCTTGATCCGATTACAAACTAACTTTTAAGCCCAGTTTTTGTGGACACCTGGAATGACCGGCATGGTCAATGCATGGTGAGCTAGTGCAGAAATACCTAATGTAATCGCAAAACCCAATGTATGTAAAAGAGAGATAGAGGGATATAGCAAGGACACACGTCCTTCGGCCCACTGAATCCATGCTGGCCATCAATCGCCCATTTACACTAACCTAATCCACATTTATTCTCTCCATATTGTCATCAATGGCCCACAGGTTTTAACCTTTACCCACACACTCGGGGCAATTTACAGAGGACCAGTTAACCCACAAAGTCACAGGGAGAACGTGCAAACTCCACACACACAGACAGCACCCGAGATGGGGATTGTACTGGTGTCTGGCGCTGTGAGGCAGCTGCTATGCTGATGCCAAATGTTGGTTTTAAACCTTCCTGGGTTTGGGAGACAGAGAGGGAAATTATGGGAGGAGCTTTAGGGCATTTCCGAGGGTGCGGGAGGTGAGTGCATGGACGGTTCACAGCCACCGCCTTTCCCCTTCACCTTCTCCCATCGCCAACTTGGGATGGACAATATACGCAGTTGTGTTAGTGGACAGCAAATGAATAAATAATCAACGTTAGCTTAGGTTTATTATTGTCACCTATGCCAAGGTACAGTGAAAAGCTTTGTTTGTCATGCCCTCCAATCAGATATGCTAGGCCTAAAAACAATCAAGTCAAACTCAAGTACAATAGGTAGAGCAAAGGGGAAGATACAGAGTGTAGAATATAGTTCTCAGCATTGTAGCGCATCAGTTCCAGAGACAAAGTCCAATATCCCATCAAAGTTTGTCAGTGATTAACTTTAACACTACCTGGAGTATTGAGGAACTACGGATGCGGCTATTCAAAAAAATATACAAAGTGCTGGAGTAACTCAGCTGGTCAAACAAGGATAGATGACATTTCGGGTCGGACTCTTCTTCAGACATGCTCACGGTGAATTTAAATTCTGAAGAAGGGTCTCAACCCCGAAACGTCAACTATCCATGTTCTCCAAAGATGCTGTCTGACCCGCTGAGTTACTCCAGCACTTTGTGTCTTTTTTGAAAGACCAGCTACCTTTGGCTGCCTGTCAGTAACCCTGAGGTGCTCCAGGAATACAAGTCATAGTCATCCAGCACAGAAACAGACCCTTCGGCCCAACCTGCTCATGACAATACACTAGTCCCACCTGTATGCGTTTAGCCTATATCCCTCTTAACGCTTCCTATCCATGTACCTGTCTAGGTGTATTTTAAGCATTGTGATAGTACCTGCCTCAACTGGCAGCTCGTACCATATACCCTCCACCCTACGTGTGAAAAAGTTGCCCCTCAGGTTCCTATTAAATGTTTCCCCTCTAACATTAAGCCTATGCCCTCTGGTTCTTGACTCCGCTACCCTGGGTGAACGACTGTGCATTCACCTCTCCTAGTTTTATACATCTCTTTAATATCACCACACAGCCACCTGCGCTCCAAGGCATATGGTCCGAGCCTGCCCAACCTCTCCCTGTAGCTCAGGCCCTCGAGTCCCGGCAACACACTCCAATCGACGTGTACAGCTGAAGGCAGGCGGTGCTGACGGTTCCTCATCAAGGGTCAGGCTGGAAGGAAGGGCACTTGAAGAAAGTGCTGGAGGCGAGAGGAGAGGATTAGGAGAGAGCGGGACGAGGCAGCTGGTGGAAATCCCCACCCAGTGACTGCATTTCCTTGTCTGAGGAGCGCAGGGTTTTCGGGAGAGAAGCACGTCCCGTGAGTCGAACAATCACACTTCCAGTCTGGCAGCAGATATAAATAAAAGTGTGGAATGCGGATGGATTACACACAACGTGGAACAGTACAGCACGGAAACAGGCCCTTTGGCCCACGATGCCCGTTCCCAACATGATACTGAGTTCAACTAATCTCCTCTGCCTGCATGTGAACCATATCCCTTCATTCCTTACACATCCATGTGCCAAGGAGGTGGCATGGTGGTGCAGCGATAGAGTTGCTGCGTTATAGCGCAAGAGAACTGGGTTCGATCCTGCCCACGGGTGCTGTCTGTACGGAGTTTGAACGTTCTCCCTGTGGGCTTTCTCCGGTTTCTTCCCACATCCCAAAGACGTACAGGCTGGTAGTTGTAGGTTAATGGGCTTTGGCGTTGGTTGGCACAGACTCGGTGGGCTGAACGGCCTGCTTCTGAGCTGTATCTCCAAATCTCTAACCTGAAGTATATCTATAGGCCTCGTAAGCACGACTATTGTATCTGCCTCCATCACCATCCCCGACACCCACCACCCTCTGTGTAACAAAACTTCCCACACACCCTCCCTCACTCTGTCACCTCCTCCTCTCCTCAGAGTCCAGACACTTCCGATACTTCCTGGTTTCTCAGCTGAATGGGGGAGAGCTGACCACAAACATGACTTTTAAAATATATGTGGACAGATAAATGGGTTTATACAGAGAGCTATGGGCTATGGTGCAGGTAAATGGGCTAGCCTGGATTGCCAACTTGGTCGGCATGGACAAGGTGGGCCGAAGGGCCTGTTTCCATGCTGCACAGCTCTATGTCTCTATGACCTTGGTTAGCATGCAGAATTGGGCTGAAGGGCCCAATTCCTTGCCGCATCATTCTATGACTCTGACCTTGATTAGCATGAGAGTTTTAGGCTGAAGGGCCTGTCCCTGTGCTGTATATCTCTATGACTATGGCTCTATTGATGTTGATTTTTCACCAAGAGTCGGAGATGACGTGAAACTTGATGAATTTGCAAGGCAGCACTGAAAGGGTTAACTCATCATTATGACACCTTCCCACACTACCACTGACAACACAAAGAGCTTTGCTATTATATATATATATATATATATATATATATATGAAGTCCCCTTGATGCTAATCGAGGCTGTTTGATCCAAGGCTGGAAATGATGTGAAAATTGCCACATATTGGAGAACAATAACTTTTCAATCTGCACATCAGCAGGTATTAATAATTCATCTCCATTTTGCAAACAGCCCCAGATCAGTAAGGGAGATGGTACAAAACAAAAAGTTGCAAGGTTGCAATAGAATGTAAAGAAATCATGCTCGGGTGGGCCGGGGGGAGGGGGGTCAGAAAAACCAGCGCAAATGTGGCAGTCCCAGACACTGCAACACTGACTTTAGCCGAGTCTGTCTTTGTTCAAAAGACAAGAGGCAACTGAACAATGAAATTCTCACTTGCTGCAGCTTTAGCAGGCCCGTTGGAGCAATAACAGATACAGATGGAGATAAAACTCTAATAAACAATAATACAATAAATGAACATTTATCAAATGATTTGCATTATACTAGGTGAACCATAATAGTGCAAAACCAAAATCAGTCGTGCAACCAAAGTCATGGTCTGTGGAAGATCGCAGTTGCTGAGGTTTGTGTTGTGCAGTGTTTTAAGAGCCTGATGGTTGCCGGGAAGAAGAAGCTGTTCTTGAACCTGGAGGTCACGGTTTTTAGGCTCCTGTACATTCTTCTCGATGATAGCAGCGAGATGAGAGCGTGGCCAGGGTGGTGTGGGGCTTTGATGATTCCAGCTGCCTTTTTGAGGTAGCGCCTCCGGTTGGTCAGTACCCATGATGGAGTGGGCGCTGTCCACCACTCTCTGTCGTCTCGTTCAGTCCCGAGTGTTCGAGTTGCTGATGCAGGCCGTGATGCAACCGGTCAGTGTGCTCTCTAACGTCCACCTGTAGAGGTTCTAGTGGATATTTGGCAACAAACCAGATCGACTTAAACCTCCGAAGGAAGTAGAGGCATTGATGGGCTCTGCTTCTGAGGAAGGGTCTCGACCCGAAATGTCCCCATACCTTCTCTCCAGAGATGCTGCCTATGCCTCCTGAGTTACTCCAGCATTTTGTGTCTTCGATTTAAACCAGCATCTGCAGTTCCTCCCGATACATTGGTGGGCTCTCTCTGCAGATTTGGAATTGGTATCCTCCCCTGACTGGACAAGAGAATAAAACAGTGTCATAGAAACACAATGCACAGAAACTGACCCTTCGGCCCACTTAGTCAGGGGGGGGAGCTGTGCGAGATAAGCTGTTTTACACAGAGGGCAATGGGTGCCTGGAACGTGCTGCCCTGGGTGGTGTTGGAGGCAGATACATTAGGTGGTGTTTAAGAGACTTTTGGATAGGCATAAGGATATACAGGGAACGGAGGGATATGGATCATGTGCAGGCAGATAAGAGTTGGTCTTGGCATCATTGTCGGCACAGACATTGTGGGCCGAAGGGCCTGTTCCCATGCTGTACTGTTCTATGTTCTCCCACCATCAAGCTCCCATTTTGCTTTCCATCCTTTTCCCATCCGCTCCCCCCAGATTCTAGCCCTCACCTACACATGAGGGCATTTTACAGCAACTAACTAACCCAATGACCTGGGTCACCCCTGGGAAAACCCACGCGCTAACTCGAAGAACGTGCAAACTACACACAGACAGCAGCCGAGGTCAGGATCGAACCTGTATCGCTGGAGATAGGAGGCGGTGTAGGGCAGGTTCGATGGGTAGAATGGCCAATTCCTGCTCTCAGCTCCGAGAGTGATTCCTCCTCTACCTGCCTCCTTGTCCCACAGAAGAGTCCCGACCCAAACCATCAGCTGTCCATTCCCTCCACAGATGCTGCCTCACCTGCTGAGTTCCTGCAGCACTGTGTTTTGTTAAAGAGTCCAACGTTTTGTAGTTCCTTGTGTCACCATTTTCCTGCTTTACTGTGAAATTTCCTCAGAGTATGCCTCAAAGTGTTAATGGGTGTATGGAACGAGCTGGCAGAGGAGTTAGACACAAAATGCTGGAGTAACTCAGCGGGTGAGGCAGCTTCTCTGGAGAAAAAGAATAGGCAAAGTTTCGGGTCAGATCCCTTCTTCAGAGTCAAGGACCCTTTTTCGGATTCTTCTTCACCAGTGATGCTGCCTGACCCGCTGAGTTCCTCCAGCATTTTGTGTCTACATTTGGTTGGAAACCAGCATCTGCAGTTCCTTCCTACAGGTTAAGGGGGATATGGGCGAAATGCAGGCACGTGGGACTAGTGTAGAAGGGGCATCTTGGTCAGCATGGGCAAGTTGGGCCAATGGCCCGTTTCCATGCTGTATGATTCCATGACTCTAATTTGAAGACACTCTCCCTCCTCTCTCATCCAGTGTTCCCGTGAGACCCTCTCTCACTGCTCCCCCACTGTGATTCCTGCTGCTCTAATGCTCTTCCACCATGTTCCTACCCAGAGTCCCCCAGTATTTCTGGAGGATGTGGATAGCTGATAGAAACATAGAAACATAGAAAATAGGTGCAGGAGTAGGCCATTCGGCCCTTTGAGCCTGCACCGCCATTCAATATGATCATGGCTGATCATGCAACTCAGTGTCCTGTACCTGCTTTCTCTCTATATCCCCTGATCCCTTTAGCCACAAGGGCACATCTAACTCCCTCTTAAATATAGCCAATGAACTGGCCTCAACTACATTCTGTGGCAGAGAAATCCACAGATTCACCACTCTCTGTGTAAAAAATGTTTTTCTCATCTCAGTCCTAAAAGATTTCCCCTTTATCCTTAAACTGTGACCCCTTGTTCTGGACTTCCCCAACATCGGGAACAATCTTCCTGCGTCTAGCCTGTCCAACCCCTTAAGAATTTTGTATGTTTCGATAAGATCCCCCCTCCACAGATACTGCCTGATCCACTGAGTTCCTCCAGCACCTTGTGTTTTACTGACGATTCCAACTTCTGCAGTTCCTCGTGTGTAGGTCTGGAGTTTGAGGGGTGCAACGGAGGGGCATTAAAGCCAATGGGTTTGAATGACCGTCCCGTCAAGCCTAAGGTTGAGCAAGGGTGAAGTCTATAGACACGCCTCTGTGCCTACACACCATAGCTGCTCGTTTTATATCTTCATCTAGCTCCTATCTCAGCTGTTATCAGTAGATGACAAAATGGGGAAAAGCGTGAACAAAATCAATGGGGAATAGGAAGACATTCATCTTTCTTAGACTCTGAAACGAAAAGGAAGATGCATTCACCGCTGAGAGGTTTAATGACATTAGCTCTGTCCTTTAAATCCCTCCTGTCCTGAGTATCTCACTGCTGCTGGCGTGTTGCAAGGCTATTTTCTCAAACTTACCTCTCTGTTGTCTGCGAATATTCAATCATGCCAGTTCTCCGAGGCAGCGTCTTTATCTGGAGATTGTGTGTGGACGGGCCTATTTTTTACATCGCTGTTATTGGCAATGTCCTGGCTTCATTCCCCAGCTAACACGCGCTCTCTCTCTCTCTCTCACTCTCTCTCTACGGGGATAACAGCTTCAAAGAACACAGAGCAGTACAGCACAGGAGCAGGCCCTTCAGCCCACAATGGCCGTGCCGCACATGATGCCAGGTTAAACTAATCTCCTCTTCCTGCACGTGGTCCATATCCCTCTATTCCCTGCCTATCCATGTGCTTATCCAAAGCCTCTTAAACACCACTATTGCATCTGCCTCCACCGCCACCACAGACAGCGTGTTCTAGGAACCCACCGCCCTCTGTGTAAGAATCTCGCTCCACACAACTCCTTTACATTTTCTCACCATAAGCCCACGCCCTCTATTCTTTGATATTTCCACCCTGAGAAAATGGTTCTGACTGTCTAAACTGCCCATGCCTCACATATTTTATATACTCTCAACCTCCGATGTTCCAGAGACAAAGTTCAATGTCCACGATGGGGTAGAGGTGAATCGGACAGTACCCTAGCTTATGGAAGGGCCATTCGGAAGCACGAAGCAGAGAAGAAGAAGCTGTTCCTGAGTCTGGTGGTGCGCGCTTTCAAGCTTCCGTACCTTCTGCCGGACGGGAGCAGGGAGAAGGAGGAATTACTGGTGTGGGACAAGTCTTTGATTACGTTGGTGCTTTCCCAAGTCAGCGTGAAGTGTGGATGGAGTCAATGGTGGGGAGACGGGTCTGTGTAGAAACAAGGAATTGCAGATGCTGGTTTGCAAAAAAAGGCACAAACTGCTGATGAAGGGTCCCGACCCAAAACGTCAGCTATCCATGTTCTCCAGAGCTGCAGCCTGAGTAATGGACTGAGCTACATCTTTCTTGTGGTCTTGGCTAGTGTGTTGGTAAATGCTGGGAGCAGTATCCCAGTGAATTTCCAGATCTAAGCCGTGCCCCGACCATGATCCAGGGAAGCAGAACACTGGAGTCGCAGGTGATGGAAGAAATATCAGCTGTTATTTTTCGGTAATGAGTTCAAAACCAGTCTTAACTCTTGTCAGCTGTTTAAATGAAAAAGATGAAAAAATAGCAACCTTGGATTCAATTAAAGCAACGCAACTTGGACGTTCAGCACAAAATTACTGGTGCGACTGTAAGATTCACACAGCAGAGTCAAAATAACACTTGGCAGGAGTAGAATTAAAAGTACAAAGTGACAAGTCAGAGCTGCTATTATTGACGATAATCTCATTCACCTGATTGCACATCGCAAAACAATATCTCCCAATAAAATATTTACAATCGGTTTTTGAGGCACTCAGCTCTTTTACGGAGATTGATAAGAGAGAGGCAGGTCACATGCTCACATCAGACGGTTGAATTAAAAGAGGCCAAATTTTCATGTAAAACGAGTTGGAAAACCCTGCGTCAGGGATCCAGATGGGATGCAGACTCCAACGCTTTCTCATTGTCTGAAGAGCCAAGTTGTTATATCCCACCCGGTGGATTCTCTCTCCCTTCCCCTATCCTCATCCATCCCCCCTCCTCACCTCCACAGGATCTCGAGGTTGCCGCTGCTCTCCCTTCTTGCGTGTCCCGGAGGAGCATCAGCCATCCGTGCACTTAAAGCCAGGCCTCGGATCCTCGGCTTGGCCCAGAGACACTAGCAGCTAAGACCTTGTCAGCGTGTGGGCATGGGGGGGGGGGGGGGGGGGGGGGGGATGGCGATGGCGGAGAAAAGAGCTCGGAAAAGACGGGGGAAGAGCCATGTGGAGGAGGGGGGTATCACGGGGGAGGGGAGGGAGGAGGCAGCCAGGGGCACTAGAGGGGAAGGGGCTGGATGTGGGGCGTTGCGAATGCAATGCTTTTGGGACACACAGCCATATCGCTGGACGTTCTCTCCACCGGGATCAGACTCTCTGCTTTCCCTTTCGCGACATCTCCGATTCTGCGACGGGCCACTTCCGGTCCCTCCGAAAATTGTGTCCGGTTGGAGACCTCCGCCGGCCACCGGCAGTGTCCCTCAGCTCCAGTAAAGACGTGATGGCGCAGGAAGGGGTGGACCGTCCCAGGGAGTGACAGGAGAAGAGACCAATCCACGCAGCGCTGACTGGCAGGCGAGGAGATTGATCTGCAATTTTAAGATTTTTAAACCGCATTAACTTTTACAATATACTACCGATCGGAACGAAACTGTTGCACATGCAGCACAGAAGAACGGTGAGTGAGCTGTCAAAAAATTGTAGTGTTATCGCGTACCATTTTTGCACAAATAGAAAAAATGCGCAAACCGGAAGAGCGCAAGATCAGAGTATAGATAGCTAGATAGATTAGTGTGTCACAGTGGTGCAGTGGTGGAGGTGCTGCCTTACAGCACCAGAGATCTGGGTTTGATCCTGAATACGGGTGCTGTCTGTGCAGTCACCTTCTCCCTGTGACAACGTTGGTTCTCTGGGGCTCGGCAGTTTCCTGCCCTGATTTCATGTACCAAAGTGCAACACCTCACACTTGCCACAGTTAAATTCCATTTGCCATTTCTTGGCCCACCTTCCCAACTAGTCTAGGCATTGCCAAGGTCCCATCTTTTGCCAGACGTTCACCGACAGATAGCTTGAACGCTCTCATGATTCCACCCACAGGATCACACGATCCCACCCACAGAGTGAGCAAATACAGTAAGAGGCCGTTTGGCCCATTGTTTCTGTGTTGGCCCTTGAAAGAGCTCCCTGAATAGACACATTCACATCTCCAGCAGCAGATACAATTATGAGTTTCAAAATAAATATCTGGATAGGAATGCACGAGAGGACTATGGGCCAAATGCAGGCAAATAAGAATAAACCTGAATGCCAATTTGTTTGGCATGAATAAGGTGGGCTGAGTGGCCTGTTTCCATATGACTATGACTTCTGGAAGATGCAAAGGCAATTTTACACAGTGGTAAATACTGGATGTAGATAATGAAGAAGATTGTCAGAGAGACATAAATCAGCTGGAAAATTGTTCAGACATAGAACGTAGAACAGTCACACACAGGAGCAGGCCCTTCAGCCCACAATGTTCATGCTGAACATAATGCCAAAACCAATTTATCTGCCTGTACGTGATCCATATCCCTCCATTCCCTGCATGTCCACGAGCCTATCCAAAAGTCTCTTAAACGCCACTATGTTATCTGCAGAGGCAGGAGGAGTTTAATGCAGACAAACATGAGGTCATGCATTTTAGGAAGTCCAATTCTAGTAGGACATAGAGAGTACACAACAGAGAACTTAGGAATGTTATATATATCATTGGTTTAATTTAGTTTATTGTCACATGTACCGAGGCACAGTGAAAAACATTGTTTTGTTTAGTTTAGTTTAGAGATACAGCACGGAAACAGGCCCTTCAGCCCATCGAGTCTGCACCGACAAGCGATCCTCGCTCCTACACACACCAGGGACAATTTATACACACATCAAGCCAATTAACCTACATACCCGTACGTCTTTGGAGTGTGGGAGAAAACCAAGAGTCTCGGAGAAAACCCACGTGATCGCGGGGAGAACGTACAAACTCCGAACAGACAGCACCCGTAGTCATGATCAAACCCGGGTCTCCGGTGCTGCAAGCACTGTAAGGCAGTAGCTCTACCACTGTGCCACCATGGCTGCTATTGTTATTGCGTTCTATCCAGTCAGCAGAAAGAACATACATGATTACAATCAAGTCTTCCACAGTGTACAGATACAGGATAAAGGGAATACTGTTTAGTGCAAGAAAGTCAGATTAAAGATAGCTCAAGGATCTCGAATGTGATGGATGGGAGGCCAGGGACGCACGCTAGTTGGTGATAGGATGGTCAGTTGCCTGATAACAGCTGGGAAGAAACTGTCCCTGAATCTGGACATGTAGGAAGGGACTACAGTTGTTGGTTTGTACCAAACAAAGACACAAAAAGCTGGAGTAACTCAGCAGGACAGGCAGCAGCATCTCTGGAGAGAAGGAATGGGTGAGGTTTCGGGTCGAGACCTTTCTTCAGACTGGTCAGGTATAAGGGAAACGAGAGATATAGATGATGATGTAGAGAGATAAAGAACAATGAATGAAAGATATTCAAAAAAGTAACGAATATTAAGGAAACAGTCCATTGTTAGCTGTTTGTTAGGTGAAAACAAGAAGCTAGTGTGATTTAGGGAAGGGATAGCAAGAGAGGGAATGCCGGGGCTACCTGAAGTTAGAGAAATCAATACTCATACCACAGGGCTGTAGGCTGCCCAAGCGAAATATGAGATTTGCATTTGGCCTCACTCTGACAATGGAGGAGACCTAGGACAGAAAGGCCTGTGTGGGAATGGGAAGGAGAATTAAAGTGTTTAGCAACCGGGAGACCAGATAGGGAACCGGGAGACCAGGTTCAGGCAGACTGAGCAAAGGTGTTCAGCGAAACAATTGCCCAGTCTACGTTTGGTCTCGCAGATGTATAAGCATCCACATCGTGAACAATGGATACAGTAGATGAGGTTGGAGGAGGTGCAAGTGAACCAACAGCAGGGTGGGAACACCTTCCCCAGAGGGTGTGCAGCATTGGAAGTGGACCTCACTGCACCATCCCAGGGCCAACAAGGGATGGGTAATAAATACCCGCCTGCCTGCAGGGCACCCATCTCCCCAAAATTCATTTTAAAAAATCATGTAGAAACAAGGAACTGCAGGTACTGGTTTACAAAAGGCACAGTGTGCTGGAGTAACTAAGCGGGTCAGGCAGCATCTCTGGAGAACATGAATAGGTGAAACTTTGGATTGGGACCCTTCGTCAAACTCAAGAAGCTGTCTGAAGAAGAGTTCTGACCGGAAACATTATCTACTCATGTTTTCCTGAGGAACTGCCTGATCCAGTGAGTTACTCCAACACAATGTTTTTAACCACCTGCGAAGTACTGGCCTTGGGATGTCAGTAACTATCGAGGTGCTTCAGAAATGCAAGTCCTCCGATCAATGTGGAAACCAGAAGAACGTGGTTAGGGGGTGACATTTCGGGTCGGGATCTTTCTGTAGAAGGGTTCTGACCCGAAACGTTAGCTATTCCTTTTCTCCAGAGATGCTGCCTCACCCACAGTACTTTGTGTCCTTCGTCAGACTGATGCCTTCTTCCCCACTGTCATCAGACTACTGAATAGTCTTCCTGTAAGCTAGGGTGTCTTTTCCAACTGATCTTCCAACCTACCCCATTGCAACCCTTGCACTTTTTCTCTGAAAATGTAATGCTATAACACTATATTTTGCACTCTGCATCTTTCTCTCTGTTATCCATGAGTCTGTGGGCTGAATATAAATGCTTTAAATGAAATGGAGCAGTTGACAAACAAGGAGACATGGAGGTCGCCTTTAGAGGGTCTGAGGAGGTACGTGGGAGGTTGTGAATATAGTTAATCTGATAGGTAGACACAAAATGCTGGCGTAACTCAGCGGGACAGGCAGCATCTCTGGAGAGAGGAATGGGCGACGTTTCGAGTCGAGACCCTTCTTCTGACGAGAGTTCATCTGATAGAGCTGGTGCCTCACAGCGCTGGAGACTTGGGTTCGATCCTCACCCTCGAAACTTGTGTTCGATCAGGTGCTGTCCATGTGGAGTTTGCACGTTCTCCCTGCGACTGCATGGATTACCTCCGGGTGCTCCGACTCCCCCGCACACCCCAAATGCGTACAGATTTGCAGGTTAATTGGCACTCTGTAAATTGTCCCTAGTGTGTAAGACAGTGCTGGTGTTTGCAATAGTTGTGATAATATAAACTGCGAACGGGTGATCGATTGTCAGCCTAGGCTCAGTGGGCCGAAGGGCCTGTTTCCGTGCCGTATCTCTAAGCTGTAGAGCGGCAACTCAAGTGTAGAGAGACTGGGGGATAGGGAGCTGAGGATGGAGCTGTGCCCCAATAATGAGGGGGTGGAGGAGAGGATGAGGGGAGGTGTCTGAAGGAGGACGAAGGGAGTGAGGGGAATAGGGAAGGTGGATGGGGGGGGGGGGGGGGGGGGGGGGGGGGCAACAGCGGGAGGCAGGGAGCTGGTGGATGCAAGAACGTGTCCCTTCACCATCACTGCACCTTGTTATAGTGCAATTTTTGTCAAATGACAGGAGATTACTTGCCGTCGGGCTCTGGTGTGTGCTGGCTGTGGTGGTTTAGCTGAAGTATTTATGCCTGGAAGAGAGGAGTGTATGTTTTTGGAATAGCGTCTGACATCTGGGTCACTTCATTAATCTTGTACAAATAAACCTTCACTTCCATCCATCTCACTCCCCACCGTTCGGGAGCAGAGGGAAGGGCCTGTCACCCCCTCCTGCCCCTTCCGACCCTGTGAATGGCCATTCCTCCCCCCACCCGCACCCCCCTCCCCCCCCCCTCCCCCCCCCCCCCCCCACGTCCCCCCCCCCCCCCCCCCCCCCCCCCCCCCCCCCCCCCGGCCATGGGCATGGGCCAGACCCCGTCTCGCCCGCCCGGATTCCGGACATGGCACTGGATACGTTCCCTTCTGGGCCCGGATCAGGAGAAAATACTCTCCAGTCCCACTGTCTCCCGGCTTAAATCAACACTTAAGGGCATTGTGTTGAGAAGTGCGGATTTTAACGGCTTTCAACCATAAATCCTGCATAGAAATGTCAAGTATGGGCTGTGATAAATGAGCCAGTTAATTCTTCATGTCTGCCCTCTATTTTACACAGCCGTTTACCGTGCCTCACATCTCTTTCCCTCGCCAACAGCCCTGCCATTCCTCTCCCTGCTCCTCCTCCACACTCCCTCTCTCCCAATTCACACCGACCTTCCTATTATCTTCTGCTCTCTTCTCTCCTTTCTCGCTCCCTCTCTCCATCTTTTTTTTTCATTCACCCCATTTATCTCTTTCT
This sequence comes from Leucoraja erinaceus, assembly GCF_028641065.1. Classification (NCBI taxonomy): domain Eukaryota; kingdom Metazoa; phylum Chordata; class Chondrichthyes; order Rajiformes; family Rajidae; genus Leucoraja; species Leucoraja erinaceus. The sequence goes on along the minus strand of NC_073391.1, from coordinate 34,589,524 downwards.
CTCTGCCTCCCTCCTCTTCCTTCACCTCTCCCTCCACTTCTCCCCTCGCTCGCTCTCTCTCCATCTTGCCACTCACCATATGTATCCTCTATCGGCTTCCCTCTTCATTCACCTCTCCCTCCTTCCTCACTCGCCATCCCTTTATTTTGTAAACACTATTTATCGCTTTGCCTCCATCTCTTCCTTCACCTCTCCCTCCTTCTCTCCCTCCCTCCCTACCTCCCTCTCTCCTTCTCTCCCCCTCTCTCACTCACTCTCTCTCTCCACCTTTTCACTCATTCTTTATCCCCTTCTCTCTCCCTCCATCTATTTATTTTCCTCTCCCTCTCTCCCACTCCATCTTCCCCTTGCTCTCTGTGCCTATCCCATTCCCTCTGCCCGATCCTTCATCTTTCCCTCTCTTGCTTAGGGAGGGGGGTAGTACTGGAGGAGCACCGCACTGGGGGAGGGGAAGTACTGAGAGAGTGCCGCACTGCATCCCACCGAGTCCACACCGACCATCGATCACCCGTTCACACTAGATCTATGTATCTATCTAGATCCCCCTTTCTCCTCCACTCATTCCAAGCTAGGAGGCAATTTGCAGAGGCCAGTTAACCTACAAGACCCGCATGTCTTTGGGATGTGGGAGGAAACCCGAGAACGTGCGAACTCCACACAGCCAACATCCGAGGTCAGGATCGAACCCGGGTCCCTGGCGCTGTGAGGCAGCAGCTCTACCTGCTGCATGCACCACCGTGCCGCCCTTCACGGGCCCAAATTGCTCTTCATTAAGCTTTATTGCACGAGGATTTGAATAATTCTTACACTTGCCGAATAATAGACTTAAATCGCGTTGACACAAAATGTGAAGTTATTAAGTGCAGAGCGTAAAGGCCGCTGCAAGGGAAGGGAGTGGAAAATGTAATGTGTTGATTTAATGAATTTTTTTTTTCCTTACCAATCCCTAACTTAATCTGATGCCTTGATGCAGAAAATGGCATTGTGGAATCAGAGGCAGGCAGACTGCTTCTCCTCTCAATGAATCATAACGAATGGATGAGGTTCAGCAATGATGTCATCTGCCTTCCCATCCCGCCTCTCCTTCTGGAGAGACAGCCATCCATCATCTGACACTTAAAGAGACGGATTTTGGCTGAGCGTGAGGATTTTGAGAGCGTGCCGAGCCCTGCTTGACTGCCCGTCATCTATTCAGCGCTGCCGCCGCTCTCGCCTTCCATGTTTAGCTTAGTCACACTCCGCTGCCTCTCTGCTGTGTGAAGGCAGCAAAGGGGGCAGGAGCAGCAAATTATACAAAGTGGTAGCGCCGCTGAATGTCTCCGCAGATTGAGTCTGTAAGTCTATAACTGGAGAGTGGAGAGGTGACGGCAGCTTTTGATTGGGAAGAGCGCCGGAGTGATTACTGTAAATCACGGGCGGATGCGGCCACAATCATTGTTCTCGGCTGTTGCCTGCAGGTTGAATCGCAGAGTAGGGACTCTCGCTGCCTCCCTCTGTGTATGTGAACGCACCATAGGGGACACTTTCTATTTCGAGCGCTGGGGGTCAGCATCGCACATTCCAAGGGCAGCCACACCAGGGGTCAGACAGCGAGGGGAGCTCCCTCTGCCCCGTCCCATCCCACACTAAGAAGGGTCTCGACCCAAAACATCATCCTTTGCTTCTCTCCAGAGATGGTGCCTGGCCCACCGAGTTACTCCAGCTGTTCGTGTCTATCGTCGGTTTAAACCAGCACCTGCAGTTCCTTCCTACACACACACTCCCGGGGCAGCCACAGCAGGAGCCAGACACAGCGTGAAGCTCCCAGTATCTGTAGAGGCTGCTCCTCAAATTCTGGTCGCATTTTAGTCCTACGATTTTTGATTTTCGAGATGTCATGTAACTATTGAAAGTCTTTGTACTTTCTGGTAAACAATGAATAAAGCTCATTATTAAGAAGGGAAATCAAGTGAATGTGCCTCTACACCGTCCCATCACATAGTGCAGGGGTCAGACACAGGGTGAAGGTCCCGCTGTACCGTCCAGCCGAAGGCCCTATCGCTTTTCTGTTCAGCTCTGTAGCTCTGTGACTTTATAATATGCGAGTCGGTACGCTAATTGGCTGCTGTAAATCGCCCCCTGGTGCGGGTGATAGAATGTGAGTGAATAGGTTTACAAGTTACGGACTTCGCACAGAGAGCCAACATTCACTCAACGGGCTGAATGGCATCCTACTGTGTTGTGTGAAATGTAATAACTATAATAATAAACAACATACTCATGTACTAGTATTCTCCACAACTTTCTTAAGAATTCGTATAATCTATACCCTAGATAGACAAGTAAGAGTCACGACCCGAAACATCACCCATTCCTTCCCTCCATAGATGCTGCCTCACCCGCCGAGTTACTCCAGCATTTTGTGTCTACCTTCGATTTTACCAGCACCTGCAGTTCTTTCTTACATCATCTACATCAACCTACACTGGGGCAACTCTATAAACTCTATGGATCCTTCAAATATCCACCATGCCATCTATTCACCATACATTACATAAAACCTACTAATCAATGGCAAGTCACCAATGACTCTCACCAACTTCTACAGGTGCACTGTAGAAGTTCTACAGGATGCATCACACTTGGATCTGGGAACAGCTCTGTCCAAGACCGCAAGAAATTGCAGAGAGTTGGGGATGTAGCCCAGTCCATCACACAGACCAGACTCTCCACCATCGACTCCATCGACACTTCACACCGCCTCAGCAAAGCAACCAACATAATCAAGGACCACTCGTTCCCTCTTCTCTTCACTTCTCTCCTGTCGGGCAGACGATACAAAAGCTTGAAAGCACGTAGCACCAGATTCAGGAGCAGCTTCTTCCCCGCTGTTATCAGCCGAATGAACGGTCCTCTCATAAGCTGGAGTGTAGTCCTCATCTTCAACCCTACCTTGTGGCCCTTGCACTTTCCCTGTGACTATAACACTACAACGCTGTAACACGACATTCTGCACTCTGGTATTTTTCACTTTGCAGTACCTGTTGTACTTGATTATACATGTATAATATGATTTTACCGGATAGTGTACAAATAAAGGTTTTCACTGTGCAAGTGACAATGATAAACCACTACCACTATATTGGGACCGATGTACCCATAAGATGCAATGTACGTCCTCCCTGTAATTTTCTCAGGGCGACTGTTCACTATAATGTACACGAGTAAATTATTTTCTATGACTGGATAGCACACAACAAAAGCTTTTTGCTGCACCTGGGCACATGTGATAATATTAAACAAAACTAAAATTACTAAAACATGGGCAGATATTCCCTGTACTATACACAAGGTCCGACAAGTTTGCAAGTCAAAGGAAATGATTTGGACCATTCGGCCCACCAGGTCTACTCTGCCATTTAACCGCGGCTGCTCTATCTTTCCCTCACAAACCCATTATCTGGCCTTCTGTCCATAACATTTGATATCCTTACTAATCAAGAATCTATCAATCTCCTCTTTAAAAATATCCAATGACTTGACCTCCACAGCCTTCTGTGACAATGAATTCCACAGATACACCACACCCTGGCTTAAGAAATTCATCTTCATCTCCATTCTAAAGGTACCTCCTTTTATCCTGAGGGTGTGCCCTCTGTTCCTAGATTCTTCCATTGTGAAAACATCTTCTCCACGTCCACTCTATCCAAGCCTTTCACTATTCAGTAGATTTCAATGAGGTCCCCCCACTCATCAATCTAAACGCCAGTTCCCTCAAACACTCATCATACATCATCATACGCCTGATATTGTTGTCACGTTTACCGGGGAGTTTGCAGGCTCCGACATGTATATCCATTTGTGTGTGTGGTTACGGGGAGAAGGTTGGAGATTGGGCTATAGAGGGAAAAATAGATCAAACCATGATAGAATGGAGGAGCAGACCCGATGGGCCTAATGGCCTAATTCTGTGTTCCTGTGTTTAATGGTCTTTATGGCTGCGGTTCCCTGTAGTATACACGGCGACTGGTGATCTCTGCACACCAGGAGTGCTGTTCCCATAGTATACACAGGGGTTGCTGTTCTCCATAAAATGCACACCGGGGCTGCTATTCCCCATGTTATACACGGCCCCACAGTCCCTATAACCTACACACAAGTTGCTGCTCCCATAGTAGTTTCAGGAACCAGCTGCATCCATAACATTTTGGGAGCTGTCCCTAACCCTAACATGCACATGGGCTGTTACCCTTACAATAAGTACAGGGGCTGATATATTTTACATTGGCAGCTTACAACCCAGCCTGTATGCATGTTGATTTTTCTTATTTCAAGTAACCCTTGCATTCCCCCTCTCTCCTCTCCCCCCCCCCCCCCCCCCCCCCCCCCCCCCCCATTCTTGTTGTCCTGCTTGTTTTGCTGTTCATATTCGGGCTGTGTTATCATCTCCTCAGCCAACAATGGACCATTGTGGGCTCCACCTTTCCTTAGTCATCGGTGCCACCTCCAATTTGTTCTGAATCTTTTCATACCTCTAGTTTCAATCTCCCCTGACTCTCAGTCTGAAGAAGGGTCCTTTCCCGTAACGCCACCTATCCATGTTCGCCAAAGCTGCTGCCTGGCCCTCTGAGTTACTCCAGCACTTTGTGTCTAAGTTCTACTAATATTCCTTCTCTGATAAACTGTCTTGCGTTTGCTTTGAGATACTCTTGGGCTGCTAGTCTTTACAAAATGGTGAGTCATAGAGTTGTACAGCATGGAAACAGGCCCTTCGGCTCACCTTGTCCCTGCTGACCAATTTGGCATAATGTGCTGGTCCCATTTGCTAGCATTTGGCCCATAGCCCTCTAAACCCTTCCTGTGCATGTACCTGTCCAAATGTCTTTTAAAAGTCGTAATTGTATCCGCTTCAATAGCTTTTTTTGGCAGCTCATTCCAGATACGGACTGCTCTCTGAGTGAAAACGTTGCCTCCAAGGTCCCTCTAAAATCTCCCCCCTCTCATCTTAAGTCTGTGCCCTCTAGTTTTAAAATCCTTAGGAAAACCTCGGACAAATTGTTGGTGATATTTACGCCCAGGAACCGGAAACACTTGCCCATCTCCACTTCAGCATTGATGCTGACTGGGGTACCAACCATTCACTGTGTAAAATAAACCTTCCCTGTCAAATTATGTTACAAAACTCCTTCCTCTCACCTTAAACCCGAGCCCTCCTTTCCACCCCATATGACGGCATGGTGGCGTAGCTGGTAGAGCTACTGCCTCACAGAGCCAGAGACTTGGGTTCGATCCTGACCCCGACTGCTGTCTGTGTCGAGTTTGCACGTTCTCCCTGTGACCGCGTGGGTTTTCTTTGGGTACGCCAGGTTCCTCCCACGTCCTAAAAAATGTGCAAGTTTGTAGGTTAATTGGCTTCTGTAAATTGCCCCGAGTGTGTAGGATGCAAAATGTGGAATAACAAAGAACTGGTGATCGATGGTCGGCATGGGCCTGGTGGGCTGAAGGGCCTGTTTCCATGCTGTATTCTGAAACTTAAACTAAACTAAAACCCCCTTCTTTCTTAATTTGTAGGACATGGATTAGTCACACCTCTGCTGGATTACTTAGAACCTTCCAATCCACAGGAACAATGCAATAATCAATTTATACAACTTTGGAAAATGATAGCCAATGTGTCTGCAGCTACTCATTTCACAACTCTACGATGTGGGTCATATCAGCTTTCAAACCAATCGTTTCTCTGAACATATATTTTGATAAAATAGTCTTTAGGTCTAGGATTATTATTGTCATGTGTACCAAGGTACTGCACAGAGTTTTGTTTTGCATGCTAACCATCAAGATCAGATAGCACCATACATAAATACAATGAAGTCAAACTCAAGTACAATAGGTAGAGCAAGGGGGAAGATACAGAGTGCAGAATATAGTTCTCAGCATTGTAGCACATTAATTCAATGTCTGCAATGGGGTAAAGGTGAATCGGACAGTACCCTAGCTTATGGAAGGACAGCTCAGAAACTAGTGGGGTGCTGCAAGGCTCAGTGCTGGGACCCCAGTTATTTACAATATATATTAACAATTTAGAGGAAGGAATTAAATGTGACATGTTTCCATGTTTGCGGATGACACAAAGCTGGATGGCAGTGTGAGCTGCGATGATGATGCTATGAGGCTGCAAGGTGACTTGGGTAGGTTGGGTGAGTGGGCAGATGCATTTCAGATGCAGTATAATGTGAGGTTATCCGCTTTGGTGGCAAGACCAAGAAGGCAGATTATTACCTGAATGGTGTCAGATTAGGAAAATGGGAGGTGCAACGAGACCTGGATGTGCTTGTACATCAGTCACTGAAAGTAAGCATGCATGTACAGCAGGCAGTGAAGAAAGCTAATGGCATGTTGGCCTTCATTGCGAGAGGATTTGAATTTAGGAGCAAGGAGGTCCTACTGCAGTTGTACAGGGCCCTGGTGAGACCGCACATGGAGTGCTGTGTGCAATTTTGGTCTCCTAATTTGAGGAAGAACATTATTGCTATTGAGGGAGTGCAACATTGGTTCGCCAGGTTAATTCCCGGGATGGCGGGACTGACATATGATGAAAGAATGGGTCGGATGGGCTTGTATTCACTGGAATTTAGAAGGATTAGAGGGAATCTTATAGATACATATAAAATTCTTAAAGGATTGGACACGCTAGATGCAGGAAAAATGTTCCCGATGTTGGGGGGGTCCAGAACCAGTGGATCACAGTTTAAGAATAAGGGGTAGGCCATTTAGGAGTGAGATGAGGAAACACTTCTTCACCCAGAGAGTTGTGAATCTGTGGAATTCTCTGCCACAGAAGGTAGTGGAGGCCAATTCACTGGATGTTTTCAAGTGTTAAATTTAACTCTTAAGGCTAAAGGAATCGCGGGATATGGGGAAAAAGCAGGAACGAGGTACTGATTTCAGATAATCAGCCATGGTCATATTGAATGGCGGTGCTGGCTCGCAGGGCAGAATGGCCTACTCCTGCACTTATTTTTCTATGTTTCGATCAAACCTGATAACTGAGGGGAAGAAACTGTGAATGGGTGATCGATGGTTGGCATGGGCTCGGTGGGCTGAAGGGTCTGTTTCCATGCCATATCTCTCAAGCAATTCAAGTGTATAACAGAGGTCAGTGTTGTGAGGTGTTCAATAGCCTGATCGTTGTTTGTTCTAGGTTGGCTTCGAGCAGTAGGTGAAACAGTTCGCTGTGGAAACATAGGACTGCAGATGCTGGTTTATACTGAAGATAGACGCAAAGTGCTGGAGTAACTCAGCGGGTCAGGCAGCATTCCTGGAGAAAAAGGATGGGTGATATTTCGGGTTGGGACACAAGGGTCCCGACCTGAAACGGCACCTCTCTATGTTATCCAGATATGCTGCCTGACCCGCTGAGTTACTCCAGCATTTTGTGTCTGTCTCCGAAACAATTCACTCCCAGCGTGACCAGTCCACATCTGGGGCATCTCCGCTTGTTGCTCTCAGAACTTCCCAGGCTGATCCCGGTGGTCAGTCCCATTCGGGATTGGATTCAGGTTATTCACATTCCCACCTAGAAACAAAATGAAAGGAAGAACGTTAGATGGAGTTTTCTCCCCAAGATGATAAAAACTTCAGCAAAGTTTGTCCAAAATCCTCCCTCTTCTTTGAAACAAATAACAGACTCTAATTTCTCTCCCGACGCCCTCCCCCCAAATAAAAATATTGTTAAAAACTGGAAGAAATGTTCACGGTTATGAGTGTTACATTGGGCCGGGAATCTGTAAATTGCAGTTTTGATGAGAGCTTTCCCATAGCCAGGCAACATGAGATGGATTTAATATCCTAGCAGCCTGACAGTATAAATCAATTGTTAGAAAATTGAAGTAATTTCTTGAAGGAACCGGAGACAAAAAGTCACTTAGTCTCTGAAAAATAGGTGGCCTCCATCATATAAAGTTCCTTAAAACAAGATATATTGAACCGACGCCATTCCGTGCCTCCACTGCGCGCGAGTTCCGTTGCAAGATTTGATTACGGCAAAATGATGCATTTTTTCATTAAAGGGATATTATCAGCCTTATCGCCCTTTGTAAATTCCTACTTATTTCTGAAAGCATTGCTCAATATCGCAGGGCCGTGCACAGTTCTTGTGCATGCTCCAACGGTTCCCACAGGAGTGCATCATGAGGATTTATAAGGACGACCCCAGGAAGCAGACAAAATGTGACTCTCCGAACGGACACGTGTTTTAAAAGGAAGGAGAAAGCTCTAAATTATGCAATTATGCAGAGGTCAATCGGACCTTCAGTGCAGCAGTGGCTGAAGACAGAACATTGTCAATACCAGGCTGATTCCTGGGATGTCAGGACTTTCATATGAAGAAAGACTGGATAGACTCGGCTTGTACGCGCTAGCATTTAGAAGATTGAGGGGGGATCTTATAGAAACTTACAAAATTCTTAAGGGGTTGGACAGGCTAGATGCAGGAAGATTGTTCCCGGTGTTGGGGAAGTCCAGAACAAGGGGTCACAGTTTAAGGATAAAGGGGAAATCTTTTAGGACCGAGATGAGAGAAACATTTTTCACAGAGAGAGTGGTGAATCTCTGGAATTCTCTGCCACAGAAGGTAGTTGAGGCCAGTTCATTGGCTATATTTAAGAGGGAGTTAGATGTGGCCCTTGTGGCTAAAGGTATCAGGGGGTATGGAGAGAAGGCAGGTACAGGATACTGAGTTGGATGATCAGCCATGATCATATTGAATGGCGGTGCAGGCTCGAAGGACCGAATGGCCTACTCCTGCACCTATTTTCTATGTTTCTATGTTTCTATCTCATAGAAACAAGGAACTACAGGCGCTCGTTTGGAAAAAAAGACACAAAGTGCTGGAGTACCTCAGCGCGTCAGGCAACATCTCCGGAGAACACGGAAAGATGACCCCTCAGTCTCCATCACTTTTATTGTCGATATATCTCGTTCCATAATCTGTTTCTGATTATTCGTTTTGGTTTATTATTGTCACGTGTACTGAGATAGAATGAAAAACATTGTCTGCGTGCTTTCCATATAACACAATTCCTTGCATGAATACAATCAAGCCGCACACAAGTACAACAGGTAGCGCAAAGAGAAAAGTACCAGCGTGCAGAATGTAGTGTTACAGCGTTATAGCAAAGATAGCTTGCTATATGATATTTGGTTGTAGTGTTACAGTTACAGAGAAAAAGTCCAGTGTCCCCAATGAGGTAGGTTGGAAGATCGGAGCTACACCCTAGTTTATGGAAGGACCGTTCAGTAGTCTGATAGCAGTGGAGAATAAGCTGTTCCTGAATCTAGTGGTCCGCGCTCTCAAGCTGTTGTGTCTTCTGCACAACGAGAGACGGGAGCTACCTACAAGAACTACAGGTAGTGTAAAGAGAAAAATACCAGACTGCAGAATGTAGTGGTCTAGCCCTATAGTGTTGCACTTACAGAGAGAGTGCAGATTAAGCCCTGGTAACATCATGGCGAATCTCTTCTGCACCCTTTCCAACTTAATAACACCCTGGGATAGACGGTTCCTCGGTCTGAAGAAGAATCCCGACCCAAAACATCACCCATCCTTTTTCTCCAGAGATGCTGTCTGACCCACTGAGTTACTCCAGCACTTTGTGTCGATCTTCCGTACATACCAACATCGGCAGATCCTTTCTACACACTCAATGACACCCTTGGGCAGCTGGGCGACCAAAACTGCACGTAAAACTCCAAGTGTGGTCTCACCAACGACATGTACAGCTGCATCATGATGTTCCAACTTCTGTACTCAACGCCCTTTTCAATGAAGACCGTTGTATGGAACGGGCTGCCAGAGCAGGTAGGTGTATGGGGAACGGGCTGTAGACCAGAGGTGATGGCACAGGGTCAAGGCGAGCCGATTGTCAAGTTACGGAGCAAATACGATGGCTGTCAGATCGTGAGGGCTAACTTTTTTACACAAAGGGTGGTAGGTGTATGGAACGGGCTGCCGGAGCACGTAGTTGAGACAAGTACTATCGCAACGTGTAAGATTTAGACAGGTACATCGACAGGGTAGCTTTGGAGGGATATGGACCAAACACAGGCAGGTGGGCCAAATGTCCTGTTTCCACACTGTGTGACTCTATCCAACCCGGCCACGTCAGGAGCCGTGCATCTATGATGGATGATACAAACCTTCCATACTTTAGACTTAGCGCAGCGGTAGAGTTACTGACTTACAGAGCCAGAGACCCGGGTTCGATCCTGACCACGGGTGCTGTCTGTACGGAGTTTGTACACCCTCCCCGTGAGCTGCATGGGTTTGCTCCGAGATCTTCACTTTCCTCCCACACTCAAATGACGTTCAGGTTTGTAAGTTAATTGGCTTGGTAAATGTAAAAATTATCCCTAGTGCGTGTGTGTGTGGGATAGTGTTAATATGCGGGGATCACTAGTTGGTGTGGTCCCGGTGGGCCGAAGAGCCTGCTTCCGCGCTGTCTCTCTAAACTAAACTAAATTTGGCAGTAGATAGAGAAGCCTGAAAACACGTAACACCTGATTCAGTAACAGCTTCTCTCTTCCCTGCTGTTATCGCTCCTCCCATAAACAAGGGTGCCGGCCCGATCTACCAAACCACCTCATTGCAAACCTTGCACTTTTTTTTCTCTGCAGTCCAGGATATTGACTGGACCTTGTGTTAAATCAGAGGTTCGTGAGTTGATCTGATCAGTTTGAACAGTAGGTGAAATGTGCATCGTTCCACACCCCCGTCTGGGGAAATGGAGAGCCACGTGTGTGGGGAGAACGAGGCACCGGCGATGGTCTCTCGAGGAGCTCAGCTCCAACGATGGAGATTTGGCCCGCACGTTGTCCCAGAGATACAGCCCGAGCCGGCAGCGGCCTAGCCCTCAGCCGAGACGGCGCATGGTGAGATTGGTTCAGCCATGGCTCATCCTCAATCCCACCTCTCACACTGACCCGCCCCTCATTGACTCATCTCCCCACTGACCCCTCTCGCCACTGACTCCTCTCCCCCACAGACCTCTCTCACCCAGACTTGTCTTCCCCACCGACCTCTGTGCTTAGACCCCTCTCCCTCAGAACCCCTACACTTTTCGACCCCCTCCCTCCCTCCCTTCTTGTTGTGGTCCAAGCGTTCTGCCGATCCTTTCTCAGGTTAAAACACGAAATTAATGTTCCCCCTCTGTGGGGTGTATGTGCCCGCTGGTCGGGACGGTGTGTCACAGTTGATCCCTGTTGAAATGTGAAGCTCCGTGTATAATAGGCATGGAGCCGTGGCGTTTAACCTCTCGCTGAGACAAATTATTTCTGGGCTTCCAGAACCCACAGTGCACAGAGCCTGAATGATCCAGGTCACACCGAGGTGTATCTGCTTACAGAAACCATTCACATCTGTTCCAAAAATCTAAGCATTTTTTACGATGTTAAAACGGCAAAGTTACTCAAAATAAGCATTGTACTGCCCCTCAATACCGCTCCTCCCCCAGTGCGGCGCTCCCTCAATACCGTCCCTCCCCCAGTGCGGCGCTCCCTCATTACCGCCCCTCCCCCAGTGGGCGCTCCCTCATGTCTGCCTATGTGAATTGTCCCTAGTGCGTAGAATATTGCTGGTGTACCGGGTGATTACGGACTCGGTGGGCCGGAGGGCCTGTTTCCACACTCTGTACTTGTACCACACTGTATCTCTAAAGGCCCCAGTGAAGCAGCTCTATCCAGGATCAGCCGGGTCCCTGGACTAAAGAGCAGTTGTCAGTAACAGTGCGGTGGATCCATTGATACCCAGGAATCCCCGGTGGGTCGTCGTTAAGGGGCTCAGCCTGAAACTCAGAGGGTTCCCGGACTTCCCTTACTAAGAATAGTGATGGGAGCTAATTCCTTGCCTCAGCGACACCCCCACACACCCGGGAACTGAGAGGAAACATCCCAAGGCTGTTTTCACCATGTCTCCACTGGAGAAATAAGGAACTTACGATGCTGGATAATAAAACAACCTCAGTCTGAAGAAAGGTCTCCTATCCATGTCCTACAGAGATTCTGCCTAACCCGCTGAGTTGTTCCTTCTTTTGCAGGTCAATAGGACGAGCGTAGATGAGGCATCTGGATCAGCATGGACATGTTGTGCTGAGAGACTTGTTTCCATGCTTTAGAGTTCTACGATTCTATGAATCACGCAGTCCAGGCATCACACAAACCAACTTCTCTTCCATTTACCCCATTTACACTTCACGCTGCCCTCGGCAAGGCCACCATCATTATCAAGGATGAATCGTATCCCCGGCCATTCCCTCTTCGCCCCTCTCCCATCAGGCAAGAGGTACAGAAGTGTGAAAACACATAACTCCAGATTCAGGGACACTTTCTTCCCATCTGTTATCAGGCAACTGAACCATCCTATCACTAACTAGAGAGCGGCCCTGTGCTACAATCCACCTCGGGCTACCTGTAATCAGATTTTACTGGACTTTATCTTGCACTAAATATTATTCAATTTATCCTATATATGTTTTAAGAAGGAACTGCAGCTGCTGGAAATTGAAGGTACACAAAAACGCTGGAGAAACTCAGCGGGTGCAGCAGCATCTATGGAGCGAAGGAGATATGGATCTCCTTCGCTCCATAGATGCTGTGCACCCGCTGAGTTTCTCCAGCACTTTTGTGTGCATTCTATATATGTACACTGTGGACGGCTTGTTTATAATCATGTATAGTTGACTCGATAGTATGCAACAAAACCTCTTCGCTGTTCCTCGGTACATGTTACGATAAACCAAATTCAACTAAACTAAACTTATTTCTGTTTTATTCGTTTTTACTTCAAGTTATTCCTGTTTTATTCTTTTATATCTCCATTGGACATCCACATCACAAATTAAGAGTCAAGAATTAAGTCAAAGAGTGCTTAATTGTCATAAATATAGCAACTAAATAATGACATTATCATTGTTCCGGCTTAACAGGCCAATTAATGCAATAACAAACAATAAAATATATAATAATAGATTGATGTCATAATGCAGGGTAGCCATAATTGTGCAAAACTAAAGTCCATAGTTCAACCAAATATATAGTCCTTAAAAGATCATAGTTGCTGAGGTTAGTGTTGTGCAGTGTTCAAGAGCCTGATGGTTGCTGGGAAGAAACTGTTCCTGAACCTGGAGGTCACGGTTTTCAGGCTCCTGTGCCTTCTTCCCGATGGTGGCAGCGAGATGAGAGCGTGGCCAGGGTGGTGTGGGTCTTTGATGATGCTGGCTGCTTTTTTAAGGCAGCACTTCCTGTCGATCAAATTGATGGTGGTATGGTCAGTACCGGTGATGGACCAGGCAGTGTCCACCACTCTCTATAGTCTCCTTCCTTCCGGGGCGAAGAGTTCAAATTTCACCTGTCCATTCCCTCCACAGACGCTGCCTGACCCGCTGAGTTCCTTCAGCATTTATTGTTTTGATCAAGATTCCAGCATCTACAGTTTCTTGTGCCTCAATGTTGGCAGCATGGAGGTATAGGGAGGAGAGGAAAGAGGGGGCCGGGTACAATGACGCAAATGCAGATTTGCTGCCTCACAGCTCCAGAGACCAGGTTTCGAACCTGACTATGGGTGCTGTCTGTACAGAGTTTGTACGTTCGCCCTGTGACTGCGTGGGTTTTCTCCGGGTGCTCCGGTTTCCTCACACACTCCAAAGACGTGCAGGTGTGTAGGATAATTGGCTTCTGTAAATTGTAAATTGTCCCTTGTGTGTAGGGTAGTGCTAATGTATGGGGGTCGCTGGTCGGCGCGGGTTTGGTGGGCCGAAGGGCCTGTTTCCGCGCTTTATCTCAAAAGTAAACTAAACTAACGAAGGGGGGGGGGGGCGAGGTGAAGGGGCAGCTCTGGTGACTGGGGTCCAACGGTAGGGGGGGGGGGGGGGTGCGAGGGCGAGGGGCAGCGGGAGCTTGGAGATGCAAGGGTCCAGGCAGGCCTAAGGTTCAGTGAGAGTGCAGTCCACGCACCTCCCAGTCACCATCAATCTGGGACTGTGGGCTCGGCACGGTTAGCCTGTCGGCTGTGATGTGAATGAATTGTGCTGCGCGCCGTGCCGTGTGTCAGTAACCCGACACCCAGCTCGTTACTGAGGAGTCTGTCGGCTGGCGGGGAGCACTCCCCCTAATCCCCGCTCCATGGCCAGAGGCACGCGTGGCACGGGAGCTGTGCTCCAATCATTAATCTGCGGCCGGTAATATCCCACTTCAATATCCCTTCATGCCAGCTCAGTTTTCACCGGGTTGCCAACAGGCCCCATCCACCCAACTTCAGGGGTAAACCATTTATGACATTATTAACTGCTGTTGGTGAAATCCATCTCCGTATAATTGTCATGAAGACTCACTCATAGTCATAGATTCACACAGTCATGCAGCGTGGAAACAGACCCTTCAGCCCAACCTGCCCACACCGACCAACATGTCCCATCTACACTAGCCCCACCTGCCTGCGTTTGGCCAATAACCCTCTCAACCTGTCCTATCCATGTACCTGTCTAGGTGTTTCTCAAACGTTTAGGCATTAAGGCACTCATGAGGCATTGTGCGACTACTGAGTTTAGTTTCGTTCAGGAATAAAGCATGGAAGCTGGCCCTTCAGCCCACCGAGAAAGGCCTAGATAGTCTGGATGGGGAGAGGCCATTGCCACAGACTGCGGTGGAGGCCAAGTGTGGATGTTTTCAAAGCGGAGATTCTTGATTAGTAAGGGTGTCAAAAGTTGCAGGGAGAAGGCTGGAGAATGGAGTTGATGGGGGAAATGGAATGGTAGAGCAGATTCGATGAGCTGAATGTCCTAATTCTGCTCCTATGTCTTATGGTCCTACGGTCTTTGGTCCACGCCAACGATCGATCACCCGTTCACACTATGTTATCCCACTTTCTCATCCACTCCTTACACACTAGGGGCAATTTACAGAGGGCCAATTAACCTACAAACCTGCACGTCTTCAGATTGTGGGTGGAAACCGGAGCACCCGGAGGAAACCCAGGCAGTCACCGGGAGAACGTGCAAACTCCGTACAGACTGTACTGTACCCGAGCCCCAACAGAGTCACGGAGAAACAATGCGGGAACAGCTATTTATCTTTGCACCGAATGTTGTAGTGTATCTGAACACTGTGGACGGCCTGGTCGTAATCATGTATTGTCTTTCCACTTACACCTGGAATGTTTTCTCTCGCATGCCGGAGGTTGAGGGGAGAACTGATAGAAGTATATATAATAATGAGAGGCATAGATATGGTAGACAGCCAGAACCTTTATATCATATATATGGTAGACAGCCACAACCTCATACCTTAAAGCATAGCATAGCTTTAAGGTAAGAGGGGAAAGTTTAATTGAGATATGCAAGGGAAGTTCTTTACCCAAAGGGTGGTGAGTGCCTGGAACTCACTGCCAGGGGTGGCGGTGGAGGCAGATACCATAGCGGCGTTTAGGAGTTTTAGACAGACGCGTGGATATGCAGGAGATGGCAAACTCGGAGATATTTTCGTCCGCGGCAGGCAGCATCTCTGGAGCCGAGGCTGAGAAAAGTGGTTTGAAGTCGGAGATATTTTCGTCCGCGGCAGGCAGCATCTCTGGAGAAGATGGATGGACGTTTCACGTCGGGACCCTTATTCGGACAATACTTCACCCCTTACTACGACCAATTTAAACATAGTTTTAAAAGATACAGAATGAAACATGCCCTTCGGCCCACGCGAACAACCAATCACTTGTTCGCGCTAGTTTAAAGATAGTGAAAGAGAAAGTGATGGTAACCGAATTGGTGTCAACGGGTGATCGCTGGACGGGGTAGGCTCGGTGGGCCGAAGGGCCTGTTTCCATGTTGTACCGCTAAACTCTCAAAATCAACTTTTGTGTGTATGTGTGTTTAAATAGTGCTATATAAACTCAAGAGGGTGTCGTGGATAAGACTTTTCGGTTGCCAAGATAGCAAGTGTTATACGCCAATCCACACTGAAACCGAAGAAGAGTCCCGAGCCAAAACGCCACCCTTCCTTTTTCTGCAGCAATGCAAGCTGACCAGCTGAGATACTCTAGCACTTTATGTCTATCTTCGGTATAGATACCAGCATCTGCATTTCCTTCCTACACGCTGAAACGTGGTGTTGCAGGATTAATTGGACCTTGTCAGGACCTCGTCTAAATATAGCCGATTCCAACAGCTCCCTTTAGCAGGCCCGGTGGTGTTGCCAAGTTGAAGATCGCTGTGTTAATGCGGTCTATATTAAGCCAACACTCCTCGGTTAATGAGATCTAATGCGACGCAAAGCTATACTTAGGCGTCCGATCCCTCAGATAACGAGCCTTTGATCTGGTGCCAGGGTGGTTATAAGTGAGTCCTGTCACCATTTGAGGCGGTGATTAGGGTGTAAGCGGGAGGAATGTTTCTGTGAGGGTTGTAGGGAGCACACTCTGCCTCTGGCTGAGAGATCCTTTGACACGCGATGTGGTGAGGTTGGATTTCAGGACTAGGGTTGAACTCGAGGGGAATGCGGCCGCGGCTGATAACCGGGGCAGCTGTCGAGAGCCAGCGCTGGGACCGCACTGGCTGGAGAGGCTGGGCCGAGAGCGGTCTTTACACTGTGGAGATACAGCCCTGAATCGGGCCCTTCGGCCCTTCGGGTCTGTGCCGGTCAGTGACCTCCCCACTACACTAGCACTATCCTACACACTCGGGACAATTTGCAATGTTGCAGGTCAATTGTCCTGAAAACCTGCATGTTTTTGGGATGTGGGAGGGTTTCGGAGCACCCGGAGAAAACCCACGCGGACGCAGGGAATATGCGCATACACAGTACAAGACAGCACCCGTAGTCAGGATCGAACCTGGGTCTCTGGCGCTGTGAGGCAGCAACTCACTGGTCACTGAAGGACTGGGACCCCTGCATCTACCAGCAGCCTCGGGGTCTAACCCCACCTCCCTGCTGCCCCTTCGTTAACTTACACATTTACAGAACAGTGCAACACGGGAACAGGCCCTTCGGCCCACAATGTCCATGCTGAACTTGATGCTAAATCAAACTAATCTCCTCTGCCCGCACGTGATCCATATCCATCCATTCCCGGAGTATCATGGAACATAGAACAGTACAACACAGGAACAGGCCCTTCAGCCCACAATGTCCATGCTGAACATGGTGCCAAGACCAACTCTGGCGGCAGAGTGAGCAGCAGTAAAGTTACTGCCTCACAGCGGCAGAGGCCCAGGTTCGATCCTGACTACGGGTGCTGCCAGTCTGGAGTTTGTACATTCTCGCCATGACTGCGTGGACTTTCTCCGGGTACTCCAGTTTTCCCCCACACTCCAAAGACGCACAGGTTTGTAGATTAATTGTCTTCATTAAAATTGTACAATTTTCCCAAGTGTGTAGAATAGTACGGGGTGTATGGGGTAATCGCTGGTCAGCACTGACTTAGTGGGCCGAAGGGCCTATTTCCACGCTGTATGTCTAAAGTCTCAATCTCCATGTGAGTCGGGAGGATGCATTTTAAGGGAGGCTGGACAAGTAGAGTGAGAAGAGGGACATAGAATGGGGAAACAGTTCACGATAAACTTATAGAGTAATTGAGTGATACAGCGTGGAAACCGGCTCATCGGCCCAACTTGCCCACACCGGCCAACATGTCCCAGCTAGGCAGGTCCCACCTGCCTGTGTTTGGTCAATATCCCTCAAACCTGACCTATTCATGCACCTGTATAACTACTCTTAAACGTTGGAATAGTCCCTGCCTCAACTACCACCTCTGACAGCTTGTTCCATACACCCACCCCCCTTTGTCTGAAAAATTTATCCCTCAGATTTCTATTAAATCTTTTCCCCTTCACCTTAAATCTATGTCCTCTGGTCCTTGATTACCCTACTCTGGGCAAGAGACTCTGTACATCTACCCAATCTATTAATCTCATGATTTTATATACTTCTATAAGATCACCTCTCATGCTCCTGCGCTCCAAGGAATAGAATCTCAGCCTTCTCAACCTCTCCCTACAGCTCAGACCCTCTAGTCCTTTCAACATCCTCATAAATCTTCTTTGTACCTTCCAGCTTGACAACATCTTTCCTATAACATGGTGCCCAGGACTGAACACAATACTCTAAATGCAGTCTCACCAACGTCTTATACAACTGCAACGTAACCTCCAACTTCTACACTCAATACTCGGGCTGATGACGGCCAATGTGCCAAAAGTATTTTTGTCCACTTTATCTGCTGGACCTTCAAGGAACTATTCACCTGCACTCCTAGATCCCTCTGCTCTACAACACTCCCCAGAGTCCGGCCATTTACTGTGTAGGTCCAGCCCCTGTTAGTCTTCCCAAAATGCAACATCTCAAATTGCATCTTGTAATTATTAATACATTATTAATACATAATACCGCCATTAAATTCCATTAATCATTCCTTAGCCCACCTGGCCAATCGATCAAGATCCTGCTGCAATTTTTCACAACCAATTTCACTATTTGCAAAACCACCCACTATTGTATCATCAGCAAACTTGCTAATCTTGCTCTGTACCTGTATGTTCTCATCCATATCATTGATACAGATGACAAACAGTAACGGGCCCAGCACCGAACCCTGAGGCACACTACTAGTCACAGGCCTCCAAGTCCGAGAAGCAACCTTTCACCATCACCCTCTGTTTCCTGTCATGAAGCCAATTTTATATCCATTCATCTATGTCTCCTTGGATGCCATGCGATCTAACCTTCCAGAGCAGCTTACCATGCGGAACCTTGTTGAATGCCTTACTTAAATCTATGTATACAACATCTACAGCTCTGCCCTCGTTAACCTTTTTGGTCACGTCTTCAAAAAACTCAGTCTGATTTGTGAGACAAGATATCTCACGTACAAACTACTCACTGACTATCCCTAATCAGACCTTATCCATCCAAATGCTTGTATATCTTATCCCTCAGAATACTCTCAAGTAACTTTCCGACTACAGGTGTTAAGCTCACCAGCCTATAGTTCCCAGCATTTTCCCTGGAGCCCTTGTGTCCCATACTTATGTCCCAGCATGGGCTTGTTGGGCCGAATGGCCTGTTTCGGGGCTGTATGTCCTGGTGATTCACTCAAAGGGCTGTCCGTGCAGAATTAAAACTAAACTATGGCAGTGAACCTCTAGCTGATGAATTTTATAAAACAGTGACAGCACAAGGATGCTATTTCATAAATGTTGGATGTGTGTGGAGATGTCATGAATGATTTATCAGGAATCTAGTCAGGCGGTTAGTTGGTGAAGGGAGGGGTTGCCAGGGATGAATTCTGTGCCAATGGCTTATTAGCTCCTCACAAGGTAACAACTTCTCCAATGCTGCAAAGTATCCCGCAGGCACTTCACACGACGAGATCAAATGCCGGAGAGGCAAGGAACTGCAGATGCCGGAATTGTGGGCCAAAGGGCTCATCCCTGTGCTGTGAGCACCTACAGAGGGTGGAAGGTGTTCCTATGAACCAGGAGACACAGGTTTATAGTGAGAGGGGAAAGATGGAATAGGAAGCTGAGGCAGAACTTTTCTGCTGCTGTGCGATTCTATGCTCAGTCACTGGTGCGTGACATGGGGTTTTGTAAATAATCTGTCTGAAGCACACTTTATACAAAGCCACCGTACTACAATTTGTCTGCTTTCTACATGTTATCTTGTCTATGTATTTAACAACAGATTCGTTCAAAATTTGCTCTGCTCTCTTGAGTTCATTATCCTACACCTCCCGTCCCTCTAGTTATACCCGTGGCCATTAGGTTACATGAGTAACACTGATCAATGTACACACACGCACGCATATACACATGCATGTGCGTACGCACGCGCACACACACACACATGCCCGCAAGCACACACGGACACACACACAAAACACACACATGCTCACACACAAGCTCACACACACAAATACACACACACACAGACACATGCACACACACACACAGACACACACACACACACACACACACACACATATGTTTGTGTGTGTGTGTGTGACGCACGCACAGAAACACACACACACACACATACACATACACACAGAAACACACACACACACACAAATGCGCGCGCGCGCGCGCGCGCACACACACACACACACACACACACACACACACACACACACACAGAAACACACACACAAATGCGCACACACACAGCCTGTGACCCATTTGCAGTTACAGACACATTGAGCTTGACGTTGTGTTGGTGCCAACACCTCATTACGCACAACTCAGGCCAGTCCTTTGCGCTGGCTGCACTGTTTCCATTCCATTCATGGGATCCGAATGTTACTGGAAAGACCTTTGCCCCTCGCTAGTTGCCCCTGGGAGGGTAGGGCGAGCAGTCTGTTTGAACGGCTGCCCTTCTGCTGAGAAGCTCAGACTGAGCAGGTTCTGTGATCCTCGTGAAGTCAGATTCATACAGCATGGAAACAGGCCCTTCAATCCAAATCCATTCTGACCGAGATACCCCATCAAAGCCAGTCCCATTTGTCCACAGTTGGCCCATATCCCTCTAAACTATTCCTATCCACATACATCTGTCCAAAAGTCGTCATTGTATCTGCTACTATAGATTCCTCTGACAGCTGGTTCTAGATACGGACTACCCTCTGTGTGAAAATGTTACCTCTGAGGAGTGAGGACCCTTTTTAAAGTCTTCCTTCTCACCTTAAGCCAGTGTCTTGTGAAAAAGACTGTGAGCATTCATAGGTACTGTCACAATGTTTAAAAACCATTTGGACAGGTACATGGATAAGAAAGGGTTAGAGGGATATTGGCCAAACTTAGGCAGATGGGACGAGTGCAGATGAGGGATGTTAGTCGGCGTGGGCAAGTTGGGGTGAAGGGCCTGTTTCTGCGTTGTATAACTCTATGCATTTATCCATGCTCATCATGATCTTGTCCACCTCAACAAGGTCACCCCGCAGCCAAAGAAAAAATCTTAGCCTCTCCCTATAACTCTGGGCAGCACAGTGGCGCAGAGGTAGAGTTGCTGCCTCGCGGTGCCAGAGGTCCTGGTTAGATCCTGACCATGGGTGCTGACTGTACGGAGCTTGTACGTTCTCCCTGAAGACTGCAATGACCTGGTTCAGGAATCGCTACTTCCCCACAGCCATCAGGCTATTAAACTTGGCTCGGTCAAAACTCCGAACATTAATAGTCCATTATCTGTTATTTGCACTTTATCAGTTTATTTATACATGTGTGTATTTACGTATATAATGGTATATGGACACACTGATCTGTTTTGTAGTCAATGCCTACTATGTTCTGTTGTGCTGAAGCAAAGCAAGAATTTCATTGTCCTGTCATGGCACATGACAATAAAGTCTCTTGACTTGACTTGACATATTTTCTCCATATGTTTTCTCTGAGTGCTCCGGTTTCCTCCCACACTCCAAAGACTTGCGGGTTTGTAGGTTAACATTGGTACGGGGTGATTGCTGGTCGGCGCAGACTTGGTGGGCAAAAAGGGCCTGTTTCCGTGTTGTATCCCTAAGATATCAAGCGTAAAACTCAAGCCTGAAGCCCAGGTGAGTGACATCCTGGTGAATCTCTTCTGCACCCTTTCCAAACTAATGACTTAAGGACAATAGAGTCCGCTAGATGGTGTGAACTTCCTGAGTGGTGTTGGAGATGCACTCACCCAGATAACGGAGAGAGAGCTTCATCCTGCTGGTGGGAAGACTGGAGGTTAACAGGAGATGAGTCGCTCATTGCAGAGGATCCGGCCTCTGGAATCACACATCCACTTTAGTTTAGAGATGCAGCATGGAAACAGGCCTTTCGACCCACTGAGTCTGCACCGACCACCAATCCCCACACATTAACACTATCCTACACACACTAGGGACAATTTACATTTATATCAAGCCAATTAACCTTAAAACCTGTACCACTTTGGAGTGTGGGAGGAAACGAGGATCTCAGAGAAAACCCAGAGTCGGGTTTGAATCCCGGTCTCTGGTGCTACAAGCTCTATAAGACAGCGACTCTATCGCTCCCTGCAGCATGAAAGATGGGAGGGTTCCTGAGATGGCGCTGGAGAGACCTATGGAAGGTTCCAGTGTTGAAGAGTGTAGCTCTGGGGTTAGCCCAGTGAAACCGGAATAAGCTTGTTGGAGATGGGTTGATAGATGTGGATAATCTCACCAAGGGTGCAAGGAGGGGAGAAGGCCTTCTTCTACCCTGGGCTTACTATTAACCTAAGCACTGGTGCTTATTTTCACACTGCAGTCCCAGGCTTTATTGGGGCCTACCTCCTCCTTTCCAGTCCCAGGCCTCTCTGGGGCCTACTTCCCCCCCCCACTAGGCCCAGGCCTCTGGGGCATAATCCTCTCTACAGGCCCTGGCCTCTCTGGGGCCTACATTCACCCTGTCCAGCCAGGCCTTGCTGTCAACCATCTCTTGTCCTGTCACCTGTCTCCCAACTGCTAATCCGGTTTATTTTAAACCCTGAAGCAAAATGACCACTTTAGCATTTATTTGAAGCAGCGATGGGGAAAAATGATGAGAACAGCTGAGAGGGGCTGGGGGCTGGGGGAGCCTTGCCTTCATCTGTCTCCGCTGGGTTACCCTCTGACCTGCTCCTAAAGCCAAGGCTTAGGCCCAAGCTGTCCTGGTTGCGGATGAGAGAGGTTTAGTTAGTCTGGTTCAGGAGGGCATTACTAACGCCTGGTCTATCTGTGTGTACCTGGCTATCTGATCCAGGGCTTGCACTGTATAGTTTAGTTTAGTTTAGATATAGTGCGGAAACGGGCTCTTCGGCCCACCTAGTCCGCGCCGACCAGCGATCACCCGTCCATACTAGTTCTATCCTGCACACACTAGGGACAATTTGCAATTTTACAGAACCCAATTAGCCTACAGAACCAGAGAGAAACCCATTCACGGGGAGATGTTCAAAGTCCATACAGACAACACTCTGTCAGGATCGAACCCGGGTCTCTGGCGCTGTGAGGCAGCAAACCTGGACCAATGTGCCGTCCCTAAAGAGGAAAACCTGATTTGTGAATCATCACGTGCCTGCAACCTCCCAGAGAGTCCAGGATCAGGAGGTGGGGAGTGGGGGGGGGGGGGGGGGGGGGGGGGGGGGGGAGTGAGAAATGTGGTCACTATGCTTGCTTGCATTGGACGCATACATGGAGCTGCCTTTGTCCAGGTGAGAATTAGGAAGCCAAAGGAAATACTTCACGTGGAAATAAGGAACTGCAGATGCTAGTTTACAAAAGAAAAAAAACACAAAAGTGCTGGAGTACCTCAGCAGGTCAGGCAGCATCTCTAGAGAACTTGGATAGGTGACGTTTTGGGTGGGACCCTTCTTCATACTGAAAGGGTAGGGGGAAGAAGAAAGGGCGACACAGTGGCACAGCGGTACAATTGGTGCCTTACAGCGCCAGAGATCTGGGTTCGATCCTGACCTCAGGGGCTGTCTAAATGGAGTTGGTACATTTACTCTGTGACCGCAAAGGTTTTCTCCGGGTGCTCTAGCTTCCTCCTACATTCAAAAGATGCCCAGGTTTGTTGGTTAATTGGCTTCGGTAAAAAATTGTAAATCGTCTCTCGTGTGTAGGATAGTGCTAGTGTACGGGTTGGCTCCGACTCGTTGATCAACCCCTACCCATGTGCCTGTCCATACTGTCCAAAGTCTTAAGGTGTGGAGGCATCGAGGGTTGATTGTGAGTCGTAGCCCTGTTTGATGTCTTTAGGAATTGGCCCCAGGGGGGGAAGTGTGGGCAGTATTCCCGGATTAAGATGTCGACACCGACAGACAGTTAATGACCAGTTAGTAAATCTTCCCAACAAATGTGTCAGAAGTTTAAAGCCACAGCCATGAAGTTGTAAATAAACTTTTCTCATGTTTGATACCCAAACATTAAAGACAAAATCCCTCTCAGGTTTCCCTGGTCGTTCTGCAGGGATTCATAAAGAGCGGCCGATATTAACCAGCGTGTCTACACCGACTGCGGCACCATCCATCACCTTCGCTCATTGAAGGCCTACATATTATGGCCCTTCCTGAAAACACCCGCGGCCTCGGGAAAGAGGGATTGTCCAGAGTGTGGGGGGAGGGTCAGGATGGAGTTTCATGTGAGGAGGGATGAGGTGTGAGATTGTTTTAGACTAGAGATACAGCGCAGAAACAGGCCCTTCGGCCCACCGAGTCTGCTCCGACCAGCAATCACCCCGTACACTAACACTATCCGAAATACTAGGGACAATGTTGCAATTTCACCCAAGCCAATTAACCTGCAAACCTGCACATCTTTGGAGTGTAGAAGGAGCCCCCGGAGAAAACCCACGCCGTCACGGGGACAATGTACAAACTCCGTACAGTCAGCACCTATGGCCAGGATTAATCCCGTGAGGCAGCAACTCTACTGAGAGGTGAGGTGTTGGGCGGTTGACTGTACGGGGAAAGTAACCAGTTAATAGAGTAATCCAGTAGAGTATTGCCATGCCTACGCACATCCCCAATTTTCAAGTGTACAGGAATAGTCTACTCATCCTATGTGTAAGAAGCAGCAAGTTTTGGCGCCATTTTCCGAGTCCCAGTCAATGCTCTAGTTGTATGAGCAGGTCCCGATCCAGGAAAGCCCCAGGCTACTGCGGGCCCTCTAGCTGTCACCTTCCCTTGGACATGTGGATCGACCAGCGGACCACCCTCTCCTCGCCCTTGTTTGCCGGGGGTGCCTCTCGCAGCTGACCTCGAGGGTGCGGTAAGCAAAACCCTGATTCCTTCTCCGCTCCTGCCGGCCTCGCTCCTTGTCCGTGGCGTCCGTCATGGTCGCCAGCTCCATCCTCCCCCTCTCTGGTGTTCGGTGGTCGAGGAGGGGCTGGCTTGGTGGGCTCCTTTTTCCAGGCCACGGCCCAGGTTGCTGAGGTTAGTGTTGTGCAGCGTGCAAGAGCCTGATGCTTTGGTTACATTTATTGTCACGTGTACCGAGGTACAGTGAAAAGCTCTTTGGTTGCATGTTATACAGTCAGCGGAAAGGCTTTACAAGATTACAATCAAACCATCCACAGTGTACAGATACAGGATATTATTAAAGATAGGTTGCTGGGAAGAAGCTGTTCTTGAACCTGGAGGTCACGGTTTTCAGGCTTCGGGTTCCTGTACAAGGGCAGGACAAGGGTAGAGGGGAAATCCTTTAGGACTGAGGTGAGAAAAACATTTTTCACACAGAGAGTGGTGAATCTCTGGAATTCTCTGCCACAGAAGGTAGTTGAGGCCAGTTCATTGACAATATTTTAGAGGGAGTTAGATGTGGCTAAAGGGTATGGAGAGAAGGCAGGTACGGGATACTGAGTTGGATGATCAGCCATGATCATATTGAATGGCGGTGCAGGCTCGAAGAGCCGAATGGCCTACTCCTGCACCTATTTTCTATGTTTCTATGTTTCTATGTACCTTCTTTCCAATGGTAGCAGTGAGATGAGAGCATGGCCAGGGTGGTGTGGGTCTTTGATGATGCCCGCTGCCTTTTTGAGGAAGCGCCTCCTGTAGATCCCTTTGATGGTGGGGAGGTCAGTACCTGTGATGGACCGGGCAGTGTCCACCATTCTCTATAGTCTCTCCTTCATTCCTGGGTGTTTGAGTTACCGAACCAGGCCTTGATGCAACTGGTTAGTGTGCTCTCTACTTCAGGAGTCCGGTTGATCAGTGGTCAACATGCCGAAGACATCGATCAATCTCTACACAGCAAGCTCCCAGAAACAGAGTCGGGAGATGAAAGGTGCAGATATATTCAACATTATTCTATAAGTAGCAAAATGACAAGAGAAGATAAAAGAGTCGGCAGGGTAATAACTGATGAAACCTTCTTGTTATTCTACAAAGCACACTTGAAGCTGATGTTAAAAGCATCTTATAACTCACTCTCATGAGATGCGTAATTATTAATACAGGCAGCAGCACGAGTGACAGAATGTTTCTATATTTTATTTCAATAAAACCTTTACACATCAGGCAGGTGCCTGGAGATATTTTGTAATGGGTTCCTGCCTACGAGGATGTGCAGAGTTAATCAGAAGCTCTCTCTCTCTCTCTCTCTCTCTTGCCGTGCAGACCGGGGTAGAGGATGCATCATCTGACGGTCCAACAGTGTCTGTCAGAAGCCGAGAGGATGAGCTGCCACTCCGATCATCTCCGCACGGCCGCGAAGGGCTTGAGGCCACCAAAGACCCTATATAAATGCACGCCGGTTGCTGCTGCTCCCCTAGCCTGGGACTGAGAGTCCTGTTACATGGTTCCCCCAGAGTGGGGGGCTGGCGAGAATAAAGGTGGTCCCGGCATGTGGGGGCCAACGAGACCAAAGGGGGACCCAACGTGGTGGGGAGGGGCGCCAAGAACAGAGGGGGACCATTGGGGACTAAATTTAATACTTTGGTGGTGCCCTTTATATGGCGACTCTTTGCATACCTTGTATATGCAAAGAATCTCACGGTGACATGTCACATGGAATAATAACGTATGATCCATTCATTCATACATTCATTCATCCATTCATTCATTCATTGATTCATTCAGGTGGACAGGGTGGTGAAGAAGGCGTTTGGCACATTTGCCTTCATTGGGAAGGGTGCAGAGTACAAAAGTTGGGACATCATGATGCAGCTGTACAAGTCGTTGGTGAGACTACACTTGGAGTTCTGTGTGCAGTTCTGATCGCCCAGACATAGGGAGGATGTCACTGAGTTGGAGAGGGTGCAGAAGAGAATCACTGGGATGTTACATTGTGGACTTGAGTTACAGAGAGGGGTTGGATAGGCTGCGATTGTTTTCATTGGAGTGTAGGAGGCTGAGGGGTTGTTGAGGTGTACAAGATCATAAGGTCAGAAGTGATAGGAGTGGAACTAGGCCATTCAGCACATCAGGTCTCCTCCGCCATTCAATCATGGCTGATCTAATATCTGCCTCCGAACTCCATTCTCCTGCCTTCTACCCATTTCCTGTATTAATCAAGATTCTATCTAGCTCTGCCTTAAAAATATCCACTGATGGCCTCCACAACCTTCTGTGGCAAAGAATTCCACACATTTCCCACCCTACAGACATTTCTCCTCATCTTCCTAATAAATTCTGAGGCCATGACCTCTAGTCCTAGGAAAGTGGAAACAACCTCTCCACATCCACTCAACCCAAGCCTTTCACTATTCTGTACGTTTCAATGAGGTCCCCCCTCATTCTTCTAAACTTCTGCGAGTACAGGCCCAGTGCTGACAAACCCTCATCATAAGTTAACATACTCATTCCTGGGATCATTTTTGTAAAACTCCTCTGTACCCTCTCCAGAGCCAGCACATCCTTCCTCAGATATGGTGCTCACAATATTTGAAATGCGGCCTTACCAGTGCCTTATAGAACCTCAGCATTACATCCCTGTATTTGTGTACAAGCCCTCTTGAAATAAATGTTAGCATTGAGTTTGCTTTCATTACTACCGATTCAACTTGAAGATTAACTTAACATTTTGGGAATCCTGCACCAGCACTCCCAAGTTTCTTTGCACCTCCGATTCCAGTATTCTCTCCCCATTTAGAAAATAGTCTACACCTTTATTCCTACCACCAAAATGCATGACTCCACACTTTGCTGCACTATATTCTATCTGTCACTCCTCTGCCCACTCTCCCAACCTGTCCAAGTCCTTCTACAGACTCCTTGCTTTCTCTACACTACCTGCCCTTCCACCTATTTTTGTGTCATAGACAAACTTGGCCACAAAGCCTTCAATCCCCTCGTCCAAATCATTAATATACAACGTGAAGAGTAGCGGCCCCAGCACCGACCCTTGCGGAACTCCTCTAGTCACTGGCAGCCAACCAGAAAGAGCCCCCTTTATTGCCACTCTTTGCCTTCTGCCATCCAGCCAACCTGCTATCCATGCTAGAATCTTTGATACCGTGGCCTCTCATCTTCCTTGGCAGTATGGCAACTTATCAAAGTCTGAAAATCTAAGTAAACAACACCTACTCACTCTCCTTTGTCTGTCCTGCTTCTTCAAGGAATTCCAGCAAATTGTCAAACAAGACCTTCCCCTTCACCAAGCCATGCCGACTTCTGCCTATTTTATCCTGAACGTCTCAGTACTCTGTAACCTCATCCTTTATAATGGACTCTAAAATCTTACCATTCACCGAAGTCAGTAACCGGCCTATAGTTCCCACTATTCTGCTTTGCTCCCTTCTTGTGCAGCGGGGTACGATTGGCAATTTTCCAATCATCTGGGACCTCTCCTGCCTCTAATGATTTTTGAAATATCACTGTCAATTCCTCCACAATCTCGTTCAGAATCTTAGGGTGCAGTCCATCTGGTCCAGGTGACCTATCCACCTTCAGCCCTTTCAGCTTCCCAAGCACCTTCTCTTCTCCTTTGTAATAGCCACTACAATAACTTCCATCCCCTGACTCTCTTGAATTTCAGGCACGTTGCTGGTGTCTTCCACTGTGAAGACTGACGCAAAAAGGTAGTTCAACTCCTCTGCCATTTCTTTATTCCCCATTATCACTTCTCCTGCATCATTCTCCAGCAGTCCAACGTCCACTCTTGCCTCTTTCTTATTCTTTATATAACTGAAGAAACTCTTGCTATAACTCTTTTATATTATTGGCTAGCTTACCGTTGTATTTCATCTTTTCTCCCCATTACATTCTGAGTTACCTTCTGTTGTTCTTTAAAAGCTTCCCAATCCTCAGGCTTCCCACTAATCTTTACTATGTTTTATTCCTTCTCTTTTAGTTTTATACTGTCCTTGACTTTCCTTGTCAGCCAAGGTCGCCTCTTTCTCCCCCAAGAATCTTTCTTCCTTTTTGGAATAAAAAAGATCCTGCATCTTCCGAATTATTCCCAGGAATTCCTGCCATTGTTGTTCCACCATCACCCCTGCTAGGGTCCCTTTCCAGTCAACTTTGGCCAGCTCCTCTCTCATACCTCTGTCGTCCCCTTTGCTCAGCTGCAAAACTGACGCATCCGATTTCACCTTCTCCCTCTCAAATTGCAGAATAAAAGTTATCATGTTGTGGTCGCCACCTTCTAATGGTTCCTTTACCTTGAGTTCCCTTATCAAATCCGGTTCATTACATATCATGAGGGGCATGGATAAAGTGAATGCTCACCGTCTTTTTCCCATGGGTAGAGGATTCTGAAACTAGAGAGCGCAGGCTTCAGGTGAGAGGGGAGAGATTTAAGAGGGACTCTGGCAGTCCAGGAACGATCTGACTGGGAATGTCCCCCTCACCTCCTGCCAAGGGACGTCTTGGTGACACAAGGAACTGCAGATGCTGGAATCTTGAGTAAAACACAAAGCGCTGGAGAAAACCAGCGGGTCAGAT
Organism: Leucoraja erinaceus; assembly: GCF_028641065.1. Taxonomy (NCBI): domain Eukaryota; kingdom Metazoa; phylum Chordata; class Chondrichthyes; order Rajiformes; family Rajidae; genus Leucoraja; species Leucoraja erinaceus. The sequence goes on along the minus strand of NC_073391.1, from coordinate 34,560,157 downwards.
AGCATCTCTGGAGAACGTGAATAGGTGATGTTTCGTGTTGGGACCCTTCTTCAGACTGATTCACCTATCCATGTTCACCGGAGATGATGCTTGATCCACTGAGTTACACCAGTGCTTTGTGTCCTTTTTCTTTACTGTTTCAGATTGATGTTCGGAAAATGGAGACACAAGAGGCAGCAGATTCCGGGGTCTTGGGCAAAACACAAAAGTGCTGGCGGAACTTAGCGAGTCCGGCTGCATCTGTGGAGGGAATGAACTGATGATGTTTTCGTTCGGGACCCTTCTTGGCTTCTTCTTCTGAGGTTTTGGTTTGTTGCTGGGTTCCGGTGATGGTTTGGAGAGGGGACCTTCTCACAGAGTCATAGAGTCTAAATATGAGTCTATGACTCATACAGCATGGAAACCTGTGCGGGGTGAGAGTGGCCCCTGATTATGCTGCAGGCCTTGCCGAGGCAGCGTGAGGTGTAGATGGAGTCAATGGAAGGGAGGTTGTTTTTTTGTGACAAATGGCCCTCTGCTGAAGTAAGGTCGGTCTCTCACGTCGTGTGGGCTTTGAGCCCACGCCCTTCGGGCCCTGAGACGGGACGGAATAGAGGCCCAGACTCGGTGGAGAGAGTTAAAACAATCCCAGATCCAGCTAGCTGCGGGCAAATGTGAAGCAGGCAAATAAAAAAAATGACACAATGGAAAGATACAAACAAAATGCTTGGATAATGAGCTAACAGGCGACCTGCCCTCTAATTGTATGAACAGCATGGGTTGTTTTATGATATGATCTGATTCTGCATTGTACGTACAGTGTCTCATAATCTCTCTTGCATGACGTGATAGAGTTGTTAGTCCTGTTAGTTTAAAGAGTGTTTGAATTCTATTAGAATATTACATTATCCCACTCAGTCCCCCAGCAAACCGTCTGTTCTCTGCACCGTTTGTCTGCCTGATTGATCAGCTGTCAGTCTCCCACTAACTTATCCATGTTTAAGAGATTAAAAAATTCTGTTATATTGTCCTTGAAAATTGACATCTCCCAATGGGTAACGTTCCTGCTCCTCTCTCTGTCTGTCTGCTGCCGGCCCTTCTGTCTGCTTCGACTTTTTACTTTACTTCGGAGATAGAAACAGGCCCTTCGGCCCACCTGCATCCTTGGCTCTATCTCAACGCTCTACGGATGCACGAAACATTCGGAACGCGATCCGTTATGCCCCTGTCCCACTTAGGAAACCTGAACGGAAACCTCTGCCGGCTTTGCGCCCCACCCAAGGTTTCCATGCGGTTCTTGGAGGTTGTATGTGGTTGCAGGCAGTGGAAGCAGGTAGGGAGACTGACAAAAACCTCCGGGAACCGCACGGAAACCTTGGGTGGGGCGCAAAGTCTCCAGGGGTTTCCGTCCAGGTTTCCTAAGTGGGACAGGGGCATTACTCTGTGACTACTCCCGTACTCCAAGCACCTGGTGAATCTCCCCCCAACAATGCGGTGGCCAGATATGCTCACCATACTCCAGCCGCGGCCTCATCAATGTGTTAAAAAGCTGGAACAAGCCACTCTGTTATTCTACACCATGGCCAATGAAAGCAAGCATCTCCTCAGACGTCACCACCATATCTACTTGTGTTGTCAGCTTTAGAGATCCATTGTCCAGCTTGACCTCAATCCTCCCCAGAGCCCTACCATTCATAGTTCATAAGTCGTAGGAGCAGAAATAGTCCATTCGGCCAATCTACTCCGCCATTCAATCCTAGCTTGTCAATCTTTCCCTCTCAACCCCATTTTCCTGCCTTCTCCCCAAAACCTTTGACGCCTTTACTGATCAGAATCTATTCATCTCCACCATAAAAATATCCATTGATGGCCTCCGCTACCATATGTGGCAATGAAATCCACAGATTCACCACCCTCCAACTGAACAAATTCCTCCTCATCTCCTTTATAAAGGTACATCTTTTCATTCTATTTCAGGCTATGACCTCTGGTCCTGGACCTCCCCCGCCACTAGTGGAAACATCCTCTCCATATCCACTCTATCCAGGCCTTTCATTATTCGGTACGTTTCAATGAGATCCCTCCTCATCCTTCTACCTCTCCCGCAGCTGGCCTTGTAGATGCGGATGGTTTCCGCAGACTTACTCATCATATTGCAATCATATCCATGTGGTTTATGTATGTAACCAATATCAATGGTCCCGGCATCACTTCCCGTGGTACAACACTGGTCAAAAACCTCCATCCACAAAGGCATCCCCTCACCGTTCACCTCTGCCTCCTGTGGATCCACTTTATCAATTTGTCTAGGATCCCAGGACTTTATTCCTTGGAGCGCAGGAGGATGATGGATGATCTTATAGAGGTGTATAAAATCATGAGAGGAAGAGATCGGGTCAACGCTTAGTCTTTTAGTCCCTTAACCAGAGAAGGGGAATTGAGAACCAAATGACATTCGTAGGTTTAAGGTTAGGGGGGGGAAGATTTAATAGGAACCAGAGGGTTGTGGTTGTATGGAACAAACTGCCATAGTTGAAGCAGGCACTATCACAACATTTAAGAAACATTTTGACATGTACATGGATAGGATAGGTTTAGAGTGATATGGGCCAAATGCAGGCAGGTGGGACTAGTGTAGATGGGGCATGTTGGTCAGAGTGGGCAGGTTGGGCCGAAGGGCCTGTTTCCCCACTATATGACTCTATGACTCGATGACTAAATCTTTCCCCTCTCACCTGAAGCCTACCGCCTCTAGTTCTTGATTCGTTACCCTGGGGATAAAGGCTCTGTGCATTCATCCTGCCTACGTCCCTCTCAGCTTTTCCACATAGAAGATGCTCGCTGCTCTTCAAAGAGATGGGGTTTTGGCCGAAATCTGCCTGGGGTTAGATGCCTGGTCCATCAACACGTTTGCCTTGTACAAAATGGCACGGTTCGCAATGACCCAGTAAGCGAAAGTCAAAAGTATCACATTGGCTGCAAAGTGCTCTGAAACGCTCTGAACTGAATCTAAAAGGCAGGACTTTCAGCGGAGAGGTCACCTCTCTCTATCCTTGCGATCAAAGAAGTCAGGAAGAGAATTTCACGTCTGCAACCAAATCACTATGCAAATTTTTGAAATATGGCCCATTTGATGAATGTTCTTGGGAAACTGCCTTCTCACCCGGCGAAGGACATTCATATTGTTCAAATTTATAATGTAATCTCACTTTCCTTTTCATATTTATGAGTTGTGTTGATGGAAGTCTTTATGCAATAATTTCAAAAATGTGCTAAAACATTGCCTCCAACCACTTCAAAGTTGTGTAATTGACATTGGCACATTCTTTCATTATAAGAGATTTAGCATATGTCTGCTGGAAGAACTCACAACATTGAGAAACATATTACTTTCTCATCCCCCTCCATTACAAATTCAAATTACCTCTGCCTCCTCCAGCTACTGAGCCATTCTCTTCCTTTCAGCTGATTTTTTTGGGGGTTTGATTTTGTTTTAACAGAAACATGGAATATTACAACAGTTTTGAATAATTTAGTCAAGCTGTCAGTTCACCATTCTCGGGTATGGAGACAGAACGACGGCAGATAGCAGCCATATTTACAGCGGGCAATGGGATTGAGACACTATCCCTCATTCGTACACTCACAGAGTCGTACGCCGCAGGAACGCCATTCGGCCCAACCTGACCATGCCGTCCAAGATGACCCATCTTGCAGTTTCGTTTTTTTAAGTTTAGAGATACAGCGTGAAAAATGGCCCTTCGGCCCACCTCGTCCGTGCAGACCAGCGATCACCCCTTACATCAACAATATCCCACACACCAGGGACAATTTACAGAAGCCAATTCACCTACAAACGTGTATGTCTTTGGTTTGGGAGGAAACTGGAGCACCCGGAGAAAACCCATGTGGTCACAGGGAGAACGTGCAAACTCCTTCCAGACAGCACTCTCTGGTGGCATAAGGCAGCAACTCTACCTTTGTGCCACTGTGCCGCCGCTGATCACAGTTCTGGTTACAGCAAGAATGTGGAGGCTTTGGAAAGCGTGCAGAGGAGGTTTACCAGAATGATGCCTGCGTTAGAGGGTTTTAGCTACATGGTTGGACAGACTTGAATTGTTTTAACTGGAACGCCGGAGGATGCAGGGAGAACTGATAGAAGTATATAAAATTATAAGAGGCATTGATAGGGTAGACAGTCAGAACCTTTTCCCCAGGATACTAGAGGGCCTACCTTTAAGGAGAGAGGGGCAGTTTAAAGGAGATGGGCATGGGCAGGTTTTTATTCACAGAAGGGTGGGCGCGTGGAATGTGCTGTCAGAGGTGGTGGTGGAGGCAGATACAGTATGTTAGTGGCATTTAAAAGATGTTTGGATAGATTCATGGATATGCAGGGAATGGATGGATACAGGCTCTGTGCAGATGGATAAGGGACGGTCATGGCATAAAACAAAGAACTGCAGATGCTGGTTTATACCAAACACAGACACAAAGTGCTGGAGTAATTCACGGGTCAAGAAGCATCTCTGGAAAAAATGGATTGGTAACATTTCGGGTCAGGACGCTTCTTCAAACCTTCTTCTGAAGAATGATCCCGACCCAAAACATCACCCATCCTTTTTCTCCAGATTTGCTGCCTGACCCGCTGAGTTACACCTACTTCATCTACCTCCTTCTGGCAGTACGTTCCATACACCCACCACCTTCTGTGTGAAAAGGTTGTCCCTCAGGTTCATATTAAATCTTTCCCCTTTCGCCTTAAACCCGCACTCTCTGGTTTCATCCTCCCCTACCCTGGGCAAAGGATGACCACTATTCACTTTATCCATTTTATAAACTTGCATAAGGTCACCACTTCATCTCTTACTTTCTAGGGAGAGAAATGTCCCACCCATCCAGACTCTCCTTATAATGGAGAGTCTATTGGGAGGTACGATGGTGCAGCAGTAGAGTTGTTGCCTTACAGCGTCAGAGACCCGGGTTTTGATCCTGGTTGTGGGTGTTGTTTGTACGGAATTTGTACGTTCTCCCTGTGACCGCATCGGTTTTCTCCGGGTGCTCCGGTTTCCTCCCACACTCCAAAGACGTACAGATTTGTAGGTAAATTGCCTTCTGTAAATTGTTCCTAGTGTGTAGGATTGTGCTACTGTGGTGATCGCTGGCCAACGCGTACCTGTTTCCTCTCTGCATCTCCAAACTAAATGAAGTCAAGTCAAGTCAAGTCACTTTTATTTACATAGCACATTAAAAAAAACAACTCTCGTTGGCCAAAGTGCTTTACATTGGTGGATGTACTAACGTTAAGCTCAAGAATATTATTAATCTGGATAAAGCGAGACATGGTGGAGATTCATAAGTATGTTACTGGGTCTGGAGGGCTTGTTAAAAGGAGAGGGTGAATAAGTTCATAAGTTCCAGGAGTTCCATAAGTAAGGCCATTCAGCCCATCAAGTCTACTCCCCCATTCAAACAAGGCTGATCTATTTTCCCCCTCAACCCTATTCTCCTGCCTTCTCCCCGTAACCCCTGACACCCTGACTCATAGGGTGGGCTGGGACATTTCCATGGGGAGTAGGAGGCTGCCTTGTGAAGACCCAGAGACTGGGCAACATTTCACTTTGGCAGATACTTCTGATGGCACCTGTACCCTGAACCATTCCATGGGCATCTTGCAAAGCCCTTTCAATTTCCTCCCACCCCTCAAGACTGAGCAAGGTGTTTATGGAACCCAGAGCATGATAAGACCATTCACCCTATTCTCTCCATACTGGCCATTAACAGACTGCTTTGGTAACTCCAATGCTCATGAACAAAGCTGGCTTCCAGCTTCCAGCATTCTTCCCCCATCCTCCTACAATCAGTCTGAAGAAGGGTCCTGACCCAAAACGTCACCTATCCATGTTCTACAGAGATGCTGCCTGGCCCGCTGAGTTACTCCAGCACCTTGTGTCTTCCTTGTTTTGTAAACCAGCATCTGCAGTTCCTTGTTTCTTCTACAGAGAGCGGTGGACACTGCCCGGTCCATCGCAGATACTGACCTCCCCACTATGGAAGGGATCTGCAGGAGTTTGATTTGCCATCCCTTGTCCTGCTGGGAACCTGAGGGGTAAGCTTTTAACTCCGAGTGCGGTGGGTTTATGGAACGAGCTGCCAGCGCAGGTAGCTGAGGCAGGTAGCATAACACCATTTAAAAGGCATTTGGACAGGGACATGGGATAGAAAAAGTATTGGTATTGGTTTATTATTGTCATGTCTGTTGAGATACGTGCCTGCTAACCAGTTAAATCATACCACACATGGGTACAATCACAAGTACAACAGGCAGTGCAAAGAGAAAAATACCAGAGGGCAGGATGAAGTGTTACAGTGACAGAGAAAAAGTAAAAGGTCTGCGGTGAGCTACGTCGGAAGATAAGGACTACACAAGCTTATGGGAGGGCAGTTCAGTAGACTGGTAACAGTGGCCACAAGATCTCAATCAGACCAAGATGCGTTCATGTGTGGAGCTAGGCACCCAGTGCCTGGACAAAGTTCCTGTCCCCGACACCCACTAATTCATTCTTATCTTTCCTTTTCTCTCTATTTTCACCAATCCTTTGGTCTATCTTTAGTTTACCCTCAGTTCCACTCTATCTTTACTGTCTCCCTCTCTCTCTGTCTCTCTCCATACCTCTCTCCACTCTCTTTCTCCCTCATTCCTTTGTCCTCCATTCTGTCTAGATCTCATGCTCTCTCTCGCTTTCTCCCCATGCCTCTGCCTCTCTCTCTCTCTCCCTCCCTCTCTCTCTCTCTCTCTCTCTAGCCCTTTCTCCCTCCATACCACTCTTCCCCTCTCCCTCTCTCTTTCTTTCTCCCTCTCTGGCGACCTTTCTCCCTTCTCTGTATATCTCTCTCTCTCTCTCTCTAGGTCTCTCTCTTTTCTCTCTCTCCCTTTCTCCCTCTCTCTCCCATTTCTCTCTCTGTCTCTCCCTCTCTCTCTCTCTGTCTCTCTCTCCTTTCTCTCTCTCCAACCCTTCCTCTCCCTCCACCTCCCTTTTCCTCCCTCTCTCCCCTCACATCCACCTTCCTCCCGACACAGCCGGAGACAGAGATCTGCATCCTTCAGATGCCTTGCTTGTGCCACAGGGCTTATCCGATCAATAAATAAACATAGCAGGGAAAGGGATACAAGAAATAGAAGCTGTGTGCTTGCTAACATATCCATCAACGGAGCAGGAGAAGAATCACAGCCCCACAGAGATGCAGGTGACATCAGTAAGTTCACTAGACATCACCCTCAAACATCGCTCTCCCATCGTAACTCCATCACACGCTCCCAGAGTGTTGCCACACGCTACACCTTGGTGATAAATACTTGCCCAGCAAGGCTGACTGGTGAGATTTGCTGCCCTGCCTCTGTCACATCAAGCTCCAAATCCCAGAAAAAAAAACTCTTGTGGTTTGGGGACACATCAGCACAAGTCTCTTTCAGCGAATGTTTTCGGGCAGTGTAGAGGGAGCTTCACTCTGTGTCTGACCCCAGGAGTGTGGGATGGGACGGTGTAGAGGGAGTGTCAGAAAAAGGGAGTCAACACCTCCTGTAGATCCCTTTGATGGGGGGGGGGGGGGGGGGGGGGGGGGGGGGGGGGGGGGAGGGGGGGGGTCAGTACCCATGATGGGCCGGGCAGTATCCACCACTCTCTGTAGGCTCCTTTGCTCCTGGCCATGATGCAACCAGTCATTGTGCTCTGTTCAATAGGGTATTTGTTGGCATACGGAATCTCCTCCATCTCCTAAAGCTTTCTCCGTGCAGTCACACATACATTGTCCATGGAGCCAAGGACCATACTCTGCAATGTATCTTCCCCTTTGCTCTACCTATTGTATCTGAGGATGACTCGATTGTATTTATGTAGTATATATCTGGTCTGTTTGGCTAGCATGCAAAACTAAACATTTGCTGCACCTCATTAGACGTGACAATATAAACCTACATCTAAAGTGCTGGGCCTGTTGGAGAGGATGGGCTGAGGGGGGGCGAGAGGAGGAGGAGGAGGTGAGGTTGAGGGGGTAAGGAGAGGAAGGGATGAGGTGAGGAGACAAGGAGGTGTGGATGGAAGTGGGAGTGAAGGTGAAGGGGGTGAGGAGAGGATGAGGAGAGGGTGGGGGGGGGGGGGTGAGGTGTAAGGTGAGGGTGAAGGGGATGAGGGACATGAAGAGGTTGAGGGAGGAGAAGGGAAAAGGTGTGGAGTGGAGGAAGGTGAGGGGTCAGGACTGGATGGGGTGAGGAGAGGAGGGGCTGTGGGGGTGAAGGAGTTGAGAGGGCGAGGAGGAGATGGGGTGAGGATAGGAGGGGGTGAGCAGAAGGGGGTGAGTAGTGGAGGGTATGAGGAGGGGAGGGGTGAGGGGATCGAATGCGGGAAGAGGGGTGAGGAGTGGAGGGGGGGAAGGAGGAGGTGTGGGGAGAAGAGAGGGTGAGGAGTGGAGGGGGTGCAGAGTGGAGGGAAGGGGGTGAGGGAGGAGGGGTGAGGAGAAGAGGGGGTGTGGTGTGGAGGGATGAGGGGCGAGAAGAGGAGGTGGTGAAGCAAGGATATGGTGAGAAGAGGAGGGGGTGGGGAGAAGAGGGAGTGAGGAAAAGAGGGGGGTGAGGAGAGGAGGTGGTGAGGCAAGGAGGTGGTGAGGACTGAGGGAGTGATCCAGTGCGGACACTCCCCAGGACCAGACTGTCCTCTGAGCTCAGCCGGCACTGCCACGCTGGGCTCGGTAAGGCGATAGTGCAGAGTAACACAATACAAATATCTCTGGTTCTCGGCTCCGCTCCCAGGTGCTGGGGTTATGAGCCCAGGCGGGGAGCGGGCGGCATCGTTTAATCCGGACCCTTTACACCTGGCCTCGTAAAATTCAAAGGAAGTGTCAGCGATACTTTTTATTCCCGAGCAGCGGAGACAAACATGCCTCACCTCTGCCATGGCATCGTAAACGGTTCATTGATTGCGCTGTTCCCGTCAGAGAGCGCGGCGGAAACCTTTCATACACTCACTGGCCAGAGTAATCCGACCTTCAAACAGAAACTGAATCCCCTCGCCCGTCTCTACCCCCCTCCGAGGTTCCACGGTGCAGCCTAGCCCGGTAGGAAGGAAGCGGGGAGAGAGGGCGAGGAGAAGAGGGGCTGAAGTCGATAGGATGAGGAGAGGAACGTTCAAACTCCGTGCAGACAGCACCCGTAGTCATGATCGAACCAGGGTCTCCGGCGCTGTAAACCAGCAACTATACCAGTGGGCCACTGTGCCGCCCGAGTATTCCCTTTGTTCTATCCATTGTACTTGAGTTTGGCTTGATTGTAAAGTATATCTGGTCTGATTGTATAGTATGCAAAACAAATCTTGGTATAGGTGACAATATTAAACCCAAGCCTTCCCTATTCATGTACCTGTCCATTGGCTTTGTCTATTATTATATTTGTCTGGAGTATTGCGTACAGTTTTGGTCTCCTAATCTGAGGAAAGACATTCTTGCCGTAGAGGCAGTACAGAGAAAGGTTCACCAGACTGATTCCTGGGATGTCAGGACTTTCATATGAAGAAAGACTGGTAGACTCGGTTTGTACTCACTAGAATTTGGAAGATTGAGGTGGGATCTTATAGAAACTTACAAAAACGCAGGTACAGGATACTGAGTTGGATGATCAGCCATGATCATATTGAATGGCGGTGCAGGCTCGAAGGGCCGAATGGCCTACTCCTGCACCTATTTTCTATGTTTATCTATGTCTGCATATTATTATACCTGCCTCAACATCTGGCAATTCATTCCATATACCTGTATCCCCCCCCTCTGTGTGAAAAGGTTTCCCCTCAGGTTCCTATTTAATCTTTCCCCCTCTCACCTTAACCCTATGTCTTCTGGTTCCCGATTCCCCGAGAGGCGGCGGGAGGAACAGAGCTACTGCCTCAAGTCTTTTAGACTTTAGAATTCAAAGATACAGTGCGGAAAAATGCACTTGTTCAAGTTCCTGAAAAAGACTGTGCATTCACCCTATCCATTTCCCTCGTTATTTTATGCACCTCCATAAGATCACCCCTCTTCCTCCTGCGCTCTGAACAATAGAATCCTAGCCTGTCCAACCTCTCCCTGTAGCTCAGACCCTCGAGTCCTGGCAACATCCTCGTGAATCTTCTCTGCACTCTTTCCAGCTTGCCTGTATTCCAATGCATAAACACTTTGGGCAACAAAATGCAGGTAAAAGGCCACCCCCTATTTGTATTTTACTGTGAACGTCCTCATTATAAAAATACTTCCTTGACAAAAATCTGGTGGCATTTGGAGGACACATCCAGGACATGATAAACAGCAGGTGTTTTCTCAAAACCTTGGCTGTTTGACAGAATCTCAGCGGGCACAGGTTATGTGGGCAGACGGGGGCAGGGGCAGGGGGGCACATGCCTGTTCTCCAAGGGTGGAAGCTTCAAAGACAAGATTCTCCTCGATTTCAGATTTTCCAGCTTTAGGAACACTGTAGGATTTTGGATCCAGTTCCTACATAAAGCCGTTCACACAGCTGAAGATTTGGGATCTGAGAGTTAGATCCACCAGACTAGTTCCAGGCACGGGCTGCACACTTCACGCTGCCTTGGAAAAGCAGGCAACATAATCAAGGACCACTCACGTCCTGGTCATTCCCTCTTTTCCCTTCTCTCGCCTGGCCAACGATACAGAAACTTGAAAGCGCATACCACCAAATTGAGGAGCAGCTTCTTATCAGATTAGTGAACGGTCCTCACATAAGCTAGGGTGTAGTCCCGATCTTCCAACCTACCTCATCGCAGAAATTGGACTTTTTCTCTGTTACTTTACTTTAGTCTTTACAAGACTACTTTAGAGATGCACGGAAACAGGCCCTTCGGTCCACCGAGTCTGCACCGATCTGTGATCACCCCGTATCGTAGCACTATCCTACACACAGGGGACAATTTTACAATTTTACCAAAGCCAATTAACCTACAATCCTGCATGTCTTTGGAATGTGGGAGGAAACCCGAAGTACCTGGAGAAAACACACGCGGTCACAGAGAGATGCACAATGCACAATGCATTTCGTTGTCTCTGTACTGTACTGTACACTGACAATGACAATTAAAATTGAATCTGAATCTGAATCTGAGAGAATGTACAAACTCCGTACAGACAGCACCCGTGGTCAGAATCGAACCTGGATCTCTGGCACTGTGAGGCAACCACTCTACCACTGTGTCACTGTGCCGCCCCTGTCTTTTTCTCTGTAATCGTCACACTATATTCCGCACTCTGGTATTTTTCTCTTTGCACCACCTGTTGTACTTGTGTACGGCTTGTTTGTACGGTATGATTTTATATAATTGGATAGCTCGCAAACAAAACTCTTAAACTATATCTTGGTACACGTGACAATAATAAGCCAATGCCAATACCAAACAAAATCCAAACCAAACCAGTCTCAGCTCTTTGCCTGAATGAATGCTTCTGTTTTGTAAATTTTGGCTAACCCTTAATAAATGACTCGGATTCATAGGCCAATTAAAACTGAAGAAATGTGTGTCATTCAGCCAGGGTGTCAGTGAATAATGAGTTGAGCTGATAGATTTAGATGAGTAATTAACAGTTTAACCTCACTGCAAAGTGGAAATTGGGATCATTAATTTGGTGCGTGGTGTTCTGAGTGTCCCCACGTGGACACCACATGGGACACCTCTACAAGGCCAGACAGAGGCCACAGTAACGACTCCTCCCTGCGACAAATTAATAGTTGCGATACCCGAGTGTGGTCGCAGGCACTGACCTCCCCACCATCCAAGGGATCTGCAGGAGACGTTGCCTCAAAAAGGCAGCCAATATCATCAGAGACCCACACCACCCTGGCCATGCTCTCATCTCACTGCTACCATCGAGAAGAAGGTACAGGAGCCTGAAAACTGTAACGTCCAATTTCAGGAGCAGTTTCATCTCTACAACCAGCAATTAAACCAGCACCTATTAAACACAACAATCTCCAAAAATCTCTAAAGTACATAGACTTGGGACACAATATTTTGGACTTTGCACTATTATTGTTTGTTTAGTTACAGTATCTGCGTGTGCTTTTTTTAATTTGCAGAATGTTATTGTATTTACAGAGCACTATCTTTACAGTCTTGTACTGCTGCTAGTAAGAATTTCATTGTTCAAGACATATGACAATAAAACACAGGTGACTTGTCTTCTTGGAATAACTCAGAAGATCAGGCAACATTGAAGGACATGGATAGGTGATTGTTCATGTCTGGAGCCTTCTTCACACTGATGGAGTGGGGGAGGAGAGCTGGAAAAGAGAGGTGGGGGTGGGACAAAGTCTGGCAAGCCATAAGGAAGTCTGAAGGAGGGTTCCGACCCGAAACAGCACCTACCCATGTTCTCCTTAGATGGAGCCCGACTCGCTGAGTTACTCCAGCACTTTGTGTCTTTTATTTCTGCCATGTGATCGGTGCAAGGGGGTAGGGGGGTGGGGGGGAGTGATTGGCAGATGGGTGGAATAAGTGACAAAGGCTGGAGGTGGAGAGGTGATATAAGGTTGTCAGGTAAGGAGAGAAGGATTTGAGATGCCTGTGATTGTTGAGTTTATTGTCAGATGTACAAGCATGGTGAGGTTCAGGTACAATGGATATCTTACTTGTAGCAGCATCACAGGCACATGGACTCAGACAACACACTGGAACATAAATTATACACAAATTACAAATAAATTGTACAAGACAATGAAAAGAAAAAGGGACAAAAATCAAGACATTTGGTGCAAAACACAATTAGATAACAAGTCCCCAGCAGTGCAAGAGGGGGTCGGTCTGTTCCGTTTCCGAGGTAGGATTTGGTTGTGTGGGTCAGTTCAAGAACCTGGTGGTTGTAGGAGAGTAACTGTTCGTGAACCTGGTGGTGCGGGGCTTTTGTACCTCCTGCCCGACGGTAGCAGCGAGAAGAGGCCATGGCCTAGATGGTGGAGATCCTTGATGGTGCATGCAGCGGCCTTGATGATAGTGAAAGGGCTCTTGATGAAGTCTGTGGGATTGATCCCGAATGAATCGAGGTTAATAAATTCTACGTAACCATACGTCATATTTCCATTGGCCAACCTGCTTGTGTTTCTTCCCCACACACTTTCCACCTCCACCATCATCTGTAAGCCGACACTGATGGTCACACACACACTGTCCACAAACACACACTGCGCACGCACACACACACACACACAAACACACATTGCGCACACACACATACAGCCCACACACACACTCACATACACACACTGACGACACACAGAGTGACACACACGCAAACACTCCCCACATACACATGTACACACTTATATATACACAAAAACATAAACACTGCACACACACTCATAGAGCCCATGCACACACACACACACTGCCCACAAACACACACACTGTCCACACACACACACACACACACACACATACTGTCCACAAACACACTGCCCACAAACACACACACAGCCCACACACACACTCACATACACATACACACACAGTCACACACACACACATACTCCCCACATACACATGCACACACATATATAAGGCGTATACATACCCATACACACACTGTGCACGCACACAAAAACACAATCACTCACAGAGCCCATGCGCGCGCGCGCACACACACACACACTGACAAAAGGGGTTAGAGGGATATGGGCTAATCACGGGCAGGTAGGACTTGCATTGATGGGACCCCATGGTCAGCATCCACGAATTGGGCCGAAGGGTCTGTTTCTGTGCTTTATGAATCCACAACTCTGTACACACAGAGCTGCATGGTCATACTGCACGGAAACAGGCCCTTCGGCCCAACGCCCACGGTGCCATATCCACGCTAGTCCCACCTGCCTGTCATTAGCCCATATCCCTCAAAACCTGTCCTATCCATAAACCAACCACACACACACACACACACACACACACACACACACACACACACACACACACACACACACAAAGTCACAGGCGCACATCGCATATACATACATGTATGCACGCACTCAGAATTATAGATTAACCTTGGAAGGCTTCTGTGATAACAACAGTGCATGTAAATAAGTCGGGTGATAAGTGTGAGCTAGTTAATGCTGGCTAAATAAGATCTATAATGAGCATCACTGCAGGATGATGTGAGCTGTCCAAGGCAGCGCCATCACTGTGACATATTTCTGCAATCTACCCACTTTAACACTGCATCTAATTTACGTCTTGTAGGGAGCTGGAATGAAATGTTAATAAAGAATATTTGCTTGTCCTCACCTTAGCAGCAGCCTGAGGCTGCGAGGCATCTGTTTCAGAGCAAAACAGTTAAAAATGCACAGCTCATTGCGGGTGACATCGGTATCTCGCTCCTGACAGCTCATTCCTTCTATCGACCCTCGATCTGTCAATAGAGCCATTTCACAGATACATTCAACATGCAGAAATTATATGCAATTTACTCCGAAGGACTTTAATCAAGGCAAGGAAATCAGGCTGTTGTGTTTACTGAAATCATTTTCCTGTAGCACATCAAACTGCTTTACAGCACAAAGCTCTGGAAACTATCCAGCTCCCACTGTTACACATAGTGCTCATCAGCCTGCCGCCCGCCGCTGAATCTTGCTGAACCTGGCTCCAAACCCATCCTCCAAACCCATCCTCCAAACCCATCCTCCAAACCCATCCTCCAAACCGTCCCTTCAATCCATACCCTACAAACCCATCCTCCAAACCCATCCTTTCCATACCCTTCGTTAGCCAGAGGGTGGCGAATCTGTGGAATTCATTCTCACAGACAGTTGTGAAGGCCATCATTGGGTATAGTTAAGGCAGAGATTGTCAGATTCTTGATTACTAAGGATTGTGCGGAGAAGGCAGTGGAATTAGGTTATATGGGAAAGATAGACTAGGCATGATTGAATGGCAGCGTAGACGATAGGCTGGTCCAACTCTGCTCCCAAGACTAATGAACATTGACTCCCATATCATACAAGCTCATTATATCAAAACCCCCATTCATTCTTGCAATCCACGCACCCAGCCCTTCCCATTCAGTCCTTTTGAACCCAGTCCATTCCAATTCAACCCCACTGGGTGACAATCCCAATGGAAGAAATACTTTCCATTCATTCCCATTGACCAGGTTTAATGGATCCATTCACTTCCACTAGTCATCAGTCCCATTGGACTAACTCCTTCGCGTGCATTCCTCTCGTAGACAAACACAACAATCTCGTTCACATCACTTAACTGACCCCCATTTCCTTTGTCCCACCATCGTCCTGACCCAAACTCTGGAATTCCCTCCTTAAATAACTCTGTCTTCCATCACGTTCGATCTATCCTCCCCTTCCTGACAATTACCAAGTCCCAACAGGACACAAAATGCTGGAGTAACGCAGCGGGTCAGGCAGCAGCATCTCTAGAGGACAGGCATAGGTGAGTTTTTTGATTGGGCCCCTTCTTCAGACCCTTTGAGTTGTTGCCTTTTGTGTAAACCAGCAACTACAACTGCCGAGTCCCATTCAGCTTCTGCAAGCATTCTGCTCCATTGACAAGAAGCACAGTCTTGGACAGAGTCTTGGTACGGAAAACACTGACTGGTTGCATCACAGCCTAGATCAGCAACTCCAATACCCATGAACAAAGGAGGCCACACAGAGTGCTAGACACTGCCCGGTCCATCACGGGGATCATTCCCTTTAAATCTTGCCCCATTTATCTAAAACCTATGCCCTCTAGTTTGTAACCCCTCTACCCTGGAAAAAGGACTGTCACCTACTTACGCCCCTCATGACTTCTGATTTTATAAGGTCATCCCTCTGCCTCCTTTACTCCAGAGAAAACAGCCCAGCCTGAAGAAGGGCCCCAACCGAAACATCACCTCCCCGTGTTCCCCAGAGATGTTGCCTGACCCATTGTGTTACTCCAGCACTTTGTGACCCAGCCTATCTAGTACTCTCCTTATAATTCAAACCCTACAGTCCCAGAAACATCCTTGTGGCCCCCAGAATCTTTTCCCTTGCTTCCCTCAATCACACGGGATGCACTTGGACAGGTAGTGGTGATCGATCCACTTTTATGCACCTCAAGATTCAGATTTAGATTAGTTTCTTATCAAATTAGATTTGTTTATTAACAAAAACACCAGGCAGCCATGAGATTGGAGACTCTCAGATTCATTGGAGACCCTCAGAGTATGTAATCGGACTTTATTGGACTTTATCTTGCACTAAACATGATTCCCATTATTATGTCTCTGTACATTGTGGATGGCTCGATTGTAATCATATATAGTCTTTCCACTGACTGGATAGCACGCAACAAAAAAGCTTTTCACTGTAGTTCGGTACACGTGAACATAAACTATACCATAGAAACATAGAAAATAGGTGCAGGAGTAGGCCATTCGGCCCTTCGAGCCTGCACTGCCATTCAATATGAACATGGCCGATCATCCAACTCAGTATCCTGTACCTGCCTTCTCTCCATACCCCCTGATCCCTTTAGCCACAAAGGCCACATCTAATTCCCTCTTAAATATACCAAACTCCTTGCTCACATGAAGCTCACCGAGTAAACAGCGCACATACAGTAATGATAAATACAACAACAGATGCAAAACCACAGTGTGGTGCAGGATTATGGTGCAACATCCGAGTAGCACAAAATGAAATAAAAGTGCAATAATGGAATCACCGTATGAGGTAGAGTTAAGAGCACGAGGCAGCACCTCCGGGATGTAGGTGGAAAGGGGTGATTAGTTCAGGAGTCTGATAGCAGTGGGGAAGATGACTTTAGACTTTAGAGATCCAGCAAGAAACAGGCCGTTCGAATCTGCACCGACTAGCGATCACCACGTACGTACAGTAGGGCCAATGTACAATTTTACCAAAGCCAAATTAACCTACAAACATGTACATCTTTGGAGCGTGGTAGGAAACCAGTGGTCCCAGAGAAAACCCAAGCGGTCGCAGCGAGAACGTGCAAACTCCATACAGACAGCGGCCATTAGTCAGGGTCTAACCCGGTTCTCTGGTGCTGTAAAGCAGCAACTCTACTGCTGCGCCACTGTGCCACACAATCTCTCAAAGTACTCCGATTTAACTTATGCCCCATCTACCTCTTGATTCCCCTAGCCTGGGTAAAAAATCTCTGTACATTCACACTAGCTATGCGCCTCATGATTTTATACACCTCCATAAGATCACCCAACATCCTCCTGCGCACCAAGAAATAAAGTCCTAGCCTGCCAAACCTCTCCCTACAGCTCAGAGTCCTTAACAACATCTAGGCTTTGATGGGGTCGTCCTGTTAAAAACTGCCTGCCACACCTGATGTGGAGGGAGATTCAGAGACAGGGAGGGGTGTCGGGGCTAGAGGGGTTTGCAGAGATGGGGAGGGGATGTTGAAACAAGGAGGAGTGCAGAGCCGGAGAGGGTTACAGAGGCTGTGATGGAGCCAGAGGGGGTTACGGAGATATTGAGGGCTGCAGGGGCCTGAGGAGTCACAGAGACAGTGAGGAGCCAGCAGGAGTTATAGAGACAGGGAGGGGTGTAGGAGCAGGAGGGGGTGACAGAGATGGGGAGGGGTGTCGGGGCTGCATGGGTCTCTAGCTGATGGGACACTGATGAGGGTGTGGGGCAGGCTTGGAGATGGCATCTCTGTGACTCAGCACTGCCACCTGCAGGGCAGGGAGGGACGGGCAGGGGCTGCCACAGACCCAGGGAGAATGAACAAAGACTGGGATGCTGGCAGATGGGGAGAGATATATCATCACCTCAGTGACTGCGGGTCTCTGAGTGCTGACGCAAGGTGTACACACACACACACACAAACAGCCCAGGGGAAGCCGGCGGCTCAGGATCGATACCAGCAGCAGCAGCTCGACAGTAGCAGGGGAAGTAGTGAGATGGGGCACCGTGATATCTCCAGCGTCTGATTCTGCTGCTTATTGAGTAATGAGGTGTCCCACTGACACATTAAGATAAACAATTAGCAGATTAGTGTTTACAGAGGTGAGAATGCGGCCATTAATCAATTTGGGAGACCCAGTGTTTGTTGCAGAGGCAAACACATCAGCTACCCACTACCTGATGGTGTAGTTAGTGCATCGAGACATTCCGTACATTCCACCTGTACCCTGGGGGTGGATGTCACCACCCAGCCATAGAGTCACACAGCACCGAAACAGGCCCTTCAGCCCAGCTCGTCCATGCTGACCTTCTAAACGACTCCCTACCTCCTATAAACAAAGGCACAAAGTGCTGGAGTAACTCAGCAGGTCAGGCAGCATCTCCGGGGAAACATGATTTTGTACACTGTCATGTACAAAATTATGAACGTCTACAAAATCATTTGAGGAATTGGCCGGGTAAAATGCACAGCGACTTTTTGCCAGAGTTGGGGAATCAAGAATCAAAGAATATAGATTGAAGGTGAGGGGGGGGGGGGGGGGGGGGGGAAAGAAAGATTTAATAGGAACCTGAGGGGTAACTTTTATACCACAAAGGGTGGTATGTGTATGGAACGAGGTGCCAGGGGAGGTCAGTTGAGGCAGGTACAATCGCAACATTTAAGAAACATTTAGACAGGTATATGGATAGAATAGGTTTAGAGGGATAAGGGCCAAACGTAGGCAGGTGGATGGGCATGTTGGTCAGCATCGGCAAGTTGGGCCAAAGGGCCTGTTTCCATGCTGTATGACTCTATGACTCCCTATGGATAGGTGATGCTTCTAATCAAATAGTTTCTACCATTTTCCCCACATTTGGCCCATATTCCACTAAACATTTCCTATCCATGTACCTGTCCAAATGTCTTTTAAATGTCTGAAGAAAGGTCACAACCCGAAATATCTCCTTGTCCTAGATCTTTAGAAATGCTGCCTGACCCGCTGAGTTACTCCAGCACTTTGGACTGTTTAAATGTTGTCATTGTACCTACTCCAACTACCTCCTCTGTCAGCTCATTCCATATACCCACCACCCTGTGTAAAAACACGTTGCCCTCGGGTTCCTATTAAATCTTTCCCCTCGCACCTTAAACCTGTGCCCTCTAGATTTAATGGGACCCTGAGGGACGACTTTCTCAGCTTAATAAGTCTTTTGTTCCAAAGGGTCGGAGATTTTTGGAATTATCGCCCCCAGAGAGTTATGCAGGCAGTCATTGAATCTACCAGTCATTGCAGTACCCTGGCAGTTTCAAGGACGTTCAGAAGCCTGATAACAGGGGGGAAGAAGCTGTTTCTGAGTCTGGTGGTGTGCACTTTCAAGCTTCTATACCTCCTGCTGGATGAGAGCAGCGAGAAGAAGGAATGACCGGGGTGGTACATCATATTATGTCTGATCATGTTGGCTATTTTTCATAGGCAGCGTGAAATGTAGATGGAGTCGGTGATGGGGAATCTGGTCTGTATGATGGACTGGGCCACATCCACAACTCTCTACAATTTCTTGAGGGCTTGGGCAGAGCAGCTGCCAAACCAAGTTGAGATACAACCCAATAGAACAGCTCCTCATATTCCACTTGGGTAGGTTATCCCCCAAGAGTAGGAACATTACATTCTCCAAACCCCTCCACCTCCCCTTTCTCCTCTACACCTTATTGCCCCACCCCCCACTCCCCCAAGAACTACTTGGACTCGCACCGCTCTCTCAATGCCGTCTTCAGTTTTGTTTAGTTTAGAGATATAGCCCTTCTGCCCACCGAGTCCGCACCAACCAGAAATCACCCTGTACACTAGTACTATCCTACACGCTGGGGTGGGAGATTGCAACCTCCACATGGTCCGCCCTGTTTCGACGAACACAATCAAATAGAACAAGTTGTTCTACAACTTTAGGCTGTGCACGCCATACACACGAAGATCCTACACACTAGGGACAATTTTCAACTTACAAAGTCAACAGACCTACAAAGGTTACACAAAAAAGCTGGAGAAACTCAGCGGGTGCAGCGGGTGCAGAAACTCAGCGGGTCCGACCGGAAGGCATTGCAGAGGGTGGTGAAAATTGCCCAACGCATCACCGGTTCCACGCTCCCCTCCATTGAGTCTGTCCAAAGCAAGCGCTGTCTGCGGAGGGCGCTCAGCATCGCCAAGGACTGCTCTCACCCCAACCATGGACTGTTTACCCTCCTACCATCCGGGAGGCGCTACAGGTCTCTCCGTTGCCGAACCAGCAGGTCGAGGAACAGCTTCTTTCCGGCGGCTGTCACTCTACTCAACAACGTACCTCGGTGACTGCCAATCACCACCCCCCCCCGGACACTTATTATTTTTTTATTCAAATCGTTTGCTATGTCGCTCTTCAAGGGAGATGCTAAATGCATTTTGTTGTCTCTGTACTGTACACTGACAATGACAATTAAAATTGAATCTGAATCTGAATCTGAATCTGAGCATCTATGGAGCGAAGGAAATAGGCAACGTTTCGGGCCGAAACCCTTCTTCAGACCTACAAACCTGTACGTGTTTGGCGTGTGGGAGGCATCCGGAGGAAACCCACGTCACAGGGAGAATGTACAAACTCCATACAGACAGCACCCGTGGTCAGGATCGAACCCGGGTCTCTGGCGCTGTGAGGCAGTAGCTCTACCGCTGCGCCCCTTGTTCCCGACTCAATTGGTGGTAGGGACTATTTGCAAAAAAAAAACTGCGGTGTGATTGAGACAAACATTCACGGGACTTTTAATAATTGCTATTTATTGCCAGGCATATTAGCTGCGCAAACTATCGACGTACTGAGGTGAACTACATCAAAGTAACTGGGTCAGAACAGAACTGGCTTTCATGAGCACAAAACCAGTTAGCATTGATTATTACGGTGCTGCACGGAATTAATAACCAACCAGCAAGGAAATGTAAGGGTGACCTATGATATTCTGGGGCCTATCAATACAGAACCTCTACCTCTACTTGCTCCGCTGTGTCGGATATTGAAGAAAACAGACTAATTAGATCTGCTACTGATGCACTGTAGAAAGCATCTTATCGGGATGCATCACAGCTTGGTTCAGGAACAGCTCTGCCCAAGGCCGCAAAAAATTGCAGAGTTGTGGATATAACCCAGTATATCACACAGACCAGACTCCCCACCATAGAACACCTATGCGTGTTCTCCAGAGATGCCACTTGACCTGGTGTGTTACTCCAGCACTTTGTGCCCTTTTGTGTATTAGCCAGCATCTGCAGTTCTTTGTTTCTATACCTTATGCACCTCCCTATCTAGTTGTGTTTTCACTTTCCGCTAACACTGTGCAGAAATAGGTGCGTCTGTTGAGTAGAAAGGAACTGCAGAAGCTAGTTTATAAAATATATTATTATATCCAAGATATAAAGTGCTGGAGTGACTCAGTGAGTCAGGCAGCATGAAATTGGAGGAGAGGGAACTAGAAGTAGGGAAAGTCCAGAACATACAGTGGAGGGTTGGCAGCCGGAAGTGATAAAATCAAAGGAAGTCTGAGAGATAATAGCCTGGTCTCATCTGTGGGGTCATTGTCCAGGGGTGAGTAGGAGGAGGTGTCTGAGGGCTGGCGCCTGGCCTAGGCCTGGTTTTCGGCCTTGGTTCTGACCTGTTCCGACTTCTATCTACCTCTCCTCCACTTTCAGTCTGAAGAAGGGTTCCTACCCGAAGCGTCATCCGTCCCTTTTCTCCAGAGATGCTGCATGACCCACAGAGTTACTCCAGCGCTGTGTGTCTATTGTCAGGTACGTCTATTACATGCTTTCTGAAATTGAGTTCCATCGGAAGCAGGTTCGCGGAGCAGAGAGAGTGGGCCTGCCTTCACCATGGCTGTGCATCCAGAGCTAGTGTGCGTTTGCCTCCATTTAATGAGCCTAATGTCAGCGCAGTTCAGGGTATAAAATGAGAGAACTTTGCTGAATAAACCCAACTCCATTGCCTCTCTTCAAATAATCAAGTATTCCCTTTATAACTGCATTCCATAATTAATAAACCTCTGCTAGCAAATGTCTAATTTGCCAATACATATACTGACAGGGGCAGATTAACTGCCCATTGACTTATAGTGCGATTGGAACTCACACATCTTCCAGTGAACAGGAGCAAGCCATTAATCAACATCCTGTTCCCCGGCAACGTATGATCTTAAAAGAAGGTTTTACACAGTTGATAAATTTTTCATAACACACACCAGCACCTTTCAGTTCTCATAAATCATCCTCATCTTCCCTCACAGCCGTTAAAAAGGTATTGGCTTTTCATGCAGATTGCTTATGTAAATCATATATTTTGCAAAGGACTGGAGAGCAATTGGAGTCTGGAAATTCAAATCATTAAAAAATTTTGGAATGGACTTTACAAGGCCTTTGATAGACACAGAGTGCTGGAGTGACTTAGTGGGCCAGGCAGCATCTCCCAGGAGAAAAAGGATGGGTGACGTTTGAAGAAGGGGAACCTTTCTTCAGAAAAGACCTATGGACGGGTATAGGGATAGGAAAGATTTGGAAGGATATGGGCCAAATGCAGGCAAATGGGACTAGTTTAGGGACTTGGCGGGCATGGACAAGTTGGGCCGAAGGGCCTGTTTCTGTGCTGTGACTCTATGCCTCTCTGAGAGGGAGGCATTAGGAATGTGGCACTAGTTTCAGTAACTCAGTCTCTCCTCTGCCACTCAAACCAAGGAGGATAAACTCTGGAAACTCAATTAGACTGCCAGAGTCAAGAGTGTTTAATTGTCATAAACACCACCAACAGTGGGCTGCAAGGCCCATTTCTACACTGTACACCTCTATGCTTCTACTTTGGTTCTATCTTCATGAAGGAGAGATATCACATACCATCCAGTCACCCTGCTCCTTTCCGCTTCTCCATTCACTCATCTCCGAACCCCGTGTCCCACATTTCACTTTTCATAGGTTATAGGAGCAGAATAAGGCCATTCGGCCCATCAAATCTACTCTCCTATTCAAGCATGGCTGATCCATCGTCCCGTCTCAACCCCATTCTCCTGCCTTCTCCCCGTAACCCTGTTACCCTTACTAATCATGAATCTGTCAAACTCCGCATTAAAAATATCCAATGACCTGGCCTCCAAAGCCTTCTGTGGCAATGAATTCCACAGATTGACCACCCTCTGACAAAAGAAATTCCTTCTTATCTCCCCCCTTTCCCCTTCCCCTGCCCCCTTCCTCCAACAGGGGGCAGGGGACAATTTTCAACAGAATCCGATTAAGTTGAAAATGACTTTTCAATGCTCTCTCCAGCTTTACATTTCACTCCTCCACCTCTCCTTATCTGCCACCCTTTTGTCTCCTTTTCACCTCTAACCTTTGTCACTTATTCCACCTAGCTGCCAATCAATGCCCCCACCCACCCTTACCTGTATCCACCTATTGTTTGCCAGGTGTTGTCCCGCCCCAACCTCTCTTTTCCAGCTATCTCTACCCCCCCCACCTCCCCATTTGGCACGGAGGCACAACGGTCGAGTTGCTGCCTTACAGTGCCAGAGACCCAGGCTCCATCCTAACCACGGGTGCTGCCTGTACAGAGTTAGTACATTCCCCCCTGTGACCACATGGGGTTTTTCCGGGTTCTCTGGTTTCCTTCCACATTCGAAAGCAGATTAATTGGCTTCTGTAAATTGTCCCTAGTGTGCAGGATAGAAATAGTGTACGTGCGATTGCTGGTTGGCGTGGACTCAGTGGGCTGAAAGGCCTATGTCTATGCTGTACCCCTAAACTATAACCAAGCACTGCATCAGTCTGAAGAAGGGTCCCGACCAGAAACATTGCATTCTACTCACCTCCATAGACGTTGTCTGACCTGCTGAGATACTCCAGCACTTTGTGTTTCTCTCAAGTTTTTGCTGAAGTCCCCTGCGGATTTATTAACAACAATCTGATATTTATGGCCGGTGGTTTTGGACTCCCTTACGAGTGGAAACATATTCTCAAGGTCCACTCTATCAAAGGCCTTCATAATCTTAAAGATATCTGTCAGGTCAGACATCACTTTCTCACTTCTGACAATAAGACCCACATTTATCCTGGCAATTCCTGATAGTTATAGTCCTTCAGTTCGGCTGCTGTTCTTGTAAATCTTATTTTGCGACTTCCCCAGTGCCTCTGTATCATTTTTATTTGGAAGCGGTGATTAAATAGGACTGAGTTTGGGCTGTAATAGCCCGCTAATTCTATGAAGGCATGACTGAGCGAGGTAAGGCATGGCTCTCTTTCAAAGTCCAGAGAAGCAATGGGTTCCAGCAGCTTCAATTTTAAACACAGATAATTTGGTTACAACTGTCTTCACAAACTGGAGGATGTCAGCACAAAATTGGGCAGAGCAGAGCAAAATACTGTAAGAAAGATTTTACTCAGAGGAGCAGTGAGTCAAACAACTGCCCATAGAAAGGAGCTGGATGTGAACTGTGAATCATGATTAAAAACTGCTCAGATGAGCCGCTCTCCACAGAATTGAGCACTGGGCCAATGCTCCATTGGGTACGGTGGTAAATAGTTAGCGGACTAGAAGAGCAAGAGGTGTTCTTGGTCGAAACGCACAGGATCCTGAGGGGCTCCACATGGTGGATATGGAGAAGATGTTTCCTTTGTTTGGCGAGTCCAGAACTAGGGGGGGTCACTGTTTAAAAGTAATTCATCAGGATCGTAGGACTTCAGTTGTGGGGAGAGTTCAGACAGGCCGGGCTTGTTTTTGCTGGAGTGGACGCGTCTGAGGGGTGAGATCATGAGAGACATACCTAGGGTAGGTAGTCAAGAACCTTTTACCCCATGGGAGAGTCAATGCATCGTCGAGTCACACAGCACAGAAACGGGCCCTTCAGCTCAACTTGCCCATGCTTACCAAGGTGCCCCATCTGCACTAGTCCCACCTGCCCGCATTTGGCCCATATCCCTCTTAACTTTTCCCATCCATTTACCTGTCTAAATGTATTTGAAATGTTGATATATATCAACTACCTCCCGAGGCAGCTGTTTCCAGATACCTACCACTGATCGGGGCATTCATATCACCACAGGGGTATTAAAAACAACAGGGTGTACGTTTAAGGGAGGAGGAAGGAGGTTTAAATGGAAATTGGCTTAATGCCTCTTTTAGTTTAATTTAGAGATGCAGCATAAAAACGGGCTCTTTGGCCCAGCAAGCCCACACCGACCATCGATCATCCGTTCACACTAGTTCTACATTATCCCACTTTCTTATCCTTACACACTTGGGGCAATTTACAGAGGCCAATTAATCTATCAAACTACACGTCTTTGGGATGTGGGAGGAAACTGGGGCACCCGGAGCAAACACACGCAGTGATAGGAAGGATGTGCCTACAGCCAGCAGCCAAGGACTTGTGCGGCATTAGAAACCCAGGCTTGATTCTGACCTCTTAGTGGGTGGAAACAGCTGCAGAGACAACAAGACCATTCTCTCCTTTACCCGCTCCCACCCAGCAGAAGGTGCAGAAGCTTGAAAGCACACACCAGCAGATCCAGGAACAGTCTCCTCACCTCTATTATCAAACTTCTTAACGGTCCCTCCATAAGCCAGGCTACTGTCTGATTCACACCTCTACCCCATTGGGGACATTGGACCTTTTATCTGGAACTGATGCGCAATAATGCTGAAAACTATGTATACTCTGCACTCTGTATCTTCCCCTTTGCTCTATCTTTAGACTTTAGACATACAGAATGGAAACAGGTCCATCGGCCCACAGATGCAGGAAAAATGTTCCCAATGTTGGGCGAGTCCAGAACCAGGGGCCACAGTCTTCGAATAAAGGGGAGATCATTTAAGACTGAGGTGAGAAAAAACTTTTTTACCCAGAGAGTTGTGAATTTATGGAATTCCCTGCCACAGAGGGCAGTGGAGGCCAAATCACTGGATGGATTTAAGAGAGAGTTAGATAGAGCTCTCGGGGCTCGTGGAGTCAAGGGATATGGGGTGAAGGCAGGCACGGGTTATTGATAGGGGACGATCAGCCATGATCACAATGAATGGCGCTGCTGGCTCGAAGGGCCGAATGGCCTCCTCCTGCACCTATTTTCTATCTATGTTTCTATGAGTCCGCGCCGACCAGCGATCACCCTGTACACTAGCACTCCCTACAGACAGCGCCCATAGTCAGGATTGAACCGGGGTCTCTGGTGCTGTGAGGCATTAACTCTACCGCTGCGCCAGTGTTCCACCCATGTTTGCATCTATTGTTCTTAAGTTTGAACTGATTATATGTATGCAGGGTGGATCTGATTTGTTTGGATAGCATGTAAAACAAACTTTTTCACTGTATCTCGGTACACGTGACAGTAGCAAATCTAAACCTAAACATCTCTGACATCCAGGAAAGACAGCGAGCAAGGACTTAAGACCGAGAGCCCAGGTGAATATGAAGACAGCAAAGAACAGACATTGGGATACATCATAGTGATATTTGTACCCTTAACATTTATTTAAAGTGCTCAAACATCTCCAGTGCCCTCCATAATGTTTGAGAAAAAGACCCATCATTTATTTACTTGCCTCTGTACTCCACAATTTGAGATTTGTAATAGAAAAAATCACATGTGGTAAAAGTGCACATTGTCAGATTTTATTTAAGGGTATTTTTATACATTTTGGTTTCACCAAGTAGAAATTACAGCTGTGTTTATACACAGTCACCCACCATTTCAGGGTACCATAATGTTTGGGACACATGGCTTCGCAGCTGTGTCACTTCCTGTCTGTAGGCAGATTCCTTCTCATCCTGGATCAGTCCAATCAGTGTTGTGTCATCCGCAAACTTGAGAAGCTCGACAATGGAGTCTGTGGAGGTGCAATCATTGGTGTAGAGACTAAAGGAGAGGGGAGAGTAGGCAGCCTTGCGGTGTGCCTATGCTGAGGGTCTGCGGGTCCAAGATGTGCTTTCCCCGCCTCACATGCTGCTTCATGTCTGACAGAAGGGTTCAGGCACAGTCAACTGGGAGAGTTTGGAGTGTAGTAGCTCTGGCACAATGGTGTCGAATGCAGAGCTAAAATCCAAAAACAAAATCCTTGCATAGGTCCCCTGGCGGTCTAGGTGCTGGAAGATGAAGTGCAGGCTTAGGTTGACTGCATCATCCACTGATTTAAAAATAAATTGGATAGTTATATGGACGGGAAAGGAATGGAGGGTTATGGTTTGAACGCAGGTGTATGGGACTCGGGGAGAATACGTGTTCGGCACGGACTAGAAGGGTCGAGATGGCCTGTTTCCGTGCTGTAATTGTTATATGGTTATATGATCTATTGGCCCAGTATGCAAACTGCAGAGGGTCCAGCAGGGGGTCTGTGATATTTTTCAGCTGGGCCAGCACGTCTTTCAAGGGTCTTCAAGATTGCAGAGGTCAGTGCGACAGACCTGTAGTCATTAAGACCAGTAATCCTTGTCTCTTTGGGTACAGGGACAATAGTGAGAGAGTCTGAAGCAGGCAGGGACAGTACAGGTTTGCAGGGACTGCATGAAATGTCTGTGTAGACCAGTACCCTTGAGCTTGAGGGTAGATGGGGAAACACTGTCAGTTCCAGCTTTTCTGTCTTCTCGATAGCCTCTCCCCCTCCTCAATTTCTATTGTTGGTGATGGAAACATGGCCAGGCTGATGTTGGGCAGCAAGGAGGGGGTTGGTAGTGGACGAGGGCCCAGTCAGGCTGTAAGTAGGTGTGAAGTGGTGATTGGGGAGGAGTGGGTGGGGAAGGGTCCAGTCTTTGTAGTGAGTAGGTGTGAAGTGGTCATTGGTGAGGGGGTACCAGGGTTAAGTTTCTGTTTATCGAATCGTTCAGGTCGTTGGTCAGCTGACAATTGTCCAAGGAAGGGGGGGTTCCTCTTGTAGCTAGTGATTTCTTGCAAGCCCTTTCAAACTGAAGATGAGTCATTAGCTGAGAAGTTGCTCCTCAACTTCTCAGAGTACCTTTCCTTGGCAGCTCTGATTCCTCTTCTCAGCTTGTACTTGGCCTGCCTGTGGACGTCTGCATCCCCGCTCCTGTAGGCCTCATCTTTAGACTGGCGGAGCTGTCCGAGTTCTGCTGTAAACCAGGGCTTGGCGTTGTTGAACCAGATCCTGGTCCTAGTGGGAATGCAACTGTCCTCACAAAAGCTGACATATGATGTCACAGTGTCTGTATATTCGCCGAGGCTTGTGGTGGCTTCCCTGAACACATTCCAATCAGTGCAGTCAAAGCAGGACTGTAGGTTTTCAATGCCCTCGCTTGTCCCATCTTTTCGTTGTTCTGACCACAGGCTTAGCAGATTTTAGTTTCTGCCTGTAGGTCGGAATGAGGTGAACTAGACAATGATCAGAGAGACCCAGAACCGCCCGGGGAACCGATTGATTTGCGTTCTTGATTGAAGTGTAACAGTGATCGAGTGTTCTCTCCCCTCTGGTGGGGCAGGTAACACGAAGTCTGCACTTTGGAAGCTCTCAGCTCAGGTTAACCATGTTAAAGTCCCCCAAAACAATGACCATGGAGTCCATGAAGTCACTCTCTAGCCTCATTACCTGGTCAGAGTTCAAGAGAGTTTTATTGTCATGTGTCCCTGATAGGACAATGAAATTCTTGCTTTGCTTTAGCACACCAGAACATAGTAGGCACGAATACTGAACAGATCAGTGTGTCCATATACCATTGCATAAATATATACACACATGAATAATTAAACTGATAAAGTGCAAATAAACAGATTATTGGCTATTAATGTTCAGAGTTTTGTCCGAGCCCAGTTTAATAGCCTGATGGTTGTGGGGAAGAAGCTGTTCCTTTTGCGTTTGCGTTTGGGTTGCGTTTGCGCCGCACGTACGCATGCTCGGGCGGGGATGTAAACTCCAGCGAGAATAAAAGATGTCAATTCCCTCGGAGAATAAAAGGGTTCGCAGTTTATAAAGAAAGATTCTAGATTGGGAGAACAGAAGTTTGACATTACCATCATCTTGCTGCACCAGTCCTGGTTAGTATAGATGCATATTCCACCGCCTCTTGATTTCTCCACTGCCTCTGCTTCATGGTCCACTCTATGTAGTTTAAAGCCAGCCAGTTGCAGCGCATTGTCCGGGGTTGACTCACACAGCCAGGTCTCAGTGAAGCACAGGGCAGCGGCTTGAGAGAAGTCCTTGTTGTCTGGCGCAGGAGTTGCAGTTCGTCCACTTTGTTGTTGAGAGAATATAGATTTGCAAGGAATATACTTGGGAACGGTGTGCGTAATCCTCGTCGCCGGAGTCGGGTGAGTGCTCCACTCTGTCTCAACAACTTGAACACAGCCACAGCCCCGCCGACAGGTATGTCCAAATAATCCAGCGAGTGAGAGAAATCCAGACCGATGTTTGGAGGTACCGTATGTCTGATGTTGATGAATACCTTTCTCATGAAAGTGATCCTTGTGGGATTTTCACAGGCGACACAACAAACAAACACATACAAAACATCAAGGAACAGTACAAGGTGGCAGCCATCATCAGTGCCAGCTGGTCTTTCAATCAATAAGCCATTATGAGACTGAGAAACAAGAATTAAACTGTTAGACATCAGCCAAACCTTAGGCTTACCAAAATCAACTGTTTGGAGCATCATTAAGAAGATATAGAGCACTGGTGAGCTTACTAATCGCAAAGGGATTCGCAGGCCAAGGAAGACCTCCACAGCTGATGACAGAAGAATTCTCTCTATAATAAAGAAAAATCCCCAAACACCTGAGAGATCGGAAACACTCTACAGGAGTGGATTTGTCAATGACCACTGCCCACAAAAGACTTCATGAACAGAAATACAGAGGCTACACTGCAAGATGCAAACCACTGGTTAGCTGCAAAAATAGATGGCCAGGTTATAATTTGCCAAGAAGTACTTAAAAGAGCAACCACAGCTCTGGAAAAATATCTTGTGGACAGATGAGACAAAGATTAACTTACAGTATATCAGAGTAATGGCAAGAGCAAAGTATGGAGAAGAGAAGGAACTGCCCAAGGTCCAAAGCAGACCACCTCATCTGTGAAACATGGTGGGGGATGTTATGGCCTGGGCATGTATGGCTGCTGAAGGTACTGGCTCACTTATCTTCATTGATGATACAACTGCTGATGGTAGTAGCATAATGAATTCTGAAGTGTATAGATACATCCTATCTGCTCAAGTTCAAACAAATGCCTCAAAACTCATTGGCCTGCGGTTGATTCTACAGCAAGACAATGATCGCAAACATACTGCTAAAGCAACAAAGGAGCTTATCAAAGCTAAAAAATGGTCAATTCTTGAATGGCCAAGTCAATCACCCGATCTGAACCCAATTGAGCATGCCTTTTATATGCTGAAGAGAAAACTGAAGGGGACTAGCCCCCAAAACAAGCATAAGCTAAAGATGGCTGCAATACAGGCCTAGCAGAGCATCACCAGAGAAGACACCCAGCAACTGGTGATGTCCATGAATCGCAGACTTCAACCAGTCATTGCATGCAAAGGATATGCAACAAAATACCAAACATGACTACTTTCATTTACATGACATTGCTTTGTCCCAAACATTGTGGTGCCCTGAAATGGGGGGGGGGGGGGGGGGGGGGGGAGACTGTGTACAAACACTGCTGTAATTTCTGCATGGTGAAACGAAAATGTACAAAAATGGCCTTTATTAAAATCTGGCAATGTGCACTTTAACCTCATGTGATTTTTTTCTATTACAATTCTCAAATTGTGGAGTACAGAGGCAAATAAATAAATGATGGGTCTTTGTCCCAAACATTATGAAGGCACGGTATCTATTCAATAATAATACAATTTCAAGACAGGCTCACGAATATGTGTTTTATAAATCTCATTCCTGTGCAATGCAATATTCTGAGCACCTTGGTGTGTAAAATTGGATCACATACCATTCTTTCTTTCGACAATGATGAAAATTGGTTTAATCCAGAATAAATCATGTCGTGACCATTTCCCCGGCCAGCTCACACCAGTCGGGTGATTTGACTGGCCACTTCCTGTTGAATTCTGCCTTTGAATCCAATGGGATGATGTCATTCCAAATGCAAAACCTCTTTTGCAGCTTTGTAGGGGAATTAGGCCAACATTCGGCAAGAAGCAAAGTGCTGGAGGGACTCAGCGTGTCAGGCAGCATCTGTAGAGGGAGTGGACAGACGATGTTTTGGGCCGGGACCCTTCCTCAGATCCTCTTCTGGAACAGGTCCAGCACTATTTTGCAACTTCCAAGTTTCTGAAAAGTCCAATCTTGGTCCAAGGAGATCAGCAGTTTCTTATTTTCTCACTTTAAGGCCCGGTGTCTGGGCGGCACAGGATGGGTGAAGTAGGGGTCGGACTGGCCCAGCGCGATGCAGTCGGCTCCTTCCACTGTCGCTCAGTGCAGGTGGCACAGGCTGCGCTCCATCCGTTCGCTTGCCCGGCTGTTGCAGGGTCTCCAGTGGTCCCCTCCATCAACACCACCGCCCCCAACCACCCCGCCCCTCCACTTCCATGTGTCTAGGTCGCCGTGTCCCACTTCCCAAGCCACTCACGGAACTTTAGGGGGCTTTCCAAGGGTGCGGGAAGTGAGCTCACGGACTGTTCACAGCCGCCGACTTTCACCTTTTCCTTCTCCCACCGCCATCTTGAAAGAAATATGGTGATTGTATCTGATTCCACCACCTTCTCACGGTCAGATGTAGACCATTCTGTGTCAAAAACATTCCCCTTCGATACCTTTTAAAACATCTAGCTCTCATCTTAAACCTATGCCCTCTTGTTTTTGATAGCCCTACCTTGGGAAACAGGTTCTGAGCACCTACCCTACGTATGTCTCTCATGAGTTTAGATACCTTCCCATCAGACTTCTTTGTCTCGGAAGGGCAATCCTAGCCTGTCCAAGCTCTCCCTTTAACTGAAGTCCTCCAATCGACAGAGCATCTGGTGAAGTTCCTCCAGTCTCTCCAGTAGTTCCTATCCTTCCTCTGGACTAGAAATGCACAGTACCTCAAGTGCAGCCTGACCAATGTTTTGCAAACTTGCAACAAAACCTCCCAACTTTTATCCTGACCTATGAAGATCATAGGGATTAGTAGAACAGAAGGTGCAACAGGACCTGGGTGTGCTTGTACTTCAGTCACTGAAAGTAAGCATGCAGGTTCAGCAGGCAATGAAGAAAGCCTTCATTGCGAGAGTATTTGAGTTTAGGAGCAAGGAGATCCTACTGCAGTTGTGAGACCGTACCTGGAGCATTTTGTGTAATTTTGGTCTCCTAATTTGAGGAAGGACATTATTGCTATTGAGGGAGTGCAGCGTAGTTCACCAGGTTAATTCCCAGGATTATGGGACTGACGCATAATGAAAGAATGGGTCGACTGGGCTTTCATTCACTGGAATTTAGAAGGATGAGAGAGGATCTTATAGAAATATGTAAAATTCTTAGAGGATTGGACATTGGCAGAGACAGGAAAAATGTTCCCGATGTTCAGGGAGTCCAGAACCAGGGGTCACAGTTTAAGAATAAGGGGTAGGCCATTTAGGACTGTGATGAGGAAAAACATTTTCACCCAGAGAGTTGTGAATCTGTGGAATTCTCTGCCACAGAAGGCAATGGAGGCCAATTCACTGGATGTTTTCAAGAGAGTTAGATTTAGCTCCAAGGGCTAGTGGAATCAAGGAATATGGGGAAAAAGCCAGTGTTGACTATTCCTGCACTTATTTTCTGTTTTTGTGTTTTGAGAGGGTTACCTGGAACTTGCTGCCAGGGGTGGTGGTGGAGTCATACAATAGTGGCGTTTAAGAGACTTTTGGATAGGCATGTGAATATGCAGGGAATGGAGGGATATGGATCTCATGCAGGCAGAGGAGATTAGTTTATCTTGGCATCGTGGTCAGCACATAGGGCTGAAGGGCCTGTACTGTTCTGTCCTAAGATACTGAGGTCAACTTGAGTGAAACAGGTCAAGTTGTGACCTTCCCAAGATGGCACCATGCAGGTGCCCTCACTGTGCCATCACATCCACCCAGCTGCAACAGAAGTTGACCCAAGCATACCACACAACTCCTTCACTACCCTATCTATGCTTTGGGGAGATTTGGACTTGAATACCAAGCTGTCTCTGTTCATCAGCATCCCTTAATGTCCTTCCGTTACTGTTAGTCCTACCTCTATTTGACTCCCAATATGCAACACCTTGAGCTTGTCGGGATTAAATTCCACCTGCCAACACTCCGCTAATCTCAGGGCCACGCGGTTACTTCAATGGGGGCAAATATGTCACCTATCTTTCTGTTTCCTTCTGCTCAGCGTAACTAATACAGGAAATCGTGGCAACCCTTCTCGGTACCTTCCTGCTTCATCTGCTCAAACCACCATGAAATCACCCAAACAGCAACTCAACCACTACTCCTGCACCACTGTGCCGTCCTGAAGCACATCGAGTCATTTTTTGAGGGTGAAATTATTAGCCTGTGAAATATAAATGCTTAAAGCTCCCATAGAATACTCCTGCATGTGACAATGAAATAGATAAATAAACACCCAGGTAGCAAAAGTCCACGAATATCAGAAGGAAGCTTTAAGCATTTGCTTTACCAAACAACATTATACCTCTATTTGGACAAGCAGAGTCAGGCATTCCCAAGCCCAGCAGCATCGACCAGGTATAAAAAGATCTGAATTAGTAATGGGAACTGGGGAAGGGTGAATGTCTGGCGTGTTATCCTACACCATTCTATGTCTGCCCACTCACCTGCACCACACCCAGCCTGCTATTGACCTCCCTGCCTCGCTTGCCCGCTCCAGTTCCATTCTCCCTGCCCCACTGGCCTGACCATGGAGCAAGTCACACCGCCAGCCAGCATTTACTTTCCTGACCTTGCCCAAAAAACTTTAAAAACTCCAATTTTAAAACAAACGCACATCTTCAACAGCTCCACACCGACCGAGCAGAGGTTGTGCTTGGCGGGGGAGCGGTCTGGGCGAACTCGCTGCGCCGAGCTCCAGCGATGGGTCGGTCAGTGGGACTGCGACGGGGTTGAGGGCAGCGAGACTGAGGCCGGGAGGAGGCAGAGTCACGCAGTGCTGATCCTTCAGCTCGTCTGCACCACCCGACCAACTGGGGAGCCACGTAGAGCACACACAGGTCCTGCAAATTGTACCGGCATCTAACCCTGATGAACCTGCATCAGTGCCAGAGGTCTCTGGTGCTGAGCTGCTTTGGATTCCAACCTATCCGGGGCGGCACCTCCAGCTGCCTGTGGAGGATGCTTGGTCGGCAGCGAGCCTTTGCCGGAGTGACTGCCTGCAGGCCGAGATTGCGTTGATCCACTGCTGGAGGCCATCTTGTCATGCTGACCCATAACCTGTGTGAGCACCGAGCACTGGGCTTCGATGAAACTCTGGAACCCTTCCGCCATGGTCTCCTGCAGACTTTCTCCCAGCGAGACGAAGCCCGCCTTGATGGCTTCTTGGAGCTTGGAGCCTAAAGCCTCAATGGCAGAGGTATGGGCATTCACGAGCGAGGTGCCGACTGTTTCCAAGGCCTGTGTTAGGGAGGTTTCCACTGCAGAGGCCACTGGCATTGACAACTGCACGATGGCAGACTGCAGAGCACTCAGCCGCTGGTCCAACATGACCATGCCATCTTCCACGGTGGTGTGAATGGAGGCCAACCTCTGCTCGACACTGAACTCGTGCTCCAACAGCCTGCGTTTGAAGGCAGGCCCACTCAGATCAGTGTCTGCATCTGCCTCCATCGGTGAGCCCAGTACAGTGGGTCTCCAGTCTTCAAATGAAGAAGACCTCTCATCCTCCTCCACTAGGATCGGTCCCGCTCCTTCCTCACCAACATCCAGTGACTCACCCAGTGCCTCCTCATCCTCCGCACTACCATCTCCTGCGGTGGGCGTGCCTGTACTGGTGCCTGCTTCAGGGCGGGCTGAGGATATTTGGAACTCGGGCGTGCAGCGTCGATTTGCAGCAATGGTGGATGATCCACTCGTTTCCCCCTGGTCTGCGGAGAGACGGAGAAGGCAAGGCGTGAGTGTGGAAGTCCACACCCTTTCCGCTTCAGTACCAGCAGATGAACCTATGTGATGCCAATGCGCTCAATAGACTCAAGGACACAAAGTGTTGGAGTAACTCAGCGGGTCAGGCAGCATCCTGGAGAACACGGATAGGTGACGTTTCGGGTTGAGACGCTTCTTCAGTCTGAAGAAAGGTCTCGACCCAAAAGTAACTTGTCCATGTTCTCCAGAGATACTGCCTGATCCGCTGAGTTACTCCAGCACTTCGTGTCGTTTTGTGTATTAACCAGCACCTGCAGTTCTTTGTGTCTACGGTGAGTGGACCCATTCCTGTCACACCGCAAGCGGCCACACATACTCACCGCTCAGTTGCGATGTTACTGCAAGGTCTCCTGGGTCAAAGCCCTCGAAGGTTTCCTTTCCAAAGAGAGCAAGCATGTCATTCTCAAACTCGGTCAGGGCTTTGACAACCGGCCGGCCGCCTCCTGATAGTTGGCGTGACCTTCTATTATAGGCCAGTTTCTCCTTTGAAGATAAAAGAGTGTAGATTAGAATAGAATGGTCTGAAAAGGGTCTCGACCTGAAACGTCACCCATTCCTTCTCTCCAGATGCTGCCTGTCCTGCTGAGTTACTCCAGCTTTTTGTGTCTATCTTCGGTTTAAACCAGCATCTGCAGTTCCCTCCTATACATAGAATGATTTTTGATTGATTGAATTGATTAAATGTTACAGCATAGTAATGCTCCCTTCGGCATTACATCGCCCTCCCGTCCATCGATTGGGAGTGAGCATGAGAATGGGGTTGAGAGGGAAAAATAGATCAACCATAATTGAATGGTGGAGTAGACTCGATGGGCAGAATGGCCTAATTCTGCTCCTGTCTTAAGGTCTTATTGTAGACATTGGAGTTTGCATCATTGTTCCTTTGTAGGCACATATGACAATTAAACATGCTTGACTCTCAATACACTGCAATGCTGGGAACCACATTCTGCACTCTGGTATCTTTACTCTTCAAAGAACTTTTTATACTCGAGTTTGGTTTGATTGTATCCATGTAGAGTATTACCTGATTTGACTGGATAGCATGCAAAACAAAGCTGTTCACTGTAGCATGGTACATGTGACAATAATAAACCTAAACCCGAATGATAAGCTGTACTCTGTCAAGTTCTGTTAATTGACTCCCAGTTGAGGTTTGTTTTATTTAACTACATGGCACGCAATCACATTGTTTCACTGTACCTCTGCACACGTGACAATAAAAAAAACTGAGCCTAAACTCACCCACATCACTATGTCCCCACCACACCCAATCCCCTCTTGCACCACCCTCGCCCTCCCTCACCCCACACTCTCTTGACCTGCCCTCACTCTACCTCTCTGCATCCTTGCCCCTCCCTCACTCACTCACCTCAGCCTTGCTCCCCCCAATCTCACCCTCACACCCCTCTCTTACCACCTCGCCCCCTCCCCTCCTCCACCTTGCTATCCCTCACATCCGCCTCCCACCCTACAATCCCTCTCCTCTAACTCCCTGCCTCACCCTCGCCCCTTCCTCACCACATCTGCCCCTCCACACCACCCCTCGCCCACCACCATCTCTCCCCCTCCACCCTCTCCCCTCGCCCACACACAACCCCTCGCCACCTTGGTGCTCTTCTTCAGGTCGTGCACCTTCTTGCGCACCTCCTCCCAGGAGCGCCGGGTGCCGGACACGGCGTTGACCCGCTCCATGACGAAGATCCAGGCCCGGCGGCGGCTCTGTAGACTGGGTGGCCGCCCGCCCTGCCCGAAGATGTCCCGCCGCCGCTCCATCACCGAGTCGACGAGCACCCGCAGGTCGCGCTGCTTGAAGCGGGCCTTGCGGATCCGCCGCTCGGGCAGCCTGCGCAGGCCGGGCCCGCCCCACACCGGCTCCCGCATCTTCTGCCCCCGTCGCCAAAGGCAACCAGGACACACGGGTGGAACTACATTTCATTAACACAGTCTCCCTTCGTTGGGAAGACCGATGTCGGCGACGCTGCCAGCGCAGGGAACTACAACTCCCAGCGGCCACTGCACGCTGCTCCCCACGCGCTGCCTGCTGGGAGCTGTGGTCCGCCCGATACCATTGGTCCATGGCGGCGGGAACTACAATTCCCAGGTGATGGTTGCGCGCCCCGACACCAGGGGATGTACACAGGGCCCCGACACCGGGGATGTACACAGGGCCCCGACACCGGGGATGTACACAGGGCCCCGACACCGGGGATGTACACAGGGCCCCGACACCGGGGATGGGCACAGGGCCCCGACACCGGGGATGTACACAGGGCCCCGACACCGGGGATGGGCACAGGGCCCCGACACCGGGGATGCGCACAGGGCCAAGGCCGCGGGCTGATACACACACGGTGGTGGGCGAGAAGGAGGATGGGAAGAAAGGGAGCGGGCAGAGAAGAGAGAGAGGGAAGGTGAGGGATGGGAAGGGAAGGTGATGTAAGGAGGGATGGATGTGAGAAGGCAGAGTGAGGAGGTTGGGATGCGAGGGTGAAGGGGAGGTGAGGAGGGGGAAGGGATAGTGAAATGTGGAGGGGACAGAGTCACAGGAGGTTGTGGTGTGGAGGGAGGGTAGGGTGGGAGGGCGAGGGCCTGGGGAGAGGTAGTTGGCAAGTGGGTGGGGTAGGTGGAGAGGGAAGGAGGGGTGGGGCAGGGCAGAGCAGATATAAGCGGGGGAAGGTGAAATGAGGGGAGAGGGGCTATTCTGGGAAGAGGCTGTTTCTGAATCTGGTGGTACGTGCTTTCAAGTTTTTGTATCTGCTGCCTGACGGGAAATGAGGGAAAAGCTTGTGAGGCATTATATATAAAGCCTTGTAGGAGCTTAGAGTGGAATGGTGTGTCAGAATAATTTGGGTGTGTGTAGCAATTTTGAGTGAGGTGTCTCTTGGGCTCGGGGAAAGTGAGAAATGCTCAGTGAGGACGGGCAGTGAGAGCTGAGAAACTGGGCAGTGATTTGCTTTGGGACTGGTAATGGTGGCACTGGGGAAATTCACGCCATCATTTAGCAATGCCACATGTCGAACGCTAAACTGCTTATCCCGAGGGAAGTAGCTGATATTTTAAGCCAGCACTGACATATACGTGACATGGTGGTTAATGTCCAGTTTATCTGTTATATATTTTCATGTCATAGAATTACACAGCATAAAACAGCCCCATCGTCCCAACTTGTCCATGTCGAACAAGATGCCCCATCCACACTTGTCCCGTTTGCCTGCGTTTGGCCCTTAACCCTCTAAATCTTTCCTATCCATGTTCCTGTCAAAATGTCTTTTCAATGTAGTTATAGTACCTGCCTCCTGGTAGCTCATTCCATATACCCACTACCCTCTGAGTGAATGTACGCAGCAAAAGTCTGTAATAAGTGTAGTCTAAGGTGTTACCTTTCTACAGCAATTTACGGCCATGTACACTTGTTGACTCTTCCCCTTCGCCCCAATGTAATCAAATGCATTGTATTTCTGCAGAGCCTTCATGTGGTCGATAACTCACTGTCAATGAAGTTACGGTTGGTGAGGCCACATTGGAGTACTGTGTTCAGTTTTGGTTCCTCTACTCTAATGATGCCATTTAATTGTCAAGAATGCCAGAAGATTTCATGGCAAGTTTCCAGGAGTATACCCAGACCCTCTGAGTGAATGTTACTAAGGTGTTACCTTTCTACAGCAATTTACGG
The DNA here is from genome assembly GCF_028641065.1 of Leucoraja erinaceus. Lineage (NCBI taxonomy): Eukaryota > Metazoa > Chordata > Chondrichthyes > Rajiformes > Rajidae > Leucoraja > Leucoraja erinaceus. Next base: position 34,521,466 of record NC_073391.1, on the reverse strand, counting down.
CCATGTACACTTGTTGACTCTTCCCCTTCGCCCCAATGTAATCAAATGCATTGTATTTCTGCAGAGCCTTCATGTGGTCGATAACTCACTGTCAATGAAGTTACGGTTGGTGAGGCCACATTGGAGTACTGTGTTCAGTTTTGGTTCCCCTACTCTAATGAGGAAAGATGCCATTAAGCTGGAAAGAGTGCAGAGAAGATTTACAAGGATTTTGCCAGGACTCAAAGGCCTGAGCTACAGGGAGAGGTTGAGCATACTGGGACTTTATTCCTTGGAGCGCAGTGGGCCGAAGGATAATCTGACCTGTTTAAAATCACAAGGGAAATAGATAGCATGAATGTACAAAGTGTGATCGATAGACATAAAATGCTGGAATAACTCAGTGGGATAGGCAGCATCTCTGGATAGAAGCAATGGGTGAAGTTTCAGGTCGAGATCCTTCCTCAGACTGAGAGTCAGGTGAGATGGAGAGAGAAATGGACGGTTGGGGTGGGAAAACGAGACATCAAAGGGGACCAAGTTCAAGAAAGATGTAGAATAGATCATTGTTAGCTAGGGGAAGATGACAACGAATCATACAAAGATAAAAGATACAAAGACTATGATACTTTATTCCTAGCATCCATCACATACATGATACTGCCTGTCTTGCCGAGTTCTGAATGATGTGAAGGTGGCACTAACATGAAGGATCTTAAAGCAGTCAAACCAAGTTGATGCAGTTTGCTGAAAGGGCATACAGTTAAACAAATTGTCTGAAGAAAGGTTTCGACCCGAAACGTTGCCTAACATATAACATATAACAATTACAACATGGAAACAGGCCATCAAGTTCAAGTTCAAGTGAGTTTATTGTCATGTGTCCCTGTATAGGACAATGAAATTCTTGTTTTGCTTCAGCATACAGAACATAGTAGGCATTTACTACAAAACAGATGTGTCCATATACCATAATAAAGATATACACACATGAATAAATAAACTGATCAAGTGCAAATAACAGAAAATGGGTTATTAATAATCATAGTTTTGTCCGAGCCAGGTTTAATAGCCTGATGGCTGTGGGGAAGTAGCTATTCCTGAACCTGGTTGTTGCAGTCTTCAGGCTCCTGTACCTTCTACCTGAAGGTTGCAGGGAGATGTGTGTGTGGCCAGGATGGTGTGGGTGTGTGATGTGAGCCTTTGGATCGAAGGAAGGTCAGAGTGGGTTTATACTTTTTGTAGTCTTTTCCTCTCCAGGGAACATGCTCTACTGGTCTACTTCAGACTGGTAAAACAGAACAAAATAAGTACCACAACCATTAGTCCTCGGCCCTCAAGTATAGATTCATTGTCACATTCACCAAGATACCGTTAAAAACCTATTGCGTTGTCCATTTAAATCATACTAGACACAAATGCAATCAAGCCATACACAAGTATAGTGCAACAAATGGTATAATGAGGAAAAATAATTCAAAAATGACACCAGAGTGTGAATGAGGAAGTCGAGGATCCAATTGCAATGTTTGGTATCCAGCTTGATTGTGTTAAATGCCGAGCATCGATGAATCTCTGTAGTTTTTGGTGCCCAATGGTCCAGAGCGGAGTGGAGGAGGATCGCATCCACCGTTGGCTTTGCAGTAGGTCCAGGTTTTTGTCGATAGGAATTTGCTCCATGAGTTCAGCACCACCGGGCGTTTGGTTGACTGGTCGATAGTGGCACGTCACCTTACTCTTCTTGGGCACTGGTAAACTTGACTTTTTAAAAGGTAGGGACCTCAGAAGTGAGAGGTCGAAAATGTCCGTGAAAACTCCAGCCAGTTGGTCCGCACACGTTTTTTCAATCGGTCCCAGGTGCTTTTTGGGAAGGATTTCCTGACGTCGGCCTCTGTGACTGAGACTGAAATGCCATCACAGCGAATGGGAGATCGGGAAGGCAGTATTGTTCGTGCGTAAAAAATGAGCTCGTCAGGGAGTGATGTTTCACTGACATTCGAGCTGCCTCCTGGTTTCGCCTTGTAATGATTGCCACAGCCCTTCTAGTCCGTGATTTGGAGGGAGTTTTGCATTTTTGTCGATTTTGAAACACTAAATTGTCTGGAGTTTTTTTTCAACAGTGTGCATTCGTTGGTGCATTGCATTTGATTTTCAGAATTATAAAGTGCATCATAACAAGATGAGAGATGGTCGTTGTGGGGTGTTTGTGTTGCTTGGGAGTGTTCGCTGGCCATTTAAAAAAACTGAGCCAACTTGCTGCAATTTGTGAGGCCCCACCTGCAATACTGCACACAGGTGTGGTCCCCTTACCTAAACATGTAACATTGGAGGCAATCAAAGCCTAGACACAATGCAATCAAGCCAGTAATGAGGAAAAATATTCAAAAATACCAGAGTTGCCAAATGTAATGTAACATTCTCTGTAATATTACAATTATGAGGATATTTGGGCTTTGCAGCCAGATAAAGATAGGTTGACCGAGTGGGAAGAAACTTGACAAATGGAGTTCAACGTGGGAAAGTGTGAGGTCCTGCACTTCAGTGAGGCAGATTGTTCTGTAAATGGCGATGGACTGCAAATGATGAAGTGTAGATGGAGGGATTGTGTATTTGAAACACTAAACGTTAGTGTGCAGGTGCAGCTGTAATTATAAAGATAACTCGTTGGTCTTTTGTTGCTGGGATTTGCCATTTAAAAACTGAGCCAACTTGCTGCAATTTGTGAGGCCCCACCTGCAATACTGCACACAGGTGTGGTCCCCTTACCTAAACATGTAACATTGGAGGCAATCCAAAGAAGATTCACCAGGCTAGTGCCTGGCGTGAGAGGTCTGTCTATCATGAATGACTAAAACAGTTACACCTGTTCTCTTTGGAGTTTTGAAAATTAAGTGTTGTTCGTACTGAGACAGCCATACAATGAGGAAACGGGCCCATTGGCCCAACTCGTCCATACCTTCATTGGAAATGTTCATAAATTAAGGAATTGCTGTAAATCTAATTGTTCCTCTTGATTACATTTACCCAGTGAACATCTGAAAAAGACATTTAGATGTGTAAGTGAATAGTTTAGTTTAGAGAAACTGCGTGGAAACAGGCCCTTCGGCTGACTGAGTCTGCTCCAACCAACGGTCACCCATACACTTGTTCTATCCTACACTCTAGGGGCAATTCACAGATGCCAATTAACCTACAAACCTGCAGGTCTTTGGTATGTGGGAGGAAACCGGAGCACCCGGGGAAAACCCACGCAGTCACAGGGTGAACGTGCAAACTCTGTACAATCAGGATCAAACCCAGGTCTGTGGCGCTGCAAGGCAGCAACTCTATCACTGCACCACCGTGCCATCCTGTGCTGTGCCATTCTTACATGTAAGAATCTCTTTACGACTATCCTCATTGTAAAAAGCAGACAAGGGAGTGCCAGGACTCGAGGGACTGAGCTATCGGGAGAGGATGAGTAAACTAGGACTTTATTCCGTGGATCGCAGGAGGATGAGGGGTGATCTTATAGAAGTGTATGAAATCATGAGAGGTGAAGATCGGATATATGCACAGGGCGAATGGATAGAGTGGATGCACAGAGTCTTTTGCCCAGGTTAGGGGAATCAAAAACCAAAGGACATAGGTTTAAGGTGAGGGGAAAGATTTAAGAGGAATGAGAAGTAACGTTTTTGCGCAAAGGGTGGTGGGTGTATGGAATGAGCTGCTGGTGGAGGTAGTAAAGGCAGGTATCAGAATATTTAATATAGACAAGTTTATGGAGAGGATAGGTTTAGAGTGATGGGACTAGCGTAGACGGGTCATCTTGGATGGCATGGTCAAGTTGGGCCAAAGGACCTGTTTCCGTGCTCTTGGACTCTTGGATAAAGGATTATCCAGCAGGGACTATTGGCAAGAGACTGAAGCAAGAGTGGGAAAGTGTGTCGGAACTTTCCATTCAAACTGACATGGGAATTGATCAGCGCACACAACTTTAAAAGCCAGGTCTGAAGTACATTTGCACTCCATGTTCCAATTACCTGCCTGTCTGGGTACCTTACTTCAAGGCTGCACATGGACCTGATTTCCCAAGTGCAAGGCAACCAGTAATATATTAAAAGCCTTGTATTTGTGAGAATGTAGCACGCGTCCTGTACCACTCTCGCCTTCACACTTCACCAATCAAACCAAAATGAAATAAAACATCAGAACATTGGAGACCCAATACGGTACAGAATATATAAACCAAAAGTAAGGAAACTGCCCAGAAAATTTCCAACAGAAAACGAAGGAAATCCAAACTTAACCACCCGTAAAATAGCAGTGATAGCTGTAGTAATGTTGAACCTGTTGGAAAGTCTGACTCTGAACATTCCTTTTTAAAGTATCTAAAAGTCTAACGTCCGAAAACAATGTTTTGAAATGGTATTTATAAAAAAACAAAACTTGGTTAAATTTACCCAATGAATTAATTATTTGTTTCTTCCTGAAATACTCCATCTCTTCCTATGAGCTGCGAGAATTTACGGTTTCCTTGAAATATATGCAGAGCTAAATTTTCTCAAATCTCTAGTACAGGTGTACGGCGGAGAGCATACTGACTGTTTGCATTACGTCTTTACACAGAGAGTGGTGAATCTGTGGAAGTCTCTGCCACAGAAGGTAGTTGAGGCCAGTTCATTGGCTATATTTAAGAGAGAGTTAGATGTGGCCCTTGTGGCTAAAGGGATCAGGGGGTATGGAGAGAAGGCAGGTATGGGACACTGAGTTGGATGGTCAGCCATGATCATATTGAATGGCGGTGCAGGCTTGAAGGGCCGAATGGCCTCCTGCAGCTATTTTCTACGTTTCTATGTCTCTGTTTGCTAACTGTTTGCTAATTCAGGAACAAAGGAGGTTACGGAGAGTGGTGGACACTGCCCGGTCCATCACACTTACTGAACTCCCCACTATCGAAGGGATCTACAGGAGGCACTGCCTCAAAAAGGCAGCCAGCATCATCAAAGACCCACACAACCCTGGCCACACTCATCGCCTGATACCATCGAGACGAAGGTACAGAAGTCTACAAAACGTGACCTCCAGGTTCAAGAACAGCTTCTTCTCAGCAACCATCAGGCTCTTGAACCACACTGTGATCTCGATCTTCTGTTGCACTACTGACTTCAGTTTTGTACTTTCATGATTATAGTCATAGATTTGTACAGAATGGAAAAAGGTCCAATGGCTCAACTCATCTACCTAAGCTAGTCGTATTTGCCCAAGTTTAGCCCATATCTCTAAACCTTTCCTATCCATGTACCTGTCCAAGTGCCTTAAATGCTGTTAATGTACTTGCCTCAACTACCTGCTCTGGCAACTTGTTCTGTATATTCACCATCCTCTGATTGCCCCTCAAGTTTGTATAAAATCTTTCTCCTCTCACCTTAAACATATGTCCTTTTGTTTTCGATTCCCCTGCCCTGGGTAAAATACGTTGTGCATTCATCCTATCTATCCCCTCATAATTGTATACACCTACATAAGATCACCCCTTTGCCTCCTATGCTCCAATGCCTCAAGCCCGGACAACATTTTTGTAAATGGTTATCTTGTATTATGATTACTAATTTATTATTGATTAATGTACATTTATCTGTGCATTATTGTGTTTACAGGCATGTTAAGCTGCAGCAGATAACTGTTCTGTCCCCTGTACATATGACAAGTAAACACTTTTGATGCACAGCAGCTGAGTCAAACAATTCAAGAACATTTACTTTCAGTTTTTAAATATCTGTTTTGTGGTTTTGCAGGATTATTTCATGAAAAGCCTGGGGATAGATTTTCAGAGTTTAAGTTTATTGAACACTTTAGAAACCGGGAAAGAGAAAATAATTTCACTTTAGTACAGGCACTGTTTTGTTATTGTCACTTGTAACGAGATACAGTGAAAAATTGTGTGGACCAAGTCCATTCATTGCACACAGTTCCAGCTTTTTACCTATGTTTAGTTATAAACAATATAGGTTTTATTTTTTGAGTGCCACGTGTTGTCATGTCTTCTCACACTGATTTGTCGAAAGATTTGTAAATAATGAGATTCAAGAGTGTTTAATTGTCATGATTACCAGCAACAGAACAATGAAATTCTTACTTTCTGCAGCTTTACAAGTCCACAATGCAATAGCACAGATTTCTAAACCTTCCCTATCCATGTACCTGTCCAAGTGCCCTAAATGCTGTTAATGTACCTGCTTCAACTACCTGCTCGGTAACCAATTGTGCAATAAAAAAATAATCAGGAATGCTGAGTAATCAGATATTAATAGTGCAAAATCAAAATCTGTCGTGCAACTAAAACAAAGTCCATAGTTGCTGAGGTTTGTGTTGTGCAATGTTCAAGAGTTTGGGTGTTGCTGGGGTGAAGCTGTTCTTGAACCCACAGGTCACGGTTTTGAGGCTCTTGTACCTTCTTCCCGATGGTAGCAGCGAGATGAGAACATGGCCGTGGTGATGTGGGTCTTTGATGACACTGGCTACCTTTTTGAGACAGAGCCTACTGTAGATCCCTTCGATGGTGTGGTGGTCGATACCTGTGATGGGCCAGGCAGTGTCCACCACTCCCTGTAGTGTTTGTTCTGGGGCATTTGAGACACCGAACCAGGCTGCAATGCAACCAGTCAGTATTTCATAAATAACTACAGACTCTGGAAATCTGAAATATTATAGAAGATGCTTGAAATAGGCGGCCAGGCAGCATTTCTGGACAGTTAAATAGATTTGCTGCTTTAAATTGACGTTCAAGATGCAGAAGCTGCGGATGCTGGAATCTTGAGTAAAACACAAACTGATGGAAGAAAGAAAGACCACAGTGCTGGAGTAACTCAGCAGGTCAGGCAACATCTCTGGAGAATATGGATAGGTGATGTCAGAAGGATCGCAACCTAAAACGTCACCTATCGATGTTCTCCAGAGATGGTGCCTGACCTGTTGAGTTCTTTTGTGTCTTTCTTTGTAAACCCGCATCTGCATTTCCTTGTATCTACAAAGTGCTGGAAGAACTCTCGATCAGGCAGCAACCGTGGAGGAAATGGACAGACAACGTTTCAGGTCAGGAACCTTCTTGAGACTCCATGCAGGAGGCAAGGTGGGAGGTGGTGACTTATGCCCCTGTCCCAGTTAGGAAACCCGAACGGAAACCTCTGGAGACTTTGTGCCCCACGCAAGGTTTCCGTGCGGTTCCCGGAGGTTTTTGTCAGTCTCCCTACCTGCTTCCACTACCTGCAACCGCCGGCAACCACCTGCAGCCTCCGGGAACCGCACGGAAACCTTGGGAGGGGCACAAAGTCTCCAGAGGTTTCCGTTCGGGTTTCCTAAGTGGGACAGGGGCATTAGCAGTTGAAGTCACTCGATTGTGTGATGGGGCCAGAGAGATCAAGAAAGGGTAGCGAATGAGGAAAGGTCCCAAACTGAGACATCGTCTGTCCATTCATGATGCTGCCCGACCTGCTGGGTTCCTCCAGCACTTTGTTGTGATGCTCAGGAAACGCTGACTGCACCTCTCGTTGCAGATGCTGCCTGACCTGCATTTTCTGTTATATTTCAGATTCTTGTTCTGGGGAAGTACAATCCTGTCCTGAAAAAGTCATTTTTGCTGGTTTGATGTGATCAGCTGTCATATAAAGGAATGACTGATTGCTGGGAAGCAAGTCCTTGTTCAATTTTACAAACATTATTACTCTTCTGATTGTACAGGAAAAAGAGAAAATTGAGGAACACCAATGCCCAGAACCTCTGTGAATCGATGAAACGCAACAGTTGCAGTACAGTATATAATCACAGGACAGGGATGAATGTTTAGCTCTATTCTATAGTTGTAAAATTATTAATTTACTGCTGGTTTCACATTTACATTCCAAATATCGTAACGTTTCTGAAAATATAACATTCACAAGGCAATATATAGGAAAACTCCCGAACTGAGACGTCATCTGTTCATTCATGATGCTGCCTGACCCGCTGAGTGACTCCTGTACTTTGAAGCTCAGGAAAGATTCACACTTCCTCTCTCAGCAGATGCTGCTTGACCTGCATTTCTGTTATATTTGTATAATATCTAAAGCGTACAAGCACCAAAACAAAATGCTGGAGGAACTCAGCAGTTCAGGCAGCATCATGAAAGAACAGATGACATGTCAGTTTGTGACCTTGCCTATTTATTGCTCTGTGAATGTTACATTTTTAGAGATGTTACGATCTTTGTGATCGCAAATGAGAAGCCTGCGGTAAATGAATTATTTTGCTTGGGCAAGACTAGAATGCAGCTACTGAAACATAAAATGTTACGTATTTACACAATTATACATGTTTGCTCTCTGTCAGAGCAGAAGGATTAAGGAGAACTGCTACATGGTTCCCGGAAAGTGCCACCACAGGTGGCCATGATGATCAAGAGTCTTTAGGAATGTCGGCCCTCATCAGTCAGGGTAATGAGTATAGAAGTTGGGATGTAACGTTGCAGATGTACAAGACCGTAGTGAGGCTGCACTTGGAGGATGGTTTTTCAGTTTTGGTCACTCTGCTACAGGAGTGATGTCCTTAAACTGGAAAGAGTGCTGAGAAGATTTACGAGGGTCTTGCCAGGACTTGAGGCCCTGAGCTATAGGGAGAGTTTGGGCAGGCTAGGACTTTATTCCATGGAGCGCAGGAGGCTGAGGGTCGATCTTTAAAGGTGTGTACAATCATGAGGGGAATAGATAGGGTGAATATACAGTCTTTTTCAAGAATGTTAACAAGAATGCACAGTCTTTTTCCATGCTGTATCTTTAAAGTGTAAAATCATGAGGCATTAGCTCCGTTCCTCCTGCTGCCTGACCCGTGGAGTGTTTGCACACTAATCCTTCAACCTCACAGGGGTATTTATGGACCAGGTTTTTATTGTCAGACATCTTGAAAACCCAATTCAACTCGGTGGTGTGATTAGAACTTGTGTTGCTGGCACACAGACCCGGCAACATCCTCCCTCTCTTCACCAGCTCGTTGATAGTTGCTCCCAGGCCTGAGTTTAAACCAAGCGCTGCTCCACTCCTCAAAACAGACATCTGTCCGCACATCTGACGTCCCCAGCTCGTCGGGAGCGCTCCAATGTCTAACGGAGCTCTGAAACAGCGCTCTCCCATCCGTGACCATCTCTCCTGGCACAACACCAGCCAGTGTTAGCAGTGTGACTGGTCCGGGAGCCGCAGGAAGCTTTCCAGCCTCGACACATGCTCCCAGCGTGGTGCTGTGCATGAGCGGTGGACTGCCTCTGCGGCCATTACCACGGCCATCCCTCCCCACAACACCTGTCCTCCCAGATAAGTTGCATGTTAAAAATTCCATTACATTAGAGGTCGGTTAGTTTTAATTGCAGGCCAGATCCTCATAACTGTTGTTCTGCTGCTGAGAGGTGTGAATGGCATTTGAAGCCTCATAGAGTTGCTCAACGCAGAATCAGGCCTTTTGGCCCATCACCTCCATCTCGACCATCAATTAACTATCTGCATTAATCCCATTTGGTATTGGTTTATTATAGCATAAGTATATTGGTTGACAACAGCACAGCTGATAGAGCCACTACCTCACAGTGCCATAGGCCCGGGTTCCATCCTGACCTCGGGTGCTGTCTGTACGGAAATGAAACCGCATGGGTTTCCTCCAGGTGCTCCGGTTTCCTTCCACATCCAAAGGCATGTGGGGTTGGAGGTTAATTGGCCCTTTGTAAAGTGCCCCTAGTGTGTAGGGAGTGAATCTTCTTCTTCTTGCATATGGCATGCACAGCCTAAAGTTGTAGCTCAACTTGTTCTATTTGATCTTGTTTGTGCACGTCGGGTTGATTGCATTAGTCGAAACAGAGTGGACCACGTGAAGGTTGCAATCTCCCACCCCTGGGAGTGAAGGAGAAAGTGGGATAACATAGAACTAGTGTGAATGAGTGATTGATGGTTGGCATGGACTCAGTGGGCCGAAAGGCCTGTTTCCATGCTATATCTCAATTAAAATAAACCAAACTATTGTCACATGTACCAAATATAATGAAAAGCTTTTGTTTGCGTGCTATCCAGTCAAATCATACTGTACGTGAGTGCAACAAGCTGTACACAGGTTCAACAGGTAGTGCAAACAGAAAAATACAGTGCAGAATGTAGTGTTGCAGCGTTGCAATTACGGAGAAAAAGTCCACGATGCACAATGAGGTAGGTGGGAAGATTGGGACTACACTCTAGCTTTCGGGAAGACCCTCACATTAAAGCTGTGTCTTCTGGTCATGGATACCTGTGATAAATACCATCTACATTATCTCTGCCCCTCATAATTTCATACACCTCTATTGGGTCCCCGCTCAGCCTCCTGCCACCTGACCTGCTCCAGCAGTTTGTTTTTTTGCACAATATTCCAGTGTCTGCACTCTTATGTCTCCAGCCCATGCAATCTCTTTTCAGAGCTGAAACTCCACCCCAGCCAGCATCCCGCTGAATCTCCTCTGCACCCTCTCCAATGAAATCACGTTATCAATGGAAAAGCAGTGTTGATCTTCCCTCAAAGGTCAACTGTGTTTAATCGTTATATGTACCGGCAATACAACAATTAAATTCTTACTTGCTGCAACATAACACGCCCGTACACACAATAACACCGATAATATAGAGTAATTAACAATACAATAAATTAATAGCAGTACCACTAGGTAAATATTATAGTGCAAAAACTGAAAGCTGTCGTGCAACCAAAAACACAGTCAAGAGAAGATCACAGTTGCTGAGTTTAGTCAGAGCAATCAAAACATTGAGTATAGAAGTAAATCAGAGCATTGAGCATAGAATTTGGGATGTAATGTTAAAATTGTACAAGGCATTGGTGAGACCAATTCTGGAGTATGGTGTACAATTTTGGTCGCCCAATTATAGGAAGGATGTCAACAAAATAGAGAGAGTACAGAGGGGATTTACTAGAATGTTGTTTGGGTTTCAGCAACTAAGTTACAGAGAAAGGCTGAATAAGTTAGGTCTTTATTCTTTGGAGCGCAGAAGGTTAAGGGGGGATTTGATAGAGGTCTTTAAAATGATGAGAGGGATAGACAGAGTTGACGTGGATAAGCTTTTCCCGTTGAGAGTAGGGAAGATTCAAACAGGAGGACATGACGTCAGAATTAAGGGACAGAAATTTAGGGGTAACGTGAGGGGGAACCTCTTTACTCAGAGAGTAGTAGCTGTGTGGAATGAGCTTCCAGTGGAAGTGGTGGAGGCAGGTTCGATTTTATCATTTAAAAATAAATTGGATAGGTATATGGACGGGAAAGAAATGAAGGGTTATGGTCTGAGTGCAGGTAGATGGGACTAGGGGAGAATACATGTTCGGCACGGACTTGTAGGGCCGAGATGGCCTGTTTCCGTGCTGTAATTGTTATATGGTTATATATGGTTATATGGTTTAGTGTTGTGCAGTGTTCAAGAGTCTGATGGTTGCTGGGAAGAAGCTGTTCCTGAACCTGGAGGTCACGGCTTTCGGGTAGGTGGCGTTTCGACAGGGCGGCCATTCGGTAAATTTTCTTTTAGATGACGCAGCTTTTCGATTCCTTGGGTTTTAGGTGTCCCGCCTTTTCGGTTCGTTTGCATATAGGCGTCCCATCCTTTCGGTTAGTAGGCGTTTCGTCTTCTGACTCTTTCAGTTCATTGTCGTTTCGGCCTCGTTTCCATTCCATTCTTTGGCTTCGACTTCTTTGCTTCGGCCTCTCGTCCGTCGGCGTCACATCTGCACACGTTGAAAACATCCAGTAAATTGGCCTCCACTGCCATCTCCGGCAGAAAATTCCACAGATTCACAACTCTCTGGGTGAAGAAGTGTTCCCTCATCTCGGTCCTAAATGGCCTACCCCGTATTCTTAAACTGAACCCCTGGTTCTGGATTCCCCCAACATCGGGAACATTTTTCCTGCATTTTTGATGCCCAATCCTTTAAGAATTTTATATGTTTCTATAAGACCCTCTCTCATCCTTCTATTCCAGTAAATACAAGCCCAGTCGACCCATTCTTTCATCATATGTCAGTCCTGCTATCCCGGGAATTAACCTGGTAAGCCTACGCTGCACTCAGTCAATAGCAAAAATCTCCTTCTTCAAATTAGAAAATTGCACCCAATACTCCAGGTGCGGTCTCACCAGGGCCCTGTTCTACTGCAGTAAGACCTACTTGCTCCTAAACTCAAATCCTCTCGCAATGAAGGCCAACATGCTATTAGCTTTCTTCACTGCCTGCTGTACCTGCATGCTTACTTTCAGTGACTGATGTACAAGCACACCCAGGTCTCGTTGCACCTCCCATTTTCCTAATCTGACACCTTTCAGATAATAATCTTCCTTCCTGTTCTTGCCACCAAAGTGGATAACCTCACATGTATCTTAAATATACTGCATCTGCCATGCATCTTCCCACTCATCCAACCTATCCAAGCCACCCTGCGGCCTCATAGCATCCTCCTCGCAGCTCATACTGCCATCCAGCTTTGTGTCATCCATAACGTGGAGATGTCACATTTAATTCCCTCGCCTAAATAGTTAATATGTATTGTAAATAACTGGGGTCCCAGCACCAAGTCTTGCGGCACCCCACTAGTCACTGCCTGCTATTCTGAAAAGGGCCCGTTAATTCCTACTCTTTGCTTCCTGTCTGCCAACCAGTTCTCTATCCATGTCAATACCCTACCCCCAATACCATGTGCTCTAATTTTGCACACTAATCTCTTGTGTGGGACCTTGTCAAAGGCTTTTTGAAAGTCCATAACACCACATTCACTGGCTCTCCCATATCCATTCTACTTGTTACAATCTCAAAAAATTCCAGAAGATTAATCAAGCATGATTTCCCCTTCATAAATCCCTGTTGACTTTGACCGATCCTGTCACTGCTTTCCAAATGCGCTGCTATAACATCTTTAACAATTGACTCAAGCATCTTCCTACACTACCGATGTAAGGCTAACTAGTCTATAATTACCTGTTTTAACTCTCCCTCCTTTCTTAAAAAGTGGGGTTACATTGGCTACCCTCCAGTCCACTGGAACTGATCCAGAGTTGAGAGAACATTGGAAAATGATCACCAATGCATCCACTATTTCTAGGGCCACCTCCTGAGTACTCTGGAATGTAGACCATCGGGCCCTGAGGATTTATCTGCCTTCAACCCAACAGTTTACCTAACACTATTTCCTGACTCCCGTTTGCTGTTTCCTCTGGCCAATTCGAACGCATTTTCCATGGATTTAACACTATCCTCGATTTCCCTCGTCAGCCTATGAGCCGCCTTCCATATTTAATTTTTTCGCCAGACAGGGATAAACAATTTTTGAAGTTGATCCATGCGGTCTTTAAATCTTTGCCATTGCATCTCCACCGTCAACCCCATTAAGTATAATTTGCCCGTCTAACCTAACCAATTCCCGTCTCATACCTTCAAAGTATCCTTTCCTTATGTTCAGAAACCTAGTCTCTGAATTAACTGTGTCACTTTCAATCCTAATGCATAATTGACAGATGGGTGGAGTAAGTGACAAAGACTAGGTGAAAACTAGACTAAAAGGATGTCAAATGAGAGAAATGGAGGAGTGTATGTAAAGCTGGGGTGAGGGATATGGGTGGAAGGGAACTGGCAGGAAAGAGGGGGATAAAAAGAGAGGTCAGGAGAGACTGCTTGAAACCCTTAACACTGTAGACACAGGTTATCTTAGGATAGTGGAGAGCATTAAGCTATCTTCCCATTCATCACCCGCTATATTTGACAAGAAGCATTATAACAGCTATATCTTGATAAGTGTCTGAGCAGTCTACCACGAAATGTAAAGCTGGGATCGGAGTCTGTGCATTACAGAGGTGTGTGGGGGTGTAATTGTGAAGTGGAATGTTGAGCATTAATTTGATGGGAGAGGGACATTCCACACACACCCTTGCCACCCTGCCGCAGCAGCTAACAGGAGCAATCCCTCTCTCCCTGCGCCAGGGATCATTTACTTTACAAAAACCATTGGGAGGCACCTCTGCAATGAGCTCAGTGTAAGAAGGAAGTGTGGAGAGAATTCAATCGATCTTCACAAGTTGCTCTCCGACTCAGGGATTTACAATCCCGCTAACATTTACACAAGGTTATTTTCAAACTCATTCCTCTCTGGGCTTGCTATTGAATCAGTGAGGGCCCATTCCCTTAATCAGTCTGAAGAAGGGTCCCGACCCGAAATGTCACCTGCCCATTCCCTCCACAGATGCTGTCTGACCCACAGAGTTCCTCCACCACTTCCGCTCGGGATTCCAGCATCTACAACCTCACTTCATTTTAATACTTTGGATCTGTTGAAATAATAAGATATGGGGTAATTTGTTTTATATCTGCGTTCTTTAGAAAAGACAGGACAACAATGGCAACATACCCTGATTCTCAGACCTGTAACGTTACCTATTCCTTTTCTCCAGAGATGCTTCCTGACCCATTGAGTTACTCCAGCTTTTTGTGTCTAACACTTTTTGTGTCTCCTGTAGCCCTCTATTATTCCCAGCGTCAGATGTCTCAATCCTTTCCATGGAATTTGTCCCACAAACGTCTTCAGGTTTCCTTTATTCATTCAGGAGATGTGGGCTTTGCAGGCTGAGCCAGCATTGAATTGCCCATCCCCATCTGCCCTTGAGAAGGGATGGTGAGCTGCCTTCTTGAACTGCTGCAGTCATAAGAGTCCTAGAGCACAGAAACAGGCCCTTCGGCCCAACTCATCCATGGTGACCACGAGGCTCCATCTACGCTAGTCCTCTGTGGACGGGTCTGGCCCATATCCCTTTCCAAACCTTCTCTATCCATGTACACATCCAAATGTCTTTTAGGTGTTGTTATTGAACTTGCTCAACTACCTCCTCGGGCAGTTCGTTCCATTTTCTCACTGCCCTCTGTGTGAAAAAGTCATATGTCCTAGATATGTAAACATACTATAGCACTCTGAACGCCATAATAAATTGCAGCAAAGTTCAGTCTATATAGTGTGTGTACTTACACATTGAACGTTGCTGCTATATATATATATATATATATAACTGAATTATATTATATATATATATATATATAACTGAATTATATTATATTAGACTAAGTGGTACCCGTTGGGTCCAATGTCCACACGGGAGGGCTGGTCCCCCAACACAATATTCCACCTCTCCACCAATTCCAATATTAGTGGCCGTTTACTGATACTAACCCCCTGGAAACTAAAGGGGCTGGTTTCCAGAGGGCTAGTATGGATATTATGGGCCGAATGGATTCTTGGGCTGGCGGCTCAGTCAATCAAGCGTGTTTTGCTGGCAGCTCACTCACTCAGAGCTAGTGGGCCGGCAGTTGACTCACGGCTATTCCTTGAAATTCCATTTCAAGCAGGGTGCAAGGCCACCAAATTCAAGTGCAGTTTCATACCATTTCAAGCAGGGTGCCACTAAAGACAACGCGTCGTGACCTCTCCCTCCTCCATCTTGCAGAGACTGAGCCACACCCACATTTCTAGGTTTTATAGTCCCCCCCCCCCCTCTCCTCCCACAGAAAGGGCATGACCTTCATGGTGTGATTGACAGGAGAGAGAATCTTAACATTTTGTAAACACTAATAACTGATGAGCAGAGGGGGACTGAGTAAGATGGCCAAAATTCACAGCCGTACGTGATGGTGTTCTTTCTATAATCAATATAAAGCGCAAAAAGGAAGTGGTCAAGATTAGACTTTCAATTATATAGAAGGCATAGTATGAGTATAGACGCTGGGATGTAATGTTAAAATTGTACAAGGCATTGGTGGGACCAAATCTGGAGTATGGTGTACAATTTTGGTCGCCCAATTATAGGAAGGATTTCAACAAAATAGAGAGAGTACAGAGGAGATTTACTAGAATGTTGCCTGGGTTTCAACAACTAAGTTACAGATAAAGGTTGAATAAGTTAGGTCTTTATTCTCTGGAGCGCAGAAGGTTAAGGGGGAACTTGATAGAGGTCTTTAAAATGATGAGAGGGATAGACAGAGTTGATGTGGACAAGCTTTTCTCTTTGAGAATAGGGAAGATTCAAACAAGAGGACATGACTTCAGAATTAAAGGACAGAAGTTTAGGGGTAACATGAGGGGGAACTTCTTTACTCAGAGAGTGGTAGCGGTGTGGAATGAGCTTCCAGTGGAAGTGGTGGAGGCAGCTTCGATTTTATCATTTAAAAATAAATTGGATAGGTATATGGACGGGAAAGAAATGAAGGGTTATGGTCTGAGTGCAGGCAGGTGGGACGAAGGGAAAATAGTTGTTCAGCACGGACTTGTAGGGCCAAGATGGCCTGTTTCCATGTTGTAATTGTTATATGGTTATATGGTTATAAGGCAAGGCAACTTTAATTTGGCAAGGCAAATTTAATTAGGCAAGGCAACTTTAATTAGGCAAAGCAACTTTAATTAAGCAAAGCAACTTTAATTAGGCATGGCAACTTTAATTAGGCAACACATCTTTAGCATTTCCAAACCAAAGACAACACAGCTTTAGCATTTCCAAACCGAAGGCAACACAGCTTTAGCATTTCCAAACTATATTTCCAAACCACATTACAAACCACAGGTCAGTAAAACTACTCACAGTTTAGTAGACATGTGTTCAGTGTTATTCACAGCTCAGACTGAGGGACGTGACCCTCTCGCTCCCCCATCTAGCAGAGACTGACTGAGGCACTCAACACTTCCGTTTTATAGTCCCTCTGGATGGGGCGTGGCCTTCAGGAGAGAGAATCTCAACATTTTTAAACACTAATAACTTTTATTTTTCATCGATGGGAAAAATCCTCTAGTCCTGCGCAGCAGAGGGGGAATGAGTAAGATGGCCAAAATTCACAGCCGTAAGTGTCTTTTCTACAGTCTTTTCTAAATTCAATGTACAGAACAACAAGAAGTGGTCAAGATCAGACTTTTAATAATATAGATATATATGTGTGTGTGTGTAATATATATGACACTAATTATGCAAAGACAAAAACAACATTATATATAATAATAATTATGCCAGGACAAAAACAATGCCCCAAAGTCTATGTAGTTCGGAACTTATTTGGAGGTTGTAGCCTGATGGTTGTAGGGAAATAGCTGCTCCAGTTACAGTTTTCAGGCTCCTAAACCTTCTTTCCGAAGGCAGGAGTAAGTTGAGAGCGTAGCTAGGGTAGTGTGGTGTCTGATGATGCTGGTTGCATATTTGAGGCAGCGGTTCCTGTACAGCCCTTCAATGGTGGGGAAGACAGTAGCTGTAATGGACCAGGCAGTGTCCGCCATTTTTTGCAATCTTCTTCGTTCCTGGGCATTTGAGTGTTGACGGGGCATTGTGGTCGGCGCGGATGTGTTGAGCCGAAGGGCCTGTTTTCATACTGCATGACGTGGGCGATTCCGATTCCCCTTCCGTTTACTGACCCTCCCTCCCCTACTGCCCCCCCCCCCCTCCCCTACTGTCCCTCCCCCTCCCCTACTGTCTCCCCCCCCGTCCCCAACCCAAAAGACGGTCGCAAAGTCCATCAGAATAAATCTCTATCTCGGCCAACCTCGAGCTGACGTGCTTGTGCAGAGGGAACCCTTTTTTTTCATGTCCTATTACCGATCCGTCAGCGCTGAAATTCTCTCACAGTGACAGACTGGGCCGGCAGCTGAGGAAATGCCATCAGGGGAATATCAGTGAGGCAGATATTCGCTCTGATAGAGGTCAGGACTCGGTTGGGGAAGGGAGAGAGAGAACCATCCATGCACGAAACACAACCTTGTATTTTTTTTTTTTTCCCTTTACTTTCCTCTTCATTTACGGGCCACTTTGCGCGCATTCTCTCGGTTCCGAGCCGAGAGATACAATTACAGCCTAGATTGAGCTTTTGGGCAGGGATCCAATTTATGTTTCCATCTCAAAGACAAAAAAAAAACTCTCTGGGAGCCCGAGGCTGTTGGTGCAGCTGAGAGTGGCCTGACATTTTTACCACCATGATCCACCATGCCTGTCAGCTAGAATGAGCCTTTTGTCTTGCCTTGCCACTCTCCGCACCGGCTTTACAGTCTCTTAAGCAACAAGAGGCTCATCAACCCAGGATATGGATGTCTCTAACCAGCTTCCGTCCAGGAGCGCAGTGAAAGATTGCCCTTGTGCTTTTGTTCCGAGCACTGAGAAATAAAGACCGTGGATACAGCGGCACTTTGTCTCCAGGATGGGCGGCAAAGTGGCACAACGGTAGAGGCGCTGCCTTACACCTTCGATCCTGACTCTAGCTTCTGTCTGAATGGAGTTTCTTCTCCCTGTGACTGCGTTGGTTTCCTCCAGGTGCTCCGGTTTCATAGAAACATAGAGACATAGAAAATAGGTGCAGGAGTAGGCCATTCGGCCCTTCGAGCCTGTACCGCCATTCAATATGATCATGGCTGATCATCCAACTCAGTATCCTGTACCTGCCTTCTCTCCATACCCCCTGATCCCTTTAGCCACAAGGGCCACATCCAACTCCCTCTTAAATATAGCCAATGAACTGGCCTCAACTACCTTCTGTGGCAGAGAATTCCACAGATTCACCACTCACTGTGTAAAAAATGATTTACTCATCTCGGTCCTAAAAGACTTCCCTCTTATCCTTAAACTGTGTCCCCTGGTTGTGGACTTCCCCAACATCGGGAATAATCTTCCTGCATCTAGCCTGTCCAACCCCTTAAGAATTTTGTAAGTTCCTATAAGATCCCCCCTCAATCTTCTAAATTCTAGCGAGTACAAGCCGAGTCTATCCAGTCTTTCTTCATATGAAAGTCCTGCCATCCCAGGAATCAATCTGGTGAACCTTCTCTGTACTCCCTGTATGGCAAGAATGTATTTCCTCAGATTAGGAGACCAAAACTGTATGCAATACTCCAGGTGTGGTCTCACCAAGACACTGTACAACTGCAGTAGAACCTCCCTGCTCTTATACTCAAATCCTTTTGCTATGACAATTTTCGTCCCATATCCCAAAGAAGTTCGGGTTTGTAGGTTAATTGGCCCTCTGTAAATTGCCCCGAGAGTGTAGGATAGAACTGGCGTACAGGTGATCGCTGGTCGGTGTGGACTCGGCTGGCTGAAGGGCCTGTTTCCACACTGTATCGCAAAACTAAACTAAACCCACCCCCCTGCCTTGCTCTGCTCTCTTCCCTGCATTGAGACTGGTGAAGCCGCTGCCTCACAGTGCCAGAGACCCGGGTTCAATCCCGACCTCCACTGCTCTGTGTGTGGAGTTTACGTTATCTCTGGAATACCAGAGGTTGCGGGGAGAGCTGAAAGAAGTTATGGATAGGGTAGACGTTCAGAATCTTTCTCTCAGGGTGGGAAAATCAAATACTAGAGGGCATAGATCAAAAGAGATGTGCGGGGCAAGTTTTTTACATCCATAGTGAGTGTCTGGAAAACGCTGCTAGGCTTGGTGATGGAGGCAGATATGGTAGAGGCATTCAAGTGGCTTTTAGCTAGGTACATGGATATGCAAGGAATAGAGCGATATGGATTATGTGCAGGTAGATAAGAGATGTCTTGGCATCCTGTTCATGCATTGTAGGCTGAAGGGCCTATGCTTGTGCTGTATTGTTCTATGTTCTTCCTGTAACAGCGTACGTTTCCTCCAGATACTCCGGTTTCCTCCCACATCCCAAAGACATGTGAATCTATAGGTTAATTGGCCCTCTGTAAATTGTCCCTAGTGTACGTGAGAGGTGGAATCAAGGAAAGGGCGGGGAGGGGAGGGGAGGTTGATAACAATCTGAAGGGAATGAAATTGATCAATCTGAAGAAGAGTCGCAACTGGAAACGTCACCAATCCATGTCCCCCAGAGATGCTGCCTGACCCGCTGAATTACTCCAGCACTTTGTGTTGTTTTGGTAAACCAGCATCTGCAGTTCCTTGAGCCTGGATTAGATCAGATTCAGATTCAGATTCAATTTTAATTGTCATTGTCAGTGTACAGTACAGAGACAACGAAATGCATTAATGCTAGATCAGTGCAGGATTAGTGTAAATGGGTGGTTGATGCATCGACACGATGAGCCAATGAGCCTGGTTCCCTGCTGTGTCTCTCTATAGGGCCTGTCCCACGTTCACAACCTAATTCACTACCTTTTTTAGTCCTTGACATTTTTCATCAGGCTAGGAAAACGCCCCGACCTACTTGATGCCACGAGTACCTACGACCTACCTACGACCTTGTGACGATCATGCTGCGAGTATGGGTCAAGGACAAACTCGGCAGAGGTCGTGAATTAGGTTGTGAAAGTGGGACAGGCCCTTATCTCTATCTCCCTCTGACAACACAGACCAAGGCCATTCGGCCCATCAAGTCCGTGTTCGTCAGAAATGGGAGCTTCATCATAGAACCCAGATTCACTTGTCTCGGTAGAGTGCCCTCCCAGTGCTGTCCAAATGTGGGGAGGGTTCCAGTCCCCACTCCTCGCCCTCTCCTCAGGCAGTGAGTCACAGAACTCCAATGATGGGTGAGTGAATTGGGTTTATCTCAACTACCATTAATCCTCTCAGAGAGCTATACAGCGCAGAAATTTGTCCATTTCATCCAAAATGCCCCATCTGAGTCATTTATCAGTGTTCGGCCTTTCCTATCCATGCACCTGTCCAAATGCCATTTAAATGTTTTTGTACCAGCCTCAACTGCCTCCTCTGGCAGTTCGTTCCATAAACCCTCCACCTTCTGTGTGAAAAAGTTGCCTCTAAGGTTCCTATTAAATCTTTCCCCTCTTACTTTAAATCTATGTCCTCCAGTTCTTGATTCCCCAACTCTGGGTAAAAGTCTCTGTGACTTCACCCTATCTATTACCCTCATGATTATATACACCTCCATAAGATCACCCCCTCATCCTCCTGCACTTCAAGGAATAAAGCCCCAACTTGCCTAACCTCTCCCTTCGAGTCCCAGTAAATCCTCAGGACCCTACTGTTTACTGTGGAGATCCTGCCATGGTTTGATGTTCCAAAGTCCAACTGAACCTCATCTGAATTAAATGTGTATGAAGGAACAGCAGATGCCAGTCAGGTCTGAAGAAGGGAATCGACCCAAAACATCACCCATTCCTTCTCTCCAGAGACGCTGCCTGTCCCGTTGAGTTACTCCAGCATTTTGTGTCTATCTTTGGTTTCAACCAGCATCTCAGATCTGAAGAAGGGTTTCGACCCGAAACATCACCTATTCCTTCTTTCCAGAGATGCTGCCTGTCCTGCTGAGTTACTCCTGCATTTTGTGTCTAATCTGAATTAAACTCTAACAGTCGTTCCTCGGCCCGCTTATTACCCACCCCTAGTTGCCCCTCAGAAGGTGGCTATCAGCTGTCTCTTTGAACGCTGCAATGGTTTATTCTTGCTTTATGGTGAAGGTGCTCCCATGTGCTGTTGGGGAGGGAGTTCCAGGATTTAGACCCAGTGATGAGGACGGAACACCGACCTATCCATCTGGTTAGACTATTTGTAGAAATGCTCAGTATTTGCCAAGATTTGATGCAACAGTCTATAACACTGCCCTCAAATCCGCTCACGGTTTGTTCTGATCATTCCTAGACTCAGTTTCTCTTTCCTGCCCCTCCCACAGAGTTGTGCTTCCTCGGTACTGCCCCTCCCATCCTCCCACAGCACGGCGCTCCCTCTGTACAGTCGTGGAGGTGCTGGATATCCTAAGGTGTATGAAGGTAGATAAGTCTCCCAGGACTGATCAGATATTGGCATTGGGTTATTATTGTCACGTGTACCGAGATGCTGCAGTGAAAAGCTTTGCCTGCGCACTATCCAGTGAAATCATACACTGTAGGAAGCCAGATGAAATTGCAGGAACTCCCTGGCGTAACCCACATGTTCACAGGGGGAACATGCAAAC
Source organism: Leucoraja erinaceus (assembly GCF_028641065.1). Lineage (NCBI taxonomy): Eukaryota > Metazoa > Chordata > Chondrichthyes > Rajiformes > Rajidae > Leucoraja > Leucoraja erinaceus. The sequence goes on along the minus strand of NC_073391.1, from coordinate 34,499,580 downwards.
TCCACACAAACAACGCTGGAGGCCGGGATTGAACCAGGGTCTCTGGAGCTGTGAAGCAGCAGCACTACCAGCTGCGGCTGTGTGCTCCGCATGTGTGCGAGGATGAGCAGACCTTCGGAGGGTGTGGGTGTGGGTCAGGGCGGTGAGCACAGACTGCAGGAAGAGCCTTGTTGTCAGGTGCTGGGATTAGTCTGAGGCTCAGGCAAAGTGACTGAAAATTAAACATTGACAGGCAGCCTGAGGGAGAGCATGGAGAGTGTTAGAGAGTGCTGATTACAAAAATATACACATTCATCTGCAAAACAGCTGCAGAGAATTCTCCCCTTATAATAAACACTGACAGCTGGACCACACTTCTTATTGACTGAGTGTGCTGGGATATATAAATATATATTTTTTTATTTTTAGGCATTGTTTTTGGATCTTATGCTATGTCTGCTGGTTTGATCATTTTTATTCCCTCCCTGGTCCATTCTTTTCAATGTGAGGAGGATTGTGAAGCTATTCTTGCCTGTGTTAACTATAGCACTGGGTGGCACAGTGTCATAGTGGTGGAGTTACTGCCTCACAGCCCCAGAGACCTGGGTTTGATCCTGAATATGGGTGCTATTTATACGGAGTTTGTACGTTCTCCACTTGTCCTGTGGCCAGGGGCGGAAAACCCGGGGGTCCAGAGGGGACACGCCCCCCCCCCCCCCATGTTTTGGGAGGTGGGGGACATCCCCCCAAGTTTTTGTGATCCCAATTTTAAAATCTCCGTTTTTAGCGCTGGATTGAGCCTCCGAAGCCTCGCGCGCGTGTGTGTGAGTGTGCGAATGCGCGCGTGGCCGCCAAAAAATTGTGTCCCCCGTCCCCTCCATGTTTTGATAGCGAGTTCCGCTCTTGCCTGTGACCACGTGGGTTTTCTCTGGGTGCTCCGATTTCCTCCCACATTCCAAAGACATGCAGATTTGTAGGTTAATTGGCTTCCTAGGCAGTAGGATAGAACCAGTGTACCGGGTCATCATTAGTCGGCATGGACTTGGTGGGCCGAAGGGCCTGTTTCCGTGCTATTATCTCTAAACTAAACTAAACTAAGACAGAGCACAGCGTGAAGCTCCCTCTACACCAACCCATCACACACCCTGTCAAGGGCAGCACACGTTTGATTAACTACCATATTTCAGGCAAAACATTAACTGACTGCATTTCAATAAAGTTACTTCATTGGCTGAAAGGCTCTATTTAATTGAAAGATCTTTCTCACAGTCGTTCAGTGATGCCTTTACTCCAGCATCCTGTGAGACAGAATGATTGCATCTCCAAAGATGTTAATCCAGCCTCCTCACACCATCCCTCAGTGATCCCTCTGCCACAGCACCACTGACTGTACCCCCACTGACGTTGATCCAGCTCTCTCAGCGCCCTGTGTCACTGATTGTATCCCCACATTGACTTTAATCTAGCTTCCCCAGTGACCACTCTACCCCAGTGCCCTGCGTCACTCACTGTATCCTCATTGACATTAATCCGGCTTCCTCACGCCATCCCTCAGTGATCCCTCTCCCCAGCGCCCTGTGTCACTGGCGCAGAGAGTGGTGAATCTCTGGAATTCTCTGCCACAGAAGGAAGTTGAGGCCAGTTCATTGGCTATATTTAAGAGGGAGTTAGACGTGGCCCTTGTGGCTAAAGGTATCAGGGGGTATGGAGAGAAGGCAGGTACAGGATATATGGAGTTGGATGATCAGCCATAATCATATTGAATGGCGGTGCAAGCTCGAAGGGCCGAATGGCCTACACCTGCACCTATGTTTCTATGTTCCTCCAGCTCCTTTACACCATCCCTCAGTGGCCCCTCTCCCCCCTGTGTCACTGACTATACCCCCAGTAACCCTCTCCTTCCTCTGTGTCCCTCCCTCCCTCCCTCCCTCCCTCTCTGATTACTGATCGCTGTTATTGATAGGAGATTGGTGTAGGAGCAGGGATGTATGTGGAGGTACCCCTGAGCCCCGGTCTCCCAGCTCTCTGCCATGGGTGCTTTGTGCTGGCTTCTACGGCTGGACACACTCCAGTGATCTGTTGTTACTCGTCTAATGAAAGGGAGGCTGCGGTGTCAACTCTTTAATTAACCCCATAACGGACCTCAGGGGAACAGGGTTTTTTGTCACTGCCTCGAATCGCTGATTGAATTCTGTCTGCAGGTAATTGGAACAAGCGCCGATGATGTTCCAGCTGATGGAAGGCTGGTTCCTCGGTCCCCGCGCTCCCTCGCGTCCTGACCGCTCGTTGTGTGTGAGGCACAGTCGCCACAGAGATGGACCTTTCAGTCCATTGCCTCCCTGCTGGCTCCCTGTTGAGCATTCCCTCAGTTCCACTCCCCTTGTGCACCCCAAGAGTATTCCCTCTCCATTTGCAGCGTGCTGCAGTCATGCAGCTCGGGAACAGGCCCTTCATTAGAAGAGTGAGGAGATTCCGTATGTCACCGAACATAGAACCGTATGGCACAGGAATAGGTCCTTCATTTGTAGGTTGGGGAGATTCGGTCTGTGCACAAGTCATAGGAGCAGAATTAAGCCACTCGGCCCATCCGGTCAACTCCTTCATTCAATCATGGCTGAACTATCTTTCAACCCCATTCTCCTGTCTTCTCCCCAAAACCATTGACACCCTTACTAATCAAGAATCTGTCAACCTCTGCTTAAAAGCACCCCATGTCTTGGCCTCCACCACCACCTGTGGCAATGAATTCCACATTCACCCTCATGATTAAATAAATTCCTCCCCCAACTCCTTTCTAAGGGTACGATTTGTTATGTGTTAGAACATAGAACCGTGTTCACAGGAACAATCCCTTCAGCTTGCAACATCTGTGCCAAACAGAGTATCCTCTGCCTGCATGTGACCCTTGTCGCCAAACACTCTATTGAACCTGGGGCGGCAGTGTGGCGCAGCGGTAGAGTTGCTGCCTCACAGCGCCAGAGACCCGGTTTGATCCTGACTACGGGTGCTGTCTGTGTGGAGTTTGCACGTTCTCCCTGTGACCTTGTGGGTTTTCTCCGGGTGCTCCGGTTTCCACACACACTTCAAAGACGTTTGTAGGTTAATCAGCTTCGGTAAAATTTGCAAATTGTCCCCGTGTGTAGGCTAGTGCTAGTTTATGAGGTGATTGTTGGCGGGTGGGCCGAAGGGCCTGTTTCCTCAGGTCCACTGTACCTCTAAAGTCTAAAGAACCTGGACAGGTGTACGGTAGAGCATACTGACTGGTTTCCTCGTGGCCTGACCTGTGTCCATGCTGTAACCTCTGGCCAAAGCTCTTCAATCAGTCCCTGTTTCATTGCCCAAAGTTAAATGGTGCGAGAGTAATCTCCACACACACTGCCCTGTCCGCTGATTCCCCCAGCCCATTCATAGTTCCCCACCCTGCAGGGCAGCGTGGAAGTAAATCAGCCCCGGTCCCCGCTGCTTAACGGGCAGGGTCAACTGCGAGGTCACGGCTCAGCACGGCACCCCCACTCCCCATCTCACCCCCTCAACCTCTGACATGGCTTCAACCAGCCTCCTCCCCTCAACAACCTCACGACAAGTGGTGGACGCAGCCCAGATCATCACACAAACCAACCTCCACTTCCATTGATTCCATTTACACTTCAAGTTGCCTCGGCAAGGACTCAAGCATAATCAAGGGCCAGTCTCACCCTTCCTTCTCCCCTCTCCCATCAGGTAGGAGGTACAGAAGTGTGAAAACGCACACCTCCAGATGCAGGGACAGTTTTTACCCAGCTGTTTCTATCCAGGCAACTGAGCCATCCTCTCACAATCTAGAGAGTGGTCCTGACCTCCCATCTAAAGCATAGTAGACCTTCAAACTATCTTTAATCAGACTTCATTGTTATATCTTTGCACTAAATGTTATACCTTTATTATTTATCTGTGCCCTATGGACAGCTTGATTGTATTCATGTGCAGTCTTTTCCTTGACTGGATGGTATGCAAACAAAAGCTTTTCACTGTACCTCGATACACATGACAATAATAAACTAGACTAAATGGGGTCTGGCTAGGACCTGCTTCCCACTTCTCCCCCCTCGTTGATCTGAGTGGAAGAAAGCCACAAATAAAGAACTCATGGGGTGTTGTGTTGTTTTCAATTTTCCTGCATTTGCAGTTCCTTCTTAAACATTTTGTCTACTCCCTTTGATTGTCTCCCATTTATATCTCAAACTGTCTCGGCAAGGCCACCAGCATAATCAAGGACGAGTCGCACCCTGGCCACTCCCTCTTCTCCCCTCTCCCATCAGGCAAAAGGTATAGAAGTGTGAAAACGCACACCACCAGATTCAGGGACAGTTTCTTCCCAGCTGTTATCAGGCAACTGAATCATCCTCCCACAACCAGAGAGCAGTGCTGAACTACTATCTACCGCTTTGGTGACCCACGGACCACCCTTGATCAGACATTGCTGGCTTTGCCTTGCACTAAACGTTATTCCCTTATCATGTATCTATAGACTGTAAATGGATTGATTGTAATCATGTATTGTCTATCTGCTGACTGGTTAGCATGCAACAAAAGCTTTTCACTGTACCTCGGTACATGTGACAATAAGCCAAACTGCACTTGAGTAGAAGAAATAAGAATCAGAGGACATAGATTTAAGGTGGGAGGGAATAGATTTAATAGAAACCTGAGGGGCAACTTTTTCCAAACAGAGGGCGGTGGGTAGATGAAACAAGCTGCCAGAGAAGGTAGTTGAGGCAGGTGTAATAACATTTAAAGGACATTTGGACAGGTACATGGGGAGGGAAGGTTTCAAGGGATATGTGGGAATCCCTGACATAGGAAGGTGGGACTAGCTTAGATGGGGCATCTTGATCGGCATGGACGAGTTGGGCTGAGGGGCCTGTTTCCGTGCTGTAAGACTTCAAATGCCTCCTGACCCCCCTCCCCCCCCCATTCCCCCACTCGCCTTGCCCTGTCCCCCAGACAGTTACCCAGCTCCGCAATCACCTCAGAGCAGGAACATGTCTGACCCCTTGAACATGCTCCTCCATCCAACAAGACCATGGACAAGGAAACATAGAAGCAAGGAACTGCAGGTGCTGGTTTACAACAAAAAAAAGGCACAAAGTGCTCGAGTAACTCAGTTGGATTGTGTCATCTAGGATATGATGTGACCAGATAGCAGGCAGCATTTAGGAGATTGAGAGGGGATCTTATAGAAACTTACAAAATTCTTAAGGGGTTGGACAGGCTAGATGCAGGAAGATTGTTCCCGATGTTGGGGAAGTCCAGGACAAGGGGTCACAGCTTAAGGATAAGGGGGAAATCCTTTAGAATCGAGATGAGGAGAACTTTTTTCACACAGAGAGTGGTGAATCTCTGGAACTCTCTGCCACAGAGGGTAGTCGAGGCCAGTTCATTGGCTATATTTAAGAGGGAGTTAGATGTGGCCCTTGTGGCCAAGGGGATCAGAGGGTATGGAGAGAAAGCAGGTACGGGATACTGAGTTGGATGATCAGCCATGATCATATTAAATGGCGGTGCAGGCTCGAAGGGCCGAATGGCCTACTCCTGCACCTAATTTCTATGTTTCTATGTTTCTATCTCTGGAGAACATGTTTAAGTGACACATGATCAGGTCGGGATCTTTCATCAAACTGGTTGGAGGTGGAGGGAAAGAAAGCTGGAAGGAGGGGCAGCACTGTTGGTGTGGAGGTAGAGCCACTGCCTTACAGTGCCAGAGGCCAAGGTTCAATCCTGATTACGGATGCTTGTCTGTACGGAGTTTGTACGTTCTCCCCGTGACCTGCGTGGGTTTTCTCCGAGACCTTAGTTTTCCTCCCACACTCCAAAGACATACAGGCTTGGAGGTTGATTGGCTTGGTGTAAATGTAAAATTGTCCCTTGGATGTGTAGGATAGTGTTAGTGTGCGGGGAACGCTGGTCAGCACGCATTCGGTGGGCCAAAGGGCCTGTTTCCACACTGACACTGTATCTCTAAACTCGAAACCAAACTAAAAAAAACAAATATAGGTAATATGTGGATGCGGATGACCTCTCAGGTGGAGACTGGTTGATGTGTCCTTGGCTTCAGGTCCTCTTCCTGCCTGTTCCCCTCACGACTTCCCTACAGACCAGACATCTACCCATCTCCACCTCGAACATCCTCTGAAAGATGAGACACCACATCTCCATGAAGCGGATGTCCCTTTACTCCGAACCTTTACCCCTCTCATTCCCGTTAGAGGTAAAACACACAGTGCTGGAGGAACCAGAGGGCCAGGCAGCTTCTGTGGAGGGAATGGGCAGACAACATTTCAGGTCGGGACTGATGGACCATGTCATCTGACCATTTCCTTCCACAGATGCTGCCTGACCCCACACCCACACACACACACACACACCCACATACACCTATACACATACACATACACATACCTACATACATATATACACTCACCTATACACATAGACACACCTATACACATACACCTACACACATACACTTATCTGTACACACCCACACACACGCGTGCAGCTGCTAATGTAAACACCGCATGTCTTTTCACGACGGGGTTAAAGGGTGAGGTGGCGAGGTGTTTGCCGACAGTTTGATGCCTTTGCCCCACTGTTTCAGCAGGACAATGGCACGAGGGGGATGTAGCACTAATGGACGGTCACTGAGAGGGACACTTTGTGTCCGCACCGATTGACCCGGGGTCACAGTGTGTCCAACGCAAGGTCTTTGTTGCCGCACAGAAGTGGTCGGTGACGGATAAAGTCAGCGGCTTGCGGCCTCTGAAGTGCAGCCGCTAATGTGTGGCCTGTTCAAAGTGTGAGCGCCGCACCGACTCTGTTGTTTCACTCAACCCCTGCTGGCTGACAGCAGCAAAGGCCAAGGAGAAGCAGCCCGGCTCCCTCTAAATATCCCTACCTCCACACTCATCCCACAGACCAGCCCACCCCCCACATGAACTCTAACCCCACAACTCACCCCCAGCCCCAGCACTGACTCCCACAGTCCTACACTCACCTCCCAGACCACCCCCACACGAACCCCACAAACCACCCACCAGTCCCACATTCACCCCATAAACAACTCCATACACTAACCCCACAAACCACCCCAACACTAATCACACCCCCAGCTCCTTATTCAAACCACCCCCACTCCTACATGGGCTCCAGATATGGCACACAGGAGCGGGGAAAACTCTTTCTCTCTCTCTCTTGCTCTCTCCCTCTATCTCTAACACACACACACACACACACTCTCTCTCTCACCTCTCTCTCCCTCTCCTCTCTCTAACACACACTCTATCTCTCTCTTTCTCTCTCTCTCTATCTCTGTCTCTCCCTCTATCTCTAACTCTCACATCTCTCTCACCCTCTCTCCCTCTCCTCTCTCTAACACACACTCTATCTCTCTCTTTCTCCCTCTCCCTCTGTAACACACACTCTTTCTCTCCTTCTCTCTCTCTCCTCTTTCCTCTCTCTCCTTCCCTTTCCCTCTCTCTCTCCCTCTCCCTTTCTCTCTCGCTCTCTCCCCCCCCCCCCCCCCCTCTCTCTCTCACTGACACACACACACACAATGCTCCACAGGGGATGCAAGTTAAGTGGCCGGGGTCGACTTGTTTAAGCTGTCAACAATGTGCTGTGGAGACAGAGCCCATTCTGGAACTACAGCTGCCATATTCCAACCATCTTGTGTCCATTTGGAAACGTGTCAGGAGCAGGCAAACAAAGACAGATAGGTCTTGACAGAAGGAGAGAGTGCAGTAAAGAGCGATGTGTGGCGGGCTGATTGATGGAGCTCACCGTCCATGGACAATTGTGTGCGTTGATTCATTACATCTCAGCCTCTCGTCAGGGCTCTGGGCCAGGTTAGGCTCTGGTTCCCATGGATAATTGGTGCCCTCTGTGAGATATCGCCTTAAATATAGAGGCTAGTGACATGAGTAACCACCTCATACAAAGAGAGCTCCCCCCCCCCCCCCCCCCCCCCTCCCCACCCCCCCCCCCCAAAAAAAAAGACAGCTGTGTCTGGAGGTAGAACATTCCAAAAGCCAGCTAGACCACGGACCAAGGTGGTGAATGAGTGCAAGAAATTGCAGTGTTGTTGACACAGCCCAGTCCATCATAGAGTGGTACAGCACGGAAACAGGCCCTTCGGCCCTGCTCGCCCATGCCAACCACGATGCACTATCTAAATCATTGACTCGATCTACATTTCACGCGCCTCAGGAAAGCAGCCAATATTATTAGCTTAATATTGTCATGTTTACCGAGATATAGTGAATATCTTTTGTTTGCGTGCTATCCTGTCAAATCAGATTGGCCGGTGTCTGTACGTCCATTTAAGAAAGACTACATGTCAAACCTAAGGAACTATGGATTGGTGAGCTGAACATCAGTACTAGATAAGTAATTAGACAGGATTTTGAACAGGCATTTGTAGAGCCATGGATTGATTAGGGATAGTCAGCGTAAGTTTGTGCATGGAGAATCGTGTCTCATGAATGTATTGGCATTTTGTGAAGGGATGACCAAGAAGATTAATGAGAAACCTCGACACCTGGCGTTGGGGGCAGCCTCGAGACCTGGTATTCGGGGAGCCTTGAGACCTGGTATTGGGGTGAGTCTCGAGACCTGGTATTGGGGGAGCCTCGAGACCTGGTATTGGGGGAGCCTTGAGACCTGGTATTGTTGCAGCCTGGAGACCTGGTATTGGGGGAGCCTGGAGACTTAGTATTGGGGTAGCCTCGAAACCTGGCATCGGGGCTTGAGACCTGGCTTGGGGGAGCCTGGGGACCTGATATTAGAGGGTGCCTGTAGACCTGACATTGGGGGGGGGAGCCTTGAAACCTGGGATTGTGTAATCCTTGAGACCTGGTTTTGGGGTGGCCTTGGGAAACCTGGTTTTGGGGGAGCCTCGAGACCTTGTATTGGAGAAGCCATGTTACTGAGTATTGGGGGGAGCCTCGAGACCTAGTATAGGGAAAGCCTCGAGACCTCTTTAAATGTAATTCTGCAAGATCCAATGACGGCAAAAGCAAATTGGACATTAGTATCTCCAGCAGATTCCCATTACACTCACAGCGAAGGTCGCGTTTAACTGGGCACGCCACACACAGGATAATTAAAGATAATTAAAGATAACTGCTTCCTGTGGTTGCTGCAGTCTCTGGAGTTGCTGGGGCCTCCCAGTGGTGGTGGGACGTGGCCTTGTGTGTCCACCAGGCACTGCCAATGGACATCACTGCAACACCTGAACCAGCGCAAGGAGCAGTTCTGGTTAATCGTGGCCACTGTCTACTGATCACCTGCGTCCATTCTAGACACTCCCCTCACCACCATGTGGGTTAGTCAACATCTATCCAGATGAAGCTGGCTCTTAGTGGGGACTCGACCAATCCCAGCTGTGGACAGTGGCGTGTGGATAGCACAGAGCTGTATCTCCTGTAAAGAAGACTCACCCCGTCCAGCCTCTCACCACTGCTCCACCCCCAGACCTACATCCCCAGAAATCTTTGATTTTACCCATTCTAGCTTAATGACATCTTTCCTACAGCAGGGGAACCAGACTGTACACAGAAGAGTCATAGAGTAATAACAGCATGGAAACAGGTCCTTCGGCCCAATTTGCCCACACCAGCCAACATGCCCCACCTGCACCAGTCCCACATGCCTATGTTTGGCCTATATCCCCCTCAACCTATCCTATCCACCCACCAACACCTTTTGTGTAAATATGTTACCCCTCAGGTTCCTAGTAATTATTTTTCCTCTCACCTTAAACATATGTCCTCTGGTTCTCGATTCCCCTACTTTGGGCAAAAGATTCAGTGCATTTGCCAGATCCATTCCTCTCATGAATTTGTACACCTCAATAAAATCACCTCTATAACCTGGCCCAGAGCGTACAGTTTTGGTCTCCTAATCTGAGGAAAGACATTCTTCTTGCCATAGAGGGAGTACAGAGAAGGTTCACCAGACTGATTCCTGGGATGTCAGGACTTTCATATGAAGAAAGACTGGATAGACTCGGCTTGTACTCGCTAGAATTTAGAAGATTGAGGGGGGATCTTATAGAAACTTACAAAATTCTTAAGGGGTTGGACAGGCTAGACACAGGAAGATTATTCCCGATGTTGGGGAAGTCCAGAACAAGGGCTCACACAGTTTAAGGATAAGGGGGAAATCTTTTAGGACCGAGATGAGGAAAACATTTTTCACACAGAGAGTGGTGAATCTCTGGAATGCTCTGCCACAGAAGGTAGTTGAGGCCAGCTCATTGGCTATATTTAAGAGGTAGTTAGATGTGGCCCTTGTGGCTAAAGGGGTCAGCGGGTATGGAGAGAAGGCAGGTACAGGATACTGACTTGGATGATCAGCCATGATCATATTGAATGGCGGTGCAGGCTCGAAGGGCCGAATGGCCTACTCCTGCACCTATTTTCTATGTTTCTATGTTTCTAAATGGAGCCTCACCAACGTCTTGCACATCCGTAACATTATCTACCAATTCCTGTACTCAATACCCTGTCTGATAAAGGCAAGCATGACAAATTATGTTTCTCTGAAGAAGGGTCCTGACCTGAAATGTCTCCAGGGATGGTGCTGACCCGCTGGGCTACTCTTCACCACCCTATCCACCGTGACACCACTTTCATGCAACCAAGTACCTGTATGCTCATTGCCTCTGTATTCTACATCACACCAGAGAATCATTTGACGATGATGCTATGAAAGGCCTTGTGAATAAATAGGTTTAGTTTTGTTTCGTTTAGAGATGCAGCATGGAGACAGACCCTTTGCCACACCAAGTCCACGCCGACCATCGATCACCAATTCACACTAGTTCCAGGTCCCACACACTCGGGGCCATTTACAGAAACCAATGAACCTACAAACCCGCACGTCTTTGGAATGTGGGAGGAAACCAGAGCTCCTGAAGAAAACCCCTGTCGTCAGAGGGAGACCATACAAATTTTCTGCACAGACAGCATCCGAGGTAAGGATTGAACACGGGCCCTGTGTGAGAGGCAAAGTTTAAAGGAGATGCGCATGACAACTTTTTTAGACAGATGGTGGTGGTGCCTGGAACGTGCTGCCAGGGGTGGTGGTGGAGGCAGATATGATAGTGGTGTTTACGAGGGTTTTAGACAGACACATGGACGCATGCATAATTTTGCCAGCAGCAAATAGGCACTATATTTGTTATTTATTGAACTTTTTATATTTTTTCCCGTTGTGTACAATGTTTGCATATTCACATATTCTGTTGTGCTGCAGCAAGTAAGAATTTTATTGTCCCATCCCGGACATATGACAATAAAACACTCTTGACTCTTGATCCATGTTTGGCGGCAACAGGAGCCTCGGCGGCAGTGGGAGCCTCGGCGGCGGTGGGGCCTCGCGATCGACCCGCAGTCGATGAGCATGAGGGGGGGGGACGGGAAGACAATGGGGCCCGGCATGGAGGGACCGCCATGAAGAACAATGGGGACCCGCCGTGGAGGGAACCTCCGTGAGGGACGGTGGGAGAACAAAGGAGGACCCCATTGTGAGGGAGGTGAGGGCACTCTAGTTTTAGAATCCTCTGCCCAGGGGATAAGCCTGTGTTTGTTGTGGTTGTTTGTTCGTTCGTTCCAGTTAAGGAGCTGTGCACACGGCACCCAGCTTGTCTTTTTCTTTTTTTGTTTACTTTTCATTTAATTTTAATTTCAACTTTTTCATGTACCTTGTTGTATATTGTGACCAATTTCCCTCCAGGGATGAACAAACGTTTTATCGTATCGTGTACAGGGAATGGATGGATATGGACCACGTGCAGGCAGCGGAGAATCGTTGAACGGCATCATGTTGCACACAAACATGGGCCGAAGGGCCTGTTCCATGGGAGATGCATCCATCGCCTCACGTGTACATCTCTGACCAGCACCAAAACAGGACAGAGCAGTAGACAGGTGAAGGTGACACGGTGCCTTACAGTGCCAGGGACCTGGGTTCGATCCCGACTACGGCTGCTGTCTGTACGGAGTTTGTACGTTCTCCCCGTGGCCGCATTTGTTTTCATCAACTTCGATCTTCGGTTTCCTCCCACACTCCAAAGATGTACAGGTTTGTAGGTTAATTGGCTTGGTGTAAATATAAATTGCCCCTAGTGTGTGTATGATATTGTTAATGTGCAGGGATCGCTGGTCAGTGCAGACTTGGTGGGCCGAAGGGCCTATTTCTATGCTGTATCTATAAAATGAACTAAACTCAAAGTCAGTCGGCCCCTTAAGCTCGTCCTGTCCCACCGCTCACTATGATCATGCTCTCTGCTGGCCTGCACTCCTCTTCTGCACCACTTCCCCGACACCCCCCAATACCTCGATCAAATATTCCTCCGTGTCCACCTGAAATATATCGAATGCTCCGTTCTCCACCTCCCTGTGGCCAACAGTAGATTGGAAAATGTCACAAAAATACCAAGTTCTGATCTTTTCTTTGAGAAGTAATTAAGTTTGACAACTATCCTGGAGGGCTAACCTATTGAGTTGAAAATGTGATGAGAAAGATCTGAATCGGACCTTATTCAAACCCAACGAGTGGGAATTCAGGAAAGAAAACAAAAGTCTGCTTCACAGCGAGTTTTCGTAATTTCTCTACAGATGCACCGTAGAAAGCTAACTGTCGGGTCGTATCACAGCTTGGTTTTGGAACAGCATTGCCCAAGGCCGCAAGAAATTGCAGAGAGTTATGGATGTAGCCCAGTCCATCAAACAGACCAGACTCCCCACCATCGACTCCATCTACAATTCTACTCATCCGAACCCCATCTAAGCTAATCCCATTTGCCAGCATTTGGAGCATATTCTTCTAAATCTTTCCTACCCATATACCTGCCCAAATGTCTTGCAAATATTGTTGTAATATAACCCACCCCTCTCTGTGTGGAAAAGATTGCCCCGTGGATTTCTATTAAATCTTTTCCCTCTTATCCTAAACCTATGTGCTCTGATTTTTGATTCCCCTGCCCTAGGTAAAAGACACTGCATTGACCCTATCTATTCCCCTCATAAGACACCTCATAACCACACCTGGAGTATTGTGTGCAGATTTGGTCTCCAAGTGTGAGGAAGGACAATGCTTGCTATTGAGGGAGTGCAGCGTAGGTTCACAAGGTAAAGTCCCAGGATGGCAGGACTGTCATATGCTGAAAGAATGGTGCGACTGGGATTGTATACTCTGGAATTTAGAAGAATAAGAGGGGGTCCTATTGAAACATATAAGATTATTAAGGGTTTGGACACGCTAGAGGCACGAAACATGTTCCCGATGTTGGGGGAGCCCAGAACCAGGGGCCACAGTTTAAGAATAAGGGGTAAGCCATTTAGAACTTTGATGAGGAAACGCTTTTTCCTCACAGAGAGTTGTGAGCCTGTGGAACTCTCCGCCTCAGAGGGCAGTGGAGGCCAGTTCTCTGGATAATTTCAAGAGCGAGCTAGATAGGGCTCTTAAAGGTAGCAGAGTCAGGGGATATGGGGAGAAGGCAGGAACGGGGTACTGGTTGTGGATGATCAGCCATGATCACATTGAATGGAGGTGCTGGCTCGAAGGGCCGAATGGCCTACTCCTGCACTTATTGTCTGTTGTCTATTGTCTAAGATCACCCTTCAGCCTCCTGCGCTCCAAGGAATAAAGTCCCAACCTGCCTAGAGCTCTGTAGCTCAGGGCCTTGAGTCCTGATAACATCCTCGTAAATCTTTGTGACACCCTTTACAACTTAACATCCTTACTATAAGGAACAAATAACACCCACAGCAGGAACAGGCCATACAGCTGTGTGCCGAACATGATGTGAAGACCAACTCTTATCTGTCTGCCATGCTCTCCCTAAAGCTCAACCATTGAGTCTTCATAAATCTTCTCTACACTCTTTCCTGCTTAAAGGTATCTTTCCCATGGTAGGCTCACCAAAACTGAACACAATACTCCCAAGTGCAGCCTCACCAATGTCTTGTAACCTAATGTCTCAACTTCTGTACTCGATATCAGCACAGCACACAGAAAAATACAGCAGTGGAACAGGCCCTTTGCCCACACTGTGCTGAACATGATACCAAAACCTGGACTTGATCCATATCCCTCCATTCCTTGCATCTCCATGTGCCTAACTAAAAGTATCGTAATCACCACCATCGTATATGCCTCCACCACCCGTTCCAGACCTCCACCACCCTCCCTCCCGCACATCTCTTTTAAACAGTGTCCCTTTAGTGGAGACCCTGGACCTCGTTTTTTAGGGAGTGCTCGGTCAGGGAGCTGGGACCGGGACCATCCTCTATCCGAGCCAGCCTTGCCATTGTGAGCGGCTTTCTCCCACAGGCAGTCAGGCAGGAGCCTGCCCGGTTATCACATTCTGCTATCACTGGAGCCAAGTTCAAATCTGCCAAATCTGCTTTTTAGTTTAACTCGAGGTTAACCTCTGATGTATGGTAATTGTAACGGCAATCTTCCATTACCTGAACTACTGATCATTCTGCCTGATGATGTCCCCAAGTGGCTAAGGTAATTGGAAGGCTTGCTTTCTCGAGCGGTGATGGATAAACCCTGTCATCGGCTCCCACCGTGCGGAGCCGAGGCTGCTTCTGCTGCGCTTCATCACGGAATCGGCAGCCCTTTCCCACACTTCCCTTTGTCCTGCGAGCAGCTCTGGGGCCCCAGTGCAGCATGTCACCATTCACCAGTGCCCCAGTGTAGTGTGTTGTAGCTCACCAGTGCTCCAGTGCAGTGTGTCTCAACTCAGCCGCGCTCCATTGCAGGGTGATGCAGTTCACCAGTGCTCCGGTGCAATGTGTCATAGCTCGTCAGTGCTCCAGTGCAGTGTGTTGCAACTCACCCGCACTCCAGTGCAGCGTGGTGCAACTCACTCACACTCCACTGCAATGTGTCGCAACTAAATGGTGCCCCAGTGCAGTGCGTTGCAACCCACCGGGTCCCAGGAAAGTGTATTGCAACTCACCGAGCTCCATTGCAGCCTGATGCACCCCACCAGTACCCCTGGGCAGTGTGTTGCAACTCACCCATGCCTCGATGCAGCATGTCATAATGCACCAGTGCCCCAGTGCAGTGTACCGCAGCTGTGCATTGCCCCAATGCAGAGTACCATGGCTCACCATTACCTCAGTAAATATATCACACTACCCAGTGACACAGTGTAGTACAATGCAACTTGCCCATGCCTCAGTGAGTGTGGTGCAATGCAGCTCACCGTGCCCCTCTGCTGGTTGACATGGTTCAACATGTTCATATCCAATTTCAGTGACAGGCTGCAAACACAGGCAGCCTCTGTGGAAAGTGATGTTGTGTTTCAGGCTGAAGATGTATCTTCAGACGCTGTCACCAGCTTGACTGTTGCTGCCTGATTGTGGCCGATTCACAACACTCGGACTTTATTCCTGAATCTTTACGATGATGATACTTTATTGTCCCATGTTTCTAGGCACAGTGAAAATGTTTGTTTTGCAAACAATCTAGTAATATCATACTATAGATAAGCACAATCATAGATACGTACAAAAGTGCCACGGTTGTAGTGTAATGGTAGACGGTAGATTGTGGTGTAATGGTCATGTAATGGTCGTGTAATGGTCGTGTAATGTAGTGTAATGGTCGTGTAATGGTCGTGTGTAATGGCAGACAGTACACAGAGAGTTGCCACGTTTCTGGTGACCAGAGAGTTTCAAAGTTGTTAAGAGTGCAGTCTTATCTTGGCCTTAAAGGCCCGTTGCCCTGCCGGCACCAATCCTTTCCTCCATTGCCGCCCTTTGTCCAGTGTCCGCTGCTGTCGCCGACTGCCTCCACCCTCCTCACAGGTTCCCGGTCTTCAGGGTCGAGCTGCAGGAGGCTCCCGGTTCCACATTCCCAAAGAACAGTTCCCAAACTCCTGGATTAGATCCCAGCCTGTAACCCATTCCTGGGGATCTGTTATTCTGTATATAACCCCCCCCCCCCCCCCCCCCCCCCCCCCCGACCCCCCGGATGGATTAGATCCCAGGGTGCAACCCACTCCAGGGGGCCTGTTATCTATATTACTAAAAGTCTGATCTTGACCACTTCCTGTTGTTTTGTATATTGATTTTAGAAAAAACGCTGCCACTTACAGCTGTGATTTTTGGCCATCTTACTCAGAGTCCCCCTCCGCTGCGCAAGACAACAGGATTTTTCCCATTGATGAAAAATGAAAGAGTTATTAGTGTTTAAAAAATGTTGAGATTCTCTCTCCTGAAGGCCACGCCCCTTCCGGAGGAACTATAAAACCTGGAAGTTTTGAGTGCCGCAGTCAGTCTCTGCAAGATGGGGGAGAGAGAGGGTCACATCTCTCAGTCTGAGCTGTGAATAACACTGAACACATCTCTACTAAACTGTGAGTGGTTTTACTGACCTGCAGTGCCCTTAATGTGGTTTGAAAATATAGTTTGGAAATGCTAAAGCTGAGTTGCCTTTGGTTTGGAAATGCTAAAGCTGTGTTGCCTATGGTTTGGAAATGCTGAAGCTGTGTTACCTATTTAATGTTGCCTTGCCTAATTAAAGTTGCCTTGCCTAATTAAAGTTGCCTTGTCTTCTCTATAATTAAAAGTCTAATCTTAACCACTTCCTGTTTGCGCTTTACATTGATTTTAGAAAAAACGCTACCACATATGGCTGTGATTTTTGGCCATCTTATTCAGAGTCCCCCTCCGCTCATCAGGTGCTGAAGATTTTTCCCATCGATGAAAAATATAAGTTATTAGTGTTTAAAAAATGTTGAGATTCTCTTTCCTGTTAATCACGCCATGAAGGCCATACCCCTTCTGGTGGGAGGGAGGGACTATAAAGCCCAGAAGTGTGGGCGTGGCTCAGTCTCTGCAAGATGGAGGAGGGAGTGGTCACGACTTGCTGTCTTTAGTGGCCTTGCACCCTGCTTGAAATGGTATGAAACTTCACTTGAATTTGGTGGCTTTGCACCCTGCTTGAAGTGGTAAGAAACTGCACTTGAATTTGGTGGCCTTGCACCCTGCGAAATGAAATTTCAAGGAATAGCCGCGACTCAACTGCCAGACCACCAGCCGTGAGTGAGTGAGCTGCCAGCATAACAGGTTTGAGTGACTGAGCTGCCAGCCCAAGAATCCATTCGGCCCACAATGTTCACACTAGCCCTCTGGAAATCAGTCCCTTCAGCCCACAACACCCATACTAGCACTCCAGAAAACCCCCCACTGGCCACCAATATTGGAATTGGTGGATAGGCGGAATATTGCATTGGGGAACCAATGCTCCCGTGTGATGTTGTGACCCAACGGGTCCCACTTTGTCTAGTTCTTTATATAAACCCCCCTGAACTTTAATTGAACACGGCACGTAGACACACACACACATATTATATATATATGTATATACACACATGTATATACACACACACACATATATATAAACTCTACAGACCCTTGTATTAGATCCGGAAACCTTACCCCTTCTCACATAGAACAGAAAAGTACAGCACAGGAACAGGCCCTTCGGCCCACAATGTCCATGACGAACATGATGCCAAATTAAAATAATCTAATCAGCAAGATCCATATCCCTCCAATCCCTGCATATTCATGTGTCTAATTAACAGTATCTTAAACGCCACTATCATATCTGCCTCCACCATCATGTTCAGCACGGACATTGTAGGCTGAAGGGCCTGTGCCTGTGCTGTACTCTTCTATGTCCTGTGTAATGTGCAGGATTGTGGGGAGTGGGACTATTGGACTGCTGCTGCAAAGGGTCAGTACACACTTGATGGGTTGCATGGCCTCCGCCTGTACTTTAACCATACTGCACCTCCTCAACACCAGCCGGGGTGTTTCAGCAGCCCCGGGGAAGGGGGAACCTTATTGAAACCTACCATATAATGAATGGCCTGGATAGAGTGGATGTGGAGAGGATGTTACTAGTAGTGGGAGAGTCTAAGGGACGTACCTTTAGAAAGGAGATGAGGAAGGATTTATTTAGTCAGAGGGTGGTGAATCTGTGGAATTCATTGCCACAGAACGCTGTGGAGGCCAAGTCATTGGGTATTTTTAAGGCGGAGATTGGAGAAGGCAGGAGAATAGAGTTGAAAGGGAAAGATAGATCAGTCGTCATTGAATGGTGGAGCAGGCTGGATGGACAAAATGGCCTGATTCTGCTCCTATCTTATGGTCTTGTTTAGAGAAACAGCCCTTCAGCCCATCTAGTCCTGTGTCAACCAACGATCTGCTCAGACATTAGTTCTATGTAGATACAAGGAACATCCGGTACTGGTTTACTAAGAAATGACACAAAGTGCTGGAGCAACTCATCGAATCAGGCAGCATCTCTGCAGATGAATAGCTTTTTAGTTTAGAATAGAAATACAGCATGGAAACAGGCCCTTCGGCCCACCAAGACCATGCCAACCATTGGTCACCTGTTCACTCTAGTTCTACGTTATCCCACTTTCTCATCCACACCCTAGTGTGCTCTAGGGATAATTTACAAAGGGCCAATTACCCTACATACCCGCACATGTTTGGAATGAGGAAGGAAACCGGAGCACCCGGAGGAAACCCACGCGGTCACAGGGAGAACATGTAAACACCCTACAGACAGAGGCCGAGGTCAGGATGGCAACCGGGTCTCTGGCGCTACCCTCATGGAGCGAAGGGGCGCGCAAACTCAGCACCCCGTGTCCCTCGCCCGCGTCTCGGCACCCTTCCTCTATGGCCAGGTGTGTGTCAGGGCAGTGAGGAGTGCGGGCGGGGACAGGGAGCAGCTGTAGGGCTCATACATCAGCCCGGCTCCCTCTCATTACACGGTCGAGCACAGAATAATATCCTCCGCATTGATTTTACAGCACTGCGATTAGCTGCAGTCCGGCTCCTGCCCCCAGCTCTCTGTGGCACTGACTTAATTTGACACCGGCCCATGATTGATAACCCTCATCCAAAGCCCCACCCACTCGCACCAGGGACCTCTCATTGTCCCCACCCCGTCCTGCAGTCTCCAACCTAACGCCATGGTTCAGGCAGCCACAATAACAACAGTTAGTTTTTAAGAGACACAGCATGGAAACAGGCCCTTCAGCCCACCGAGTCCACGCTGGCCAGCAAACACCGGTTCACACACTAGTTCCATGTAGATTCAAGGAACTGCAGGTGCTGATTTATAAACGAAAATACTGGAGTAACTCAGTGGGTCAGGCATTGGAGATCAAGGATAGCTTTTTAGTTTGTTTAGTTTAGAGATATAGCATGGAAACGGGTCTTCGGCCCATCGAGTCCATACTAGCCATCAATCACCCTTTTGGGGTGGAAGATTGCAACCTTCACGTGGTCCGCCCTGTTTCGACGAATGCAATCAACCTGGCGTGCATACTCAAATAAGATCAAATAGAACAAGTTGTCCTGCAACTTTAGGCTGTCCACGTCATATGCTCGAAGAAGTATCACCCTTTAATACTAGTTCTATGTCGGTCCACTTTCGCATCCACTCCCTATATACTACAGAGGGCCGATTAACCTACTAATCTGTGTGTCTTTGCGATATTGGAGGAAACTGGAGCATCCGGAGGAAACCGATGTATTCAAGGGGGAGATCGTGCAAACTCCGCACAAACAGAACCCGACATCAGGATCGAACCCGGATCTCTGATGCTGTGAGGCAGCAGCTCTACCAGCTGCACCACTGTGCCGCCCAAATTGAAAAGACACGGACGGGGACATGAAAAGGAAAGGGTCTAGACCCACAGGCTTAACGTGAGAGGGGAGAGATTTACGAGGGATCTCAAGGGCAACTTTTTCATTCAGAGGGTAGTCCGTATCACGAATGAGCTGTCAGAAGGTATACAAGCGATTACAATTATGACATTTAAAAGCCATTGGTACAGATGCACGGATAGGAAGGGTTCGAGGGCTATGGGCCAAATGCAGGCAAATGGAACTGACTGCAAGAGGAGGTTTGAAGGGTTCCAACCTGAAACATCACCTATTCCTTTGCTCCAGAGATGCTGCCTGACCCGCTGAGTTACTCCAGCACATTGTGTTTAGCTGCCAGAGGAGGTACTAGAGGCAGGTACTATACCAACATTTAAAATACACTTGGACAGGTGCATGGATAGAAAAACGTTCAGAGGGATGTGGGCCAAATGCAGACAAATGGGACTCGCCTAAGTGGAGCATCTTGGTTAGCATGGACGAATTGGGCTGAAGGGCCTGTTTCCGTGCTAGATGATTCTATGACTATAGTTCATTCAAGAAACTCCCAGTAACTCAAATATCCCCTCTCTCTCTCCGTCCTCAAGTCCGAAGGCAGACGTGTGGTATGACTGATGCCATGCTGTTCCTTGGTGTTCTTTCATAAAATTCTGACCTGGACAGACATCTGGATAGGGAGGGTTTCGAGGGCTCTCGGCCAAATGCAGGGAAAAGGGACAAACCCAGTATGCCAACTAGGCTGGCATTGACACGATGGGCTGAAGGGCTGTTTCTCTGCTGTATATCTCTATGACTCGACCCTTGGTTAGCATGGAAAGTTGGGCTGAAAGGCCTGTTTGTGTGCTGTGAACCTTTTCATATCTCTAGTTTCCCTCTCCCTTGACTCTCAGTATAAAGAAGGGTCTCGGCCCGAAACGTCACCTATTCCCTTTTCTCCAGAAATGCTTCCTGAGCCGCCAAGTTACTCCAGTATCTTTAGCTCTGTGACTGCCCTTTGTTGGAATGGGGAATTGGGCTGAAGGGTCTATTTCCATGCAGTGTAGCGTTATGACTATGCCCTTGGTTAGCATGGAAAATTAGGCTGAAGGGCCTGTTTCCTTGTTTAGCTCTATGATTATGCCCTTGGTTAGCATGGAGAGTAGGGCTGAAGGGCATCACTTAGATCGATGCAAAATGCTGGAGCAACAGTGGGTCAGGCAGTATATATGGAGGAAAAGAATAGCTGATGCTTTGGGTCTGGACTCTTCTTCAGACCCTAAACATCACCCATCCATGTTCGGCAGAGATGCTGCCTGACCCGCTGAGTTACGCCAGCATGTTGTGTACATACTAGCATCTGCGGTTCCTTCCCACACAACTGTATCGCTCGCCAGGCATTGTCTCAATCCCACCTCTCTTTTCCAGCTTTCTCCATCCCTACCCCAATCAATTTGAAGAAGGGTCCCGACCCCTAATGTCACCAGTTCATTTCGCTCGACGATGCTAGCTGGTCGGCTGAGTTCCTCCAGCACTGTGCGTGTGTGTACATGTGCGCGCCTGTGTGAGTACGTGAGTGTGAGTACGTGAGTGTGTGTGTGCACGTCGATAACTGAAGACTGTACAGAAGCATCGGGCAGGAGGCGTGGTCGTGCTCGGCACACAATCAGCCAAAGAAATGCTGAGCCAACGCTCCAGTCCCCCAGTCGCTTGTCTGAAAAGCGCCTTGATTCAGGCAGATTTATGCAGGAACTCGGTGCTGTTATTACAAGTCGGAGCTCATTGGGAAATTGCTACATTATGTAGAGTGTCTAACAAATTGCTTATGTTGGTATAATTGGATTACAACAGCAGTGCTGTCCCAGAGGAAAGATTAGCGAAGCAAAGGCACTCCAAAGCCATGCATTTGCATTTTTTATTTCTTGCCTGTTCTCTGCCCTGTTTTTTTTTCGCTCTCCCCTCCACCAAGCTGCCTCTCGGCTCCAGCTGTCTGCTTACGGGAAGGCCCGTTCTTTGTTCCTGACCGCTGCAGCGAGCTCAGAGCTCGATGGAGAAGCCCTGTGCTCCCCTCTCAAATCCAGTCAGGCACACCAATCATCCGGGCAGGCCCCCCCCTCCACCCTCCTCCCCCACCCACCCCCTCCCTCCCCTCGCCCCCAAAAACAAAATACAAAAAAATAGCGGTAGAAAGCATTTTATCGAGACGCATCACAGCATGGTTTGGAAACGGCTCCATCCAAGACTGCAAGAAATTGCAGAGAGTTGCGGACGCAGCCAAGATCATCCCTTCCATTGACTCCATCTACACTTCATGCTGCCTCAGCAAGAAAAGCCACCAGCATAATCAAGGACTAGTCGCACCCCAATCACCCCTCCTTCTCCCCTCTCCCCTCTCCCATCAGGCAAGAGGTACAGATGTGTGAGAACGCATCATTCCAGATTCAGGGACAGTTTCTTCCCAATTGTTATCAGGCAATTGAACCATCCTATCAACAACTAGTGAGCTGTCCTGAGCTACCATCTAATCTCATTGGAGACCCTAGGACTATCTTTAATCGGATTTAACTGGACTTTATCTTGCATTAAACGTTATTCCCTTTATCCTGTATCTGTACACTGTGGATGGCTTGACTGTAATCAATGTCTAGTCTTTTCACTGACTGGATAGTATGCAACAAACTGAACCAGATTCCACCAACCTCGCTGCTCTCCTTAATATATATTGTTACCTCTTCAAAAAATTCAGTCAGATAGAATCTCCCTCCAACAAAGGCAATCCCAGCTTTTCACAGGGTACTTTTATCGTGTCCCACAGGTTATTTCCAATAACTTCCCAAACCTTGGCATTAAAGATGCAGGCCCGTTATTATTTCTGCTGCCTTAATTAAATAAAGGAACCATATTTGAACCATTGAACCACCTGTGGTCAGTGAAGATTTAAACATCTCTGAAAGGGCAATCTCTTCTAGCCCCCTATATCATCCTGGCATAGGTACTCAAAAGTGCTGGAGAAACTCAGTGGGTGCAGCAGCATCTATGGAGTGAAGGAAACAGGCAATGTTTTGGGCCGAAACCCTTCTTCAGACTGATGGGGGGAGAGAAGAAAGGAAAAGGGAGCGGGAGGTGCCTGGGGGCTGAGGGAGAGGTAGTAAGGGGAGGAGTGAGAATTCAATGTTCATGACACCAGGATGCAGACTACCCAAGCGGAATTTGAGGTGCTGTTCCTCCAATTTCTGGTGTTGCTCACTCTGGCCATGGAGGAGGCCCAGGACAGAGAGGTCGGATACAGAATGGGAGGGGGAGTTGAATTGCTGAGCTACCGGGAGGACAGGTTAGTTAATGCGGACCAAGCAGAGGTGTTCGGCGAAACGATCGCCAAGCCTATGCTTGGAAGCCCTGGGCATTTATTCATTTCTCTGTCCGCTCCCTCCACAGGGCTGCACAGTGGCGCAGCGGTAGAGTTGCTGCCTCACAGCTCCGGAGACCTGGGTTCAATCCTGACTACGGGTACTGGGTTTTCTCCAGTTTCTTCCCACACTCCAAAGACACACTCCAGTCAGAGTATTGAGTATCTAAGAGGTGATGTTAAGACGTTGATGAGACGGCATTTAGAGTATTCTGTTCAGTTCTGGGCACTGTGCTATAGGAAAGATATCATCAAGCTTGAAAGGGTTCAGAGAAGATTTACGAGGATGTTGCCAGCACTAGAGGGTCTGAGCTATCGGGAGAGGTTGAGTAGGCTAGGTCTCTATTCCTTGGAGAGCAGGAGGATGAGGGGTGATCTTATAGAGGTGGATACAATCATGAGAGGATATACCGGGTACATGCACAGAATCTCTTACCCAGAGTAGGGGTATCGAGGACCAGAGGACATAGGTTCAAGGGGAAAAGATTTAATAGGAATCTGAGGGTTAATGTTTTCACACAAAAGGTGGCGGGTGTAAGGAACATGCTGCCAGAGGAGGTAGTTGGGGCTGGGACTATCCCAGCGTTTAAGGAACAGTTGGACAGGTACATGGAAAGGACAAGTTTGGAAGGATATGGACCAAACGCAGACAGGTAGGACTAATGTAGCTGGGACGTGTTGGCCGGTGTGGGCAAGTTGGGCCGATGGGCCTGTTTCCACACTGTATCATTCAATGACACTATTAGCTTGAGAAAATTGTAACGCCCCTCCTGTGTGTAGGATAGTGTTAGTGTTACTGTTTCCGCACTGTATCTCTAAACTAAACTAAAGATGCTGTCTGACCCACTGAGTTACTCCAACAATTTGTGTTTTGTTCAAAATTCCAGCATCCGCAGTTCCTTGTGTTTCCTGGGAATTTGGCCAAAATGATGACCACCAAGAAACATCTAATACCTCTCCTTATTCAATGATAAGTTCTACTATTTCCTAATCACCTCCCAGACATCTCCAACCAACGTTAGTTCCTATAGTTTTATTTAGTTCATTACTGTCACATGTACTGAGGTACAGTGAAAATCTTTTTCTTGCGCGTTATCCAGTCAGCGAAAATTACAATCAAGCTGCCCACAATGTACAGATACAGTATAAAGTGAATAATGTTTAGTGCAAGATAAAGTCCAGTAAAGTCAGATTAAAGGTAGTCCGAGGGTCTCTAATGAGGTAGATGGCAGGTCAGGACCGCTCTCTAGTTGGTGATCGATGGTTCAGTTGCCTGATTGAGCTGGGAAGAAACTGTTCCTGTATCTGGGGGTGTGCATGTTCACATTACTGTACCTCTTGCCAGGTAGGAGAGGGAGAAGAGTCAGTGATCGGGGTGAGGATGGTGGCTTTGCCGAGGCAGCGTGAAGCGTAGATGGTGTTAATGGAAGAGAGGTTGGTTTGTGTGATGGTCTGGGCTACGTCCACAACTCTGCAATTTCTTGTGGTCATGGATGGACCCTGTACTGAACGTGTGTGTGTCTGTATGTGTGTGTGTGCATGTATTTGTGAGTGTGTGTGTGCGTTTGTGTGTGTGTGTGTGCGTTTCTGTGTGTGTGTGTGCGTTCGTGTGTGTGTCCGCGTGTGTGTGTGCATGCATGTCTGTGTGTGCATGCGTGTGTGTGTGTCCTGGGTCAGACCGGACGCAAGCTCATTACTGGCTGAGGAGGAATCGGGAAAGCGGACAATGCACCAGGATGTAAGCGGCGAACATGACAATGTGCAGCTGTAATATTTAATTAATTGCACAGATGTTCAAGAGAGATTTGATGCAATGACTGGATGTACAAGGCTGGGGGAAGGAGGGGAATGCTAACCTCATTCATTCACAGATCTGCTGCCTCGGGAACTCCCCAGTCAAATTTTTTCCCCAGAGTGGACATTTCCAACACTAGAGGGCAGACCTATAAGGTGAGAGGAGGAAACATGAAATGAGATGTATTGAGCAAGTGTTTCTCACACAGAAGGAACGAGCTACCGGTGGAGGCAGATATGATAATGGCATTTTAGAATTTTGGATAATTCCACCATGGCGGAAAAGATGCTGACTGTCTAGCCAGTGTGGGAACGCCCATGGGTAGTTGATTTGTGAATGAATGCTTAGTTTAGTTTAGATTAGAATGTGATTTTACTTCGGAGTCACGTGAGTGACTACGTGAAGAACCCACCCAGCGCGCAGGCGCGGCATTACGTCAGCAGTGCAACAGCGGCAGCAGCTGGAGCCAGGCTCTCCAGCTGCAGCATAAAGACGAGACCTCAGGTAAGTGTCTTTTTTGTTACAGAGTCGCGCTAGAGAGAATAATGGCCTCTCGCAAGCGACCAGCCAGGAGGACTGCCTGCCCTACTCCACCCGAGGACGGGTCCATAGCGGGACGGCAGCCTCTCGCAGCGGAGGAGCTTTTTCAACGCTCCCGCTCACCCGACACCGAGCCGCCCCCAGTGCTGCAGATCTCAACGCCCCGCACAGGGAGGAAGGCGACACAGAAAACCGACCGGCCGGTGTCCTCCGATGATTCGGAGGAACGGGAACACTCTCCCCCACCGAAAAGGGGAGACGCTCGGATAAGCTGCATGAGGCAGCTCCTCGAGCGTATGATCAATGAGGAGATGCGGCATCTCCCAGGAGGACGGGCTTTGGCCTCCTCCTCTCCACACCCTTCTGTACCCTCTATATTCGAGGGCAGTAAGGGAGGCCAGGACTGGGCTGGCCTATCCCAAGGGCAGGCGGAGGATATCGTCAGCATGCCGGGCGTGCCGGAAGAAGAGCTACTGGGTGTAGTGGGCCGATATGCGGCACCACCAACAACTGGGATGGTGTTGCCACCCAGAATGGCGGCAACTATAAACAGGCTGTCCAACAACCCGCTGCAGGACAAGGCTGTCCAGCAGGCCCTTGACAACTACATTGCGCCCGAAAATTGCGAGGCGCTGAGGGTCAAGACGGTAAATGGGCAGATCTGGAACCAGCTGGGGCAGCACATAAGGGCTCAGGAGGTCAAAATGCAGCGAGTCCTGAAGCTCCACTCAGCAGCCGTCACCGCCTTTGCTCGGTCCGTTGGGGATGAAGACTTGACCATACCCCAGCAGGATGCCCTCGCACTGATGTGCAGCACCACGTATGAGCTAAACAACCTACGGCGGGACAACATCAGGCCTGCCCTCAACCCAACGTATGCCGGCCTCTGTAAAGCTCCAGCGCCCGAACGACAGGCGCTGCTATTTGGTGCGGATCTGGCCAAAAGGCTCAAGGAGTTGGAAGAGGCGGCAAAACCAGTAGGCCTCATGAGGGCAGGGCCAGGACCGAGCAGGGCGAAGACACCCAGTTGGCCGCACGCCTCGGCAGCCACCAGCAGATACCGAGCTGGTGAAAGCCTGGTGACCGCCTCCCACTACCCCCAGTGCTCTTTTTTAGAGCGGGGCCCAGGGCGGAGCCGTGGGAAGATGCGCCGCCCCACCGCAGCACCAACACGGACAACCTTGGGCCAGACCCACCGGAAACGACCCCACAAGTGAACATGGAGGTAGGTGGGTCTGGTTCCTGTCAACATACACAGACAAAGGGTGTAGTATTAACAGGGGGACGTTTGAGGTTCTTCAAGCATGTTTGGTGCTCCCTTACTAACAATCAGTTTATACTCAACAGTATTAGTGGATACAAGATTGAATTCAAACCAGGCGTAGAACCGCCAGTTCAGCACATGCCCCAAAGGGTGTTCCTTCCCTCGGCAGTTGAGAAGGTAGAAGGACAAGCTGAACTTGATCGGCTCGTGGCTAAAGGCATCATAGAAATGACCACACACGAGCCGCAAGAATTTGTATCAAATATTTTTCTCAAAACCAAAAAAGATGGTGGATGTCGCATTATTATTGATCTGACATCACTCAATCAGTCTGTTGAGTATCAACATTTCAAAATGGAGACATTTGTCACTGCCAGACAACTGATCTCCAAGGGATACTACATGGCAAGCATAGATATCAAAGATGCTTACTATTTGGTACCCATTCATAAAGATTACTTTAAATATCTGAAATTTATCTGGAGGGGCCAACTATGGCAGTACCGAGCTTTGCCCAATGGTTTAACGACAGCTCCCAGACTATTTACGAAAATTCTTAAAGTGGCCATGAAGAAATTGAGAGAACTAAAACATTTAGTAGTGGCCTATCTGGACGATGTTCTCATATTAGGAAGAACACGGGAACAAGCTGTCGCAGGAGTGTTAGCCACTAAACAACTCCTTGAAACTTTGGGTTTTATCCTCCACCCAGATAAATCAATATTGGAGCCTACCACTAACATGGATTACTTAGGCTTCACTATTGACACGATTCACATGACTGTCACTCTGCCCAGAAACAAAACAGTTTCACTCATTGAAGCTTGTAGCCATTTAATTGCCACACCACAACCTAGAATACGGCATGTAGCCAGAGTTATTGGCTCTATAGTAGCAGCATTTCCGGCTGCCCAACATGGGCCCTTGCATTATCAAAATTTACAAAGAGCAAGGACTCATGCATTACGCCTTCATAGGGGGCATTATGATCGCAAAATGGATTTACCCGCTGAAGCCAAATCAGAACTTCAGTGGTGGGTTGACAATATTTGGCACAGTCACAGTCCTATCACCGTAACCAATCCTAACATAACCATTGCAACGGATGCCAGTGCTTTAGGCTGGGGAGCTACTAACTCCAAAGACAGCACAGGTGGCAGATGGACTAACTCAGAGGCATCGCTACTACAATCACTGGGCATTAACTTTTTGGAAATGCTCGCCGCCTTTTATGGGCTAAAAGCATATGCATCTGGTATGCGACACGTGCATGTTAGAATTATGATCGACAACACTACGGCAGTATCTTATATCCAGCACATGGGTGGCATTAAATCAGTATCATGCGACAAATTAACTGCTATAATCTGGCAATGGTGTGTCGAGAGACATATTTGGCTATCAGCTGCCTATTTACCAGGCAAACTAAATTTAGTGGCGGACACCAGGTCACGAAAATTCAACGACAACATCGAGTGGATGTTGGACCCAAAATTATTTGCTAAAATTATCAAGCAATATGGTACGCCAGATATAGATTTGTTTGCGTCTAGGTTAAATCACCAACTACCCATGTATGTGGCTTGGGAACCAGACCCAGAGGCAGCAGCGGTAGATGCCTTCACGCTGGACTGGGGAAATTTCTTTTTCTATGCTTTCCCTCCCTTCTGCCTCATCAGTCGGGTACTCCAGAAAATTCAGGCAGACTCAGCCTCTGGCATTCTGGTCGTGCCCGACTGGCCTACCCAACCATGGTTCCCAATGTTCCACGACATGGTGGTAGAGACACCAATGGTCCTTCAACACCACCCCCAATTATTGACTCACCCGGTAACTGGCATTAGCCATCCATGCCACCAAAAATTGAAACTCCTGGTTTCCAGATTTTGAACAGGCCTTACCGGGGATTGGGGTTATCAGACAGAACAATCACCACCATGTCGGCATCCCTGCGAGTTTCCACCAAGAAACAGTACCTGACCTTCATCAGGAAATGGGAACAGTACTGTCTGGACGCAGGGACATCCTACACGACGACTTCGATCTCGGATGTGCTGGAGTTCCTGGCCCACCTGCACCATGACCTCAAGATGAGCTACAGTGCCATCAATACGGCTCGGAGCGCACTGTCCGCATACCTCATGCCGATAGAACAGCATAGTGTGGGATCCCACCCTCTAGTCATCAGACTCCTTAAGGGGATCTTTAATACCAAACCCCCTACACCTAGATACACTCACATGTGGGATGTGAGTGTAGTTCTTACACACCTTCGAGGTTGGCCTCCGGTGGGATCCCTGAGCCTGGAACAGGCCACTTACAAAACCCTCATGCTCATGGCGCTTGTCTCAGCACAAAGGGTCCATTCGCTCCATCAGCTTAATCTGAACTACATGGTGACCACCCCAGATACCATTACTTTCACCATGCCGGGGTTGGTAAAACAAAGTAGACCAGGTACATCAAACTCCCCGTTGATCTTCCGGGCTTACCCTCCAGAACCTAGGCTGTGTGTGGTGACCCACCTTCATCATTACCTAGACACAACCCAAACGCTAAGAGGGAGAGAGAAAGCCTTATGGGTTAGCCACAGAAAGCCTTTTGGACGGGTAACCAGCCAAACATTATCCAGATGGTTGAAACAGGTCCTCAGCATGGCAGGGATTAACACAAATGTTTTTAAATCCCATTCAACCAGGGCAGCGTCCACCTCAGCGGCGGATAGGATGCAGGTTCCCCTCGACCACATCCTCAGAGCAGCGGGATGGTCAAGGGAATCGACATTCCAACGATTTTACAACAAACCGCTGATGGAACAGGACGTCTTTGCGGATACCGTTTTAAAATCCGCAATGTTATCATTTATAGCCCATGTGAGCTATTTTTGTTTTTTGTTATAGTTAATAAATATTTCTTTTATAACTAAACAAACTTGTTGGTCTCTAGCTACCACTTCCTCCCTCGATGATCTTTCGGCAGTGAGTGATATAACTGTTACACGGTTTGAAATCACAGACCTTTGAAGTCTTCACGTAGTCACTCACGTGACTCCGAAGTAAAATAGTAAGATTAAACGAGTACTTACCAGTACGAAGTTTGATCTGTATTTTATGAGGAGTTACGATGAGGGATTACGTGCCCTCCGCTCCCACCCTCATTATATAGATCAAATTCGGACTAATGTCTCGTTGGTCTTTACTATCTTTACTTCAACTAGTGTCTATCTGTGATTCCACACCGCTGCTTGGAAGTATGCCGCGCCTGCGCGCTGGGTGGGTTCTTCACGTAATCCCTCATCGTAACTCCTCATAAAATACAGATCAAACTTCGTACTGGTAAGTACTCGTTTAATCTTACTATTAAATAGGCACATGGAAATGAATGAATGAATACGTTTATTGGCCAAGTATTCACATACAAGGAATTTGCCTTGGTGCTCCACCCGCAAGTGAGAACATGACATACAGTGACAGTTAGGAATGACACATAAAACATTAAACATTAATAATGAAACATTATTGATTAAACATGCGAATTAAATGAAATACCAGAGCAAAAGGAGGCTATAGATTTTTGGTTATTGAGTAGAGCTACTACTCGTGGGGAAAAAAAGCTTTTTTTATGTCTGGCTGTGGCAGCTTTGACAGTCCGGAGTCGCCTTCCAGAGGGAAGTGATTCAAAGTACATAGAAATAGGCACATGGAAATACACATGGAAATAGGTACATGGAAATAGAGAGATTTAAATCTCATGCAGGCAGATGGGATCAGTTTAACTAGTAATCATGTTTGTCATGAACATTGTGGTCCGGAGGACTTCTTCCTGTGCTGTACTGTTTTATGTAGGAGACGTGTGCACATCTTTCATTCATTGTTCTATATCTCTCTACATCATCGTCTATATCTCCCATTTCCCTTTCCCATGAAATACAGTCTGAAGAAGGTTCTGGACCCGAAACACCACCCATTCCTTCTCTCCACAGATGCTGCTTATCCCGCTGAGATATTCCAGCATTTTGTGTCTGTACTGTTCTATGTTCTAATGCTTGCAACAGATCTGCTGCTTTCCCCAAGTGGGACTGGGATAAGTGACTAGGCCCAACGTCAAACACTGACTGCCCCCCCCCCCCCCCCCCCCCCCCCCCCCCCCCCCTTCTCCCCCATCTACACAACTATTTGAAGTCTTTAATAGCAAAATTGTCTTCCTTTGCGGTGGACCCTGCCCGGTCCATCGCAGGTACTGACCTCCCCATCATTTGAAGGGATCTGCAGGAGATGCTGCCTCAAAAAGGCAGCCAATATCATCAAAGACCCGCAACACCCTGGCTACGCTCCCATTTCATCGGGAGCCGGAAAACCGTGACCTCCAGGTTCAAGAGCAACATTTTCCCAGCAAGAGTCTAGGGACATGAGTGTTGAATTGTCATATGTTCAAATGAAGCTGTTACTTGCCGCAGTTTAACAGGCCCTTCAACACAGCAACACACTTCTCCGTGGGTTGTCACCTTGTCGTGGTGGAGAAGCTTCTGTGGCCCTGAGATCCGGGGAGCTATGCCGTGTGAAGCTATTCTCCTGGTAGGGCCACCCACGGCGGTAAGGTCGAGGGGGAGGTCCCTGACAAAGAGCAATCCAGCCAAGACCTCAATGGTGGAACAGGCGGAGGATGATGGCTGACTTTATTGGAGCGTCACAACGGCTGGGAAGGCGGATGAGGGCTGCAGCAGGAAAGGGTCCCCGGTTGTCTTGGATTCCATGCCACTGGTTCCTGACCCAGATCTGTCAAGGACCGTGTGGTGGCCGTCTGTGCACCAGTCTCCCCATGTTGTAGGGTTGCCGTCCACAGGGGCCACCCCGGTGTGGAGGCAACCCTACAACGGGCGGGGAGCATATATTACTGGCCTGGTATGATGAAGTACATAGGTGACAAAACTGAAGTCTGCACCATCTGCAAAAGCCTGACTTTCGACACATCACCAGCAGCCCTGAGTTTCCACAGTCCAACGAACTCGCCAAACGGGCCGTCCTTAACGCAAAACAACTGATGGAGCGTTCTTACGTTGCTAAATCTGACGTCTACCTGGACCTGCTCAATTTATGGAACGTTGACCGTGATCCCATACTGGGTCCCCCAGCCCAACCACTGATGTCTCATCAAGCCCGTGCTGCCCTGCCTGTACCCCAGCAGCTTCTGCAGCCACGGGTTCGTTCTCCGCCCGCAGTCCAGAAACAACTACAATACAAGCGCGATGTACAAAAACGATGCACAAGTCCAGTAAGCCACTTAAACCTCTCTCCAGTGGACAGGTTGTTCGCCTCCAGACCAACAAGGGTTATAGCCTTCTGGGTCACATCCACAGCCCTGCCAAAGAACCGCGCTCCTACCTGGTTAGCGAACACGGGGCCATTTACAGACGCAACCGTCAACATCTCCTTCCTGTGAAGGAACCACATCCTGCCACTCCGTATCCAGAGGTCTTGCGTTTTGTACACCCTCCCACTATCGGGCCGACTGCTCCACTGCCAGAGACCGTGTCCCCCGCGGCCTCTCCATGGCGTTCAGCGCCCAGCTCGCCTATGTCACGAACTCTAACCGGTGGGTCTCTGGTGCCCTCCCCGGTCACATCCCCAGTCCCCTCCCCAGTCACTTCACCGGTGAAAGGAGGAGATGCGGATTTGTACCGCACACACGCCGGACGGGTCAGCAGGCCACCCATTGGATACGGAGATTTTGTGTAACCATCTATACTTCTCCATATGCATTATTAACGTTTTGGCTGCTGTATTGTTTCGCCACCATGGATCCACGTATCTACGCATTATTTTGTTTCTACAAGGAAAGATGGAAATTGTTTGTAGACAAAAGTGCCGGAGAAACTCAGCGGGTGCAACAGCATCTATGGAGTGAAGGAAAAAGGCAACGTTTCGGGCCGAAACCTTTCTTCAGTCTGGAGTAGATTGTTTATTTCCTACTAACCAATTGTAGTGCTTGTTAGTAGTAGCTTTGCCTAAAATGCGATTTTCATGACCAAGATCTTGCTTGCATAATTCAGTCTGAGTAGCTGCTGGTTGCTGTAACGTCCTGCAGACCAAAGCTGTAAGTGGACTTTAATAAATATGTGTTGTATCTTGACGTGTGTACGACTCCACTCATTACAAAACAAAGTCACACACAGGCGTCTTCCACGAGAGGAAAGTCATACTCGTTTCGAGTGACCACCGATGATGACACAGATTGATATACAATAATCAATGATACAGACACCCCCCCACCCCCCTCACAGACTTAAGCAATAGGTGACGCGTAAGCTCGCATAATTACGTGAGTAATTCAGGCAGTTTGTAATTTCCACACCGCTGTACAATCGTCAAAACATAGAAACATAGAAAATAGGTGCAGGAGTAGGCCATTCGGCCCTTCGAGCCTGCACCGCCATTCAATACGATCATGGCTGATCATCCAACTCAGTATCCCATACCCTGCCTTCTCTCCATACCCCCTGATCCCTTTAGCCACAATGGCCACATCTAACTCCCTCTTAAATATAGCCAATGAACTGGCCTCAACTACCTTCTGTGGCAGAGAATTCCAGAGATTCACCACTCTCTGTGTGAAAAATGTTTTTCTCATCTCGGTCCTAAAAGATTTTCCCCTTATCCTTAAACTGTGACCCCTTGTTCTGGTTTCACTCAGGTTTACGCCGGAAACACACCAGCCGTGGCGGCAATGTTTACCCAAAGGCCGCTCGCCACAGAAAGTGCCCTGGATGCAGCCGGATGCTGCTGAGCCAGGTAATGCTCTCTGTGGCAGACACACAGCGTGCTGGAGTAACTCTGCGGGCCAGGCAGCATCTCTGGAGAACATGGATAGATGACGTTTCACAAAGTGCTGGAGCAACTCAGCGGGCCAGGCAGCATCTCTGAAGAACAAGGGCAGGTAACGTTTTGGGTCTAGACCCTTCTTCGGATTCTGTGAGCGATTTCGGAGAGGGCATGTGGATGGTGATTCCACCTTACTTAAAATCTGACTTACGCAAGTGTTCACGGAACGTAAGTTGGGGAGTCCCTGGACAATAAATTGATTACTGCAGTACAGGGTAACCATAATAATGCAAAACAGAAGTCTGTAGTGCAACCAAAGACACAGTCGATAGTCTGTGTACCACGTGTACATGGAGTGCGTGAGGCTGCAGCCACTGTTTGAATACCTAAAGGGGCTGCTCCTTGCCTTCTGGCTGCATTTTCCACCCACCATCCTCATCTTTGGTCACCCTGTGCGTAGGGGAGAGGGTAGGGCTGAAGATGTCCTGGTTGGGTTGCTCCTGGGCCTGGCCAAACTGGCCATCCGCGAGTCAAGGCGCCAGGCGGTGGAGGGCTCTACCCGAGATGGCTGCGTGCCCCTTTTCCGGGGATACGTCCATGCCCGGGTGGGGTTAGAAAGGGAATACGCCCTGTCCACGGGCACCCTGAGGGAGTTCCGGGCCCGCTGGGCTCCGCAGGGGGTTGAATTTATCCTCGATAAGGATTGTAACATAGTTGCATAGTCGTTTATTGTGGATATTTGTTTGTATTATATTATGGTGGTGGGTTCTGGCTTGTTTAATTGTAGTGTAAATATTCTTTTTTAATAATTGAATACATTTTTTAATTAAAAAAAAATAAGACACAGTCCATGGAAGATCACAGTTGCATGAGGTTAGTGTTCAAAAGCTTGATGGTTTCTGGGAAGAAGCTGGTCTTTGAACCTGGAGGTCAGGGTTTTCAGGCTCCTGCACCTTCTTCCCGATGGTTGCAGCGAGATGAGAGCGCGGCCAGGATGGTGTGTTCATAGGGCCAGGGACTGTGATGTACTGTCTTATTTGGGGAGTCAGTCGGCCACCTTTGTCACACTCTACCAGGGATAGGTGCCTGTATCCTGACTATCCTGAGCGACACAGACATCCACTTTACCCCACCAGGGGCATTGCTCACCAACACCAACTGACTGCCCCCTTCCCCTCATATTTATCTTGCTTGCTGCTGGGGGGCTGAGGTTATTAGATTTTTGCCGCAACCATCCATCAGCCGTACGCAAGTTAGCGCACAGGCCTGGGACCTTGCATTGGAGGGCTTGTACAATAATTAAGTAAAGGGGAGAGTTACATTTTGCTTGGAAGCTTTGAGAAATGAAGAGGCAGTCACTTTGGCAGCCTCGGTGTGAAAATTACAAGACATTTCCCACTGCCTGGGCAAGGCGATCTCATATTTTATCCAAGCCGAGGGAACCTGATTCGTAATTAGTGCTGTCATGGAGTTTTCCGATGGGCAAATAATTCATTGAACGTTTTGCTGTGAGTGGTTCTAATGGGGCGGCATACCAGAGGGCTGGATTTAAAACTCATTATGACTAACTTGCCATTAATACGGATTCAACCCACTTCGCTGATGTCACTTAGTAGCGCAGTGAATAAAGCCTAGAAAGTCACTTCGGCAGTGACTCTGCAGACAGCGGCACAGCGGGTAGTGCTGCTGCCTCACAGCGCCAGAGACCCGGGTTCAATCCTGACCACAGGTGCTGCTGGTACAAAGTTTGTATATTCTCCTTGTGACCCTATGGGTTTCCACACACACTACCAAAGACATACAGGTTTGTGGGTTAATTGACTTTGGTAAATTGTAAATTATCCCAAGAGTGTAGGATAGTGCTAGTGGATGGCTGGTCGACACGGACTCGGTGGGCCGAAGGGCCTGTCTCCACACTATCTCTAAAATCTAGTCCCAATCTCTTAGAGTTACAGAGTCATACAGCACGGAAACAGGTCCTTCAGCCCAACTCATACCAAGAAGCCTCATCGAGGCTTGTCGCATTTTCCTGTATTTGCCCCATATCCCTCTAAACCTTTCTTGTCCACGAACCTGTCCAACTGTTATTGTAGGACAAGGTGTTGAGTGGATTTACGAGGAAGTTGCCAGGACTCTAGGGCCTGAGCTATAGGTTGGGGCAGGCTCGGACTTTGTCCATTGGAACTCAGGAGGATGAGGGGTGATCTTATAAAGGGTGTGTAAAATCATGAGTGGAATGAATAGGGTGCATGCACGGAATCTTTTATCCAGAGTGGCGGAATCAAGAACCAGAAGGCATAGGTTTAAGGTGAGAAGGGAAAGATTTAATAGGAACCTGAGGGGCAACTTTTCCACTCAGAGGGTGGGTGAATATATGGAATGAGCTGCCAGAGGAGGTAGACACTGGTGGATCAGGCATCATCTATGGAGAACATGGATAGGCAAAGTCTTAAGAATAAATCTGAAGAAGGGTCCCTGGACACGGGGAGAGTGAGCAAACTCCGTACAGAAAAGCACCTGTGGTCGGGATTGAAGCCTGATCACTGGCAACAATCTCCCACTGCGCCACTGTGCCGACAATTGTTCACATCCCCGTAGTCCTCTCATTATCACCTCTTCCCCAGCCAACAATGGGCCATTGTGGGCTCCACTCTTCCTTGGTCATCTGTTGCCAGCCCTGATCTGTTCTGGCCTTTTCCTACCTCCAGTTCTACCCCCACCTTTGTCTCCGTAGATGCTGCCTGACCCGCTGAGCTACTCCAGCACTCGGTGTCTCTCTAAGGTTTACACAGATATGAGCCAAAAGGCGGGAGAGTGGGATTTGCGTAGATGGGGCATCTTGGTCAGCCTGGGCAAGTTGGGCCGAAGGGCCTATTGACTGTGAAGATGCCTTCAGGATTGTGAGAGCACAGGCTCTCGGTCCCTGCACTAAGTTGATGCTGCCTTCTCTGCCGGCTGTCTGTGTGGTTTCATTGGGTTAATGAAGAGTGCACTGCGGGTGAGTTCCGCAGGGTGAGCTTGGCAAGCTAGTCATTAGTCTCATTACCCAGCAGAGGATTCCTCTGCTCTCTGCTCTAATCAGGCCCCACTTGTTACCTGTCCCTGGAGTCTCATTCAGCCTCCTCCCTCCCCTCCCCTCCTCCTCATCACTCTCCCTCCTCTGTTCACTTGCCCCACTGCCTACCCCTCCTCTGCCCAATGCCCCCCCTCCCCTGCTCACTGCCCCCCTACACTGCTCACAACCCCCCCCCCCCCCCCCCCCCTCCCTCTACTGCCCACTGCCCAACCTCTGCTCCACCCTCCACTGGCCCCCCTCGTGGGTCAATGGCCTTCATGTTCTAAAGTCAACAATCATCTCCTTGGTCTTGCTGGTGTGAGCGAATGTGTTTAGTTTATTGTCACGTGTGTAGAGGTACAGTAAAAAATGTTCGCTGCGTGCTAACCTATCAGCAGAAAGACAATATATGGTTACAACGTACAGATAGATACATGATAACTGGAATAACATTTAGTGCAAGATAAAGCCAGTAAAGTCCGATCAAAGATTAACCAAGGGTCTCCAGTGAGATAGATAGTAGTTCAGGACTGCTCACTACTTGGTGATAGGATGGTTCATTTGCTTGATAACAACTGGGAAGAAGCCGCCCCTGAGTCTGCAGGTGTGCGTTTTCACACTTCTATACGCTTGGCCAGAGGGGAGAAGAGGGAGTGGCCAGGGTGCGACTAGTCCTTGATTAGGCTGGTGGCCTTGCTGAGGCAGCGTGAGGTGTAAATAGAGTCAATGGAAGGTAGATCGGTTTATGTGATGGTCTGGGCTGCGCCCACAATTCTCTGCAATTTCTTGCGACCTTCGATGGAGCTGTTCCCAAACCATGCTTAGATACACATAGAGCAAGCTTGTAGTTCTGGCACCATTAAATCAGATTATTAATTTCCCTCCTGTACTCTGTGATGGAATGAGATGGGCCCAAACGATCGACAATCTATGAACAATTTACAAGGATGTCGCCAGGATTCAAGGGCCTGAGCTATCGGGAGAGGTCGGCCAGGTTAGGACTCTATTCCTTGGAGTGCAGGTGAATGAGGGGTGATCATATAGAGGTGCACAAGGTAATGAGAGGAATTGATAGGGTCAATATGCAGACTCTTTTACCCAGAGTAAGGGAATCGAGAACCAGAGGACATAGGTTTAAGGTGAGAGGGAAAAGATTTAATAGGAACCTGAGGAGCAACTTTTTTTTACATAAAGGGTTGTCGGTCTGTGGATTGAGCTGTAGTTGAGCCAGGTACTATCACAACGTTTAAGGAACATTTAGACAGGTAAATGGATATGATAAGTTTAGAGGGATTTGGGCCAGCGCAGGCAGGTGGGACTAGTGTAGATGGGGCATGTTGTTGGTCGATGCGGGCAAGTTGGGCCGAGGGGCCTGTTTCCGTGCTGTATGACTCTAATCCACCTCCCACGCTGGGAGGGAAGGAGGAGGTGCCGATGAGGTCCTTGTGAAATGAATTCTGCTCCAACCATGTTAGCAGTCAATTTGACGGGATCCACATGCTGTGTGAAACGCTGAGCACCTAGCGACCACATGTTGTGTCGTAACAGATGAGCGGCTATCTGTAGTAACAGAAGTTGGCGTGGTAATCAACATTTACAACAATACGCATCAGCTTCGAGCTTTACTCTAGTTAATTACTTTCTAACTTAATGCACAGGAATGCTGGCAAACTATACTGCTGTCTTGTATTAAAACAAATTGATCTAAGAGTTATAATCCAATTTAATTTGTTTTACTTGCGACTCTAATTAAGTTTTCCCACAAAATATGTGTTATGCAACGTGATTTATCACAAAAAGCTCTGGTAAAAAAAGAGAAACAGTTAGCCACCGGCATTTGCCGATATTATATAAATTGATCCACAGTGATAATCCCAAATAATTTAATTAGATCCACTCCTAATTAATTTCAATCAAAATAAATTGTCTTCGAGATCACGTGCCGGGCAATAAAATGCATTGGTATGTTCTGCAGTTGGTTATCCTTTACAGAAGGGAGTAGCAGTGTGTCACCAAAAATATCTTTCTGCTTCATAAGCTCATAAATCATAAGAACAGAATTAGGACATTTGGCCCATCAAATCTACTCCAGCATTCAATCATGGCTGATCTATCTTTCTCTATCAGCGCCATTTTCCAGCCTTCTCCTCATAACCCCTGACTCCCATGCGAACCAAGCATCTATGAATATCTTTTAAAATATCCATGGATTTGGCCTCCACAGCCATCTGTGGGAATGAATTCCACAGATTCACCACCGTCTGATGAAATAAATTCCCCCTCATCTCCTTTCAAAAGGTACGTGCTTCAATTCTGATGCTGTGGCCTCTGGTCCTAGACTCTCCCACTAGTGGAAACATCATCTCCACATCCACTCTGTCCCGGCTTTCCCTCTTGTTAGACTTTAGAGATGCAGTGCAGAAACAGGCCCTTTGGCCCACCGAGTCCGCACCAAACAGCAATCACCCCATACACCACAACAGGTCCACGGACGATACCATCGCCCGAGCCCTACACTCATCCCTACAACACCTGAATAAGAGAGACACACACATCAGACTCCTATTCATAGACTACAGCTCTGCCTCTTATACCATTATACCATCCAAGCTCATCACCAAACTAGCGGGACTTGGTGTCAGCATTCATCTCTGCAACTGGATCCTCGACTTCCTGACCAACAGACCCCAATCAGTGAGGGTTGGGGACAAATCATCCTCCACAATAATCCTCAACACAGGGGCTCCACAAGGCTGCGTTCTCAGCCCCCTTCTTCACTCCTTGTACACCCACGACTGTGCATCCATGTACAGATCTAATTCAAATGTCAAATTCCCAGACAACACCATCATTGTGGGCCGGGTATCAAATAATAATGAGACGGAGACCAGGAAGGAGATCGAGAACCTCGTGTCCTGGTGTCGAGACAACAACCTTTCTCTCACTATCAGCAAGATGAAGGAGATGGTCATCGACTTCAGGAAGTGAACCGGTAACACATAGCCTAGTTTACATTGATGGTGCCAAAGTAGAGATGGTTGAAAACTTCATTCCTAGGAGTCAATATCACCAACAACTTCTCCTGGACCACCCATATTGAAACAACGGCCAAGAAAGCACACCACGCTACTTCCTTAGAAGGGTTAGGCAGTTTGGCATGTCCCCTACAACTCTCACCAACTTCTACAGATGCACCATAGAAAGCATTTTATCAGGATACATCACAGCTTGGTTTGGGAACAGCTCCACCCAAGACCCCATGAAATTGCAGCAAATTGTGGACACAGCCCAGGCCATCACACAAACCAACCTCCCTTCTATTGTCTCCCATTTATACCTCACGCTGCCTCAGCAAGGCCAGCAGCATAATCAAGGACGAGTCACACCCTTGGCCACTTCCTCTTCTCCCTTCTCCCATCAGGCAAAAGGTATAGAAGTGTGAATATGCACACCATCAGATTCAGGGACAGTTTCTTACCAGCTGTTATCAGGCAATTGAATCCTGCTACCACAACCAGGGAGCGGTGCTGAACTACTATCTACCTCTTTGGTGACCCTCGGACTATCCTTGATCGGACTTTGCTGGCTTTATCTTGCACTAAATGTTATTCCCTTATCATGTATCATACACTGTAAATGGATTGATTGTAATCATGTATTGTCTTTCTGCTGACCAGCTAGCAGGCAACAAAAGCTTTTCACTGTACCTTGGTAATTGTGACAATAAACTAAACTAAACACTAACATTATTCTACATATTATTATTACAACTTACCGATGCCAATTAACCTACAAACCAATATAGTCATAGAGTGATACAGTGTGGAAACAGGCTCTTCAACCCAACCTGCCCACACCGGCCAACAATGTCCCAGCTACACCAGTCCCACTTGCCTGCGCTTGGTCCATTTTCCTCCAAACCTGTCCTATCCATGTACCTATCTAACTGTTTCTTAAATGAAGGGATAGTCCCAGCCTCAACTATCTCCTCTGGCAGCTTGTTCCATGCACCACCTATCCTTTGTGTGAAAAAGTTACCCCTCGGATTCCTATTAAATCTTTTCCCCTTCACCTTGAACCTATGCCCTCTGGTCCTCGATTCCCTTACTCTGGGCAAGAGACTCTGTGCATCTACCCGATCTATTCCTCTCATGATTTTATACACCTCTATAAGATCCCCCCTCATCCTCCTGCGTTCCATGCAATAGAGACCCAGCCTACTCAACCTCTCCCTATAGCGCACACCCTCTAGTCCTGCCAACATCCTCGTAAATCCTTTCTGAACCCTTTCAAGCTTGACAATATCATTCCTATAACATGGTGCCCAGAACTGAACACAATATTCTAAATGCGGTCTCACCAATGTCTTATACAACTGCAACATGACCTCCCAACTTCTACTGTATACTCAATACTCTGACTGATGGAGGCAAAAGTGCCAAAAGCCTTTTTGACCACCTTATCTACCTGCGACTTGACATTCAAGGAACCATGCACTTGCACTCACAGATCCCTCTCCTCTACAACACTACCCAGAGGCTTACCATTTACTGTGTAGGTCCTACCCTTGTTCGATATGCAAAATTGCAACACCACACACTTCTCTGTATTAAATTCCATCAACCATTCCTCCACCCACCTGGCCAATCGATCCAGTTCCTGCTGCAATCTTTCACAACCATCTTCACTATCTGCAAAACCACTCACTTTTGTGTCATCAGAAAACTTGCTAATCTTGCCCTGTATTTTCTCATCCAATTAATTGATGTAGATGACAAGCAGTAACGGGCCCAGCACTGAAGCCTGAGGCATACCACTAATCACAGGCCTCTAGTCAGAGAAGCAACCATCAACCCTCAGCTTCCTTCCATGGAGCCAATTTGCTGTCCATTCAGCTATCTCACCTTGGATCCCATGTGATCTAACCTTCCCAGACCTTGTTGAATACCTTACTGAAATCCATGTGTACAACATCTACACCTCTGCCCTCATCGACCTTTTTGGTCACGTCTTCAAAAAAATCAATCAGATTTAGAGACACGACCTCCCACGTACAAAACCATGTTGACTATCCCTAATCAGCCCTTGCCCATCCAAATGCCTGTATAACCTATCCCTCAGAATACTCTCCAGTAACTTTCCAACTACAGATGTTAAGCTCACTGGCCTATAGTTCCCAGCATTTTTCCTGCAGCCCTTCTTGAAAAGAGGCACAACATTTGCCACCCTCCAGTCTGCCGGCACCTCTCCTGAATTTAAGGACGACTCGTAAATTTCAACCAGGGCTCCCGCAATTTCCTCTCTAGTTTCCCACAATGTCCTCAGATATATCTGATCAGGCCCTGGAGATTTGTCTACCTTCATACACGACAGTGCCTTCAGTACTTCTTCAACGGTAACACTGACTGCTCTCAAGACACGTCCAATGACTGGCCCAAGTTCCTCCGTCCTACTGTCTTTCTCCTCGGTAAATACAGAGGAGAAATACTCATTGAGGACCTTGCCCATCTCCTGTGGCACAGAGCTGACCACTTTGATTCCTGAGAGGTCCCAGTCTCTCTTTAGTTACCCTTTTCCCCCTTATGTATTCATAAAATCTTTTGGGATGGTCCTCAATGCTACCCGCCAGAGCTATCTCCTGGCATTGACTTTGGGCTCTGACTTTGACTCTGACATGGGGGGGGGGGGGGGGAAGAGGGAAGTGCAGGGGAGAGATAAGTTTTTTTGCCTTCCATCACAGCGAGGAGGAGATGCGCTGTGATGGGTGTCTGTGTAAATTGTGTTGTGTCTTGGGTCTTTTTTTTCTTGTATGTATGACTGCAGAAA
The DNA here is from genome assembly GCF_028641065.1 of Leucoraja erinaceus. Classification (NCBI taxonomy): domain Eukaryota; kingdom Metazoa; phylum Chordata; class Chondrichthyes; order Rajiformes; family Rajidae; genus Leucoraja; species Leucoraja erinaceus. Next base: position 34,457,170 of record NC_073391.1, on the reverse strand, counting down.
CAACATTTCATTTGAGCCTCTATGAGGTTCAAGTGACAAATAAATTGTATTGTATTGTATTGTATTGCATTGCCTATCTCCTGAACATGCCTACATTGAAGAAGGTCTGAAGAAGGGTCTCGACCCGAAACGTCGCCCATTCCTTTTCTCCAGAGATGCTGCCTCACCCGCTGAGTCACTCCAGTATTTTGTGTCTACCTTCGATTTAAACCAGCATCTGCAGTTCTTTCTTACACCTACGTTGAAGAAGTTCTCCCTCTGTCCATCCCCTCCACAGGTGCTGCCTGACCCGCAAGAGTTCTCCCTGGACTTTCGCTCAGGATTGCAGCATCTGCAGCTCCTTGTGCGAGGCCCCATTCCAATTCTCTGGGTCAGTTCGTCAGCAGAAGGTGGGTGGAGAGAGGGGGGTGGAGAGAGGGAGGGGGGGGGGGGGGGTCATCGCTCCTTCTCGTAAATTAAACCGCTGCACTTCCAAATAAGAACTAAATGTACTCATTATAATCGCAGGCTTAATTCTGTTCATGTGATCGCTGCGAGGATCTCTTCATCTCTGGCAACTCCCGCTCGCAACCCGTGGGGCTACTTTGTGTGACCCAGCCTTCTCTCCGCTCATTGTCCAGCGGGTCCGTCAGTCATCCTTGCAGCCTGCACCGGTCTCAGTCCAGGGGAATGAAATGATCTTTGGAAACATCTCCTTAAAACATCCGGACTGGCTGGGAACATCTGGCTGTGATCATGGTGGAGGAGTCTTACCTCTCGAACTCCGACGGGAAAATCATCGGGGTAAGCCGTCTTTCAGGAAATATATATATATTTTTTTTAATTTCCTACTTCTTAAAGTTCTTTAAGTGTTTTCAAAACTCTTTGGAAGAGCTGCTGCATTGGGTCGCGTTAACTTTATGGAATTCCCTGAACTACGACAAGACTATGCACGGGGAAACATGTTAAATATCACACAGCTTTCCCCCGTGCCGGTCAAAACGAGGAAGTTTATCGCGGTACACAAAAAAGCTGGAGAAACTCAGCGGGTGCAGCAGCTTCGATGGAGCGAAGGAAATAGGCAACGTTGCCTGTTTCCTTCGCTCCATCGATGCTGCTGCACCCGCTGAGTTTCTCCAGCTTTTTTGTGCACCTTCGATTTTCCAGCATCTGCAGTTCCTTCTTGAACAAGTTTTTCGCGGTGTCGCGTTTGCACGTGACAGTAATATACATAGAAACATAGAAACATAGAAATTAGGTGCAGGAGTAGGCCATTCGGCCCTTCGAGCCTGCACCGCCATTCAATATGATCATGGCTGATCATCCAACTCAGTATCCCGTACCTGCCTTCTCTCCATACCCCCTGATCCCCTTAGCCACAAGGGCCACATCTAACTCCCTCTTAAATATAGCCAATGAACTGGCCTCAACTACCCTCTGTGGCAGAGAGTTCCAGAGATTCACCACTCTCTGCGTGAAAAAAGTTCTTCTCATCTCGGTTTTAAAGGATTTCCCTTTATCCTTAAGCTGTGACCCCTTGTCCTGGACTTCCCCAACATCGGGAACAATCTTCCTGCATCTAGCCTGTCCAACCCCTTAAGAATTTTGTAAGTTTCTATAAGATCCCCTCTCAATCTTCTAAATTCTAGAGAGTATAAACCAAGTCTATCCAGTCTTTCTTCATAAGACAGTCCTGACATCCCAGGAATCAGTCTGGTGAACCGTCTCTGCACTCCCTCTATGGCAATAATGTCCTTCCTCAGATTTGGAGACCAAAAATGTACGCAATACTCCAGGTGTGGTCTCACCAAGACCCTGTACAACTGCAGTAGAACCTCTCTGCTCCTATACTCAAATCCTTTTGCAATGAAAGCTAACATACCATTCGCTTTCTTTACTGCCTGCTGCACCTGCATGCCTACCTTCAATGACTGGTGTACCATGACACCTAGGTCTCGCTGCATCTCCCCCTTTCCCAATCGGCCACCATTTAGATAATAGTCTGCTTTCCTGTTTTTGCCACCAAAATGGATAACCTCACATTTATCCACATTATACTGCATCTGCCAAACATTTGCCCACTCACTCAACCTATCTAAGTCACCCTGCAGTCTCCTAGCATCCTCCTCACAGCTAACACTGCCCCCCCAGCTTAGTGTCATCCGCAAACTTGGAGATATTGCCTTCAATTCCCTCATCCAGATCATTAATATATATTGTAAATAGCTGGGGTCCCAGTACTGAGCCTTGGGGTACCCCACTAGTCACTGCCTGCCATTGTGAAAAGGACCCGTTTACTCCTACTCTTTGCTTCCTGTTTGCCAGCCAGTTCTCTATCCACATCAATACTGAACCCCCAATGCCTTGTGCTTTAAGTTTGTATACTAATTTCTTATGTGGGACCTTGTCGAAAGCCTTCTGGAAGTCCAGATACACCACATCCACTGGTTCTCCCCCTATCCACGCTACTAGTTACATCCTCGAAAAATTCTATAAGATTCGTCAGACATGATTTACCTTTCGTAAATCCATGCTGACTTTGTCCAATGATTTCACCACTTTCCAAATGTGCTGCTATCCCATCTTTAATAACTGACTCTAGCAGTTTTCCCCACTACCGATGTTAGACTAACTGGTCTGTAATTCCCCATTTTCTCTCTCCCTCCCTTCTTAAAAAGTGGGGTTACGTTTGCGAGGGGAGAAAACTCGGGGGGAAAAGAAAGGTGGTGGTGGGACAAAGCCCGGCGAGTGATAGGTGGATACAGGTGAAGGGGGGGTAGTTGGTAGATGGTCGGAGTAAGTGTCAAATGCTGGAGGTGATAAGGAGACAAAAGGGTGTAAGGCGCAGAGTGGTGGAGGAGTGAAATGTAAAGGGGGAAGGGATATACAGTCTGAAGAAGGGTCCCAACCTAAAATGTCGCCTGTCTATTTCCCGCCACAGATGCAGCCTGACCCACTGAGTTCCTCCAGCAATGTGGAGATAATGGACAAATGTCATTTTGGGTTGGGACAATTCAGTTGGGAATCGGGGCAGGTACATGAATATAAAAGGTTTAGAGGGATATTCTTTTGCCAGAGCAGGTAGTTGAGGCAGGTGCAACAACAGCATTTAAAAGATAGATACAAAGTGCTGGAGTAACTCCACAGGTCAGGCAACATCTTTGGAGAAAAACAATGGGTGATGGTTTGAGTCATGACCCTTCTTCAAACGATCAGTTATCTTTGGTATAAACCAGCATCTGCGGTTACCCATCCATCTTCTCCAGAGATGCTGCCTGACCCGTTTAGTTACTCCAGCACTTTGTGCTTCTCTTTGGTATAAACCAGCATCTGCAGTTCTTTGTTTCATCGTTTAGAGGAGACTTGGACAGGTACACGGATAGGAAAGGTCCAGGAGGTTGTGGGTCAAATGCGGGCAGGTGGACGAGTTGGGCCGAAGGGCCTGTTTCGGTGCTGTATGACTATTACTTTGTCTGCATCTCCATTCAGTGAGATGGTGGCCTCACTGTCCTATCATTTCTCCAGGGATTTCAACTCCCCTACTCTCCACCGCTCCAAAGATTCGCCACCCTCGGAGTGAAGAAATTCCTCCTCACTTCTAAAGATATGCACAAAGTGCAAGAGTAACTCAGTGGGTCAGGGAACCAGTCTGAAGAACATGGACAGGTGACATGTCAGATCGGGACCCAGACTGAGTAACTTCACCAGTCCATGTCCTCCAGAGATGCTGCCTGACCCACTGAGTCATTCCAGCACGTTGTGCCTTTGGTATAACCCAGCAGCTGCAGTTACTTCTTATTACACTTTGCTCCCTTGTGCTGCCCTGTCGATGCCACGTCCCGTCCCCGTCCCCCACACCCCCCACACCACACCCAATAACATCTCAGAGAGACCTCTACGTGTCCTTCCCGTTCTGTGCTCCCCCCCCCCATTTCCAAGAATGTTATAAATAGTTTTCCTTACGATAGTTAAGTAGACATCAGTAGCTCTTGCAACGAGCCCAATTCGCAGATTGTCAAGGACTCAATTGGTCCTCTCCGAATGAAAATTGTGTAGGAATGAGAGGATTTGGGGAGTGGCAGATGTGGCAAGTGAATTGATCACATCAAGTCAGGTTGTGTAATCCGATAACATATGTGTAGGTCAATGTAGCATCTGTCACACAAGAAACTGCGAAGTCTAAATGACTACGGGGAGTCGGGAGCAGATGCCTTAACGCCCTAGAATCCTATCGGAGAGGAGATATGGAATCGCTGAAACTCTGATTAATACTTCAAAGAGCTTAGTCGCGACCTCAGGCTGAGAGGGACTTCTGTAATCGCAAGACTCGGAAAATTGGGGTTGAGTCGTGAATCTGGCAAGCGTTACTCAGTGCGTTAAACATCTGCAGTGGGGGGGATGATGGTGACACACAGCTGGCATCTTATCTCCCTCCTCCAACTTTCACCATCCGTCACGAGGCACGAGGAATGTTAGCTGTCTCTCTTCTCGCCCCCCGGTCCCCACCATCGCCCTCATCTCCCAACCTGGTGGAGGGTGTACAAGCTTTGATGGGACAGGGAGAACCCATTCGGGCCGTCGAGTAGCTTGCATCCTTCAATGGGATTGCGCCTATTTTCACACTGCAGGCAGAATCAATCCATGTTGGGAACAAAATCAGAAACAGACCATAATGTCTGTGTCGAACACGATGTCGGGTTAAACTAGTCTCCTCTGCACGGGATCCATATCCCTCCATTCCCTGCATATCCATGTACAAAGCTCAAAGTCTCCCGCGCTAAAAGGCACTGCCGTATCTGCCTCCACCACCACCTCTGGCAGCGCGTTCCAGCCCCCCACCACCCACTGTGTGAATGAACCTGCCCCGTACATCCCCTTTAAACTTTGCCTTCGTCTTTGACATTTCCATCCTGGGGAAAAATGTTCTGACTTGCTACCCTATCTATGCCTCTCACCATTTTGTATCATTTTATTTGGTCACCCCTCAGCCTCTGATGTTCCTCACTCCCTCTCTCTCTCACACACACACTCTCCCTCCCTCACTTCTCTCTCTCTCTCTCTCTCTCACTTCTCTCTCACTCTCACACTCTCTCTCTCTCACATTGTCCCCCTCTTACACACTCTCTCACGCACACACTCCCCCTCTCTCAATGATTAATACTTCAAAGAGTTTAGTTGCAACCTTGGGCTGACCCCCTCCCCTCTCTCTCTCTCTCTCTCTCTCTTCCTCTTTCTCACACACTCTCTCCTCCCCCCCCTCCCCCCGCCCTCAGCTCCCTCCTCACTGGCCGAGCCCCTACCTCCTGCCTCCCCCCCCCCCTCCCCCCCCCCCCCCCCCCCCCACCCTCCCTGGTGGAGTGGTTCTGTAGTAGGAGGCTAATGCTTGTTGTGAGGTTTAGCGGCGAGCAGCTCCGAGAACCACGTGTAAACACTGCTGCTGTGTTTGCGAAGCATTCAGAGGAAATACTTGTGGAAACTGCAAATGGGACAATTGAATTTCCTTGTCACGATCTCTAGCCCAGCAAACCCGTGAGGCCGCGTGAATGGAGACAGCCGCCTGTTGCTGCCCATCGCCACCCCCCCCCCCCCCCCCCCCCCCGCAGGCCTGCTCCCCCCCCCCCCCCCCACCCCATCCATTTTATCAGTTATCACCATGCTCTGTAACCTTCAATGACCAACGTCATTTTCAGTCCTAGAGTCACAGCACGGATAAAGGTCCTTCGATGCAACTTGCCCACGCCGACCAACATGCCCCATCTACACTATTCCCACCTGGCTGCGTTTGGCCCATATCCTTCTAAATCTTCCCTATCCACGTACCTGTCCAAACATGGTGACAGTACCTGCCTCGACCGAGATGAGGAGAACTTTTTTACCGAGATGAGGAGAACCTTTTTCACACAGAGAGTGGTGAATCTCTGGAACTCTGCCACAGAGGGTAATTGACGCCAGTTCATTGGCTATATTTAAGAGGGAGTTAGATGTGGCCCTTGTGGCCAAGGGGATCAGAGGGTATGGAGAGAAGGCAGGTACTGGATACTGAGTGGATGATCAGCCATGATCATATTGAGTGGCGGTGCAGGCTCGAAGGGCCGAATGGCCTACTCCTGCACCTAATTTCTATGTTTCTAGGTTTCTAACCTCCTCCTTGGATTTACTGGAAGAAACTTAGATTCTGGAAAGTCTATAACTCCTTGAAAGTAACAGCACAAATGGATTGAGTGGTAAATACTTGCCTTCATTGGCCGGGGCATTGAGTATAAGAGTCAGGAAGTCAGGAAGACTTGTGTCAGTTTACATTTTGAATATTGAAATCAGTTCTGGTGGCCCCATTACAGGAAGGACACAGAGGCTTTGGAAAAAGTGCAGAGGAGGTGCACCAGAATGATGCCTGCACGAGAGGGTATTAGCTACAGGGAGAGGTTGAACAGACTTGGATCAATTTCTCTTGAATGCTGGAGGATACGGGGAGACCTGATAGAAGTATATAGCATTATGTCGGGGAGAGAGTACCAAGATGGAAAAATCAAATACTCGGGTAAGAATGCAGAGGAGGTTTAGAATGTAGAAGCAAGGAACTGCGGATGCTGGTTTATTAAAAAAAAAAGACACAAAGTGCTGGAGTAACTCAGCAGGTCAGGTAGCATCTCGCGAGAACACATGGCTAGGTGATGAAGAAGTCTGAAGAAGGGTCCCGACCCTAAACGGCACCTATCCATGTTCTCCAGGGATTATGCCTGACCTGTTGAGTTTTTCCAGTGTCTTGTGTCTATTTTTGCAGAGGAGGTTTACCAGAATGACGCCTGGATTAGAGGGTATTGCTACAAGGAGAGACGGGACAGACGCATTGCTTTCTCTGGGAAGACAAGATAGAAGTATATAAAATGATGAGAGGCAAAGATGGGGTAGACAGTCAGAACCTTTTCCTCAGGGTGGAAATATCAAAATCTAGAGGGCACAGGTTTAAGTTGAGAGGGGCAAAGTTTAAAGGAGATGTCCTGGGCAGGTTTTTTTACACAGAGGGTGCTGGGTGCCTGGGACGCACGGCTAGAGTTGGTGGTGGGGGCAGGTACGATAGTGGTGTTTAAGAGACTTTTGGATTGGCACATGGATATGGAGGGATGTGGATCATGTGCAGGCTGAGGAGATTAGTTTAACAGCATCATGTTTGGCACAGACATTGCGAGCCGAACGGCCAGTTTCTGTGCAGTAAAGATCTCTGCTCCCTGTGTGTGATGCTCCCCCATATCTCGGTGATAACCATAGAACCCCCAGCACCCAACAACCCCTCGACCCCCCCAGTCCGTGAACACATAACCTCCCCAGGGAGATCCCTCCCCCCACTGTGACCCCCCACCCCTCCATCCATATAACCCACTGATAAAACGAACCCCTCCACCACCCCACTGGCTCATTCCACACCCCCACTCACTAGTAAAGACCTCTGACCACAGTTACCCCTAAACTTCAGTCCCTCCCACATGTCCCCATGTTTGAACTTCCCCCCTCAATGGGTCCCCCTCTCCCACGTCCCCTCTGGGGTCAGTCAATGCCTCACTTTTTTCAGCCAGGGTCCCCCCAGGGGGGGGCGCTCTCTGCAAAGCCCGACGCGACCTTCCGGAAGGTACTTAGTTCTGGTGTGGCGGTGCTGCAGTGACCTCTCCCCTCTCTCTATTTTGTTGACTCCTTCCTATAATTACCTGACCTGTACCCCTGCTCCTGGCTGCCCTCCTCATGCCTTGTGCTTCGGCATTCCTCCATTCCCTACGGACTTCAACATCTCGCTGTCCGTCAACCGACAACCCCCCCCCACAGGCAAATCCAACCACCCCAGGGAGATCCCTCCCCCCCCACTGTCCCACCCAGCGGCGTGTCCCCTCTCCAGCTGTGCCCTCTGACCACAGCACGCTGAGCCCTCTCCCCAGCTGCGCCCTCTCTGCCCAGCTGGGTGTCCCTCAATGCCTCAGCTGTGTCCCGGGGTGCGGGGGGGGGGGGGGGGGTGTCTGCCCCTCTGCCTGGCCTGTGTCCCCTCTCCAAGCCGACGCGACCCCCTCTCGGTGCTGCAGACCTTCCCCCCCCTCTCCAGCTGTGTCCCCTCTCCACCTGTGTCCCCTCTCCAGCTGTGTCCCCCTCTTCAGCTGTGTCCCCCTCGGATACAACCTGGCTGTCGTCCCCCCTCCAGCTGAGCTCGTCCCCCTCTCCAGCTGCGCCCCCTCTCCAGCTGCGCCCCCTCTCCAGCTGCGCCCCCTCTCCACTGCGCCCTCTCTCCAGCTGTGCCCTCTCTCCAGCTGTGCCCTCTCTCCAGCTGTGCCCCCTCTCTCCAGCTGCGCCCCCTCTCCAGCTGTGCCCCCCTACAGCTGTGCCGCTTCCAATGCTGTGCCCCCCTCCAGCTGTGCTGTGCCCCTCTGACCGTGCGTCCCCTTCTCTAACTGCGCCCTCTCTCCAGCTGTGCCCCCTCTCCAGCTGCGCCCCCTCTCCAGCTGTGCCCCTTTCCAGCTGCGCCCCCTCTCCAGCTGTGCTGTCTCCAGCTTCCAGCTGCGCCCTCTCTCCAGCTGTGCTGTCTTTCCAGCTGACCTATTTCCGCGCCCTCTCTACACTCCGCAGTGGGTGTCCCCTCTCATACAGCTGTGCCCCCTCTCAAGCTGTCCCATCTACACTCGTCCCCCTCTCCAGCACTGTATCCCCCTCTACAGCTGTGCCCCCTCTACCCAGCTGTGCCCCCTCTCCAGCTGTGCCCCCTCTCCAGCTGTGCCCATTCTCCAGCTGTGTCCCCCCCTCCTCCAGCTCTCATGCATATCTCTCCAATTTATTTTTAAAGGACCAAGTGCCTCCGCACTGTACTGGAAGCTCATTCCACACTCTACGCCTCTCTGAGTAAAGAGTTTCCCCTCAGTACCCCTATACTGCTGTCCCTTAATTCTGAAACAGTCCCCTTTGGCCCTATTTGACCAACTTGTCCTACATCAACTCTGTCTATCCCTCTCATCATTTTAAAGACCTCTATCAAGTCCCCCCTTAACCTTCTGTGCTCCAGAGAATAAAGACCTAACCTATTCAACCTTTCTCTGTAACTTAGTTGTTGAAACCCAGGCATGTTGTGTGTCCACAGTACATTAAAGATTTCTACAACGAGACCATCCAGGAACGGTACAATCACACCATATCGACCCACGGCCTGGTGTTACTGTACTCTGTCACCGTCTCCATCTTCGCCGTGGGGGGCATGTTCGGGGCCCTGCTGGTGGGGCTGCTGGTCTCCAAGTTTGGTCAGTAAGTATCTGGCTCACCGCTGCCTCGCCCGTGACAGTCAGAACCTTTCCACAGACTCCCTGCAGCAAACACTCCCAAAGAGATGGAAAGACTTCAGAGAAGATTTATGAGGATGTTGCCAAGACTCGAGGGCCTGAGCAACAGGGAGAGGTTGGGTCAGGGTAGGTCTTTGGTCTTTGGAGCGCAGGAAGCTGAGGTGCCATAAAATCATTAGTGGAATAGATCGGCTGAATGCACAAGGGTGTTTTACCAAGGGCAGGGCAGGGAAATCTTGAGGGGTAACATTTCCACACAGAGGGTGTCGTATATAGGGAATGAGCTTCCATTGGAGGTAATTGAGGCAGGTACTATAACAACATTTAAACAACACATGGTGTTAGCTTTAGTTTTAGCAGAGTATGTCATAAAGCTGGAAAGAATGTGAAGATTTATGAGGATGTTGTCAGGACTCAAGGGCCTGAGCTATAGGGAGAGGTTGGGCAGCCTAGGACCTTATACCTTGTACAGGAGGCTGTATAGACGTTATAAATAGGGGTGACCTTATAGAAGTGTATAAATCGTGAATGGAATAGAGAGGGTGAATGCACAGGTTTTTACCCAGAGTGGAGAAATCGAGAACCAGAGGACATCAGGTTAAGCTGAGAGAGGACAGGTGGGGGAACAGTGAATGCAGTAGATGAAGTTAGATGACGTGCACTCTCTCACCTGGAATTGTGGGAGAAATTAGTGCGTATCCAGGTGGGACGCAGGGAAGAGGGGGGAGAATACGTCTGAAGAAGGGTCCCGACTCAAAACATCACCTATCCATAAGATAGACACAAAATACTGGAGTAACTCAGCAGAACAGGCAGCATCTCTGGAGAGAAGGAATGGGTGACATTTCGGGTCAAGGCCCTTCTTCTAACACATTTTGTCAACTTTAACCATGTTCTCCAGGGGTGCTGCCTGACCCACTGAGTTACTCCAGCATCGTTCCCTTTCTACTGTACTCCCATTTCTCATTCTCTTCTATCTCACCTCCCTCTCTTCCTCCTCCTCTTTCATTCCCTCCCTTCCTCCCTCCCCCTCCCTTTTTTCAGATTTGGGGACTCTGGCTAATCCTCAGAGCTCAGTCAAAGGTGGGAGAGCCATCAGATCAGAACCATGGGTGATGTTAAGGTGGGCGCAGGGAGTTCCTCCTCGTTCTTCCTCATTCAGAGTTGGGTTTGGCCATTGGGAGTTGGGTTTGGCTATTGGGGGTTGGATTTGCCATTGGCGTTTGGTCATTGGGGGATGGGTTTGGTCACTGGGAGATGGGTTTGGTCATTGGGGGATGGGTTTGGTCATTGACAGTTGGGTTTGGCCATTGGGAGTTTGGTTTGGCCATTGGGAGTTGGGTTTGGCCATTGGGGGATGGGTTTGGGGGTTTGGTCATTGGGGGATGGGTTTGGGGGTTTGGTCATTGGGGGATGGGTTTGGGGGTTTGGTCATTGGGGGATGGGTTTGGGGGTTTGGTCATTGGGGGATGGGTTTGGGAGTTGGGTTTGGTCATTGGGAGTTAGGGTTGTTTGTTGGGAGTTGGGTTTGGTTTGTAAGGGTTGTGTTTAATCATTTAGGGTTGGGTTTGGTCATTGAAGATAGATACAAGTGCTGGAATAACTTGGCAGGTCAGGCAGCATCTCGGGAGGAAAAGATTGATGATGTATCGAGTTGAGAGTTGAGCTCAGGTCATTGAAGCTGGGATTCAGACATTGCGAGTTGGGTTCGGGCCATTGTGACTCATTGAGCCACTGTGTGTGCATGTGCGATCCTGTGTCTCCCATTGACCACGTCTCCCTCTCATTGTCAGGAAGAGCACGCTGGTGTACAGCACCCTCCTGGTGTTCCTGGCCGGGCTACTGATGGGCCTCAGCAGGATACTCCGCTCCCCAGAGATGGTGATACTGGGCCGCTTCATGACTGGCATCCACTCAGGTAACCGGGGAGTCCGACGATCGCTGGGGACACACACACACACACACACCACCTCTTCACCTGGACAAGGGAGCGTGGCAAGGAAGGAGAGCTTTCGGTTTAGTTTTATTATTGTCACCTGTACAGAGGCACATTGTTTTGCATGCTATCCAATTATATAATACTACACATCAAGCTAAGTGCAATAGGCAGAGCAAAAGGGAAGATACAGAGTGCAGAATATAGTTCTCAGCATTGTAGTGCTTCAGACACGGTCCAATATCCACAATGAGGTAGAGGTGAATCGGACAGTTCCCTCGCTTATGGAAGAATTGTTCAGAAGCCTGATTACAAGGGGAAGTAGGAATGAAGGAAGGAAGGATGTGCAGAGGGATGGCGAGTTAGGAAATCAAAAGGGAAAGTACACAACTAATGGCAAGATCTTTAACAGCATTGATGTACAAATTCTGTGCCAAACGTAGCAATGTTACAAAATTTTGAGATTTAAAAAATCAAGTCTGTAATTTATCCCATCAGATAAAGCATAACAATAAGTTTAATTTGACACCTAATTCACTTTCATATCTCAAGTAATAAAAAAGTTATGGCCATTTTCATACTCGGACATTAGCATCTTGTTCTCTATTGATCTGACATAACAAAAAAGCTGTGATCGTGGACAGTCAAAAGCCCATCCCTCCATACCTGAATGAAATTTTCAGTTATCATATCCATGTGCCTATAAAAAAACCTGAAATTAAAGCATATAATTAGTTAGTTACCCAATTGTAGCTAATTTCAAACTTCAATTACTAGATAGCTAAACATCTATAACATTTTAGACACCCACTTTTTATAGATCTAAACATCTATCCATTTCCATTTTTTTAAATAGCCCAAGTGTCCAAATAATATTCACAAATAATTCACAATGAAACATGATTTTTAAATCTCATTTACATCAATTTATCCAAATGGAAGGAATTTAGTGTTCAATTGCTGTAAAATTAAAGTCCCCTAGTGGGTTCCACGCGCTGGTTTAGAACGTTCACAGCGCATTTGTGCCCTCAAGTGCCCAGAAAAATACTGCGGGATATAAAGAGCCCAAAATGTCGCTATAGTAAACTTTATATACAGGGTTTGCCCCATTTAATGTAAAAACAGGTACTACCATTGTTTGCTTTTAAAACCCTGGGGCTGCGTTGTCTGTTTTTTTAAACTCACCTTATCGCCATAAAAACTACCTTTTGCGACGGGGTCTCTAGCGATTTTGTTTAATGATTTACTATATTTTCGATTGCAACACCCTGATCGCGTTTTAAACCCGCCCCCCTCTAAAAGCGCCAAAAATTGTGGCAGATGTCAGCCACGATTCCCATACCTACCAAAGTTCTACCAAGACCAACTCATAACATGTGGTCCATTATTTGCATATCCATGTGCCTATTCTTGACACCACTATTATCTTTCCACCACACCCCTGCCAGTTCCAGGAACCCACCATGTAAAAATTCCCGCACATCTCCATTTAACGTTGTCTTTCTCACCATCGCTATGCCCTCTAGTAGTGTTTCCAAGTGAGGAAAAAGAATGTCTACCCCATCTCAAAGTTCAAAAACTTTAACACAGTAGACATTGAAATTAACATACCAAAATGCAAAATAGACAGACAACATACCAATAAAAATAGACAATAGACATTACATTATTTAAAATATTAAAATATTCACAGTGTGCCAAAATGTAGCAAAAACTTTGAGGTATTTTAAAAAGGGTGCAACAATGAAAGGTGCAATATAGAAAAAGTGCAAATTTCATACTGGAGACATTGAGCCAAAGTTATTTTCACAGTTTGTTTGTCTTTGTTTGGGTACTATTCATGGAATTTTCTGAAGTCTGTTGAGTAGTCTGATGGCCTGAGGGAAAAAGCTGTTTTTGAATCTGGTGGTTTTGCTCCGCATACTGCGGTAGCGCTTACCGGAAGGTAGGAGGGTGAACAGTTTGTGTGCTGGGTGGGTGGTGTCTTTGATGATAGGTTGGGTGGTCGGGGAAGGGTGATGGAGGGGAGAGTTAACCCGTGGTTTGGCTGGTCCCTGGGGAGAGTTGGAGGTGGGTAGAGGGGAGATGGAGGTGACAGGGCGAAGGGGGCGGAGTGTGGGTGTGACACCAGGCTCGCTGCCAGCTAACGGCCATCTCTCTCTCTCTGTCTCCAGGTATCTCGCTCAGCGTTGTCCCCATGTACCTGGGCGAAATTGCCCCCAAAAACCTGCGGGGATTCCTGGGCCTGATCCCCACCATCTTTATCTGCCTGGGAGTGTTTGCTGCACAGGTGCTGGGTCTGAAGGAGGTCTTGGGACAGGTGAGCAACCATTGGCCATGGGGATTGAGTCATGGAGTCATCCAGCATGGAAACGGGCCCTTTGGCCCAACTCCTCCATGCCCACCAAAGATGCCCCATCTACCCTCGTCACACCTGCCTGCTTTTAGCCCTTAACCTCTCAACCTTTCCGATCTGTGTACCTGTCCCAATGTTGTTTACATGTTATTACAGTATCTGCTTTAACTACCCCCTCTGGCAGCTAATTCCATACACCCACAACACTGTTGCCCCTCAGGGTCCTATGAAATCTTTCTCCTCTCACCGTAAACCTATGTCTCATGGTTCTTGATGTAACTGTGCTGAGTAAAATACTCTGTCTATTCCCCTTGTGCCTGTCTATTCCCCTTGTGATCTTATACATCTCTATGGGGTCACTCCTCATCCTCAGGCGCTCCAAGGCATAAAGCCCTATTCTGCCCAACCTCTCTCTCTCTCTCTCACCTCCCTCTATCTGTGCCCCTGGTGTAACGTGTGCCCGTGTCTGCCTGCAGGAGGAGTACTGGCCACTGCTGCTGTCGGTCATCGTACTGCCAGCCCTGGTGGAGCTCTGCTTCCTGCCCTGGTTCCCGGAGAGCCCACGTTACCTGATGATCCAGAAGGGGGACTACGATGCCACCGTCCAAGGTGGGAGATGAGTGGGGCGGGAGTGTAGAGGCAGGGGGGGGGGGGGGTGGGGGGGGGGGGGGGGGGGGGGGGGGGGGGGGGGGGGGGGGGGGGGGGGGGGGGGGGGGGGGGGGGGGGGGGGGGGGGGCGAAGGGCGTGGGGGTGGAGGGCGAGGGGTGAAACAGTGACTGGGGGGGATTCTGTCACAAGAGTGAACATCCAGCTCTCAAACTCCAGAGATATTTATGACTTTACAGGGATAAATATTTATACATTCATAAACAAGGAACTACAGATGCTGGTTAATACTCAATAGGACACAAAGTGCTGGAGTAATTTAGTGGGTCAGGCAGCAGCTCTGGAGAGCGTGGATGGGTAACCCTTCTTCATTCTTTAGATACGTCACCTATCCATGTTCTCAAGAGATGCTGCTTGACCTGCTGAGTGACTATAAATGACTATCTATTAAACTCTGTTTTCTGACCCTCAGCGACACCTCTCCATAGTGATGGAGGGGGTGAGGGTCACGAGCAAGAGCAACTTGTCTTCCATCGGTCTAGTTCAATTTAGTTCATTGTCACATGTACCGAGGTACAGTGAAAAGTGTTTGTTGTGTCTTATCCAGTCAGACTATACATGATTACAATCAAACCATCCACAGTGTACAGATATAGGATAAAGGAATAACATTTAGTGCAAGCTAAAGTCAAATTAAAGATAGTCCAAGTGTCTCCAATGAGGTAGATGGGAGGTCAGGACACCTCTCTAGTTGGTGATGGGATGGTTCCGTCACCTGATAACAGCTGGGAAGAAACTGTCCCTGAATCTGGAGGTGTGCGTTTTCACACTTCTGCACCTATTGCCTGATGAGAGAGGGAAGAAGAGGGAGTGACCGGGGTGAGACTGGTCCTTGATTACGCTGGTGGCCTTTCCAAAGCAGCGGGAAGTGTAGATGCAGTCAGTGGAATGGAGGTTGGTGCTTGTGATGGTCTGGGTTACGTCCACAATTCTCTGCAATATATCGCGGTCTTGGATGGAGCTGTTCCCAAACCGTGCCGTGATGCGTCCTGATAAAATGCTTTCCACAGCGCATCTGCAGAAGTTGGTGAGAGTTGTTGGTGACATGCCAAATCGCCAACGTCTTCTAAGGAAGAAGAGGCGTTGGGGTGTGTTCTTCGACATTGCTTCGATATGGGTGGTCCAGCCACGATATGGGTGGCTGGTGATATTGACTGGCCAGTGGCCAACTAGCCAGAGTGGGGGGAAGAAATAGCTCTGGTCATCTGGGACATTGAAGGGTCACGTTTGGCCAGTAGATGTGTCACCCAACTACAGGAGGATTGGCACTAATTGGAAAGGGTGCAGAAGAGATTCACCAGTACCTGGGCTTGTGGGCTTGAGTTACAGGAAGAGGTTGGATAGACGGGGGCATTTTACTGTGGAGCTTAAGAGGCTGAGGGGTGACCTCATTGAAGTGTACAAGATCGTGAGTGGCACGGATAAAGTGAATGCCCACAATCTTTTTCCAGGGTTGAGGATTCTAGAATAAGAGGGTACAGGCTTAAGGTGAGAGGGGAGAGGTTTAAGAAGGACCTCGGGGGGAACTTTCTCACTCAGAGGGTGGCTCGTATCTGCAACGAGTTTCCAGAGGAAGCTACAGAAGCGGATACAATTGCAACTGTTAAAAGACATTTGGACAGATATATAGATAGGAAGGGTTTCATGGGGGATTACAATGCACAAAGTGCTGGAGTAACTCAGGGGCAGCATCACTGGAGAACATGGATAGATGATGTTTCTGGACGAGACCCTCCTTCAGACATTGTAGTAGGGGTTAGAAAGATAGAACAAATGGCAGCACAGTGGTAGAGTTGATGCCTCAGTGCCAGAGACCCCGGTTCAATCTTGACCTTGGGTGCTGTCTGTGTGGAGTTTGCACGTTCTCCCTGCGGCTGCTTGGATCTCTTCCGAGTGCTCTGGTTTCCTCCCGCACACTAACGATGTACCAAAGTCTCTGTGAATTGCCCCTAGTGTGCACTGAGTGGTTGAGCAAGTGGGATAGCATAGAACTTGTGTGAATGGGTGATTGATTTTTAGTATGGACTCGTTGGGCCGAAGGGCCTGTATCTATGCTGTAATTACTATCACCATATTTAAGTAACATTGGGACAGTTACATGGATAGGATAGGTTTAGAGGGATATGGGCCAAAAACAGGCAGGTGCAGGTGGATCCAGTGTAGGTGGGGCATGTTGGTCGGCTCGGGCAAGTTGGGCAGAAGGGCCTGTTTCGGTGCTCTATGACTCGATAATACAGCCAAATGGGACTAGCCCAGTCTGACAACTTGGTTAGTATGGACAAGGTGGGCCGAAGGGCCTGTTTCCATGCTATACTGTTCTGTGACCCTATGTGATCCTTCTAGCACTGAGGTGGTACCGGAGTAAGGACAACACGAACATGCAGGCGGAGATCGAGGAGATGCAGGAGGAGCAGCGTTCCCTGTCCTCCATTAAGACCATCAGCGTGTGGCAGCTGATGGCCGACCGCTCCGTCCGCTGGCAGCTGGTGTCCATCATGGTGGTCAACGTTGGCATGCAGCTGTCCGGGATCGACGCGGTGAGTGGCACAGGAACAGACGCCCGGGCTTGAGGGAGCTTCCCTGGGATCTGTAGAAGGGGCAGGCTCGGAGGTGAGGGAGGTCCATCCATCTATCAGATGGGCGGGTTTGGACAAAGCAAGGGTGTTGTGTGCAAGGGACTGAGCTACAGGGAGATGTCGGGCAGGCTAGGGCTTTATTCCATGGAGCGCAGGAGGCTGAGGGGTGACCTTATGGAACAAGCCTTAGTTAAGGAATGTACAGTAACAACATTCAAAAGACACCTAGCTTTAGTTTCATTTTTCGAGAAGGATGTCATTAAGCTGGAAAGAGCGCAGAGATGATTTACGAGGATGTTTCCAGGACAAGGTCCTGATCTACAGGGAGAGATTTTGCAAGCTCAGACTAACCCTAACCAGACTGATTCCTGGGATGTCAGGACTTTCATATGAAGAAAGACTGGATAGACTCGGCTTGTACTCGCTAGAATTTAGAAGATTGACGGGGGATCTTATAGAAACTTACAAAATTCTTAATGGGTTGGACAGGCTAGATGCAGGAAGATTGTTCCCGATGTTGGGGAAGTCCAGAACAAGGGGTCACAGTTTAAGGATAAGGGGGAAATCTTTTAGGACCGCGATGAGAAAAACATTTTTCACACAGAGAGTAGTAAATCTGTGGAATTCTCTGCCACGGAAGGTAGTTGAGGCCAGTTCATTGGCTATATTTAAGAGGGAGTTGGATGTGGCCCTTGTGGCTAAAGGTATCGGGGGATATGGAGAGAAGGCAGGTACAGGATACTGAGTTGGATGATCAGCCATGATCATATTGAATGGCGGTGCAGGCTCGAAGGTGCTCCTACACCTATTTTCTATGTTTCTAGGAGGCTTAAAAGGCATTGGGACAGGTACATGGATGGGAAGGTTTAGAGGGATATGGGACAAACATTGTATGGTGTAACATCATAGCAAGGAACTGCAGATGCTGGTTAGTACCGAAGCTAGATTCAAAGTACTGGAGTAACTCAGCGGGTCAGGCAGCATCTCTGGAGAAGATGGTGAATCTTTCCTCTTGCCAAATTCATCAGGGATGCCGCCTGACCCGCTGAGTTGAAAACATAGAAAAATAGGTGCAGGAGTAGGCCATTCGGCCCTTTGAGCCAGCACCACCATTCAATATGATCATGGCTGATCATCTCAGTTACTCCAGCACTTTGTGTCTATCTGTGGGGAAATGGGACCCGTTTAGGTGGGTCGGCACGGGCGAGTTGGGCCGAAGGGTCTGTTTCCGCGCTGCACGACTCCACGCCTCGTCATTTGCTGAGCAGCTTGAGCGACTGACGGATGTGCTTGCCTTTCAGATTTGGTTCTACACCAGCATCATATTCAAGCACTCGGGGATTCCCCAGCCGTACATCCAGTACACCACCGTGGGCACGGGGGTTATCGAGGTCGTGGCAGGGCTGGTCGGGGTGAGTTACGTCCACAGACCACGGCAGGTTGAGCAAGGGGCAAGACCGTCCACTGGTCATACTGACCAAAAACAGAATCATTACAGCAGCCGCAGCATTGCAGGTCACAGAGGAAACAGACCCTTCGGCCCAACTTGCCCATACTGGCCAACATGTCCCAACTACACTAGTTCCACCTGCCCATGTTTTGGCCAATATCCCTCCAAACCCGTCTAACTGTTTCTTAAACATTGGGATAGTCTGTGCTTCAACTACCTGGAATTCTCTGCCACAGATGGTAGTTGAGGCCAGTTCATTGGCTATATTTAAGAGGGAGTTAGATGTGGCCCTTGTGGCTAAAGGGGATCAGGGGGTATGGAGAGAAGGCAGGTACGGGATACTGAGTTGGATGATCAGCCATGATCATATTGAATGGCGGTGCAGGTTCGAAGGGCCGAATGGCCTACTCCTGAACCTATTTTCTATGTTTCTATGTTTTTCTACCTGCTTAAGCACCTTGATCCAAGTACCCATCGCCTTTAGCCTCAGATCCACCCCTCAGATTCCTATTCAATCTTTTCCCCCATCACCTTAAACCTACGTTCTCCGGTCCTCGATTCACCTGCTCTGGGCAAGAGACTCTGGCATGCATCTGTAAACACAGTACTCAAAAATAATATAGTAACCAAAAAAAATGCAATAAATTCCAAAAAGCAACATTATTGCAAAAACTCCAAAGTCCTTTTAGTGCAAGCAAGACAGTTTGTAGTTGATAGTTTAGATCATGTGGTTTAGTTTTAGTGTAGTTTACCGTCCCGTGTACCGAGGGTACAGTGAAAAGCTTTTTGTTCCACGCTAACCAGTCATGGCTACAATCGAGCCGTCCACACTGTGCACGTACAGAATAAAGGGAATACCATTTAGTGCAGATAAAGTCAGCTAAAGTCTGAATAAAGAGAGTCCGTGTGTCTCCAGCGAGCTAGATGGGAGGTCAGGACCGCTCTCTAGTTGGTGATAGGATGGTTCAGTTGCCTGATAACAGCTGGGAAGAAACTATCCGTGAATCTGGAGGTGTGCGTTTTCACACTTCTGTACCTCTTGCCTGAGGGGAGAAGAGGGAGTGGCCAGGGTGAGACTGGCCCTTGATTATGCTGGTGGCCTCACCAAGTCAGCGTGAGGTGTAGATGGAGCCTGTGGGTGAGAGGTTGGTTTGCGCGATGGTCTGGGCTGCGTCCACAATTCTCTGCAATTTCTTGCGGTCTTGGATGGAGCTGTTCCCAAACCGAGCTGTGACGCAGCCCGGTAAATTGTTTTCTCGGGCTTGTGGTGTTCAAGACCCTGATTAGTTGTTGGGAAGAAAGTGTTCTTGTATGTGGAGGTAACGGCCCCAACGCTGACCAGAGGTCGGTGGCAGAGAGGAGGCAGCCATGCCCAAGAGCACTGGCATTGTTCAGTGGGTCTGGCAGCCTCTGGGGAGGGAGATAGAATAAGGGGAGAGGCTGAATGGGTTAACAGAACTGTACAGCACAGGGCAGGCCCTTCGGCCCACAATGTCCATGCCGAACATAATGCACCATGACCCACATCCCTCCATTCCATATCAATGTGTCTATCTAAAAGCCTCTTCAACGCCACTATCGTATCTGCCTCCACCCCCCCTGGCTGTGTGTTCCAGACACCCAGCACCCTTGCATTCTATTTTTCCTTCATTTCTCACTCTCCTTCTTGGAATCACATCTTGATTAGTGCGGGTGTCGGAGGTTATGGGGTGAAGGCAGAAGAATGGGGTTGGGAGGGAGAGATAGAACAGCCATGATTGAATGGCGGAGTAAACATGACGGGCCGAATGGCCTAATTCTGCTCCCATCAACATATTCTCCCTCCGTTTCTCCCAGCTTTTCCTCTCGTTTTCATCCTTGGTTTCACCTTTTCCTTTCATTGCTCAACATTTTTCCTTCCATTCTCTCTCCTCCTTTCTTCCATTTTTTTTTCTCTCTCCCTCTCCCTCATCTTTCTTTATTTCCTTATCCTCTCCCCTTTCTCTCACCCTCTCTCCCTATTTTTCTCCCTCTCTCTCTCCCCTTTTTCTCTACCCATGTCCTCTCTCCCACAGCAACACCCCTCTCTCACTCACCCTGCTCTTTTTCTTTCTCTCTATCTCTTCCTCCCTCTCTCATCGCTTCCTCCCTCTCACCCCTCTCTATCCCCTGCCCCATTTCTCTCTCTCTCTCTCTCTCTCTATTCTCTGCTCCTCTCTTCATTCCTCTCCCTCTCCCTCTCCCTCTCTCTCTCTCTCTCTCTCCCTCTCTCCCCTCCCTCTCTCTTTCCTCCCTTCCCCCCTCCCTCTCTCCCTCTCTCTCTCTCTCTCTCTCTCTCTCTCTCTCTCTCTCTTTCTCCCTCACTCCCTCACTCCCTCTCCCCCTCCTCTCCCTCCCCTCCACCCTCCCTCCCTCTCTCCCTCCCTCTCTCCCTCTCTCTCCCTCTTCCCCCCTCCCTTCCCTCCCTTCTCCCCCCCTCCCCCCCCCTTCCCCCCCTCCACCCCCCCCCCCACCCCTCCCCCCCCCCACCTCCTCCTCCCCCCCCCCAGTAGATACCCCCCTCTCTCTAATGGTTAGCTTGGCCAAAAGGTGACTCTTCCCTGCACGCTGTTCCCTGCAGTAACTGGGCCACAAGGGCCGCGCGCTATATAACATTGAATGAGGCCGTCTGACAGCTAAAGAGACTGATGCCAGGGGTCTGGATCCCGGGAGTGAGATTGGCGGGTGCATTTTTGCGTTTAATAAACCAAAGTGGGCGTGGGCTTGGGCCGGAGAGCTCTCTCACTCTGAGCTAAGACTGCAGACCTGACGTGTTGGCAGATGTAAGCCCCTTACATGGCCTGGGCTTTAACCTCAGTCTGCGCAGTAACTCAGGGAAACTGGAAGTCTTGTCATCATTATCGGCCCGGGGTGTCCGATCCAATGTTCCCCAGCAGAGTTGGAGGATTAGTTTGTAAAATTACAGCCATTTGTTACAGCTCTCTCTCCAGCCCTCCTCCCCCCCCCACCCCCCCCCCCCCCCCCCTCCCTCAACTCCTGGTCCCCCCCCCCCCCCTCCCCCCCCCCCCCCTGCTGCTGAAACTCATCTCACACAAACTGTAGGGGTCCACTAACGTTCCGAGCCTGTCCTGGTGAATTACTGCCGGCAAGCGGGAGCACGAGAACAGAGCACGGAGACCAGGCCTTTCGGCCCACAACAAGTCTCCTCTCCACACCACATTGGAACATGGAGCAGGTCAGCACAGGATCAGGCCCTTCGGCCCACGCTGTCTATCCCAGCCGAACGTGATGCCAAGACAACCTCTCCTCTGCCTGCCCGTGACCCATGTCCTCACATTCCGTGCGTATCCACCTGCCTTTACAAAATCCCTCTTCAACACCACAATCGTATCTGCCTCCACCACTACCAACCGTGCTCCGTGCAGGGGTCGGCCGTTTCAACGCCAACATGCACCGCTGGGGGCTGTGTCCATCAGCAGCCTGCGTGTGTGGAGCAGACCAGCAAACAGCCTTTCTAAATGCCTCTGAAACACCACAATCTTATCTGCCTCCACCACCACCCCAGCAGCTCATTTTCCAGGCACCCACCACTCTCTCTAAAAAAGAAAACCTTCCCGAAACGTTACCTATTCCATTTCTCCAAAGGTGCTGCCGGACCTGCTGAGTTGCCCCAGCCTCTCCTTTAAACGTGTAAAAGCCGTGCCCTCTAGTATTTGACATTTCCATCCTGGAAAAAAGCCTCTGACTCTGCCCTATCGAAGCCTCATAATTTGATATACCTTCTATCAGATATACCCTCAAGCCTCTGACGTTCTAGAAAAAATCAATCCAGGTCTGTCCAACCGCTCCCTGTAGCGAATACCCCCTGAACCAGGCACCATTCTATTAAAGCTCCTCCGCACCCTCTCCAAAGCCTCCCCCATCCTTCCTGTAATGGGGTGCGACCAGAACAGCACTGAATACTCCACATGCGGCCTAACCAAACTCCTACAAGCTAGATGCGGGAAACATGTTCCCAATGTTGGGCGAGTCCAGAACCGGGGGCCACAGTCTTAGATGAAAGTGGAAGTCATTTAAGACTGAGGTGAGAAAAAACGTTTTCACCCAGAGAGTCGTGAATTTATGGAATTCCCTGCCACAGAGGGCAGTGGAGGCCAAGTCACTGGATGGATTTAAGAGAGAGTTAGATAGAGCTCTAGGGGCTAGTGGAGTCAAGGGATATGGGGAGAAGGCAGGCACGGGTTATTGATAGGGGACGATCAGCCATGATCACAATGAATGGCGGTGCTGGCTCGAAGGGCCGAATGGCCTCCTCCTGCACCTATTTTCTATGTTTCTATGTTACAAATCTGCATCATGACTCCCTGACTCCTATACTCAAAGCCCTGACCGATGAAGGCAAGCATAGTGTACGTATGCCGTCTTTGCCACTATCTGACCCAATTAAACTCTGCACAATCAGCAAACTCCATTCCTCCCCACAGGACAAATCCTTTGCAGCTGAACACTGACCCAGCGCTGTAAACATTCCCAGCCCCCTCAATTAGATGTGTAGGAAGGAACTGCAGATGCTGGTTTTTATCACTGAAGATAGACACAAAAATGCTGGAGTAACTCGGCGGGACAGGCAGCATCCCTGGAGGGAAGGAATGGCTGACGTTGCAGGTCAAGGGTCTCGACCTTTCTATCTCCAGAGATACTGCCTGTCCTGCTGAGTTACTCCAGTGTTTTTTTTGTCTATCCCCTCAATTAGATAGCAGCCTGTACCTCACCCCAGGATTCTGTTACCCCTGTATATATTTACTTGGAGTATCGTGTGCAGTTCTGGTCCCCCCCCCCCTCCCCCCCCCCTTTTCCAGGAAGGATGTGGAGGCTTTGGAGAGGGTGCAGAGGAGGTTTACCGGAACGGTGCCTGAATTTGGGGGTATTCGCTACAGGGGAGAGGTTTTGGACAGACTTGGATTGTTTTCTCTGCAGCGTCGGAAGTTGAAGGGAGACCTGATCGAAACCTATAAGATTATGAGAGGCGTAGATAGGGGGATGGATGTGGAGTCCTGGGGAAAGCCTCGCAGCTGACCCTGAACCAACATCTCACAACGGGGCAAGAGAAACTGTTGACCGGAGCGACAGACAGGTGGGCACGCAGAGAGGGGAGCGACGCAACTTCAACAAACTTGTCACTCCCGCATTGGTCTCTCCAGCCACAAGCGACGCTGCTCTAGCCGAGGTTTGGAGCAGGCGGCCAACAACTAGGATGCAACACCCATGGTCAGTCATGACCGAGGGGGGGGGGCGACAAGATAGGAGATAGACAGTCAGAACGTCCTTCCCCAGGGTGGAAATGCAAAGACTAGAGGGCATGGCATTAAGGCCAGAGGGCAAAGCTTTAATGATTAAATTTCGTCCGCTTTGCCCCCTCTCCTCCACGTTGATGCCCATTTTTCATTGTCTTTCATTGATTTTTTTTGGCACTGTATTTAATTTACTGAACATTTTTCTTTTGTTCATTTTATGATCAATGGAGGATGGTGTTTACAAACTTGTTGTGCTGCTGCTGCTGGTAGTAACATTTTCATCGTTTCGGTACAGATGACAATAAAACGCTCTTGAAGGATACAGAGTGCTGGAGTTACTCAGTGGGTCAGGCAGCATCTGTGGAGAGCACGGATAGGTGACGTTTCGGGGGTTGGGACCCTGCTCCACGCTGATCGAAAAGGGTCTCAAAGAGTCTGAAGGAGCTTCCTAACACGAAACTTCACCGACCTGTGATCTGCTGCCTGACCCACTTAGTTACTCCAGCAGTTTGTCTCTTTCCTTTTTGTCGGCCAGCATCTGCCGTTCCTTGTTTCTATTCTTGACTCTTGTCCCCTCGTTCCCTCCTGTGTCCCAGAGCCTCATCATTGAGAGGGTGGGGCGGAGGCCGCTACTGATCGGTGGATTCAGCTTCATGGGGCTGTCGAGCGCTGGGATCACGATCACGCTACTGGTGCAGGTAACACGCAACACGTTACTGCAGGTAACGCATGTTCCTCCATCACGCAACACGTTACTGCGGGTAACGCATGTTCCTCCATCACGCAACACGTTACTGCAGGTAACGCATGTTCCTCCATCACGCAACATGGTGCTGTAGGTAACGCATGTTCCTCCATCACGCAACACGGTACTGCAGGTAACGCATGTTCCCCCATCACACAACACGGTATGCAGGTAACGCATGTTCCTCCATCACACAACATGGTGCTGCGGGTAACGCATGTTCCTCCATCACACAACACGTTACTGCAGGTAACGCATGTTCCTCCATCACACAACACGTTACTGCAGGTAACGCATGTTCCTCCATCACGCAACACGTTACTGCAGGTAACGCATGTTCCTCCATCACGCAACATGGTACTGCGGGTAACGCATGTTCCTCCATCACACAACACGGTACTGCAGGTAACGCATGTTCCCCCATCACACAACATGGTACTGCGGGTAACGCATGTTCCTCCATCACACAACACGGTACTGCGGGTAACCCCAGCTCAATATGCCCCACGATCATATTACTGGTACAGATATCTCCCCACCCCACCTCTCTCTTTCTCTCTCTCTCTCTCTATCTCTCTCTCTCCCTCTCTCCCTCTCTCTCTCTCTCTCTCTCTCTCCCTCACACCCTTAATATCCTCCCTCTCTTCCCCTCTCTCTCTCTCTCTCTCCCCCTCTCTCTCTCTTTCTCCCCTCTCTTCACATCTCTCTCTCTCCCCCATCTCTCCCTCTCTCCATCACTCTCTCTCTCCCCTCTCTTTTTTTTCTCTCTCTCAACCTCTCCCCCTCCCTCCCTCCCCTCTCTCCCCCTCTCTCTCCCCTATCTCTTGCCCTCTCTCTCCCACTCTACCCTCTCTCTCTCTCCCCCCCTCTCTCTCTCTCTCTCTCTCTCTCTCTCTCTCTCTCTCCTCCCCTCCCTCCCTCTCTCCCCCCCTCTCTCTCTCTCCCCCCCTCTCTCCCCCCCCTCCCCCTCTCCCCCTCTCTCTCCCCCTCTCTCTCCCCCCCTCTCCCCCCCCCTCCCCTCTCTCTCTCCCTCCCTCTCTCCTCCCTCTCTCTCCCCCTCTCTCTCTACCCCCTCTCTCTCCCCCCCCCCTCTCTCTTCCCCCCCCCCTCTCGCCCCCCCCTATCTCTACCCCCCCTCTATCCCCCCCCCCCTCTCTCTCCCCCCCCTTCTCTACCCCCCCCCCCCCCCCCCCCCCCCATACTGACCCTCCCTCTGCCTGGTTTCAGGTCCCCTGGATGCACTATGTCAGTGTTGCGTGTGTGGTGGGGATCATCGCTGGCTTCTGCATCGGACCAGGTAGGCAATGCTGTGGGCACAAGGCCTGGTCTCTGCCACTGTCCCACCCCAAAACCCATCATAGCCTGCAGCCCCCACCCACCCCTAGACCCCCCATCCCCTCCATAGATCAGTGTCACTCATGTTATGAGTCGTACTTTGTAGCTACGCCCACTAATGTAACAGAAAGCTTCTCTGCCCTTTCTCCCTCACTTTGGAGTTATGTGCAAAGATTAAGTTACCTTTGCTGTAATGCCAATAAAGTATTTGGATCTGAATCATTGTACGTGACTTAAGTTATTCCAACTGCAGAAGTTTTACATGGTGTCAGAGTGAACGGACTCACCCCTTGCTGAATGATATTGCTTTTATTTTAGTTTGTTGTTTTTCCGGTATATATTGCTATGGCTTCCGCTCTCAGAAAACCAGAGATCCTGGTCTTTGACGAGGACCTCGCAGAACTGTGGTGCGTATTTGAAGAAGACTTCTCAATTTACATTGAAGCGGCTCACTCTACTGCTGCTCCCGGTGTTCAAGCGTCAATTCTTCTTAGTCTAGCAGGCACAGAAGCTGCTCGACGTGCCTTGAGATTTCATTATGAATCGACTAGATTTGACCCGGCCGGTATCCAGATCGCTCCCGCTCAGTCTATCCGAGACCCTGACTGCCTACTACAAAAATTCCGACAGTTATGTGAGTTATGTACTAACTTGGTCATGAAGAGGCATTTATTCTTTTCCTGAAGCCAGAGACAGGGAGAACCTGTGGAGATGTACGTCAGCGCGTTGAAGCACATTGCCAATCGATGCGATTTCAGTGATATATGTGATAGCCTAGTCCGTGACCGTTTATCTATGGTGCCCGCAATGATAAATTACGTGACGAGTTACTGCGGGATGCTGAGCTTACTCTAGAGACTGCTGAAAACCGCTGTCACATTGCTGAAATGGCTGACGCTCATACAAATGTTTTAGGGCACTCTGCTGGTCGTGAATTTAATGTTGCCGGCATGTCTTATCAAATCTCTCGCCGTTCACCTCAAGTGCCCGGCAACTCTATCGTGAGACTAATAGACAATTGTTTTAACTGTGGGGGTTCCCATGCTGCTGCTCACGACCCTTGCCCTGTGTATAGAAAATTATGTCAATTTTATAACAAACTGAATCATTTCTTCAGATGCTGTCGTTCGCGTGGCAACAGATTTCAAACAAGGCAATCCGTTAATTCACTTGGCCATAAGAACTTACTCTCGGAATGCTCTCGACCAGCTCCCACGGATTTGCAGGCTGCTAGCAAAGGTTTTGACATCGATGTGCATTCCTTGTCTGATTTAATGCACAAACAACTAGACCCCAAAGTCGCTTTGCTCGTTAATGGCAAGAACTTTTATCTGAAAGTTGACACGGGGGCCAGTTGTAACGTGACTTGTCTAGCTGTGTTCAAAAAGTTACGATAAACAGAGACTGTCTCTCCTACGGCTGCCTCCCTTCTCCCATTTGCAGCAGGTCCAGTGCACCCATCGGTCAAGTTGAGCTACGCTGCTGTCTTAACTCACGTGTCTACAACCTATGTCGTTCGTGAAGATGTGCCGTCTCTGCTGGGTGCCAACCCATGTCACGATCTAGGGCTTGTCTCTTTCAGCCCTTCTGTTTGTCATCGGACTACAACCTGTGACTTTAGTCAACAAATCCTGACACAATATAAAACTTTGTTTGACAACAAGCTGGGCAGGTTGCCTGTTAAATACACAATTACTATTAACCCTGAGGTAATTCCAGTTGTCCGTCCAGTTCACAAGATTCCCCATGCTATGTGGGACCGTGTTCAAAGTGAACTCAACAGAATGGTGTCCCTCGGAGTGATTGCTCCCGTCGCTGACCCCTCGGATTGGGTTTCCACCATGTTCGTGGCAACAAAGAAGAATAAGGATGAAATATGGATTTGTATCAATCCTAAGGACTAAACACAGCCATTAAACAACCTCACTATCCCATGCGCACTGTGAACGATATTACAGTGCAGTTGGCTGAGGCAACTGTATTCACTGTTCTAGATGCCAAGAGTTCATTCTGGCAGATTTTGCTGGAACACAACCTCCAACCTTCAGCACACCGTTCGGGCGTTACAGATTTCTTTGCATGCCCTTTGGCATAAGCTCTGCAAGTGAAGTATTGCAACAAGCTATGGAGCAGTTGTTTGCAGGTTACCCATGCTCCATTGTCATGGATGACATCCTCGTTGCTGGACGAACTGTCAAAGAACACAATGCCAATCTGACAAAGGTCCTGGATCGCGCCAAGGCCATCAACCTCAAGCTAAACCCTACAAAATGCAAATTCAGTCTCCCTGTGAGATGAAATACATAGGCCATGTGTTCACTAAGGATGGCCTAAAAACTGATTCGGCGAAAACCAGTGCCATCAACGAGCCCACAGATGTGCTCGGTCTGCAGAGATTCCTTGGCATGGTGAACTACTTGAGCAAATTTATTTCGGACCGTCCCCATTACGCCAGCTTGCACACAAAGACACTGCTTGGACCTGGCATGAGCAACAGCAGAAGGCGTTTGACACTCTTAATCAGCAGATGTCTTGCGCTCCTACTCTCGCTTATTTTGATCCTAAACGACCAGTCACACTGACTTGTGACGCTTCACAACACGGACTGGGCGCAACATGTCTTCAAAATGATGGTAGCGGCAATAAGCCTGTTGCCTATGCCTCACGCACCATGCCTGACACAGAACAACACTATGCCCAAATGGAGAAAGAGCTGTTGGCGGCTGTTTTCGCCTGCAAGAAATTTAATGACTTTATCTTCGGACATACGGTCACGAATGAAACTGACCACCAACCTCTGGTTAGCATCTTCAACAAACCGATTCAGACCTCTCCAGCCCGCCTACAGTGGATGTTGCTGCAGCTTCAAAAATACCACATTGCTCTGACCTACGAATGTGGCAAGGACATGCACCCAGCCGACACTCTCTCGTATGCTCCCCGGAAGACCAATGAGGGTCCGTCCTCGCCGGATGATGACTTTATCATAATGACTGTGTCTTTTGGAGGAGGATGGAGGAGGACTGGCCTAAATGTTGTGCCATCCACCACAGTGACGAATGCTGTGCTGGATGTTTGTGTTAATTTTTTTTATTGTGTATTGTGTGTGTTCTTTATCATTGTACCGCTGCTGGCAAATTCATTTTCACTTGCACTTTATATGCAATGTGACGAATAAAACCGTATTGCATTGTATTGCATTTGAGTCCCTCGTCCTGTGTGGAGGATTTGGTTGCCCACACTGCTGCTGACAGCACTTTACGGCCACTCGCCTCCGTCATTACAACGTTCCGCTGCCAGTTCGGCCTTTCTTTGCCGCCCGCGATGAGCTAGTGCTACAGGATGGCATTATTGTAAAAGGACACAAGGCTGTGGGCCCTGTTTCACTGCACAGCAAGTATTTTGATGCTGTCCATGCAGGGCACCCAGGCACTGAAGCCACCATCCTACGGGCAAGAAACATGTTTTACTGGCCTGGCACCTCATCAACAAAAGCAACCACTTCTTCCACATCCGGCTCCTGCCCTCCCGTGGTCTACAGTGGCAACCGACATATTTGATTGGCATGGCAAGCAGTACCTGGTACTTGTCGATTCTTATTCTGGATGGTTTGACATTGATTTTCTTAGCAGCCCCACTTCTGGCGGGGTAGTTTCGAAGCTTGCTCGCCATTTTACAGACCACAGAGCTCCGTGCATCCTGTTATCTGATAACGGCAGTCAATTTACCAGTCAACACTTCAAGGAGTTTGCTGCACGCTGAGATTTTCGCCACATCACCACCAGCTCTGAATATCCACAGTCGAATGGACTGGCTGAGCGGGCTGTCAAAAGTGCCAAACAGCTCAAGGAACGTTCATACAGAGCTAATTCCGACGTGTTCCTGGATCTACTCAACTTACGCAACTTCTCCCGTGACTCCATTTTGGGTTCACCTGCTCAACGTTTATTGTCGAGGCAGACCCGAGCCACGGTGCCTGTGGCGGATCGGGCATTGATCCCACAGGTAGTTCCACCATCGGAATTCCAGTCCGGGTGGTATGACAAAACAAGTAGGCTGCTGCCACCATTAACCAAGGGGCAGGTGGTTCGTTTGCAGACTGACAAAGGCCATGACCATATTGATGTAATTTCTGGAACTGCTTCAGTTCTGAGCCACGCTCTCATCTGGTCGTTGCCGATGGCAGCCCCTACAGGCGTAACGGACAACGTATCCTGTCTGTGAATGAGCCGACTCCACCTCCGTATTATCCAGACCGTACAAGTGTACTGTCGTCCGCCTACACCAGCACAATAACCCGCTTCAGCAACGGCTGCTTTCCCAGTGGTGACGCCCCCTCCACCTGCGCTGCAGTCCCATGTTTCCCCACCGGGAATGCTGGTTCAGTCTCCGTCACCCATGAAGCCACCGGCTCTATCCACAGTGGGGAAAAACGGAGATGGTCTCTATAGCACACTGGTCGTGCTGGTTGTGTTTGCAAGCCCACCGTGAAGTACCCGGGCTATGTTTGACTTTCCTGCAGCGTATTATCAATTGTTATGCTTGCCTTATTTAGTCAATGGTTTTGTACTGACATTGAATTCTTTAAGAGGGAGGATGTAGATCAGTGTCACTCATGTTATGAGTCATACTGTGTAGCCACGCCCACTAGTTTAACAGAAAGCTTCTCTGCCCTTGTGTGCTAAGATGAAGTTACCTGTGCTGTAATGCTAATAAACGCTTTGGATCTTAATCACAGTGCGTGTTATTTAAGTTATTCCAACAGCAGAAGCTCAACACAACCCTCTCATGTGCCTGTCCAAATGTCTTGAAGAGAAGTCTGAAGAAGGGCCTTGACCCTGAAACATCACCCATTTCTTCTCTCCAGAGATGCTGCCTGTCCCGCTGAGTTACTCCAGCTTTTTGTGTATCAAATGTCTTTTACTTGTTGCTATAGTACCTGCCTCAACTACCTCTTCTGGCAGCTCATTCCATATGCCCACCACTGTGAAACAGTACAGAAACAGGCCCTTCGGCCCAGCTTGTCCATGCCGACCACCATGTCCCATCTATACTAGTCCCATCTGCCCGGTTTGGCCCATATCCCTCTAAACCTTTCCTATCCATGTAGAAATATAGAAACATAGAAAATAGGTGCAGGAGTAGGCCATTCGGCCCTTCGCGCCTGCACCACCATTCAATATGATCATGGCTGATCATCCAACTCGGTATCCCATCCCTGCCTTCTCTCCATACCCCCTGATCCCTTTAGCCACAAGGGCCACATCTAACTCCCTCTTAAATATAGCCAATGAACTGGCCTCAACTACCTTCTGTGGCAGAGAATTCCACAGATTCACCACTCTCTGTGTAAAATATGATTTTCTCATCTCGGGCCTAAAAGACTTCCCTCTTATCCTTAAACTGTGACCCCTAGTTCTGGACTTCCCCAACATCGGGAATAATCTTCCTGCATCTAGCCTGTCCAACCTCTTAAGACCTCCCCAAATGTCCTTTAAAAGTACCTGCCTCATCAACCTCCTCTGGCAGCTCGTTTCATACATCCACCCCACTAAATGTTGCCCCATCGCGTTCCGATTCAATCTTTCCCCCCTCACCTTAAACCCACGAGCTTTGGTTCTAGATTCCCCCACTCTGGGGAAAAGACTGTGCACTTAGTTCTCTGTACCCCTCATGATTTCATACACCTCCACTAGATCACCCCTCATCCTCCTGTGCTCCAAGGAATAGGGACCTAGCCTGCCCAACCTCTCCCTGCAGCTCAGTCCAGGCAACATCCCCTTAAACTCTGGAGTTGAACGCTGGAAGCAGCAGAGAAGGCAAATTAGCAGCAGCACCTCAGGATGATAAATGTGGATGTTGGCGTCTTAGGTATTTGATGTATTGGTGCTGTCCGTGAAGAATATATTACATTTACAATTGAGAAAGTATTCAGTGTAATTACATCTTTAATTAGTCCTTTCCATGGATCATTGTTTATAAACAATGATGTATCTATCCACTCTTTTATTCTTAATGAACAATCGCGTTCAACATTGGGTGTACTTCCATTTTATCACATTAGCTTCTGCCATGTCATTATGCAAAAATGATGCAGATTTGGACTAAATTCTTGCTAAATGCATCCTCTGTGTATTGGATCACACCTCTGTCTCCATCGCTGTTGCAGATGATGGGGAGGGAGCCAAACGATGGAGCAATGTATGCAGAGGACAGTTCATGTTTTCACCCTGCTCTGTCTGTGTCTCTGGTTCTGTCTCTCTCATTGCTCCCCCCCCTCCCCCGCTCTTTCTCCCCCCCCATCTTTCTCCCCCCATCTCTCTCTCTCTCTCCCCCCCCCCCCCCTTCCCATAACCTCCCTCCCTCTCCCCCTCCCCCTCCCCCCTGTGGATGGCGCATTAAGGCAAATTCCTTGTTTGTTCCTCTCCCCTCCCTTTCCTTCTCTCCCCTCCTTCCTCCTCTCTCCCCCCTCTCCCCCTCTCACCCCCCCTCCCCCCCTCCCCTCCTCCCCCCCCCTCTCCCCCTCTCCCCCTCTCACTGTCTCTCTCTCCCCCCCTCTCTCGCTCTCCCCCTCCCGCTCTCCTCACACTCTGTCTTGCGCGCTCTTTCTCTTTCTTTCCCCTCTCTCTCTTTCTCTCCCCCGCTCAGGAATGCTGGAGTGAGGAGTGGGTGTGAGGGGACTCCAATCTCCTTTCCGTAAACCCCCTCCCTGCCCACCACGCTGGGTGCTGGGAGCAACTACTCGCTGGCAGACATGATAGTGGCGTTTAAGAGGCTCTTGTGCAGGCAGATAAGAGTTGGCCTTGGCATCATGTTGGGCATGGACATTGTGGGCCGAAGGGCCTGTCCCTGTGCTGTACTACTCTGTGGGGTTGGTGAGGGCCGGATACTGTAGAGGGAGTGACGTTTGCAGTGTGAGGTTCGGCTGTTCTGGTGTCCGCCCTGTGGGACCGTCCACTCTCCCCTGTAACCCTCTCTCTCTCGTCCCCTCCTCCCCCTCCCACATCCCTCTGTCTGCCCCACCCCCACCCTCACCATCTCCGTCCCTCCAACTGCCTCCTCAAACATCACCCGGTGCCGTATTTTGATTAACCTTAATACCTGCCCTTCTCTCGCCCCCTCTCCCTCTCTCCCCCTCTCTCTCCCCTCTCCTCCCCCTCTCTCTCCCCCTCTCCCTCTCTTCCTCCCTCCCTCCCTCCCCCTCCCTCCTCTCTCTCCTCTCTCCCCTCTCCCCCCTCCCCCTCTCCCCCCCTCCTCCCTCTCCCCCCCCCTCATCCCCCCCTCCTCCCTCCCCCTCCTCCCCTCCCTCCCCCCCCTCCCTCTCCCCCCCCCTCTCCCCCTCTCCCTCACTCTCCCCTCTCCCCTCTCCCTCTCTCTCTCCTCTCCCTCTCTCTCTCCCCCTCTCTCCCTCCCACCCCTCTCTCTCTCCCCCTCCCTCCCCCTCTCCCTCTCTCTCCTCCCTCTCCTTCTCTCTCCCTCTCTCTCTCCTCCTCTCCCTCTGTCTCTCTCTCTCCCCCTCCCCTCTCTCTCTCCCCCTCCCTCTTTCTCCCCCTCTCTCTCCCCCTCTCTCTCCCCCTCTCTCCCCCTCTCTCTCTCTCTCCCTCCCCCTCCCCCCCCCTCCCTCCCTCTCTCTCCCTCTTTCCCCCCCCCCCCTCCCCCTCTCCCTCCCCCCCCTCCCCTCCCCTCCCCCTCTCCCCTCCCCCTCTCCCTCCTCTCCCCCTCCCTCCCTCTCTCTCCCTCTCTCCTCCTCCCCCTCTCCCTCCCCCCCCCTCTCCCTCCCTCCCCCTCTCTCCTCCTCTCCCCCTCTCCTCTCCCCTCCTCCTCCCCTCTCTCTCTCCCCTCTCTCTCCCCCCTATCTCCTTCCCCCTCTCCCTCCACCCTCCCCCCTCTCTCCCTCCCCTCTCTCCCCCCCTATCCCTCCCCTCTCTCTCCCCACCTTCTCTCTCCTCCAGCGGGTGTTCCCTTCCTCATGATGGCAGAGCTCTTCATGCAGTCCCACCGACCGGCCGCGTACATTGTTGGAGGTTCCCTCAACTGGCTCTCCAACTTCACCATTGGTTTTGTCTTCCCGTTTTTACAGGTGTGTATGGGCGTGTCGGGCTGTGACACAGGGCAGCACACGGTCCGTGGCCCACGCGTGACCTGGCCATGGTCACGTGTTGGGTACGGCACTGTTACATGCTTTAACATCCCATGCTAACCAAGTTGACATATTGGGCTCGACCCATTTCCTACATTTCGCCCATATCCCTCTAATCGCTTCCTCTCCATGGACCCGTCCCAATGTATTTTAAACATTGTGATTGTATCCACTTCTATAGCTTCCTCTTGCAGCTTGTTCCAGATACGGACTGCCCGCTGAGTGGAAAAAAGGTGCCCCCTGAGATCCCCCTTAAATCTCGCACATCCCTCGCACCTTATGCCTGCGCTCTCTAGTTTTAGAATGCTCTACCCTGGGGAATAGACTGTGAGTGTTCACTTTATCCGTGCCCCTCATGATCTTGTACACCTCAGTAAGGTCACACCCCCCCCCCCCCCCAGCCTCCTACGTCTACAGAGGAAAAACTCCCAGCCTATCCAACCTCTCCCTGTAACTCAGGCCATGACTAGCACATTGAACCGTGTTGAAGAACGGAGAGATCTGGGAGCCTCTCTGGTTCACGGTTCCCTGTACGTGGCGAGTCAGGTGGACAGGGGGGTGAAGAAGGCGTTAGGCACGCTCGCCTTCATTGTGAAGGGTGTTGAGGACAGATGTTGGGACATCATGATGCAACTGTACAAGTCGTCAGTGAGACCACACCTGGAGTTCTGTATGCACTTCTGGTCAACCCTTTACAGTGATTTAAGTTGGAAAGGGCGCAGAAGAGATTTACTAGGGTGTTAGCTGGACCCACAGACGCGTTCTAGGGAGAGGTTTGATAGGACATGTGTCTTGCTCCTTCTAATGACACAGAATTCCACAGGATCATAACCTCAGACTTAAAGGACGTTCTTTTAGGAAAGAGATGAGGAGACATTCCCTTAGTCAGAGGGTGGTGAATGTGGAATCTTTGCCACAGAAGGCTGTGGAGGCCCGTCAGTGGATATTTTTAAGGCAGAGATAGATAGATTCTTGATTAGTACAGGTGTGGGAGGTCATGGTGAGTAGGCAGAAGAATGGGGTGAGGAGGGAGAGATAGATCAGCCATGATTGAATGGCGGAGTAGACTTGATCCAATTCTACTCCTATTCCTTATGACCTTATGATTATACTTCTAGAGTTCCATTTATAATATATACAGGTGTGTAGGTGTTTTTTAGTTCATTTTTAGTTTTAGTTTAGCGAAACAGCATGAAACAGGCACTTGGGCACAAAGTCCACACCGACCATCGATCTCCCGTTCACACTAGTTCGATGTAATCCCACTTTCTCATTCATTCCCTACACACACGGGGCAATTTCGAGGCCAGATTATGTTCATAAATTCGTGTTATAGGAACAGAATTAGGCTATTCGGCCCTTCAATCCATTCTGCCATTCAATCAATCTGAGTATAGAAGTTGGGATGTAATGTTAAAATTGTACAAGGCATTGGTGAGACCAAATCTGGAGTATGGTGTACAATTTTGGTCGCCCAATTATAGGAAGGATGTCAACAAAATAGAAGGAGTACAGAGGAGATTTACTAGAATGTTGGCTGGGTTTCAGCAACTAAGTTACTGAGAAAGGTTGAATAAGTTAGGTTTTTATTCTTTGGAGCGCAGAAGGTTAAGGGGGGGGCTTGATAGAGGTTTTTAAAATGATGAGAGGGATAGACAGAGTTGACGTGGATAAGCTTTTCCCATTGAGAGTAGGGAAGATTCAAACAAGAGGACATGATTTCAGAATTAAGGGACAAACGTTTAGGGGTAACATGAGGGGGAACTTCTTTACTCAGAGTGGTAGCGGTGTGGAATGAGCTTCCAGTGGAAGTGGTGGAGACAGGTTCGATTTTATCATTTAAAAATAAATTGGATAGGTATATGGATGGGAAAGGAATGGAGGGTTATGGTCTGAGCGCAGTTCCGTGTCTACATCTACATAATTATATCTGGTTACACTGTTTTGTTACACTGTTTTGTTACATTATTTGTTGCTCCCTGTGGTCTGATGTGTTTTATGCTCTCAACCCACATACCCTCCCCCCACCCCCCTCCCACAGCACACTGCTCCCTCAATACTACCCCTCCCACAGTGTGGCACTCACCCAGTTCCTCACCCCCCCCTCAGTCCCACCCCTCCTCAGTCCCACCCTTCCTCAGTCCCACCCCCCCCCATCAGTCCCCACCCCCCTCAGTCCCACCCCCCCCCTCAGTCCCACCCCCCTCCTCAGTCCCACCCCCTCCCCTCAGTCCTACTTTCCCCATCAGTCCCACCCCCCTCCTCAGTCCCACCCCCTATCAGCCCCACCCTACCTCAGTCCCACCCCCCCCCCCCCCCCACCCCCAATCAGAGTGGTGAACCTCTGGAATTCTCTGCCACAGAAGGTAGTTGAGGCCAGTTCATTGGCTATGTTTAAGAGGGAGTGAGATGTGGCCCTTGTGGCTAAAGGGATCAGGGGGTATGGAGAGAAGGCAGGTACAGGATACTGAGTTGGATGATCAGCCATGATCATATCGAATGGCGGTGCAGGCTCGAAGGGCCGAATGGCCTACTCCTGCACCTATTTTCTATGTTTGTATCAGTCCCACCCCTCCCTCAGTCCCGCCCCTGACCCAGCTCCCCCTCTGTGTTGCAGATGTCGGCGGGTGCCTACTGCTACCTGGTCTTCTGCGGGATCTGCTGGCTCGTCTCTATCTACGTGTATGTGGTCATTCCTGAAACCAAGAACAAGACCTTCGTGGAGATCAGCCACATGTTCTCCCCCAAACTCCCCGCCATGTCTAAGTGTTCTCCCAACGAGCTGCAGCTGAAGAGGTTCAATGGATACGGAACAATGGAATCTAGTTCTTCACTTGTCGAGAGTT
Organism: Leucoraja erinaceus; assembly: GCF_028641065.1. Lineage (NCBI taxonomy): Eukaryota > Metazoa > Chordata > Chondrichthyes > Rajiformes > Rajidae > Leucoraja > Leucoraja erinaceus. The sequence goes on along the minus strand of NC_073391.1, from coordinate 34,420,563 downwards.
CCATGTTTTTCTAGCAAGCGGCGTCCGCGGGCAGATTGGACGCACTGTGACAGGTCACATCTGCTGTTCTGTTTCGTGTCGTTGAGGTGTTCATTTCATAAGGTCATAAGCAATAGGAGCAGAATTAGGCCATGGCTGACCGATCTCTCTCCCTCATAGCTCGGCCCGCATGAACCAACCAGACCTGCTGGTTGCTGGACACTTTAATTCTCCTTCCAATTCCTACATAGACCTTACTGCCCTCAGTCTCCTCCATTGTCAGAGTGAGGCTAACCCTAAATTGGAGGAACAGCACCTCATATTCCGCTTGGGCAGCTTACAGCCCAGTGATATGAATCTTGATTTCTCTCACTTCAGGTAGCCCCAGTATCCCCTCTCTCTCTATCCCTCCCCCACCCAAGTCTCACTAGCTTCTCATTTTCACCCTAAAAACAGCCCGTTTCCTTTCTCACCGTTATTTTTTTTTTGCATATCTTTCATTCATTGTTCTTCATCTCTCGACATCACCTCTATATCTCTCCTTTCCCTTATCCTTAACCAGTCTGAAGAAGGGTCTCGACCCGAAACATCACCCATTCCTTCCCTCCAGATTTGCTGCATGTCCCGCTCAGTTACTCCAGCTTTTTGTGTCTATCTTTGGTTTAAACCAGCATCTGCAGTTCCTTCTTGCATATCTCTCCCTCATAACCCCACTCTCCTGCCTTCTCCCCATAACTCCTGGCACCCGTACTAATCAAGAATCTATCTATCTCTGCCTTAAAAAAAACCTATTGGCTTTGCCTCCACAGCCTTGTGTGGCAAAGAATTCCACAGATTCACCACCCTCTGACTAAAGAAATTCATTCTTATCTCCTTCCTAAAGGAACGTCCTTTAATTCTGAGGCTCTGACCTCAAGTCCTAGACTCTCTCACTCGTGGAAACATCCTCTCCACATCCACTCTATCCAAGTCTTTCACTACTCGGTACGTTTCAATGAGGTCCCCCCTCAATGAAACGTAATTTTGACAAGACCCCCCTCGCTTTCTTCCCCAACCATTGATTCAATTATTCAATTTAAGGATTCAAATATACTGTATTATCACATGTACCTAGGTACAGTGAAATGCTTTGTTAGGTAAATTCATATACAGACCTCACCCAGGCAGTACACAAGAGTTGTCACGTTTCTGGCACCGACATGGTTACAAGAGTTCTCCACCGCCCTGTCCACCAGACTCGCCACGTTTAGCGCACCTGGAGACACAGATCTCTCTCTCTGCCGTACAGCTGTGCGAGCTGTTTAATGCTTGGACAATCCAGAGGTGTTGGAAGCTTCTCAATAAATGCAAGGCTTTTGCTTTTACTTTTACATAAAGGATTTTTGGAGTTTTAACAAAATATTGTTGTGTTTATTTCAATGAAATACTTCTGAAGGAAGTTATCGAGGGATTGTCACGATTCCCTCATCGTGCCAATCCCTCGATAGGACATTATTAATTGTCATTGTCAGTGTCCAGTGTCAGGACTGTCTTATGAAGAAAGACTGGATAGACTTGGTTTATACTCTCTAGAATTTAGGAGATTGAGAGGGGATCTTGATAGAATAAATACAAAATTCTTAAGGGGTTGGGGGGGGATGGGGGAAGATTGGTCCCGATGGGGAAGTCAGGACCAAGGGGTCACAGCTTAAGTTTAAGGGGAACATCCTTTAAAACCGAGATGAGGAGAGCTTTTGTCACACAGAGAGTGGTGAATCTGTGGAACTCTCTGCCACAGAGGGTAGTTGAGGCCAGTTCATTGGCTATATTTAAGAGGGAGTTAGATGTGGCCCTTGTGGCTAAGGGGATCAGAGGGTATGGAGAGAAGGCAGGTACGGGATACTGAGTTGGATGATCAAGAATGATCATATTGAATGGCGGTGCAGGCTCGAAGGGATGAATGGCCTCTACTCCTGCACCTAATTTCTAATGTTTTGTTTCTATGTTTCTACTGATTTGCCAGAGACTCTCCAAGCCTCCGACACGAAACGTCACCCACCCATGTTCTCCAGAGATGTTGCCTGGCCCGCTGAGTTACGCCAGCACTTTGATCTTTGATACACACCAGAGTCATTGTTTCAGTGGTGCTGGAGAGACCAGGGATGTTCTCCTTCGAGCAAGGACAGGAGGAGGCGACATCAGGGACAGGTTTGGACAGGGACAGGGAGAGAGTCCACCTTCAGGCTCAATGGAAAAAAGACACAGAGTGCTACCCAGAGCAGGGGACTCGAGGCCAAGAGAACATAAATTTTTAAGGCGAGAGGGTTAAGATTTAATACAAATCTAAGGGGCGATATTTTCACACAGTTGAGTTTAGTTTGATGTCATGTGTGCCGAGGTACAGTGAAAAGCTTTTGAGGCGTGCTAACCAGTCAGCGGAAAGACAATACATGATTATAATGGAACCATCCACAGTGCGTTAATACTTAAACCAGCAACTGCAGTTCCTTCCTGCACTTAGGCCAAAACCAGGGCAAATGGGACTTGGTCGGCATGGACGAGTTGGGCCGAAGGGCCCGTTTCCACGCTGTGTGGGTTACGATCTAATTTGCAATCTGCTTGAAGCACTGGCATTTTAACTTGTCCTGCAAGCCTAGTCTTCACTTCCTTTGTGTGTTGTGTCCTATTATATGGGCAGTTGAGTTTAATGGGGATTGAAAGAGAAACTCCATTTAAAGACTCTTATTTTTTTTTTTGCTAAGCCAACAGTATATTCACGCAGTAAATTAAAAAAATGAATCACAGGCGCTCTCTGTTCTCCCAAACCACTCATGTTGTCAGACCCTGTGTTGTCTTCATCTGTATCACCTTAATTTAGTGTTAATTATGTTCCTCATTTGCAGAGAACATGCATTAGTGCCTCGCCGAGGGAATTAGCAGTGTACGGAACCTATACCGAGAGACAGGCAGGCCCATTAGTAAACACACAACGCATAGGGTCGCAGGCAGAAATAGCATTAACCAGGTATTTCAGCGGCGGATAATCACATTGAACAATAAGCTGGCTTCTAGGTGAAGCTCCATCAACCACCCACCCCTCCCCCCTCTCTCTCATTCCCCTCCTCCTGCTCCCGTCCAACAAGGCAGAGAATCCATCTGCGATCCGTGGCCTGCTGCTAAGTAATGTGGGGATGAGCGAGGGAATGGGTAATTGCTGCCTGCGTGTTTTTCTATTTCGGAGAGAGGGCTGACGGGGCAGATTAGGTATCACCAGCGGGCCCGCCTTCACCAGCAGCCGCGGCTGAGAGAGAGAGAGGTGTGTCTCGGGCTCCATTAAAACCTGGCGGAACAGGAGCAGAAATGAGCTCACACTAAAACTCCAGCCCAGAGGACAGTGTACAATATGGTGAAATTGGTATCCAGTAATAAGGCCCCGCTTTCTTTCCCCCCTCCCCTCCCTTCTCCTCTCCTACCCTCCCCCCCCCCCCCCCCCCACTCCTACACCCCCAGCAGAAAAACACGTTTCTCCCAACAACTCCAAACCCACTGAGACACTCTGCTCCTTTCGCCTCCTCTGTCCACTCATCTCTAATCCTCTAGTTCCTTTCAATCTGCATCTTTCCCCTCCCACTATCCCGTATCACCCAGCACTTCTCATAGACAATAGATGCAGGAGTAGGCCATTCAGCCCTTTGAGCCAGCACCGACATTCAATGTGATCATGGCCTATGGCGTGCACAGCCTAAAGTTGCAAGTCGACTTGTTCTATTTGTACCTTCGATCTTCCAGCATCTGCAGTTCCTTCTTGAACTATTTGAACTATTTGTTTGTGCAGGTCGGGTTGATTGCATTAGTCGAAAATTGGGGTGGGCCACGTGAAGGTTGCAATCTCCCACTGTCGGGGTGGCACGGTGGCGCAGCGGTAGAATTGCTGCCTCACCGTGGCAGAGACCCCGGTTCGATACTGACCTCTGCCGTTGTTTGTATGGATTTTTTACGTTCTCCCTGTGACCATGTGGGTTTTCTCCAGGTGCTCCGGATTCCTTCCGCACACCAAAGACGTGGGTTAATTGGCTTCTGTAAATTGTAAATTGTCCCTAGTGTGTAGGATAGCGCTAGTGTACGGGATGACCGCTGGTCGGCGCAGGTTCGGTCGGCCAATGGAGCTGTTTCCATGCTGCATCTGTAAAGACTGAAGGCTAAAGTCAAGCCATTTACATAACCACCTGTCACATATTAAAACTGACGAGTCGTTGTACAGATGCTATTGAATAGAAATTGTGCTTGGAGAGAGGAGAGATTGGAGCAAAACACAAAGTGGTGGAGGAACTCAGCGGCTCAGGCAGTGTAGTGTCTCTGGGGAAAAAGGATGGGTGACATTTTGGGGAGGGATTCTTCTTCAGACTTGAAACATCACTCATCCGTTTTTTCCAGAGATGCTGCCTGACCCGCTGAGTTACTCCAGTTTCTTGTGTCTATCTTCAGTATAAGCCAGCATCTACAGTTCCTTTCGACACAGCATATGTGGATGGAATGGACAGATGGTGGCTCGAGTCTACTCCACCGTTCAATCATGGCTGATCTATCAACCCCCATTCTCCTGCCTTCTCCCCCTAATCTTTGATGCCCTTACTAAGGAAGAATATGTCAATCTCCGCTTTAAAAATACCCAATGACCTGGCCTCCACTGCCGTCTGTGGCAATGAATTCCACAGACTCACCACCTTCTGGCTAAAGACATTTCTCCTCATCTCCATTCTAAAGGTATGTCCTTTTATTCTGAGGCTGTGCCTTCTGGTCGTAGATTCTGTCACTACTTATCCACCCAATCCTTGGTCATACAAGATGGAAACAGGCCCTTTTGCCCAACTTGCCCATGCCAACCAATATACCCCAACTACATATTCCACAACTACATCCAGCATTAGGCCCATATCCCTCTAAACCTATCCTGCTCGTGTACCTGTCTAAATGTTTCTTAAATGGTATTATAGTACCTGCCTCAACTATCTCCTCTGACAGCTCATTCCATATACCCACCACCCTTCATGTAAAAAAAAGTTGCCCCTCAGGTTCCTATTAAATAGATAGATAGCCTTTTATTGTCATTCAGACCGAAGTCTGAACGAAATTGCAGCAGTCATACATATAATACAATACAATAAAACAACAATAAACACATATTAACATCCACCACAGTGAGTCCACCCAGCATCTCCTCACTGTGATGGAGGCAAAAGTCTTAGGTCTGCAGTCTCTTCCCTCCTCTTCTCCCTCTGCGCTGGGGCGAAATCTTTCCCCTTAAACCTTTGTTGTCTTGTTCTCGATTTCCCTACCCTGGGTAATTGTACCTTTTTTGAGTCATAGAGATGTACAGCACAGAAACAGGCCCTTTGGCCCACCATGTCCATGCCAACCAAGACATACTGAGCTACTAATACCCATTGGCCTGCATTTGGCCCATATCCCTCTAAACCCACCTGTATTTCTATCCAAATATCTTTTAAAAGTCATAATTGTACCCCCTGCTATACATTCCTCTGGCAGCTCATTCCAATTACGGACCACCCTCTGAGAGGAAAGGTTGCCCCTGAGGTCCGGCTTAAATCACTCCCCTCTCACCTTAAGCCTGTGCGTTCTAGTTTTAGAATTCTCTACCCTGGGCAAAGGACTGTGAACGCTCACTTTATCCAGGCCCCTCATTTTGTTAGAGATAGAGCGTGGAAACAGGCCCTTCGGCCCACCGAGTCAGTGCTCACCTGTGATCACCCCATGCACTAACACTATCCGACACACCAGGGACAAATTTACAATCTACAGAAGCCAATTAACCTACTAACTCGAACGTCTCAGGGATGCAGGAGGAAGCTGGAGCAGCCGGAGAAAACCCACGCAGTCACAGGGAGAATGTTCAAACGCCATGCAGACATGGCCCGTAATCAGGATCGAACCTGCGTCTCTGGCGCTGTGAGGCAGCAACTCTACCGCTGCACCACTGTGCATCGTGATCTTGTACAGCTCAGTAGGGTCACCACTTTAGCTTCCTAAACTCCAAAGAAAAACAATCCCACTTTATCCAGCCTTTCCTTTGTCCTCTGGCTAATCTCATTGATTTTGCCAGGCTCCATGTGCCTTTGCACGGCAGTGTGAGTTGTCGCAGATTAACCCCTTATCTAATCATTTGTTAGAGTTATCAGTGACATTCTCACATGCCCATCTTGCTGATACAGTTATAACGGATTTACCATGAGTTGCATTCAGTTTATCCACCTCCCTGAAGTGAAATCGCCCTAAAGTTCCGTGATCGGTTAGGGAATTGGGACACGGCGTCCTCGACTAGGGGCGGCTGCTGGAGGTGACGGATGGCGTGTTTGCGGTGGTTGCGGGCGGTGGTGTTGGTGGAGGCGACTGCGGGAGACCCTACAGGAGCGAGCAGATCGAGCGCAGCCCGCGGCAGTTGCACGAAGCGGCGGTGGAAGGAGCCGACGGCATCGCGCTGGGCCGGGCCGACCCCTACTTCACCCACCCAGTGACGCCTGGACACTGGGCCTGAACGTGAGGAAATAAAGGACTGCGGATCTCCTTGGGCCAGTTTGGACTTTTCAGAGACTTGGAATTTGTAAGGTGGCGCCAGAACATGTTCGTTTTCCCTAGGGTGAGAGAGCTCAAAGAGCTAGGATGGCACAGTGGCCCAGGGATGGCACAGTGGCCCAGGGATGGCACAGTGGCCCAGGGATGGCACAGTGGCCCAGGGATGGCACAGTGGCCCAGGGATGGCACAGTGGCCCAGGGATGGCACAGTGGCTCAGGGATGGCACAGTGGTAGAACTGCTGCCTCACAGCGCCAGTGACCCAGGTTCGATCCTGACCATGGCTGCTCTCTGCACAGAGTTTGCAGTTTTCTCCCTGTGACCGCGTGGGTTTTCTCCGGGTGCTCCAGTTTCCTCCCACACTCCATAGACATGTGGGTTTGTAGGTTGATTGGCCTGTAAAATTTCCCTAGTGCGTAGGATAGTGCTAGTGTACGGGGTGGTCGCTGGTCGGCATGGACTGGGTGGGCCGAATGGCCTGTTTCCGCACTGTATTTCTAAAACTAAAACTAAAACAACTAAATCCTTTCTTCTCATTGTGCTCTCAAGAGTGTTTATAAATCAAATCCACAGGGTATCAGCCGGAATAATAAAGCTCCTATTTGTTGCAGCTTTACGGCATATTGGATGCAATGACAACAGATGCAATCAATTATTCTTTATTTGAAGTAAACTCGATCATGATAGTGCTTAAAGCAAAGTAGCTAGTGCAACCAGAGTGGTGCAAGGTCCATGGTGGGTCGGTGGTGAGCTGGGGTTGAGGTTGGTGTTGTCCACTGTTCAAGAGCCTGATGATTATGGGGAAGAAGCTGTTCTTGAACCCGAAGGTCACGGTTCCCAGGCTCCTGTACCTTCTGACCAGAGTTCTGTATCTCCCCCCCCCCCACCTTCACTTGATCATTTTCATCATCGTCTACCTCCTCCTGATATTCCCCTGATACCTGCACATGGTTCCTGACTCCTTCCTGCTGTTCAAGCTCTGTATGACCTTGCACCGCCCCCACTGCCCTGCCCCCTGCCCCACCTCTCACTTGATCATTTTCATGGATCGTATGGATAGCAGGAGTTCCCAGCTCTAGTTACTCAACCCACCACCCAATCCACAGAAACGTCTCTTGAGCTAAAATTGCAAGGAGAGGAGTAGAGTTGCTGCCTTACAGCGCTGGTCCAATCCTGACTACAGGTGCTGTCTGCGCAGAGTTTTTAACGTTCTCCCAGTGACCGCATGGGTTGCTTCAGTTTCCTCCCTCATTCCAAAGACATCCAGGTTTATACGTTAATTGGCTTCTGTAAAATTCTCTCTAGGATGCGAATGTGTGACAACAAGACTTGCATGGGTTGTTTGTTAACGGCGATATGGAATGGCGGGGGCCTGCTTCCATGTGTTTCGGTAAAACAGGCCATCGCTTGAGTTCCCAATATCTCTTGGCTAAAATTAAGAGAGGAGTAGATTAGACAGTCAGAGTTGTAGGAGGTCACAGACAGCCTCAAGTTGAGAGTTTTTAACGGATATGTGCGGGACAAGTGTTTTGGTGCAGGCCGATACAATAGTGGCATTCATGAGGCTTTTAGGTTGTAATCATGTATTGTCTTTTCGCTGACTGGATAGCACGCAACAAAAAGCTTCTAACTGTACCTCAGTGTTTTCAAGAGAGAGTTAGATTTAGCTCTTAGGGCTAAAGGAATTAAGGGATATGGGGGAAAAGCAGGGACAGGGTACTGATTTTAGATGTTCAGCCATGATCATATTGAATGGCGATGCTGGTTTGAAGGGCCGAATGGCCTACCCCTGCACCTATTTGTCTATGTTTCTATGGTACACTTGAAGATAACAAACGATGCGCATGGATAGGGAGGTATGGATTACATATGGATAGAGAAGAATAGTTTGGCATCAAGTCCGGCATGGACATTATCAGCTGAATGAAGCCACAGTTGGAGTTGTGTATTCAGTTCTGGTCTCCCTGCTACAGGAAGCATGTTGGTACGTTGGAAAGAGTGCAGAGAAGATTTACGAGGATGTTGCCAGGACTCGAGGATCTGAGCTATAGGGAGAGGTTGGGCAGGCTAGGACTTTATTCCTTGTAGCCTAGAAGGCTAAAGTATAGGTGCATAAAGTCATGAGGGGGAAATAGAGAGTGTGAATGGACATAGTCTTTTACCCTTAAGAGGGGAATCAAGAACCAAAAGGGCAGAGGTTTAAGGTGAGAAGGGAAATGGATCCTGAGGGGCAACATTTTCACTCAGAGGGTGGTGGGTATATGAAACTAGCTGTAGAGGGGGTATTGTATTGAAGAAGGAACTGCAGATGCTGGAAAATCGAAGGTACACAAAAATGCTGGAGAAACTCAGCGGGTGCAGCAGCATCTATGGAGTGAAGGAAATAGGCAACGTTTCTCCAGCATTTTTGTGTACCTTGTAAAAGGAGACAATTGAGGCAGGTACAATACTGGATTTAAAAGACATTTGGACAGGTACATGGACAGGAAAGGTTTGGAGGGATAGGGGCCAAATGCATGCTGGTGGGACTGGCATGGATAAGGCATCTTGGTCGGCTTGTACGAGTTGGGATGAAGGGCCTGTTTCTGTGCTGGATGTCTCTGTGATTCTGCAAAGATGACATGTCCAATGAGTCCTACGGCTGTTATCTGGCACAGGCTTGTGTGTGGAACATACGTGCCTGCTATCAGTGGTCGATAAGTAGGCCAGCCTCTGATGGTTGGATATATTTTACCATGAATTGCTGGTCCTTGGGGAATGAGCCTTGCAGCAGTCACACTAAACCACAGTCCCTCTCTTTCACACCTGCAGCCATTGTCGTTATCCTTTCTCTGATGGATAATTTCCTCTGTCCTCGCTCACTCTCTCTCTCTCTCGCTCACTCTCTCTCTCGCTCTCTCTCTCTCTTTCCTCTCTCTCCCTCTCCTCTGCCACTCCATCACTGCAGATTGCCCCCTCCCTCTCTCTCCCATTCTCTTTCTCTCTCTCTCTCTCTCACACCATCTCACTCCCTCGTTCTCTCTCTCTCTCACTGACCCACTCTCTCACTCTCCCTCCCTCTCCCTCCCTCTCTCTCCCCCTCTCACACACTCACCTCTGCCAGACCCCGCCATCATTTCCCCAAATCAACCTCGAGACTCCAACACTTTGAGCAGGAATATGTTTTTGCTATGTTTCTTCCAAATAACACACACATTTTAATTAATGGCAACAGACTTCCACTCATAAGGTCCTTAATGTGCATTTATTGCTGTCTTTTCCCAGTAGTTTCAGAAATATTATGTTGACGGATATATTCCGTCCTTCCCTCTCCCTTGATGGGACCAGCTGTCAGACCCTGGATGATGACATTAACAGAGAGAGAATGAGATGACAAATTCCAGTTATCAGCGAACAAGGCCAGTGACAAATCGGATTTCGACTTGTGAGAGGGCCCATTACACTGTAATAAAAAAAGATGGATGGGCCCTCTGCCGGGGCTGAGTTTAATGTGATTTCAGTGCTCTCTCTGGGTTCCAATTAAGCCAGAACAGAGGGAGAGAACAGCAAAAACAGCAATGCAAGCTGCACTAATTGTTCATGCACTGCCAAAGGCACAATCCTTTCCCTTTCAGCTGTTCTTTCCCCTGTTGTTCTCTCTGCACACAGTGTCACGGCAATAAAAAAAGATTCCTTCTAATCAACCCAGTCCACGGGAAAATCTGTTGAATAATTGATAAAATTAGCCAAATCTGCGGTTACACAAATAATGCAGCCCCCCCCCCCCCCCCCCCCCTTTCCCCCCCCCCCCCCCCCCCCCCCCCCCCCCTCCTCCTCCTCACTCGGGCAGGGTTCATTCACATGCCTCTCATCCGTCTCTCGTTACCTCACTGTGAACCCGCACAACCTCCCACCCCTGCCGCTCTCCCCGGCTCTGTCTACCCTGCACCCACCGCCCGTGGCATAACGGCCCCCCCCCCCACTACCAACCACCACCCCCTCCCCCCCCCCCTCGCTGTACGTGCAACATCCCAGGGAAAGCTGCCGTGCCGGCGTGAGAGGGAGTCGAGACAGAGAGAGAGAGCTGTGAAGCCTTGCTGGCAGGGCAGGGAGAGGGACAGCTCTGCACAGGGAGACTCCACAACTGAGAGTTATGGTATTTACCTGCCCATCAGTCACTGACGCTATCCAGCCGTCAGTCCCTGTCAAACCAGCCGCCCTCCCTGTGTCCATCAGTCTATCTGTCAATACATCTGCTACCGTCCACATATTTATCAATGTGGTAGTCATCCCTCTCTCTCTTGCTCTGTCTGTCTGTCTGTCTCTGTCTGTCTGTCTGTCTGTCTGTCTGTCTGTCTCTGTCTGTCTCTGTCTCTGTCTGTCTGCTGTCTGTCTAATACGCATTGTACGCTGGCATTGGAAGGGGATGGTTAGGGTGGTGGGTGGGGGGTGGAGGGGGGGGGGTGTCGTAGGGGGTCGTGGGGGGGTGGGGTGGTGGGTGGGGTGGGGGGTGGGGTGCCACCCAGGCTAGTCGTTCCCAAACATGCCATTTCCAGCAGAGAACAAGAATGAGACCCCTCGACCAGCCCCAGACGTCTGCCCCAGCAGCACCAGGTTCCACGCAGTGACACCACCCATCCCCACCCTCAATGTAGCTAGCGGCTTCCTCACCATCCACACCCTCTGAAAGAGGCCGTGCCTGTTCCAAGTAGCCAAAGCCATTGAAGCCCACACCAGTACAGCACAGGAAAAGGCCCTTTGGCCCAAAGCATCTGGGTCCAACATGATAGGATATAGAACAGCACAGCACAGGGACAGGACAGGCCCTTCGGCCCACAATGTCTATCCCCAACATTGATGCCAAGTTAAACACATCTCTACTCACTGCAAGCGATTGTGGAATTCACTGCCACAAACAGCGGTCATTGGGTTTTTTAAGGCAGAGATAGTTGATTAGTATGGGCGTCATGGGGTGTGGGGAAAAGGCAGGAAAATGGGGTTCAGAGAGACAGATAGATGAGCAATGATTGAATGGCAGAGTAGACTCAATGGGCTGAATGGCCTCCTTCTGCTCCTATGACACGAACCTTATGATCCGTATCCCTTCTTTCCCTGCATATGCATATATTCAGCTAAAGGCCTCTTAAATGTCACCATGGTATCTGCCTCCACCACCATCCCTGGCAGCACATCCCAGGAATCCACCACCATCTGTGTACAAGAGCTTGCCCCCGTACATTTACTTTAAGCTTTGCCCCTCTTACCGTAAAGTTCGCTTTTGATATTTCCATCCACGGAAAAGATTCTGCCCGTCTACTCTACTCATAATTTTGCTTCTCATAATTTTATAGACTTTTCTCACGTCTACACTTAACCTCCAATGTTCTAGATCCAAGAATCCAGTCCAAGTTTGTCCAACCTCTACTTGTAACTAATACCCCCTAATCCATGCAGCAGTCTGGTAAACCTCCTCTACACCCTCTACAAAGCCACAGCATCCTTCCTGTAATGAGGTGACCAGAACTGCACACAATACCCCCAAATGTGGCCTAATCAAAGTCCTATAAAACTGCAATATGTTTAGTTTTGACAAGTTTAGCTTGAGTCTAGTTGGGAAATACAACATGAAAACAGGCTCTTTTATCCACCAAGTCCACGACAACTATCGATCGCCCGTTCCCACTAGTTCTTCATTATCCCATTTTCTCAACCACTCCCCACACACGAGCGGCAATTTACAGAGGCCGATTAACCTACAAACCTGCATGTCTATTGGATGTGGAGGGAAACCGGAGCCCACGCGGTCACAGGGTGAACATGCAAACTCCACACAGACAGCATCCAAGGTCAGGATCGAACCTGGGACACTGGCGCTGTGAGGTAGCAGTTCATTGGCTATATTTAAGAGGGAGTTAGATGTGGCCCTTGTGGCTAAGGGGGTATGGAGAGAAGGCAGGTACGGGATACTGAGTTGGATGATCAGCCATGATCATATTGAATGGCGGTGCAGGCTCGAAGGGCCGAATGGCCTACTCCTGCACCTAATTTCTATGTTTCTATGTTTCTATTCACTGCACCACTGTGCTGCTCCCTTCCCTGCCTGTTCCATTTGGAGTAGAAGCCAATCTTGTGTCAGGGCCACTTCCAACCTCTCATTCCCATAACTTGCTCCCCCCCAGAATCCTTGGATCATACTGTAGAGAGCAGACTGTCGGGATGAATCACGGCTTGGTTTGGGAACAGCTTGGCCCAATACCGCACGAAATTGCAGGGAGCTGCGGGTGTAGCCCAGTCCGTCACGCAGACCGAAACAAGGTGATGTTTCCGATAGGCGACCCGAAACATCACCTATCCAAGTTCTCCAGGGATGAGGATTGAAAGTATTTTTATCCGGATGCATCACAGCATAATTTGGGACAAGACGGCAAGAAATTGCAGAGAATTGTGGACGCATCCCAGACCATCACACAAACCAACCACCCTTCCACTGACTCCATCTACACTTCACGCTGCCTTGGCAAGGCCACCAGTATTGACAGCGAGCACCACCTGACTCAGGGGCAACATCTTCCCCTCTGTTATCAGGCTTCTGAACGGCCCTTCCATAAAGCAAGGTCCCATCCGATTCACCTCTATCCCATTGCGGACATTGGACGTTGTCTCTGGAACTGGTGCGCTACAATGCTGAGAGCTATATTCTGCACTCTGTATCTTCCCCTTTGCTCCACCTATTGTACTCGAGTTGGAGCTGGGGAGCCAGGTTGGCAGTAGCCCTCTCCCCACGCCAGGGCTGGGCTGCCTTGCCCAGGGCCGCTGATTCCACCTGCTCGGCAGACCCGACACTGAGGAGCTCTCTGCCCTCAAGTTAAACTCCTTCTTGCTTCAATAATATCAATTAAAAGTTCAGCTTACAGGCCGATGATCTTCTTCCAGGCGATGGCCTCTCTGCCTGACGATGGATGTTAACCCTTGCCTTTCTGCACTCCCCAGTTATTACTTGTCCTGTCCAAGGCCATTTCTGTAATCAACAGTCTCAGATCATTCAGTCACACAGCAGGGGAAACAGGCCCTTCGGCTCAACTCATTCATGCCGAACAACATGCCCTATCGACACTAGTCCCACCTGCCCACGTTTGGCCCATATCCCTCTCAACTTCCTATCCATGTACCATTGCAAATGTCTTTTAAAAGTTGTTATAATAGCTGCCTCATCTACCTCCACTGGCAGCTCGTTCCATACACTCACCACCCACTGAGTGAAAAGGTTGCCCCTCAGGTTGTTATTCAATCTTTCCCCTCTCACCTAAACCTACGTCCTCTGATTCTTGATTCACCGACTCTGGGTAAAAGACTCTATGCAGTCACCCTATCTATTCCCCTCATTATTTGATTCACCTCTATAAGATTAGGGTGATCAAAACTGAACACAATACTTAATAGAGTCTGAAGAAGGGTTTTGGGCCAAAACGTTGCCTATTTCCTTCGCTCCATAGGTGCTGCTGCACCTGCTGAGTTTCTCCAGCACTTTTGTCTACCTTCGATTTTCCAGCATCTGCAGTTCCTTCTTAAACACAATACAGAGGTGTATAAAACTTGAAGAAGGGTCCCGACCCGAACGTCACCTATCCAAGTTCTCTAGAGATGAGGATTGGAAGCATGTTATCAGGATGCATCGCAGCATAACTTGGGAACCGCTCCATCCAAGACTGCAAGAAAATGTAAAGAATTGTGGACGCAGCCCAGACCATCACACAACCCGACCACCCTTCCATTAACTCCATCTAATCTTGAAGCTGCCTCGGCAAGGCCAGCAGCATAATCGAGGATGAGTCTCACCCCCAGTCATTCCCACTTCTCCCCTCTCCCATCAGGCAAGAGAAGTGTGAAAACACACACCAGGTACAGTTTCTTCTCGGCTGTCTTCAGGCAACTGAACCATCCTCTCACTAACTAGAGAGCAGGCCTGACCTCCCATCTACGTCATTGGAGTCCTTCAAACTATCTTTAATCGGACTTTACCGGACTCTATCTTGAACTAGATGTTATTCCCTTTATGCTTTATCTGTACACCGTGGACGGCTTGATTGTAAACATACATAGTACATAAATACATAGAAAATAGGTGCAGGAGTAGGCCATTCGGCCCTTCGAGCCTGCACCGCCTTTCAATATGATCATGGCTGATCATCCAACTCAGTATCCCGTACCTGCCTTCTCTCCATACCCCCTGATCCCTTTAGCCACAAGGGCCACATCTAACTCCCTCTTAAATATAGCCAATGAACTGGCCTCAACTACCTTCTGTGGCAGAGAGTTCCAGAGATTCACCACTCTCTGTGTGAAAAATGTTATCCTCATCTCGGTCTTAAAGGATTTCCCCCTCATCCTTAAACTGTGACCCCTTGTCCTGGACTTCACCAACATCGGGAACAATCTTCATGCATCTAGCCTGTCCAACCCCTTAAGAATTTTGTAAGTTTCTATAAGATCCCTCCCTCAATCTCCTAAATTCCAGCGAGTACAAGCCGACAGTGGATAGTCTTTCCACTGAATGGATAACATGCAGCAAAAATGCTTTTCACTGTACCTCGATACATATGATAATGATAAACTAAGCTAACCAGGACCCTGCTGAGTTACTCTGCACCAAGGCAAATGTCATTCTTCATCCACAGTGTGCTGGCTTCACGCTGTCAGAGCTAAAGATTCCTGGACCCCAAGGTATTGAGTTCCCAATGTCAAACTCACCTTGTCTGTGGAGACACCAGTCATGGAGGGGTCAGAGTCTCTCAAAACCTCCAGACGAACGTGGAAAAGAAATCCAGGGGAAAGAAGCAATGAAAGGTGGAAAGGAAAGTGACGGACATCGAAAGAGAAGGTGGGAAAGAGGAAGAGAAAATGCGTGAGAGAAACAGGAAGAGTGAAAAACCGAACAGGAGTAAGACGGAGAGAAGGTGAGAGAGAAACGTAGAGTGAGAAGCGGAAAAACAGTCAGAACGAGAATAAGCGAGAAACTGAGTAAAAACCAAACAAAGAGGATGAAGGAGAAAGAGAGAAGAAAAAGAACGTGATAGTGAAAAATAGAAAAAAAGAGTAGAAAAGAGAGTGTGAAAATGGAGAGTGAAAACAAAAAAAAAGAGAAAGAAAGAGAGAAGAGAAAAAGAAAGAGAAAAACTGAAAAAGAGCAAGGAAGGGATAAAAACACAAGGGAGAGAGTGAAAAAACAGAAAGAGAAAGAGAGCCAGAAACAGAAGGAGAAAATGTCAGAGAGAGAGAGAAAGATTGAATTACAGAAAGAAAGGAACAAAGTAGCAAATTAAAGCAGGGGAGGTTCAGCCGTCCCCCGAGTGGCCCATCCCCTCGCTGAGTTACACAGAGAGTTGTCAGCTAGCTGATTGGACCTGAAAGATGTCAAAGACAATGAAGGCAAAGTCCAGGAGATGCGATCAGTGTGGGATTCCGGGCATTAATCACAAGGCCGATGACAGTAATTCAAATGACATTACATTTCCATCTTTATCCAGTTAGCAGTGGGCTCCATCCTTTGCATTCAGCTGGAGCCGGGAGTCGGGAGACACCAGCCATCGCTTCCCCAACGTGACGGGCAGCGGTGGCCTGGCCAGTCCACCACATGTCCCCTGGTGATGATCTGTACCCCCCACCTTGCTCCTTCATCCCTGATCTGTGGTAGTAGCACCACCTCGCCAGGATCTTCAAAGCTGTTATCAGGCAACTGAACCATCCTATCATTGGCTGCAGTGATCTCCCATCTACCTTAATGGAGACCTTTTAATTAGCTTGAATCAGACTTTATCCTGCACCTTTATCCTGTGTCTGTACACTGTGGGCAGCTTGATTGTAATCCTGTTCAGTCTGTTCTTTGACTGAGTAACACACAAGTTTTTCTCTGTCCCTCAGTACAGGTGACAATAATGAACTAAACTAATCCAAACCAAACCAAACTCAATTATCCTCTGGGATAGAAGCCTCCACATTTCTCTACGCTTCTCCACAAAGATGTTTTACCGTCTTTGAGATCTTCCTCATTCCCCCTACCCCTTCCCTATTGACTTAGAAGCCAGTCCAGTGTGGTATGGCTGCCCAGCCTGCAGCTGTTCGTTCTTTTCACTCTTTTTTTTTTTTTTTTTTTTTTTTTTTAGTGAGTTTTAGTGTTTTGTTTTTGGAGTTCTGGTCTTTTTTTATGTGGGGGAAGAGGGAAACTGCTTTTCAGTGTCCCTACCTGGTCGGAGAGAGGCAGCTTTTCTCCGGGCTGCACTTTCGACCCGTCCTCGCGGCCTACCAGCGGGCCTGGAGCGGCGCTTCCTGTCGGGGACCGCCCAGAACCTCGGCTTCGGCGGCGGCGCAGCGCCGGAGCGCTGTTGCGGAGCGGGCGATGCCTTGCCCGGGTCGCCGTGCTGGAACCCCGGTGAGCTGAAGAACCGCCGATGAAACATCGCGGAGCTGCGGGTCCGTGGAGCGGCCAGCCGCAGGCGGCGGCGCTAAACTTTACATCGGGAGCCTGGGATCTCTCGCCGTGATCGCCAGTGGTGGAGCTCCATCCAGCGCGGCCTTGTTGGCTTCGGAAACTGCGGTCTCCAGTAAGGAAGCGGCCGTTCCAGGTGTCCCACGCTGCTGAGAGGATTCTCCCGACGCCGGAGCATCATCATCCGGCGAGAAAGGCCTGGAACATCCGGGCCTCCGTAAAGGCAACTTATTTATTTATTTATTTAGCGAATGCAAAGTCCTTTAGCCAAGCAGTTGCCTCTTGATTTGCTGTATGAAGGGTGACAAGTCCTCCTTTGAGTCTTTGTTGAGGGCATGCTTCAATGATGTGTTGCATTGTTTGCTGCTCTCCACAAGCACACCGTGGGGTTGGACTGCTGCCCCATTTGTGAAGGCTGGCCAAGCAGGGGCCATGTCCAGTCCTGAATCTATTCAGCGTCGTCCACTGCTTCCTTGGGAGATTGGTGCCAGGGACCGGTAGGGTGGGGTCTGACACCAGATGTTTATTTGGGACGTCCTTGGACTCCCATTCCTTTTTCCAAGCTGATTGGATGGTGAAATCAGCTGGTGGTGGGTTCTTCCAAATTGGTCGTCTAGATGGAAGTCGAGCAGTGGGTGGGTTGAAGATGTCCATGTGAATTGGCAGGTGAGGGGAGTTTTTGGTCTTTTGGAGCATCCTTTGAGTGAGGACTACTCGCCGGATGTGTGGAGGGGCTATGTTGGATAGGACAGGGAGCCAGGGGAGTGGTGTTGAGCGGATTGTTCCTGTGATGATCCTCATTGTTGAGTTCAATTGAGTGTCCACATGGTGTGTGTGGGATGACCTGGACCAAACAGGGGCGACTGTGGGGGCCTCAATAGGCCAGACTATGGGTGGACATGGGATGGGACTGGACATTGTGCCTTCCCCCACAGTGGGAGCCATTGTGGGGGGGTGTGTTTTATGTTTAAATCTCTTATTAATGTTATGTCTGTATTCTTTCTTTATGTGCTGCATTGGCAAGAAGCATTTCACTACACCTAGGTGTATGTGACCAATAAAATAACCTTTGAACCTTTGAACCTTTGGGTCATAGAATCATTCAGCACGGAAACAGGCCCTTTGGCCCAACTTGCCCATGCTGACCAAGATGCCACATCTACAATAGCCTCTCATCGGCTGCATTTGGCTCATATCACTGAATCTATTCTATTGTCCAAATGTTTCTTCAACGTTGTCATAGCACCTGCCTCAACTACTCTGTAATCCCGTTCCATTTACCTACCACCCTTTATGTAAAAAGGTTGTCCCACAGGTTCCTATTAAATCTTGTGCCTTAAACCTATGTCCTCTGGCTCTTGATTCTGCTACTCTGCTAGGGTAAAAGACTGTGAATTTACCCTATCTAAACCTCTCATGATCTTATGCACCTGACCCCCTCAGCCCCCTGCGCTCCAGCGAATAAAGTCCGAGCCTGCTCAACCTCCCTGTAGCAGAGGCCCTAGGGATTCCTGTTCAATTCTTGGTTGTCATGGACTTGATGGGCCGAAGGGCTTGTTTTGCGCTGTGCTGGTCCACTGGAAAAATTCAAAGGCTTTAAGGTGAGTGGAGGAAATTAAAGGAGATGTGTTGGGCAGTATTTTTATGCAGTTGGTGATGGGTGCCTGGAACGCGCTGCCAGTGGTGGTGGTGGTGATAGGCAGATACGATAAGATGGGCACATGGATATTCATGCATTTCTTGATGTCCCATTACTTGAACGATGGGGAGTCTTTGAAAAGGTTGCACAGGGGATTTAGAAACATAGAAAATTGGTGCAGGAGTTGGCCATTCGGCCCTTCGAGCCTGCACTGCCATTCAATATGATCATGGCTGATCATCCAACTCGGTATCCTGTACCTGCCTTCTCTCCATACCCCCTGATACCTTTGGCCACAAGGGCCACATCTAACTCCCTCGTAAATATAGCCAATGAACTGGCCTCAACTACCTTCTGTGGCAGAGAATTCCACAGATTCACCACTCCCTGTGTGAAAAATGTTTTCATCATCTCGGTCCTAAAAGATTTCCCCCTTATCTTTAAACTGTGACCCCTTGTTCTGGACTTCCCCAACATCGGGAACAATATTCCTGCATCTAGCCTGTCCAACCCCTTAAGAATTTTGTATGTTTCTATAAGATCCCCCCCCTCAATCTTCTAAATTCTAGCGAATACAAGCCGAGTCTATCCAGTCTTTCTTCATATGAAAGTCCTGATATCCCAGGAATCAGTCTGGTGAACCTTCTCTGTACTCCCTCTGTGGCAAGAATGTCTTTCCTCAGAATTTACCAGAATTATACCTGGATTAGGGGGTATTAACCACAGGGAGAGGCTGGACAGACTTGTTTTATCTGAAACACCAGAGGTCATGGGGAGACATGATAAATGTATATAAAATTATGAGAGGCATAGATAAGGTAGACAGCCTGAACCTTTTGCCCAAAGTGGAAATGTCAAATACTGGAAGGCAAAGCTTTAAGGTGGTGAGCGCCTGGAATGCGCTGCCAGGGGTGGTGGTGGAGGCAGATACGATAGTGGCTTTTAGGGGATTTGTGGAAAGGCAGATTGATATGCAGGGAATGGAGGGGAATGGGTTATGTGCAGGCAGGTTAGAGTTGGTCTCGGCATCACGTACAGCACGAGCATTGTGGGCTGAAGGGCCTGTTCCCATGCTGTACTGTCCCACGTTCTATGTTCCTCCGGTTCACTGACCCGCTGAGTTACTCCAGCACTTTGTGAGTTCTGCCCTTCAGGAGGTCCTGCTTCAGTGACCAGAGGCGTGGTCAATGAGGATGTTTGATGAGCAACGGAGAGGTTGAGGGAGAGAGTTCCTGAGCTCGGGGTAAGGTTCAGAACCAAGGTTCAGAAGCTAAAACCGGAGATTTGCCCGGGGCTGGAGAGGGAGGAATGAAACCAGCCTCCCTTGGAGGTCAGTGAACTCATGGTCTGATTTAATATATTTAGATTTTTAAATCAATTTATTTTTGGCACGAGGCATTTAAATGAAGGCACAATTGTGCTTTGAGGAGAGTCCAAATCAAACTCCTGACTGAGGGAAGCAGCCAACAATGTGCCTCTGATCAGCACTCCCACACTCACTCACCCACTGTGGCAGCTGACCAGAAATCCCTTGCGTTTGGTGGAAGGTTGCTCCTTGGACTGGAGGCCTGTGACTAATGGTGTGCCTCAGTGCTCAATGCTGGGCCCCTTAAGGGCCTGCCCCACCAGCATGCGACTGTATGTGGCGAGCGCGAGCTAACGTGGTCACTTGAGCCGTACGGCCTCGCGGGGCCGGTCCCACTTCGATCGCCGGAGCCGTATGGAGCTGTGCGGGGCTGGTCGCGACATCGCGCGGGTCTCCGAAAAACTGACCCTGTCCAAAAATTATGCGCAGCAACGGCCTGTCGGCCCGCAGCCGCATTGAGGCCGTACGCAGCGCCTCGACGGGCGTGCGCAGAGTCTCGACGCCGTACGCAGCGTCTTGACGCCGTATGCCTAGCGCGTGGCATTGCACGATGACGTCACCGCCCGGCGTGCCGTTGCACGATGACGTCACCGCCCAGCGTGCCGTTGCATGATGATGTCACCGCCCAGCGCGCCGTTGCATGATGACATCACCGCCCGGCGTGCCGTTGCATGATGACATCACCGCCCGGCGTGGCATTGCACGATGACGTCACCGCCCGGCGTGCCGTTGTGTGATGACGTAACCGCCCGGCGCCGTGCGACGTCCAAATTCAGTCGGCCCGCCTCCTACCCAGCTGATTGGTGAGTTTGATGTCGGGACCAGCCCCGCACAACTCCAGACGGCTCCGCGGTTGGAAGTGGGACCGGCCCCGCGAGGCCGTACGCCTTAAGCCGCCACGTTTGGTCGCGCTAGACGCATGCAGTCGCATGCTGGTGAGACAGGCCCGTTTGTCATCTACATCAATGATTTGGGTGAGAACGGGACAAGATTAGCAGGTTTGCTCTCGATACAAAAGTGGGTGGTTTTGCAGATAGTGAGGATGGTTGTGAAAGATTGCAGCAGGATCTGGATCGATTGGCCGGGTGGGCTGAAGAATGGTTGATGGAATTTAATACAGAGAAGTGTGAAGAGTTGCATTTTGGAACGTTTAACAAGGGCAGGACCTAGACAGTGAATAGTAGGGCCACTGTGGAGTGTTGTAGAGCAGAGGGATCTAGGAGTGCAGGTGCATGGTTCCTTGAAGGTCGAGTCGCAGGTAGCTAAGGTGGTCAAAAAGGCTTTTGGCACATTGGCCATCACCAGTCAGAGTATTGAGTATAGAAGTTGGGAGGTCATGTTGCAGTTGTATAAGACATTGGTGAGACCGCATTTAGAGCATTGTATTCACTTCTGGGCACCATGTTATAGGAAAGATATTGTCAAGCTTGAAAGGATTCTGAAAGGATTTACGAGGATGTTGGCAGGACTAGAGGGTGTGAGCTATAGGGAGAGGTTTAGTAGGCTGGGTCTCTATTGCATGGAGCGCAGGAGGATGAGGGGAGATCTTACAGAGGTGTATAAAATCAGGAGAGGAACAGATTGGGTAGATGCACAGTCTTTTGTCCAGAGTAGGGGAATCGAGGACCAGAGGACATAGGTTCAAGGGGAAGGGGAAAAGATTTAATAGGAATCTGAGGGGTAACTTTTTCACACAAAGGATGGTGTGTGCATGGAACAAGCTGCCAGAGGAGATAGTTGAGGCAGGGACTATCCCAACATTTAAGAAACACCTTAACCTATGTCTTCTGGTTCTTGATTCCCCTACCTTCTGTTACCTCTGGTAACAGACTCTGTGCATTCACCCAATCTATTCATCCTATCTATTCCCTCATCATTTTATACACCTCTATAAATCATCCCTCAGCCGCCTGTGTTCCAAGGAATTAAGTCCTAGCCTGCCCAGCCTCTCCCTGTACCAGGCAACCTTGAGTTCAAACATCGTCGTAAATCTTCTCTGCACTCTTTCCAGTTAATTGACATCCTTCCAATAGCAGGGTGAACAAACCTGAACACAGTACAGCAAGTGTGGCCTCACCTTAGTGGTATCACCATAGAGCCAACCAGCGCAGAAACAAGCAACAAGGTGCCCCATCTATGCTGGTCCCATGAACCTGAGATCAACCCGTATCCCTCTAAACCTTTCCTATCCTTGTACCGCTCCGATTGGTGCTATTGTATCCAGCTCGTTCCGCCCTCCCACCACACTCCATGTGGAAACATTCCCCCCACCCCCCCCCCCCCCCCCCCCCCCCCAGGTCTAAACTCATGGTTTGAAAATCCAAAAAACGTGCAGATGCTGAAAACGTGAAATAAAAATAAATGGTTTTGGAAACACTCAGCAGGTCAGGCAGCATCTGTCGAGACAGAAACGGTCGATGTTTTCGGTCCAGGACCCTTATTCAGAACCAGGAATCAAGAACTAGAAGACAGAACGATGACTTGTTGCTCTGTTACCCAATTCTGATCCCCAACTGGTGGCGCAGCGGTAGAGTTGCTGCCTCGCAGCGTCAGAGACCCGGGTTGGATCCTCACTACGGGTGCTGTCTGTGCGGAGTTTGCATGTTCTCCCTGTGGGGTTTTTCCGGGTGCTCCGGTGTCCTCCCACACCCCAAAGGCGTCCCACCTCTCCCTGTAGCTGAAACCCTCTAATCCGAGAATCATTCTGGTAAACCTCCTCTGCACCCTTTCCAAAGCTTCCATGTCTCTCCTGTTATGGGCCGACCAGAAGTGTGAGCAATTCCCCCAATGCGGCCTGACTAAAGTCTGTAAAGCTGATCACGACTTCCTGACTTTTTTTTTTCAATGTTCCCAGCAATGAAGGCAAGTTGCTGCCTCCTTTACCACACTATCTACTTGTGCTGCCACCTACAGGGAGATATGGACTTGGACTCCAAGATCCCTCTGCACATCAATGCTGCTCAGGGTTATGCCATTGACTGTAGACAGAGTGGTAAAGAAGGCAAAGGGAATGTTTGCTTTCATAGGTCGGGGCATTGAGTGTATGTGTCAGAGGTCGTGATGCAGCTATAGAGGACATTGGTTAGGCCACATTTGGAGAGTTGCGAGGAGCTCCCTTGGAGATGTTGGCAGCACCGGAGTGAGGAGAGGATCGGTGCTGATGGGGCCGGGGTCTCGGAGATGCTCTGAGGGTCCGAGGTCGGCTGCGGGAGGTGCCCCGGGGCACGGGGGCTGAGCGGGGGCGGTGGGAGGCGAGGAGTCGAGGTGTTGGCGGAGTGGGCAGCTGGAGGTCCCGCTGCAGCCTGGGGCTTTATTAGCTGACCTATCCATGTTCTCCAGAGGTGCAGCCTGACCCGTCAAGTTACTCCAGCACTTTGTGTCTTTTTTTGTAAACCAGCACCTGCAGTTTCTCATATCTATAACCATTGAGTTTTGGTTGCCCGGTTACAGGAAGGAGGGGGAGGCTTTGGAGACAGTGCAGAAGAGGTTTACCCGAATGATGTGCAGGAAGGAACTGCAGATGCTTGTTTAAAGTAAAGATAGACACAAAAAGCTGGAGTAACTCAACTGGTCAGTCAGCATCTCTGGAGAAAAGGTATCTGTGATGTTTCGGGTTGAGACTCTTCTTCAGACGATGCCCGGATTAAGGAATATCAGCTACAGGGACAGGTTGGACAAGCATGGATCATTTTCTCTGCAGCGTCAGATGTTAAGAGGAGGCCTGATTATATAAAATGATGGATGACATAGATGGCACTACAGAGAGGGGGGTGGGCACGTGGATCCCACTGCCAGGGTTGGTGGTGGTGGCAGATATGATGGTGGCGTTTAACTCCCACATCCCAAAGATGAGCGTGTTTGAAGGTTAACTGACCCTCTGTACCCATAATGTATAGGTCAGTTTAATATAGAACAATACATCACAGGAAAAGGCTGTTCGGCCCACAATATCCATGCCCAGCAAGATGCCAAGTTAAACTAATCTCCTCTGCCTGCACATAATTTAGCCCAGCATAACTTTGGGCTTTAGACGTTAGAGATACAGAGCGTAAAGATTGCTGATTTCAGTTCATGACGCGGATAGATCTACATCTCCGAATACAGATTTGAAAAATTCTCTTTTATGGGGCCTTCTCTTCTATTTCTACTTTCCACTTTTTTTTTTTCTTTTTTTATATACACACTTCACGTTTTTCTACTCTCTGCCATCTATTTTTCCACTTTTTCCTCTTTCTATTGTTTTATTTTTCTTGTCTTGCTTACTTCCTTATCATAACATAAAACTAGAGGTTGTACATAGAATGGATTACGGTATTACATAGTTGGCACCTAAAATTAGGTTCCACTGTACTGTTTTGTATTGTATTAACTTCTAATAAAATAAACAAAAACAAAAAAAAAAAAAAAAAAGAGATACAGAGCGGATACAGGCCCTTCAGCCCACCGAGTCTGCGCCGACCAGCAATCACCCCATCCTAGACACTACGGACAATTTATAATTTTACCAATGTAAATTAACCTACGAACCTGCACATCTTTGGCTTGTTCAGATTCAGATTCAGATTCAATTTTAATTGTCATTGTCAGTGTACAGTACAGAGACAACGAAATGCATTTAGCATCTCCCTGGAAGAGCGACATAGCAAACGATTTGAATAAATAATAATAAGTGTCCAGAGGGGGGGGGGGTGGTGATTGGCAGTCACCGAGGTACGTTGTTGAGTAGAGTGACAGCCGCCGGAAAGAAGCTGTTCCTGGACCTGCTGGTTCGGCAACGGAGAGACCTGTAGCGCCTCCCGGATGGTAGGAGGGTAAACAGTCCATGGTTGGGGTGAGAGCAGTCCTTGGCGATGCTGAGCGCCCTCCGCAGACAGCGCTTGCTTTGGACAGACTCAATGGAGGGGAGCGAGGAACCGGTGATGCGTTGGGCAATTTTCACCACCCTCTGCAATACCTTCCGGTCGGAGACAGAGCGTGGGAGGAAACGGGAGCACCTGGAGAAAACCCACGTGGTCACAGGGAGAACATACAAACTCTGTGCGGTCAACACCCCTGGTCAGGATCAGGATCGAACCCGGGTCTCTGGCGCTGTGAGGCAGCAACTCTACCGCCGTGCCACTGTGTCGCTCAAAATGTTGCACTTTTGTACTGATCTAGGATTGTGCTTGCCTGTAGTGTGATTTTACTGGATTGTACGCAAAACAAAGAACTTCAATGCACAGAGGTGCATTTGAGAATAGTATCCTCATCATCAGTGGTGGGATTCGAACCTGCGCTCTCTGAGTGAGGTGTCCAGTGTGGAAGACCTACAGGGGCAGAGAGCCAACAGCAGCTTCACCGCTGGTCCCCTGCTGCCCTCTGCTGGCCACTGCAACATTAACAGAACCTCACTAATTTGCACAATGATGCATGATAATGCACAAGGTTGGGGGCTGGTTGGGGGGGGGGGGGGGGGGGGGGGGGGGGGGGGGGGGGGGAGGGGGGAGGTGAGTGAGAAAAGTCGGCCCCTCAAGCCTCCTCTGCCCTTTAATGAAATCATGGTTGACCATCTTAGGTCTCTGCAGGGTCAAAGGACAGTCAGGATTGGGTCGGCGCAGTGAAGCAGCGGGTAGAACCGTTACCTTACTGCGCCAGACTTCTGGGTTCGATCCTGACTGTGTGGAGTTTGCACGTTCTCCCTGTGACCCACCACCCACTGTGTAATAAAACTTGCCCCGTCCATCTCCTTTAAACTTTGTCCCCTCTCTCATTAAAGCTCCGCCCTTTAATGTTGGACATTTCCATCCCGGCAAAAAGGTTCTGACAATCTACCTTATCTATGTCCCTCATAATTTAACATACTCCTATCAAGTATTCCTGTAACCTCTGGCATTCCAGAGAAGACAGTCCCTATTTGATGGAAATCTGTGGAGAATGGGAAAATCTGTGGAGAAGGGGCAATGGAAATGCTCTGAGTGCCAGCATCGGTTCAATGGGCCAAACAGCCTCCTTCTATGTCATAGGTAATGAAGGAAAATGAACTTGGTTGAATTCCTACTGCTGTTGCTGGGCGGGAAACTAGACTGGTGCTGGACCAAGGGTGGTGGGTGCCAGGAATGTGCTGCCGGGGGGTGGTGGTGGAGTCAGATACGGTAGTGGCGTTCAATGCTTTTAGATAGGCACATGGATATGCAAGGAATAGAGGGATATGGGTTGTGTGCAGGTAGTTAAGAGTTGGTCTTGGCATCTTGTTCGGCACAGACATTGTGGGCTGAAGGGCCTGTTCCTCTGCATTTTCCGGGCAACTGAGGTTTGGTCTGGGCCTCTAGCTCGGCAGCTTGGGACAGGACCCTGGCCCGGGATGGTCAACCCGACCGTGGGATTCACCAGAGGGCACCAACAACATCCAACACAAGGGGGCAGGCACGCTGCACAGAGCAGAGGCTGGGACGGGAGCGGAGGGAAGGCGAGAGTGGGAGGGAGGGAAAGGAGAGAGGAATCACGGTGAGGAAAGTGGGGAAAGAGAGAAAGAAAGAAAAAGAGAGAGAAAGAAAGAAGAGAGAGAGAGAGAGAGAGAGAGAGAGAGAGAGAGAAGAGAGAGAGAGAGAGGAGGAATAGAGCATGAGAAAGAGAAGCAAGGAAATATAAAGAACATCTCAGAGTTATGGTCAAGAATTTCTCATGCACCTTCCACCTGCCCCTCTATTCACACTCTGCCCCTCACTTGCCTCACCGATCACTTCTGCCCACAGGGCAAGATGGAAGGAAGTTAACCTCAACCACCAGGGACTGACTAGGGACAACCACACTGATCAGGGGCAGTAGTCGACCACGGCCCCTTCAGAAACCCCTGCCCCTTAGTAAGGTTTTGCTATTGATATTGGTTTGTTATCTGTGAGTCCAGATGTGAGTGCGTTATAGGAAAGCACAGACCACCAGGTTCAAGAACATCTTCTTCCATAAACTAGGGTGCATTCTCGATCTTCCAACCTACATCACTACATACCCTGCACTTTTTCTCTGTAACTGTAACCCTAGAACATTGTAATAACACTACATTTTTGTCACAATCGGGTATTTTTCTCTTTGCACTGCCTGTTGAACTTGTGCATGGTTTGGCTGTACTCATGTATGGTATGACTTGACTGGATAGCATGGAAAATATTTTTTTCCACTGTAGCTCAGTACATGTGACAATAATAAACCAATACTAATACCAGTTGGCAGCACGGTGGCGCAGAGGCAGGGCTGCTGCCTCAAAGCGCCAGAGACCCCGGTTCGATCCTGACCTTGGGTGCTGTCTGTACAAACTTTGCACGTTCACCCTTTAACCAAGTGGGTTTTCTCTGGGCGCTCCGGTTTCCTCCCACACTCCAGGTTTGTAAGTTCATTGTAAATCTGTAAATTGTAAACTGTCCCCAGTGTGTAGGATAGTGCTGGTGTGCAGGGGTGATCGCTGGTCGGCACGGACTCGGTTGGCCGAAGGGCCTGTTTCCAGGCTGCATCTCTGAAGTCTCGAGTCTACTAACAGCCAATACCAATTGATCACTGTGCCTCGCCAGGGCAAGGTCACTGGTCACAGGAGACCAAAGAATGAGCAAAGTTTTGCATTGATCTTCAGGGCCATGAAAACAGACACTATCCTATTTCAGACAAGTGGTCAGTCAGTAACCCAGCCCTGATGGAATGGGTTACTGGTGCTGTTCACACAGTGTGTTATAGCATGGATGACAGTTCATGCATTGCTCTTGTAAACAGGTCATTAATTAGGTTCCCCCGCTCCTGGGACGTGCCCGGGGCTTGGAGCCGATCCCCGGGGTGAGGCCGCGAGCTCGCTTCCGTATCGCGAGGTGCGAGGGAACGTGGACGGGAGAGGCACGGAGAGAGGTGGGGGGGTCACGGGGCTATGGTCGAGGACACCATCATAAGGTCATATGGGATAGGAACAGAATTAGGCCACTCGGCCCCATCAAGTCTACTCCGCCATTCAATCATGCCTGATCTATCTCTTCCCTCCTAACCCTATTCTCCTGCCTTCTCCCCATAACCTCAGGCACCCATGCTGCTCAAGAAATTAGGGTCCCCCCCGCATCCTGGGACTGATGGTCTGGGATTGTGGAGCTCCTGACACAGAGAGAATGCTGTGGGGAAGGGTGTGTGGGGGGGGGGGGGGGGGGGGGGGGGGAACACGACTCCAAATCCAAGACCCACTGTCCAAGCCGGTGAAGAGGAAGGAAACAAACTCCATTTCAGGACCTCAGTTCTCGTGACCAAAGACACGCCGGGAGGCGCTGCACGGTGGCACGGTTGTAGAGTCGTTGCCTTACTCTTACGACTTTTAAACGACATTTGGACATATCGATGGGTAGGACGGGTTTAGACAATAGACAATAGACAATAGGTACAGGGTTAGGCCATTCGGCCCTACTAGCCAGCACCGCCATTCATTGTGATCATGGCTGATCATCCCCAATCAGTACCCCGTTCCGGCATCTCCCCGTATCCCCTGACTCCGCTATTTTTAAGAGCCCTATCTAGTGTTTCCTCAAATCCGTTCTAAATGGTTTACTCCTTATTCTTAAACTGTGGCCCCTTGTTCTGGACTCCCCCAACATTGGGAACATGTTTCCTGCCTCTAGCATGTCCAAACCCTTGACCATCTTCTATGTTTCAATGAGATCAACCCTCATCCTTCTAAACTCCAGAGTGTACAAGCCCAATTGCTCCATTCTCTCAGCATAAGACAGTCCCGCCATCCCGGGAATTAACCTTGTGAACCGACGCTGCACTCCCTCAATAGCAAGAATGTCCTTCCTCAAATTAGGGGACCAAAACTGTACACAATACTCCAGGTGTGGTCTCACTAGGCCTCTGTACAACTGCAGAAGGACCTCTTTGCTCCTATATTCGATTCCTCGTGTTATAAAGGCCAACATGCCATTCGCTTTCTTCACTGCCTGCTGTACCTGCATGCTTACTTTCATAGACTGATGTACAAGGACCCCCAGATCCCATTGTACTTCCCCTTTTCCCAACTTGTTGCCATTTAGATAGTAACCTGCCTCCCTGTTTTTGCTACCAAAGTGAATAACCTCACATTTATCTGCATTAAACATCATCTGCCATGCATCTGCCCACTCCCACAACCTGTCCAAGTCACCCTGCACTCTCATAGCATCCTCCTCACAGTTCACACCGCCACCCAGCTTTGTGTCATCTGCAAATTTGCTAATGTTACTTTGAATCCCTTCATCCAAATCATTGATGTATATTGTAAATAGCTGCCGTCCCAGCACCGAGCCTTGCGGTGGGTACCCCACTAGTTTAGAGGGATATGGGGCAAATGCAGGCAAACGGGACTTGCCGACTTGGTCAGAGTGGACAAGATGGGCCGAACGGCCTGCCTCCAACTGTACAGCTCTCAGACTGCACCGCACAGGTGTGGAGCTGGTGATGAGAATGGGGTAGAGACGGCTTACTCTGGATGGTGGCTCGGTCTGGCATGAGATGGACCGGACTGTGCACGCCGGCTCCTGAGGGGGGGGGGGGGGGGGGGGGGGGGAGTGTGGTGGCGGCACTCCGGCCGGCCCCTGCAATGTCTGAGCAGGCACACAGTTGGAAAACACTTCAACAAACAAGCAGAGTGTTGTTGCAACACTTTATAGCGTGACTGCTAGCAGCAGATGGGGGTGACATTGTTCAGCTTAAGTGGGTTTTATGAGTGTTTTTGCTCAGAGTTTGGTGACAACTGCGAGCGGCAAAGCCACACATGTAGCCGAGATTCACCGGGGAGATGAAAACGGGCGGCGGGTGTGGGCTAACCGGCCACTGCGGACCACCTCTTGCCACGGACGTGTCGTAACTGCGTGTCGCACTCATGTCTTTTGTACAGTCTGCTATTTATTTGTATGATGTGTTCAGTTTGGAGATACAGCGCGGAACTCAGCGGGTCAGGCAGCAGGTCTGGAGAACATGGACAGGCGACGTTTCAGGTCGGGACCTTCCGTCAGGCTCGGACTTGCAGATGGAAGGATCTTCATAAAAAGCACTGGAGGTTTACGGAGAGCACACACTGGTGACCCCCCCCCCGCCTGGTGGCTGGTGAAGACTGAAACCCCCGAGTTATGGGGCCAGGCGGAAGAGGGCTCTGCCCGAACTGCCCCTTTTCTGGGTGGTTTCTACGGGTGGGACAAGAGGGGGGCTATGCGCTGTCCAGGGGCGCCCTGGGGGATTTCCGGCCCCACTGGGCACCGCGGGGGGTGAAACAAGGATTGTAATGTATTTGTTTAAGAATATATTTGACTTTTAAGAATATTTGTTTCGATAATTGGGTGATTTTGGATTATGGTGGGAGGGCTTGTTTGGGATTGTTTTGCATTGTATTTGTTATTGCAATAATCAATTCAATTTATTTTTATTGTAAACCCCCCCCCCACCACACTCCAGGCACACAGGTGGGCTCTGCGATGGCAGAGAGGTTGACTTATGTGAAGCTGTTCAAAAATAGAAGCTTCTGCAGCCCCCTCGATACAAAACTGTCTGCCTGCGAGGAATTTGCTTATCAGTTGTGTTTGGTTCAGTCTATTTCTGGCGGGTTTGTGAGTCTGCCACCTCTATGTTGGGCTACAGAGTTGCAGAGCACCAATGCACCTCCCCCCCCCCCCCCCCTCCCCCATCCAGTGCAGAAACTCTCCTGCATGTGGAATATTGTGCACAGTTCCTGCTGCCCCATTACTAAAGGATGGGGAGGCTTTGGAGAAGTTGCAGACGAGGTTCACCAAAATGATACCTGGATTAGAACATCTTAGCTACAGGGACAGGTTGGACAGACATGGATTGTTGAAGGGGGACCTGAGAGATGTATATAACATTATGAGAGGCGTAGATAGGGAAGGAGGTCAAAACCATTTTCACCAGGACGGTTATGTCAAATACTAGAGGGCACAGCTTTAAGGTGAGAGGGGCAAAGTTTAAAGGATGTTGAAGAAGGAACTGCAGATGCTGGAGAATCGAAGGTGGACAAAATTGCTGGAGAAACTCAGTGGGTGCGGCAGCATCTATGGAGCGAAGGAAAGAGGCAATGTTTCGGGCCGAAGCCCTTCTTCAGACTGAAGGAGATGCGCAGGGCAAGCTTTTTACACAAGGCTGGTGAGAGCCTGGAACGATAGTCTGAAGAAGGGTCTCGACACGGAACGTCACCCATTCCTTCTCTCCAGAGATGCTGCCTGTCCCCGCTGAGTTACTCCAGCTTTTTGTGTCTATCTTCGGTTTAAACCAGCATCAGCATCTGCAGTTCCTTCCTAGACCGATGAATATGCAGGGAATGGAGGGATATGGGTTATGTACAGGCAGATAAGAGTTGGTCTTGGCATCATGTTTGGCACAGGCGTTGAGGACTGAAGGGCCTGCTCTTCTGCTGTGTTCTGTGGTCTATGTTCTATGATCATTGTTCAGGAGCCCAATGGTCCTCTCTGCCTTTCCCACTGCAGACAGAGGTCCTGCGAGCTCTCTCTGGGGATATGGAGGGATGGAAGGCCATTCAGCCTTTCAAGTCCATGCTAACTCCTGTCAGCTACATTCCCCACCCCATGTCATGAAATTGGGAAGGGTGCAGAGGGGATTCACCCAATGTTACTTGGGCTTGCAAGGGGAGGTCGGATGGGCTGGGATTTTTTTCTTTGGAGCGCAGGAGGCAGATGGGTGACCTTATTGAGGTGTACAAGATCACAAGTGGCACGGATAAAGTGAATGCTCAATCTCTTTCCCAGGGTAGAGGATTCTAAAACTAGAGGGCACAGGCTTAAGGTGAGAGGGTTGAGATTTAAGAGTGACCATCAGGGGCAACTTTGTCCCTCAGAGGGTAATTGTATCTGGAATGATCTGTCAGAGGAAGCTTTAGACTCCGCTACAATTATGACTTTCAAATTTGGACTGATGCATGGATAGGAAGTGTTTAGAAGACTACGGGCCAAATGCATGGAAATGTCTCCATAATTTCCCTTGTTCTGATCCAGTTCCTTGTTTCCACGCCAACCTCTCTCATAGAACAGTACAGCACAGGAACAGGCCCTTCGGCCCACAATGTCCATGCTGAACATGATGCTAAATCAAACTAATCACCTCTACCTGCACGTGATCCATATCCCTCCATTCCCTGCATATCCATGTGCCTATCTAAAAACGTGACTGATGTATCTGTACCACCACCCCAGGCACCCACCACTCTCTGTGTAAAAACCTCACCCCACACATCTCCTTAAAACCTCACCCCACAAATCTCCCTCTCACCTTAATGCTATGCCCCTGCAGAAATTTCTACTCTGGGTTATAAATTCTACCCCATCCACATCTGGAACAACTTTAGATACTTCCCTCAGCCTTCGGTGCTCGAGAGAAAACGCTCCAACATTGTCCAACTTCTCCTCGTAGCTTGCAACAGAGGAACTCAGTGGGTCAGGCAGCATTCCTTGAAGAAGGGTCCCAACCGAAAAGACTTCACTCCATTTCCTTCCATAGATGCCGCCTGACGTGTTGAGTTCTTATACCCAATTCCCTGACCAATGAAGCCTTCTTGTCTGTCTCGGCCAGTGTGCTGTGGATATGTGCTCACATTGATACCTAATACCTCTCCCTATATGTGTGCCCATTTGTACCTGGACCCCAAGATCCCTCTGTACATCAGTGCTGTTAAGGATCTTACCATCAGCTATGTATCTTCCCCATACATTGGACCTCCCAAAGTACAGCACCTCACACTTTAATATCCTGTGTCCTCTGGGTCTTGATTCCCCAACCCTGGGGTAAAAGACTCTGAGTACCCCATGTTTGCCCCTCATGATTTTATACACCTCTATAAGATCACCCCTCATCCTCCTGCTCTACAAGGAATAAAGTCCTAGCCTGCCCAACCTCTCCCTCCTAATGTTGCCTGAAGATGAAGGATTGAATAGCCATGGGCTGGTATACTCTCTGTCCAAGGTGTGTGTGTGTGTGTGTGTGTGGGTGTCTGTGTGTCTATGTGTGTGTGTGTGAGTGTGTGTGTGTGTGTGTGTGTGTGTGTGAGAGTGTGTGTGTGTGTGAGTGTGTGTGTTGAGTGTGTCTGCATGTGTGTGAGTGTGTGAGTGAGTGAATGGGTGCGTACGTGTGTGTGTGAGTGTGCATGTTTGAGTGAGTGAGTGAGTGTGTGTGTGTGTGTAAGTGTGTGTGTGCTTATGTGTGTGAGTGTGTGTGAGCATATGTGTGCGAGTGTTTGAGCGTGCACGTGTGAGTGAGTGAGTGTGTGTGAGTGTGCATGTGTTTGAGTGTGTGTTTGAGTGAGTGAGTGTATACGAGTGTGTGTGAGTGTGCATGTTTTTGAGTGAGTGAGTGTGTAAGTGTGTGTGTGAGTGTGCATGTGTGTGCGTATGTGTGTGAGTGTGTGTGAGTGTGCATGTTTTTGAGTGAGTGAGTGTGTAAGTGTGTGTTTGAGTGTGCATGTGTGTGCGTGTGTGCATGCGCGGTGACACAAGTCCAGAGGGATAATGGGACATCATTTAATTGTGTCAGGCAGTTGGCAGAGCCTGTGCCAGAGTGCTGTGGGAATGTGTTCACACTGATACCTAATACCTGGCGGAACATGTTTGCCTGCGAGTCTGATTTTAATTTACAATGTGATCCTATTTGTGTACACCTCCATGTTTACTAAGCACCTGTTGAGTTATTTCCTGATTAGGCTGATGGCCACGTTGCCTATCTTCCGTTTGCACAAAGGCAACGTCAAACCACACAAAGTGGAGGTGACAAGAATCAAATACCTGTCTCCATCCCTCCAGGCCATTTACCGTCCCTTCCCCCTGCCCCAGCCCGCTCTCCCACACACTGCGCTGGTCTCAGTCTGGGATCAGACACAAAGGGCTTTGGCAGTGACACATGCCCACACTGGGGGGAACGCAAGGAGGGTAAATGTCACCAGGGTCACCCATCTCCTGGTCCACTGTTCACATGCATGCACATTGACATAGAAACATAGAAAATAGGTGCAGGATTAGGCCATTCGGCCCTTCGTGACTGCACCGCCATTCAATATGATCATGGCTGATCATCCAACTCAGTATCCTGTACCGGCCTTCTCTCCATACCCCCTGATCCCTTTAGCTACAAGGGCCACATCTAACTCCCTCTTAAATATAGCCAATGAACTGGCCTCAACTACCTTCTGTGGCAGACAGTTCCAGAGATTCACTACTCTCTGTGTGAAAAAAGTTCTCCTCATCTCGGTTTTAAAGGATTTCC
This sequence comes from Leucoraja erinaceus, assembly GCF_028641065.1. Taxonomy (NCBI): domain Eukaryota; kingdom Metazoa; phylum Chordata; class Chondrichthyes; order Rajiformes; family Rajidae; genus Leucoraja; species Leucoraja erinaceus. The sequence goes on along the minus strand of NC_073391.1, from coordinate 34,386,298 downwards.
CCCTTATCCTTAAGCTGTGACCCCTTGTCCTGGACTTCCCCAACATCGGGAACAATCTTCCTGCATCTAGCCTGTCTAACCACTTAAGAATTTTGTAAGTTTCTATAAGATCCCCCCTCAATCCTCTAAATCAAAGGTGAGTACAATCCGAGTCTATCCAGTCTTTCTTCATATGAAAGTCCTGACATCCCAGGAATCAGCCTGGTGAACCTTCTCTGTACTCCCTCTATGGCAAGAATGTCTTTCCTCAGATTTGGAGACCAAAACTGTACACAATACTCCAAGTGTGGTCTCACCAATACCCTGTACAACTGCAGTAGAACCTCCCTGCTTCTATACTCAAATCCCTTTGCTATGAATGCTAGCTAACATACCATTTGCTTTCTTCACTGCCTGCTGCACCTGCATGCCTACTTTCAATGACTGGTGTACCATGACACCCAGGTCTCATTCCATCTCCCCTTTTCCTAATCGGCCACCATTCAGATAATAGTCTACTTTCCTGTTTTTGCCACCAAAGTGGATAACCTCACATTTATCCACATGATACTGCATTTGACAGCACCCATGTAGAGAGGGTCGAAAGCTTCAAGGTCCTCGGAGTAAATTTCACCAGCAACTTGTCCTTGATCAGTCTTACTGAAACAATGACCAAGAAAGCACACCAACGCCTCTGCTTCCTCAGAAGGCTTAGGATGGTCGGCTTGACCAGAACAACTCTCACCAACTTCTACAGATGCATCATAGAAAGCATTTTATTGGGGATGCATCACAGCTCCATCCAAGACTGAAAGATACAGCAGTGAATTGTGGAGGTTGCCCAGACCATCACACAATCCAACCTCCCTTCCGTCGATAGACACAAAATGCTGGAGTAACTCTGCGGGGCAGGGAGCATCTCTGGAGAGAAGGAATAGGTGATGCTTTGGGTCGAGACCCTTATTCAGACTCCTTCTACACTTCACGCTGCCTCGACAAGGCCACCAGCATAATCAAGGATCAGCCTCACTGCCTCTTCTCCCCTCTTCCATTCGGCAAGAGGTCCAGAAGTTTGAAAATGCACACCTCCAGATTCGGGGACAGTTTCTTCCCAGGTACGCAAAAAAAGCTGGAGAAACTCAGCGGGTGCAGCAGCATCTATGGAGCGAAGGAAATAGGCAACGTTTCGGGACGAAACGTTGCCTATTTCCTTCGCTCCATAGATGCTGCTGCACCCGCTGAGTTGCTCCAGCTTTTTTTGTGTACCTTCGATTTTCCAGCATCTGCAGTTCCTTCTTAAACACAGTTTCTTCCCAGCTGTGATCAGGCATCTGACTGTCCAGTTAACAACTAGAGCGCAGTTCTGACCTCCCACCTTCAAACTATCTTTAATCGGACTTTAATGGATTTTATCTTGCACTAAATGTTGTTCCCTTCATCACCATGGATGGCTTGACAGTAAACATGAATAATCTTTCTGTTGAGTGGACAGCATGCAACATAAAGCTTTACTGTACCTCGGTGGGGAGAAGAGGCGGTGGAGTTGGCGGAGATGGCCACGGGAGGCCCTACAGCAGCCGGGCTAGCGAGTGGATAGAAACATAGAAACAAGCTTTACTGTACCTCGGTCGGGGCCAGAAGAGGCGGTGGAGTTGGCTGATGTGGCCACGGCCAGGCCCTACAGCAGCCAATGAACTGGCCTCAACTAGCGAGTGGCATCGAGTTCCAGCCTACGGCGTGAAAAAAAAGCAGTGGAAGGAACCTTAACTGTGCATCTTTCCTGGGCCAGAACAACCGACCCCAACTTCAATTTTGCCGCAGCTGGACACGGCATCTTTCTGGGCCAGACCGACCCCAACCTCAATGCCGCCTGGACACTGGACCCGAACGTGAGACAATAAGAAACTGCAGATCTCCCTGGGACAAGATCAGACTTTTGAAAGACTTGGACGTTGCAAGATGGCGCCAGAAAGGCAAATGATTCGGCAAGAGAAGCTTTGAGGGCGAGTTCACAGTGTCGTATCGGTGAGTATGTGAGAACAACATTGCCATAGAGGGAGTACAGAGAAGGTTCACCAGACTGATTCCTGGGATGTCAGGATTTTCAAATGAAGAACGACTGGATAGACTCGGTTTGTGCTCGCTAGAATTTAGAAGATTGAGGGGGGATCTTATAGAAACTTACAACATTCTTAAGGGGTTGGACAGGCTAGATGCAGGAAGATTGTTCCCGATGTTGGGGAAGTCTAGGACAAGGGGTCACAGTTTCAGGATAAGGGGGAAATCTTTTAGGACCGAGATGTGGAAAACATTTTTCACACAGAGAGTGGTGAATCTCTGGAATTCTCTGCCACAGAAGGTAGTTGAGGCCAGTCCATTGGCTATATTTAAGAGGGAGTTAGATGTGGCCCTTGTGGCTAAAGGGATCAGGGGGTATGGAGAGAAGGCAGGTACAGGATACAGGATATCGAATGGCCTACTCCTGCACCTATTTTCTATGTTTCTATGTTAATACATTGAGGGACCAAACACAACAGATTATGTTACATCTGATGTTCAATGAGACTGGATGATCCATTCATGACTGAATGGATTAATGGATGATCTCACATCTAGGTCGCTGAGAAAAGAATGATCTTGGCATGGTAGAATTCCTAATTCAATTTGATGGAGAATAGCATGAAGGCAAGGCGGTACCTTAACAATAAGTTAAGGTGGGTATTTCTGTCTGTGAATCATTACCATTCAATACTCTTTCTATGCAAGTGGAACAGCCAGTGACTTCAGGCAGGCAGGAATGTTCGTTTGTGCTTCAGTTTTCTCCTGATGCAGGTGTCATGGACAACGTCAACAATATATCGTACGTGCCGTGTTGCCAAGTTTAGTTGTGGAGACTTCTGCTGAGTTAGCTGGAGCTTCTGGTGTGCCATTGAACCCAGTTAAAGCGTGGACAGAGTGGATGTGGAGAGGATGTTTCCACTAGTGAAAGAGTCTAGGACTAGAGGTCATAGCCTCAGAATTAAAGGATGTTCCCTTAGGAATGGGATTATGAGGAATTTCTTTAGTCAGAGGGTGGTGAATCAGTGGGATTCTTTGCCAACAGAAGGCTGTGGAGGCCGTCAATTGACATTTTTAACGCAGATAGATAAATTCTTGAGTTATGGGGAGAAGGCAGGGGAATGGGGATGAGAGGGAGAGATACATCAGCCATGATTGAATGGTGGAGTAGACCAGATGTGCCAAATGTCCTAATGGCCTAATTCTGCTCCTATCACTTATAACTTTTGACCTTATAGAAACATAGAAACATAGAAAATAGCAGGAGTAGGCCATTCGGCCCTTCGAGCCTGCACCGCCATTCAATATGATCATGGCTGATCATCCAACTCAGTATCTTGTACCTGCCTTCACTCCATACCCCCCGATCCCTTTAGCCACAAGGGCCACATCTAACTCCCCCTTAAATATAGCCAATAAACTGGCCTCAACTACCTTCTGTGGCAGAGTATTCCACAGATTCACCACTCTCTGTGTGAAAAAAGTTTTCCTCATCTCGGTCCCAAAAGATTTCCCCCTTATCCTTAAACTGTGAACTTATGAAAGGGCTCAGCAACTCGAACGCCCAGGGATGAAGGAGACCACAGAGGCAGTGGTGGACACTGCCCGGTCCATCACAGGTACTGACCTCCCCACCATCAAAGGGATCTACAGGAGGCGCTGCCTCAAAAAGCCAGCCGGCATCCTCAAAGACCCACACCACCCTGGCCACGCTCTCATCTCGCTGCTACCATCGGGAAGAAGGTACAGGAGCCTGAAAACCATGACCTCCAGATTCAAGAACAGCTTCTTCCCAGCCACCATCAGGTTCTTGAACACTGCACAACACTGACCTCACCAACTGGGATCTTCTATAGGCTGTGTCTTTGGGAGCACTACGAACTTTGGGTTTGCCCTGTGATAATTACTTAGTATTACTGATTATTAATGTATTATATTATTAATTATCGCATATTTATTTGAGTGTTATTGCATTAAGGGGCCTGTTAAGGTGCAGCAAGTACGAATGTCATTGTTCCATTGTGGGTATACATGACAATTAAATACTCTTGACTCTTGATAGACACAAAATGCTGGAGCAACTCAGCAGGTCAGGCAGCATCTCTGGGGAGAAGGAATGGGTGATGTTTCGGGTCCGGCCCCTCTTCTTCAGTCTGAGAGTCGGGAGAGGGAAATGAGATATGGAAGGGTGGAAAGAACATGTAAGAACAGATCAAAGCAGACGATGAACAAAGGAAATGTACAATGTTTAAGAAGGAACTGCAGATGTTGGAACATCGAAGGTAGACAAAAATGCTGGAGAAACTCAGCGGGTGAGGCAGCATCTATGAAGCGAAGGAAATAGGCAACGTTTCGGGTCGAGACCCTATTTCCTTCGCTCCATAGATGCTGCCTCACCCTTTGAGTTTCTCCAGCATTTTTGTCTACCTATGGAATTGTACAATGGTTCATTGACTCTTGACTCTCTTGAACCTTTGCTGCTCTTCTGATCAGGACTTCCACTGGGGTGGTGGGACTATGTAAGTTCCAGGAGCAGAATTAAGCCATTCGGCCCATCAAGTCTACTCCACTATTCAATCACTGCTGATCTATTTTTCCCTCTCATCAGATTCCCATTTTAATTGTCATTGTCTTTACAGAGACAACGAAATGCCATCATACCCATTCTCCTGCCTTTGCCCCATAAACCCCCCCCCCCCCCCCCCCCCCCCCCCCCCCCTCCGTACTGATCAATTATCTGTTAATTTCCAATCTGGATGGATGAATCTTCTAATGGGCCACTAGTCCAGGAGCCTGGACAACCGGTCAATGGGTGCAGCCTCTACACCACTGCACCCACACGATTAACCCACAGGCTGGTTCTCCCTGCACTGGAATTCCATCCTCCGAGACTGTCATTCCTCACCTCCCCAAACAGAAGAGATCACACACTGAACTCCCGAAACGGTAAGCTGCCAAAATAACATGCCACGAATGTAGCCCGCTACGACAGTGGAATGCAAAGAGTTTGTGAGTCACCGCTGGAGATAGTCACCCCATAACGCTCCCACACGCCATCCTCTTCACTCAAGCTTCTGAATTCAACAACAAACTTTAGATTTTGCGTACATTTTTCAAGTTTTCTACCCTCACCACCCCTCCGCACCTCTCACTGCTTCTCCACCTCCAGACTCCCTATACCTCTCACTCCCTCTGTGACCTCCTCTCACTGCCCCTCTGCTTACTCAAGACCCCCTACACCTCTTACCACCCATCCACATCTCACTCCCATTCTACAACACCCAGCCCCCTTCACACTCCTCCAGGTCCCCACCACCTCTCACTGCATCTCCATATCTCACTGCCCTACACCTCTGACTATATCACATCTCTTAGTGCCCCTCTACCTCGCAATACACCCTATGTGCCCCTCAATATCCCTCCGCTCCTCAGCACCCCTCCCCCTCTACACCTCTCAACACCTCTCTCCCCCTCCAACTACACCAGCCCTTCCCCCTTCATTATTGCCATCCATACCTCGCTGCCTCTCCACACCTCTCACTGCCTCTCCATATCCCTCATCACCCTAAATCCACCAGCACCACAAACCACCCCACTATTCCCCTCTCCCCTACTCCAACATGACTAGTCCATTTTCCACCCCCATCCCATCTCCCTCACTCCCTCAACCCCAGCTGCCCCTTCATCCCAACTCCTTTCCTCTCCACCATGTTACACTGCCCCCTCCCCTGGCTTCAACCCCCCCCCCCCCCCCCGTTCCACCCCTCTACTACCTTCACCCCTCACCCCTACCCTCCCTTGGCCACATCTCCTGAACCTCACCCTCTCATCTCCCGTCCTCCACTCCCCTCAGCCCTCTTTCCTCCTTACCCCTCCCCTGCCCTCGTAACTCACTTACCCCGCTACCCATTGAGTCCCTACTGACTATGTGCCAGTGTGGTTTAGGCCTGAGGTGTCTCACTGCACCAGGTATCAGTAGTGAAAGTAGGAGTCCAGGTATTGTCCCCACACACTGACAGCTCCATTCATTCAGCAGATCAGCCCATCAAGACCAGTCCGAGATCATGACCACAACCATCAGCTGAAGACATTGGGATGACCGAACGAGCAATCAAATATTCCAACGGCCGACTCAGCCAATAGCCCACAGCCTATCAGCCAATGCCAATGGTAAATCAATGGAAATCAATATATCCCAATGATCGACCCATGGGCAATAAGACTTCCCATCAAAAACCTACAATCAATAAATCCACCTCTAGGGTAATCAATGGACAATGAATATCTCCAAAAGATGTTTCATGGACGATGAGCCTATTCCAATGGATGATCAATGGGTAATAGCAATTGGTTCATGGATGATCAATGTATATTCCAGCAGATGGTCTATGGCCAAAGAGTCTATCTGAATGGATCCTCTATGGATGACAAGCCTATTCTAATGGATGGTATGAGGACAATGCACCTACCCCAATAGGTGGTGTTTGGATAATGAGACTATTGCTGTAGATGGTCTATGGATAATTCATAAGTTCATGTTCATAGGTTATAGGAGTGGAATTAGGCCATTTGGCCCATCTAGTCTCCTCCTCCATTCAATCATAGCTGATCTATCTTTCCCTCTCAACATTCTCCTGCCTTCACCACATAACTGGCAGCACCTGTACTAACCGAGAATCTATCAATCTCCAGCTTAAAACATATCCAATGATTTGGCCTCCACCGCCATCTGTGACAAGGAATTACACAGATTCACAACCCACTGGCTCAAGAAATTCTTCCTCATCTCCTTCCTAAAGGCACATCCTTTTATTCTGAGGCTATTCCCTCTGGTCCTAGACGTTCCCATTTATGGAAACACCCTCTCCACATTCAGCAACAGCTTCTTCCCCACAGCCATCAGGTTACTCAACGCAACAACGAATAAGCTCTGAGCTCTGAACTGCAAAAGACTATATTATTATTTGTCATTTGCACTATATTTGTTATTTATTGAACTTTTTCTTTTTTTCCCCCCGTTATGTACAATGTTTACATATTCACACATTTCTGTTGTGCTGCAGCAAGTAAGAATTTCATTGCCCCGTCCGGACATATGACAATAAAACACTCTTGACTCTCGTCTCCATCCAGGCCTTTCATTATTCAGTAAGTTTCATGAGTCTATTCATAATGAGTCAATTCCAGCGAGTGACCAAACAAATTCAGTCTATCCCAAAGGGCAAGATGTGGAAAATCAAACATCCCTGTGGAAGATGCATCAACTATCAGCTTGGCCCAGTGCAGGTCCTTGGAGAGACCCTGGATGCTGGGAGGGTGCCTGGCCACCTTTAATCCATGGTGTGCGGGTGTGCACACAGTCACATCTTCCACGGCTTTGAACTGATGATGGTGGGTGGCCCGTTCCTGCAGACCCCACCCTGGTGCACACCCCTGCCCCGGGAAACAAACACAAGGGAGCAAGGGTGATGGTGAGAGTTCTCCGGAGAGTACAGCGTGATCCCACCAGCCCAGCGTTTAGAGACATAGAAACATAGAAAATATGTGCAGGAGTAGGCCATTCGGCCCTTCGAGCCTGCACTGCCATCCAATATGATCATGCTGAGCATCCAACTCAGTATCCTGTACCTGCCTTCTCCCCATACCCCCTGATCCCTTTAACCACAAGGGCCACATCTAACTCCCTCTTACTGTAAATATAGCCAATGAACTGGCCTCAACTACCTTCTGTGGCAGAGAATTCCAGAGATTCACCACTCTCTGTGTGAAAAATGTTTTTCTCATCTCGGTCCTAAAAGATTTCCTCCTTATCCTTAAACTGTGACCCCTTGTTCTGGACTTCCCCAACATCGGGAACAATCTTCCTGCATCTAGCCTGTCCAACCCCTTAAGAATTTTGTACGTTTCTATAAGATCCCCCCGAAATCTTCTAAATTCTAGCCAGTACAAGCTTGTTTGCTGGGCAGAACAAGTCACGAGAGCCGGTGGGTTTTGGAGATGAGGTTTGCAAGGGGCGGATGGTGCAGGAGCACAGAGGGAATAATCAGAGCAAGATGGGAACTCATTGAAGTGAATGCACGAGTGATGGCGATCCAGCGGAGATCAGTGAAGACAAGGAACAGATTACCGAAAGGGGGAGGGAGGATGCCAGATGGGTTTAAGTCACCTTCTCTATAACGTCAGGAAATCCCCATACACTTTACAGCCGGAGAAGAACGTTTGATGTTCGGTCAGTGTTGAGATGTAGGAGTCATGGCTTCCATTTGGAACACAGCAAGCTCCCACACAGCCCAACACAATATTTCCACATAGCATGTTACTTCAGTGATGAAGGCGGAGAGAGAAACATAGGGCAAACTGCAGGGGAAACTCTCCTCTTTTTCCTTTATGAGTGAACATTATGAAGTCTTTGTATCTGTGCTGAGGAGCCTGGCGCCCAGGGCCTCTGTGTTCTCAATGCATGGGCTCAACATTCTCCACATCTTCCCAACTACTCTTTTCCTCTCTGATCCTTCACGGACTAGAGGTTCCCAGGAACTAATAGTTGGCCGATGTGGTTGACTCAGAGCGGCACAGTGGTAGAGTTGCTGCCGTAGAGGGCGCCGGAGACCCGGGTTCGATCCTGTCCACGGGCGCTGCCTGTATGGAGTTTGTACGTTCTCCCTGCGACTACGGAGGCTCCGATTTCTTACCACATCCCAAAGACGTGCAGGTTTGTAGGTTAATTGGCTTTGGTAAAATTGTAAATTATCCCTAGTGTACGATAGTGCTAGTGTATGGGGCGGCACTGCGCGATGATGGGCCCGTTTCCACAATGTATCAAGGTTCTGCGTTTATACCTTATAAACCTTTGTTAAGCTTATGCCACATAAACCATTCTTAGTTCTCTCCTCAACCTCTGACATTCCAGAGAAAAGAATCCAAATTTGTCAATCTCTCCTTATAGCTAATATTTAGTTTAGTTTATTGTCACATGTAGCGAGGTACAGTGAAAAGATTTTCGTTGTGTGCTATCCAGTCAGCAGAAAAACTATACATGATGACAATTGAGTCGTCCACAGTGGACATATACAGGATAAAGGGAATAGCGCGCAAGCACAAAGCAAGGTAAAGTCCAGTAAAGTCTGATTAAAGATAGTTCGAGGGCCTCCAAGATAGATGGGAGGTCAGGGTTGTTCTCCAGTTGATGATAGGATGGTTCAGTTGCCTGATAACAGCTGGGAAGAAACTGTCCCTGAATCTGATGGGTGTGCGTTTTCACATTTTTGTACCTCTTGCCTGATGGGGGGAGGGGAGAAGAGGGAGTGACCGGGGTGAGACTGGTCTTTGATTATGCTGGTGGCCTTGCCGAGGCGGTGTGAGGTGTTGACGGACTCCTCTAATCCAGGTGGCATTTAATCCTCACTCAACATAACATGTCTTCAGAGATTCGCAAGAGACTGCAGATGTTGTAATCTTCAGTAATAGACAAACCACTGGAGGACTCAACGGGTCGGTCAGCGCCTGTGGAGGGAAATGAACGGCCGATGTTTCGGGTTGGGATCCTCATTATCTTTGTGTTGTCCATGAGGTCTAATTGGCTGCCTTGACAGTGTCTTGAGCTGATTATGTATTTTGAACAGGCGATGTTTCGGATTGGGACCCTTCCTCACAGATCGACGGAGGGTCCAGACCCGAAACGTCGTCAGTGCCTTGACAGCAGCCGGCCTTTGGAAGATAGAAACAAAGAACTGCAGATGCTGGTTAATAGCCAAAAGGACACAAAGTGCTGGAGTAACTCAGAGGATCTGGCAGCATCTGTGGATAGATGCTGCCTCCCGCTAGAATTTAGAAGATTGAGGGGGATCTTATAGAAGCGTACAAAATTCTTAAGGGGTTGGACAGGCTAGATGCAGGAAGATTGTTCCCGATGTTGGGGAAGTCCAGAACAAGAGGTCACAGTTTAAGGATAAGGGGGAAATGTTTTAGGACCGAGATGAGAAAAACATTTTTCACACAGAGAGTGGTGAATCCCTGGAATTCTCTGCCACAGAAGTTAGTTGAGGCCAGTTCATTGGCTATATTTAAGAGGGAGTTAGATGTGGACCTTGTGGCTAAAGGGATCAGGGGGTATGGAGAGAAGGCAGGTACAGGATACTGAGTTGGATGATCAGCCATGATCATGTTGAATGGCGGTGCAGGCTCGAAGGGCCGAATGGCCTACTGCACTTATTTTCTATGTTTCTATGTTTCTATAGCTGAATTGACTTGAGTTTAGTTCATTTTCAGGTACATTGAAAAGCTTTAACTGTTTAAAAGCCAACCAGTCAGTGGAAGGACAATACATGATTACAATCGAACCGTCCACGTTTGGGCCATTTTGGGTGACGACTTAGGTCGGGACCCTTCTTCAGACTGAAGCCTTGGAAAGGATTGGTTTGGGGAAGTGCGTTGTAATTTAGTTAAATACTGCAGGCTCTTCCTTCATTCTTGAATACATGGACATTCAGAGCTCGATAGCATCCTCGGCTTTAGCCCGACGGTTCTGCTTGAGATAGTTCCAAACCCCAGCCACAAGACAAACCCATTCCACCATCAACCACTCGCCTCCAGCCTCTTTTTAAGTGGCTGGTACTAAAACTTCCTTCTCATTTTGTTCCCATTTTATTACAGCATCTAATTACCACTTTGGATAATTAGAAAACCAAGACAAATAATCACATAAATTACCTTTTCCATTGGTGCCCTGCAGAGGGAACTCATTAAAAATGATGTAGTACTCACTATCTAACTGCATGGAAAAGAGGGCAGTAAATCTTGAGGCAACAGTCTAGAGATAAATTAGCTGCAGACACTTTGAAGTGCCTCTCTCTTCTGTAACCCAGTATCAAACGCTTTAATTAGCTGAGAATTTCCTTTTAAATAAATCTTCATTCTGGGATGAAGGGAATCACCGTAGGTTTTTGTTGTTTTTTAAGAAAATAGGTTTGATTGTGATCGGGCAGTGGAGATGTCCCAAGTGGTGGATTTATTTGGGACTCTGAAATACATCAAACAGACTCAGCCAAGTAATCCAAGGCTCATTAACCTTTCCCAAACGGGACAGCTATGTGCGTGTCTCGTGCTCCCCAGCTAAACTGCTTCTCCGCGAGTCTGAGCGGAGAGAGGATGAATTATTTCCCCGCTAGTTGGCTGCAGAAGGCATTTACCAGCCACCCGACTCACCCACTGTGGTGACAACCTGCTGGTAAAAAGGGGAAACCATCCCGTTAAGAAGGGTCTCGATCCGAAACGTCACCTGTCCATGTTCTCCGGAGGTGCTGCCTGACTTTAGACTTGAGAGATGGAGAGCAGAAACAGGCCCAGTGGTCAACCAGCATTCTCCTACACACTGGGGACAACCTACAATTTACAAAATCCAATTAACCTGCAAACCTGCACATCTGTGGAGTGTGGGAGGAAACTGGAGCATCCGGAGAAAACCCACGCGGTCACAGGGAGAATGTACAAACTCCGCACAGACAGTACCCATAGTCAGAATTGAACCCGTGTCTCCGGTGCTGTGAGGCAGCAACTCTACTGCTGCGCCACCGTGCCGCCTACCCTGCTGCGTTCCTCCAGCACTCTGTGTCCTTTTGTGTATTAACCAGCATCTGCAGTTCTTTATTTCTACAAACTATCCCGAGATCTTACACCAGGAAAATCTTGCCAACCTGACAGCAGACTCCAAGAGCCATGTCTACTGACAACGGAACTATGAAATTCAAAGAAGGGTCCCGATCCGAAACGTCATCTGTCCATTCCTTCCGCAGATGCTGCCTGATATGCTGAGTACCTCCAAGATTCGAGCATCTACAGTTGTTGAGTCACAATGAAATTCTTACTTGCAGCTGCATTACAGGCCACAGATAACACACTGATAAATATATAATAATCAACAAAACAATTAATTAATAACCATATTACAGGGTAATCACAATAGTGCACAAACTGTAGTCCGTAATGCAACCAAAGACACAGTCCACAGAAGATTGCAGTTGCTGAGATTTGTGTCGCGCTGTGTTCAAGAGCCTTATAGTTGCTGGGAAGAAGCTGTTCTTGAAGCTGGAGTTCACAGTTTTCAGGCTCCTGTACCTTCCCGATGGTAGCAGCGAGATGAGAGCGTGGCCAGGGTGATGTGGGTCTCTGATGATGCTGGCTGCCTTTTTAAGGCAGCATTTCTTATAGATCCTTTTCGATGGTAGAGGAGGTCAGTACATGTAAAGAAGACACAAAGTACTGGAGTAACTCAGCGGGTCAGACAACATCTCTGGAAGTCATGGATAAGTCACCTTTCGGGTCAGGACATTTCTTCAGACACTGATACAACTGATTACAACTGACACCAGTCTTTTTCTCATTTCCAAGTTGGACACCAGTGAGTTTAAGGTCCAAAACTATTGGAACTGTCATTAGATTATAAGACATGGGAGCAGAGTTAGGCCATGTCTTGTTAGCATGGCCCTTGGATGGACATCTCCTCTGCATTGTGGTGGAAAACTCAACGACTGCCAGCTCTGCCCCAAACTGGCCAGGCCCCAAGCTCTGCTACTTGAGTACAAGAGGCAGAAAATCATGTCCTAGTTTTATAAAGGTCAGTTTCCGGTCAGTTCTGGTAACCCCCATTTATTGGAAGGATGACGAGGCTTTGGAAAGGTTGCAGAGGAGTTTTACCAGAATTATGCCTGGGTTAGAGCACGATAGATACAGGAAGAGGTTGCACAAAATTATTTTCTCTGCAACCTCAGAGGCTTAGGGGAGACCTGATAGAAGTATACGAAATTATGAGAAGCAGAGAGAGGATAGACAGCCAGAATCTTTTTCCCTAGGGGGGAAGTGTCAACGACTAGAGGGCACAGCTTTAAGGGCTGAAGGGCAAAGTTTAAAGGAGATGTGCAGGGCAAGTTTTTTTACACAGTGGTGGGTGCCTGGAACGTGCTGCCAGGGGTGGTGGTGGTAGCAGGTATGGTAGTGTTAACACGTTTCAGACAGGCACATGGATGTGCAGGGAATGAGGGCATATGGATCAGGTGCAGCAGTGGAAAAGCTGGCCGTAGCTGTGGCAAAAATGAAAGGCAGGTTCCCGATGGTAGCAGGGAGATGAGCGGGCAGCCATGATGGTGTGGGTCATTGATGTTATTATCTGTGCACAATGTCCCCAGAAGACTATATGCACGCATACACACACACACACGCACGCACATACACACACACACACACACGCACACGCACACGCACGCACACACACACGCACACACACGCACACACACACACACGCACACACACACACACACACACACACACACACACACACACACACGCACACACGCACACACACACGCACATGCACACGCACACACACACACACACGCACACACACACGTGCACACGCACATACACACGCGCACACGCACACACGCACACACACCACACACACACACACACACACACACACACACACGCACGCACACACATGCACACACACAGCACACACACACACACACGCACACGCACGCACGCACACGCACACGCACCAAAGCACCCACGTGTACAAACAACCACGCGTACACCCACACACGCCCACGCACCCGCACACACACACACACACACGCACACACACCCACCTGACCTCCTGACCTGCTGAGCTCCTCCAGCACTGTTTTTCCTTCATGAATCCGACACCTGCAGTCTCTTGTGTGTCCCTGTTATCCTTGTCCAGCTGCTCAGACTAACCTTGGCTCAGTCCATCACTCATTGTCCCAGTGGATCCCGCCTGCCTTGGTCCTGCAGGGAGTTCCAGTATGTAGAAGGGGCAGTGGGACATGGACAGCCATGAATCACTCACTCCCAGGTCAGCCAAATATCTCAGTCGAAGATAGACACAAAATGCTTGAGTAACTCAGCGGGACAGGCAGCATTTCTGCAGAGAAGGAATGGGTGATGCTTCGGGTCGAGACCCTTCTTCAGTCAGAGAGCCAGTGGAGAGAGAGGGAGATTAGAAATATGGAGGGGTGAGGTGTGAAAATGACAGATCAAAGCAGACATTGATCAAGGAAATGTTGAATGGTTAATTGTTAGCTGAGGGGAAGATGACAAGGTTGCATCCAATCAATAAAATTAATCAAATTGACAGTGAAGGAGAACTAGGGTGGGGGAGGGACGGTAGGGAGGGAAAGCAAAGGTTACTTAAAGTTAGAGAAATCAAAATTCATACCGCTGGGTTGTAAGCTGCCCAAGCGAAATATGAGGTGGTGTTCCTCCAATTTGTGTTGGACCTCACTCTAACAATGGAGGAGGCCCAGGACAGAAAGGTTAGTATGGGAATGGGAGTTAAAGTGTTTAGCAACCGGAAGGTCGCGTAGGCCTAGGCAGACTGAGCGGAGGTGTTGAGCAAAACGATCATCGAGCCTGAGCTTGGTCTCGCCGATATATAGGAGTCCACACCCGGAAAAGCAGATACAGTAGATAAGGTTGGAGGAGGGGCAAGTGAAACATAGAAACATAGAAAATAGGTGCAGGAGTAGGCCATTCGGCCCTTCGAGCCTGCACCGCCATTCAATATGATCATGGCTGATCATCCAACTCAGTATCCTGTACCTGCCTTCTCTCCATACCCCCAATCCCTTTAGCCACAAGGGCTACATCTAACTCCCTCTTAAATATAGCCAATGAACTGGCCTCAACTACATTCTGTGGCAGAGAATTCCAGAGATTCACCAACTCTCTGTGTGAAAAATGTTTTTCTCATCTCAACCTCTGCCTCACCTGAAAGGACTGTCGGGGTCGTTGGACAGAGTTGAGGGCGGAGGTTTAGGCAGGAATATCTCAGTGGGGTTTTCAGGAAGTGTGAAGACTTGCCCCTCAAACAGCTGAAAGTCCCGACTTTGTAACAACCTGTGAAACGTGGACAGACTGGGAATCAAACGAGCCCAATGACTGACAGTAAATTGCCCACTTCGTACGTTGCTGATTCACTGTTGGCTGTGAAACAAGGTGCAGGAAGGAGCTGCACTTCACGAAATGGAACTACGCCGTGTTGCAGAGACAAAGCGACAGCACCGTGAGGAGAGAGAGAGAAGGGGGATCGACGACAACCGACTACCGCCAGTCTCCACTGCCCACCTTGCACCAAGGTGTGTGGGTCACCGGGGTTACGTCCATGCCCGGGTGGGATTAGAAAGGGAATACGCCCTGTCTGTGGGCACCCTGAGGGAGTTCCGGGACCGCTGGGCTCCGCAGGGTGTTGAATGTATCCTCAATAAGGATTGTATCATAATTGTATAATAGTTTATTATGGATATATGTTTGTATTGTATTTATGGTGGTGGGTTCTGGCTTGTTTTATTGTAGTGTAAATATTATTTTTTAATAATTGAATACATTTTTTGAATTAAAAAAAAAAAAAAAAAAGAAAAAAAAAAAAAAAAAGGTGTGTGGGTCACGGATCGGCCTCTACAGACACCTGCAGACCCACAAGTAGACGACCCTACGGGGAGGAGAGGACAGACTTACTCATTTCGAGTGACCGCCGATGATGAGAGGTGACATCGCCCGGCAGGGTCACAACATCCGAAGCCTGGATCGATCGCCTCGGCACAGAGGGACAACAAGGAGGGAAGAGACAAAGACTTTACGACTTTTGCCTTCCATCACAGTGAGGAGGTGCCTGGTGAACTCACTGTGTGTTGGATGTTAAATTTGTGTTTATTGTGTGTTTTTGTCATTTTTATTATATGCATGACAGGAAGGCAACGAAACTGAAAAGTCTGAATGACAAAAAAAAAAAAAAAAAAAAAAAAATTCAATTCAATTCAAAGAGACGGTGAGAGGGTCAAGGCGGGAGGATCAGACTTCGAAGAAGGGAAATATATCTCTGAGATGAATAGAGACTGGCGAACATAAGTATGGGCTTTGGTTTATTATAGTCAGTGTATCGAGGTACAGTGAACACTGTGTTTTGCAGCTATCCAAACAGATAGCACTGGGGCGACACAGTGACCTAGTAGTAGCGTGCTTCACAACATCAGAGACCCGAGTTCAATCCTGACTTCTTGTGCTGCCTGTACGGAGTTTGCACGTTCTCCTTGTGACCGTGTGTTCTTTTCCGGGCGCTCTTGTTTCTGCTTACACTCGAAAGATGCACAGTTTCTTTACGTTAAGTGACCAGTAAAATTGTACTTTGTCCCCATGGTCGGTTCGTGCTAGTGTACGGGGAGGATCACTAGTCGCCGTGGACTCGGTGGGCCGAAGGGTTGTTTCCACACTGTATCTCCAAAGTCTAAAGTCTATAGATCTGATATACCGCACATAGATACAATCAGATCAAACTCAAGTATAATAGATAGAGCAAAGGGGGAGATACAGAGTGCAGAATATAGTTCTCAGCATTGTGGCGCATCAGTTCCAGAGACAAAGTCCAATGTCCGCAATGGGTTAGAGGTGAATCGGACAGTACCCTAGCTTATGGAAGGGCCTTCCAGAAGCCTGATAACAGAAGGGAAGAAGCTGTTCCTGAGTCTGGTGTTGCGCACTTTCAAGCTTCTGTACCTTATGCTGAACGGGAGCGAGGAACAGGAGAAATGATCGAGGTGGAACAAGTCTTTTTTGATGTTTAAGAAGGAACTGCAGATGCTGGAAAATCGAAGGTAGACAAAAATGCTGGAGAAACTCAGCGGGTGCAGCAGCATCTATGGAGCGGAGGAAATAGGCAACGTTTCGGGCCTAACCCATTCTTCAGTCTTTTTTTGATGGCTGCTTTCCCAAGGCAGCATGTAGTGTAGATGGAGTCAATGGTAGAAAGCCTGGTCTGTGTGATGGACTGGGCTACATCCACAACTCTCTGCAGATCTATAGACTGGCGGTAATAAAAGTAATAGTGAGCGTTTCCCACACGCAGGACGAGGAATGGGGGACAATCCCGAACTAATAGAAAGGAAAGTGTGATGAGGGAAGAGGGAAAACCGTGGAAAGAGGGAAAGGGGAGGGAAACAGTGGAGAGAAAGAATGGAGGGAATGGGAGAGGAAAGGGGATGAATTCTGGAGAGAAAGAACCGAAGATGGTGAAGTAAACAAAGAGATGGAGATGAAGAAAGAAAAGAATAAATCATAGTAAGAGAACAACGGTGAGAAAGTTGAACATGGACAGGAGGTTTATTTACATGAATTTATATAGAATCATAGTCATACAGCACAGAAACAGGCCCTTCAGCCTAACTTGTCCTGTTCATAGGGTTAATAAGTGATAGGAGCAGAATGAGGCCATTCATCCCATCAAGTCTACTCCGCCATTCAATCATGGCTGATCTATCTTTCCCTGCTAGCCCCATTCTCCTGCCTTCTCCCCAGAACCGCTGTCCATGCCGACCAAGGTGCCCCGTCGAAACCCGTCCCATTTACCCATGTTTGGCCCACATCCCTCCAAACCTTTCCAAGTGTGATCTGACTAACAACCTCTAACGCTGCACCATGATGTCCCAACTTTTGTACTCAAAGCCCTTCCCAAGGCAAGTGGGTTACACGCATTCTTCACCGCACTGCCCCCCCCTGACTCGCCACTTTTGGGGGCCCATGCACCTGCACTCTCACATAGACTGGCCAGGAGTGGTTGGGCAGGGTAGGACATTATTCTTTGGAGCGCAGGAGGCACAGGGTGATCTAATAGAGGTGTATAAAATCATGAGGGAAATAGATAGGTTAAATGCACAGTCACTGGCCCAGGGAAGGGAAGCGGGCACCAGAGGGCGTAGATTTCAGGTGAGAAGGGAAAGATTTAATAGGAACCGGAGGGGCAACTTTTTCACTCAAAGGGTGGTGGGCATATGGAACGAGTTGCCAGAGGAGATATTTGAGGCAGATACTAGAACAACATGTCAAAGACATTCAGACAGGTACATGGATGGGAAAGATTCACAGAGATATGGGTGAAACGAGGGCAGTCGGGACGAGCTTAGATGGTTGGCACGGACGTGTTGGGCCGAAGGGCCTGTTTCCCTGCTGTGTGACTGTGATTCAAGGATGTGGAGGGAGTCAGACTCATGAGGTGCGGAGTGGGAAGGGAGGCCTTGTGGGCCACCTAGCCTCACTCCACCAGTAGCTGTGGTTACCGTGCCAACACTGGGACAAGCTGGCGTGAAAACCGTGGCAAATGGCCGCACCGCCAGCGAAATCGCCTCAGGCACTGGCGGCATTGTGTAGCAACAGGACGTGGCATCTTCACAGGGCCGAGGGAGTGGAGATAAAACAGCGACTGGAAGCCAGCCTCTCCATTAGCGCGGCACTCCCTTATTTACCTTGTTACGGATGTGGGGTCGACATGAAAGGGCCGTCACGGGATGGTGTCGGGTGAGAGCCATCCCCCTGGAAAAGCAGCTTAACCGGGTCAGCTACGGGACACTGCCTCTCTGCTTGTTTGTTGAGGGTATTAGCTGCGCTCTCCACCTCAATACAAAACACAAACAACACAGCCTGTTAGCAGGAGGCCCAGGGTGATGGGCACCTGTCACAGTGGCCTTTGGGACTGGATCGACAGGATGCCTGCGATCCCTGCACCCAGATAGTGGAGGATGTGAATCCATTCTCAGCGTTGATGTACAAGGGGATCCTGGAGTCCAAGTCCATCACTCCCTGATAGTGGTAAAGAAGGCATATGGTATGTTTTGGACTTTAGAAATACAGCGTGGAAACAGGCCCTTCGGCCCACCAAGTCCACTCCCACCAACAATCACCCCCCCCTGCACTAGCACTATCCTACACACCAGGGACAATTTACAATTGTACCGAAGCCAATTAACCTACAGACCTGCTGTCTACGAAGTGTGGGAGGAAACCGGAGCACCCGGAGAAAACCCACGCGGTCACAGGGAGAACATACAAACTCCACATAGACAGTACCCGTAGTCAGGATTGAATGCGGGTGCCTGGCGCTGTAAGGCAGCAGATCTATCGTTGTGCCACTGGGTGCCGCTCCAGTGCGTACCTTTCATAAGTCAGGGCATTGAGTATAAGAGTCAAGATGTCTTGTTGCAGCTTTATCGAGCTTTGATCAGGGCCACATTTACAATATTGTGTGCAGTTCTGGTCATCCCATTACGGGAAGGATGTGGATGTTTTGGAAAGTGCGCGGAGGTGGTTTACCAGTGTGATGCCTGCATTGGGGGGTATTAGCTACAGGGAGAGGTTGGACAGACTTGGATTGTTTTCTCATGAATGCTGGAGAATGCGGGAAGACATGATAAAGTATTTAAAATTAGGAGAGGCGTAGATAGGATATAGAGTACTGGGATGGAAAAACTAAATACTACGGGCCATACCGTTAGGTGAGAGGGACAAATAGCCCATCTTGTATTTTTAGATCTTCCGAGGTCCTAGGTTCCATCCATGAGTGAAAGCATCTCCTTACTGATGCCCTTAAGAACCTCACAGGTTGCAATACGATCAGCCCGCATTGTTTATTCCAACATGCAGAGCGGTCCCCTCAAGCTTCCTCCATAAAACAACTCTACATCCAAAATCCAAGGTAGCTGCCCTTCTCTGAGCAGCCCCCATTGCACGGGAATGTGGAGGAAGAAACTGCAGATGCTGGTTTAAAACGAAGATAGACACAGACAACTGAAGTAACTCAGCAGGTCAGACAGCATCTCTGGAGAAAAAGAACAGGTCACGTTTTAGGTCAAGATCCTTCTTCAGACCCTTAGAAAACGGGTTTCGACCCGAAACGTCACCTATTCCTTTTCTCCAGAGATGCTGTCTGACCCACTGAGTTACTAGCGTTTTGTGTCTAACCCCATTGCAAGGGTATCACTGTTAAAGTAGCAGCGTTTAACCAACGTAGTCCTCCAAGTGCAGGCTCACCAGTGACCTGTACATTTGTAGGAACATGACCCTACTTTTATACACTTGGAGCACCATGTGCAGTGCCGGTCTGGAAGGATTGTTGGTATTTGGTCATTGTTGGAAAGAGTGTAGGAGATTTTTCAGGATGTTGCTTGGGCTTGCGGGCTTGAGTTACAAGGAGAGGTTGGATAGGCTGGGACTTTTTCCTTTGGAGCGTAGGAGGCTGAGGGGTGACTTTATTGAGGTGTACACTATCATGAAGGGCACGGATAAAGTGAACACTCACAGTCCTTTTTCCCCAGGGTAGAGGATTCTAAAACTAGAGGGCACAGGGTTAAGGTGAGAGGGGAGAGATTTAAGAGGAATCTCAGGGGCAACTCTTTCACTCCGAAAGTAGTCCGTATCTGGAATGATCTGCCAGAGGAAGCTATAGAAACAGATACAATTGTGACTTTCAAAAGACGTTTGGACAGATATATTAGGAAGGGTTTAGAATGATATGGGCCAACTGCAGTCAAATGGGACTAGCCCAACATGCCAACTTGGTCAACATGGAGAAGGTGGGCTGAAGGGTCTGTTTCTGTGCTGTACATCTCTGTGACTGTGTCGCCATGTCTATATGACAATGACATGGAATAAGCTGCCAGAGGAGGTAGTTGAGGCAGCTACTATCTCAACGTTTAAGAAACAATTAGACAGGTACAATTGCACACAACAAGTACACGCATGGATAGACAACTAGACAGGTACATCTGAAGTTTAGAGAGATATGGGCCAAACGCAGGCAACTGGGGCTAGTGTAGATGGGACATGTTGGTCAGTGTGAGAAAATTGGCCAAAAGGCCTGTTTCCATGCTGTATAAATCTATGAGTCGATGACTCGATGACTCTGACTGTGACTCTGTGACTGTGACTCTGTGACTGTGACTCTGTGATTCTCTGACTCTGTGATTCTCCGACATTCCCTCTCCTGCACTCAGGCAGATTTCTGGGTGAAGCCAAGTGGATCAAGGTGCATTCCACGGCTGATTGTTTGCTTGTTAGTTGCTGCTGGTTGGTTCGAGCTGTCAAGGTAGACAAAGGAGGAGGTGGAGCATGGTTGTGGGAGCCAGGCTTACTCACCTGGAAGCACAGGAGGGGGGATGTAGCTCGGGAGCACCTATTACCCGATCATCTTCAAAGGGCAGGTTAGCTGTGTGCGCGGAGAAGTGCTTACCGCTGACACTCCGTACCTGGCCGCTTGAGTGAATCCACGCTGTCCCATTCAAGTGTCTCGTTACCTCTGACCTGCCTTCGACCCCTGCAGCCACTGAAAGGACGGAGCAGTTAATGACTTTCCACGGTTTGAGGAGTTACTGCCCGATCCCCAACGCCCACATTTGGTCCATCACCGGCAGCCAGAAGCTCAGGGCAGATCCCAAACTCCACCTTGCTTCCATCTCCTCAACTGGTGCCAACACTCTCCTGGTCTGTTGATAAGACCACAGGAACAAAATTAGGCCATTCAGCCCATTGAGTCTATTCTGCCCTCCAATCATGGCTGATTTATCTTTCCCTCTCAACCCCGTTCTCCTGCCCTTTCCCCTGTAACCTTTGACGCCCTTACTAATCACTGGCCACGACGGATGCGAGGAGTGGTGCCGGCAGGAGAGGGGCGGGGGTGTTACCTCCAGCACCAACAAGATCAACAGCAGAAGGCACCCTCTGAGACACAGAGGCGGGCGGGCGAGGAGAGGGACATTGGTTGGCGGGCCGGGCCGGTTGAGGGCGATGGAGGAGGCTCTGCAGCAGTCTGGGGTTCACCTGGATCAAGTGTGCTCCAGTACTTCCAACATGTGGATGGGACTTTGGACTTTTCCCTTTTCTTTTGTAAATGTCACCAAAACATGGCAACAGTTACAAGCATTTCACTGTGCATTGCACACGTGACAATAAAGAACCATTGAACCATTAATCAAGAACCTATCAAGCTCCGTTTTAAAAATACCCAATATCATGGCATCTATCACCAATGAACTCCACAGATTCACTGTCCCCTGGCTAAAGATGTTCCTCCTCATCTCCATTCTACAGGTGCATCCTTTTATTCTGACACTCTGCCCTCTGATCATAGACCCTCCTCTCAACATCCAGGCCTTTCACTATCCGGTAGGTTTCAATTTACAGGGAGGTTGCAGGACATGAGTGCCTGAGCTCTCGGGAGAAGTTGGACTTTAGGCTAAGACTTTATCCCTTGAAGCGCGGGAGGCTGAGGAGTGATCTCATAGAGGTGTATAAAATCATGAGGGAAATAGATAGGGTGAATGCACAAAGCCTTTTACCAGGAAGGCTGGTATCTTTAAAAATAAATTGGATAGTTATATGGATGGGAAGGGAATGGAGGGTTATGGTCTGAGCGCAGGTATATGGGACTAGGGGAGATTATGTGTTCGGCACGGACTAGAAGGGTCGAGATGGCCAGTTTCCGTGCTGAAATTGTTATATATGGTTATAGGAGTAGGGCAATCAGGAACCAGAGGACATGCTTTCAAGAGAGAGCTAGATAAGACTCTTAAAAATAGCGGAGTCAGGGGATATGGGGAGAAGGCAGGAACGGGATACTGATTGGGGATGATCAGCCATGATCATATTGAATGGCGGTGCTGGCTCGAAGGGCCGAATGGCCTATTCCTGCACCTATTGTCTATTTTCTATTGTCTATTGACATAGGTTTTAGGTGAGAGGGGAACGATTTAATAGGTATCTGAAGGACAACTTTTTCACACAGTGGGTGGTAGGTGTATGGAACGAGCTGTCGGAGGAGGCAGTTGAGGCTGGTAATATAACAATATTTGATACTTGGACAGGGACATGGATAGGAAAGATTTAGAGGGATATGTGGGTAAATGGGACGTGTAGATGGGGCATCTTGGTTGACATGGGGGAGGTTTGCCGAATGGCTTGTTTCCGTGCTGTACGATTCACTCACTCTAATCACCGCAACACCACCTTCACCTTGCTCCAATCATCAGTGGCAAGGCCAATGGTTATTGCCCTTTGTTAACTGCCCCTGACAATCATTACTCTATGTATAAACACAAAATGCTGCAGTAACTCAGTGGGACAGGCAGCATCTCTGGAGAGAAGGAATGGGTGGCGTTTGTTTCAGGTCCGAGACCCTTCCATGAACGAGTTGCTTGCTCAGCCAGTTGAGTACAATTAAGTGTGGTCAGCACGGCCATGGCGGGCTGAAGGGCCTGACCTGTGCTCTATCACTCTGGAGGAACCACGCTGGTGGTCTGACTGGCTGAGGTCTGCAGAGCTTCTGACCTGCAGGACGTTGGCGAACCAGATGTGTTGTTACAACAATCCAGTGGTTTTGCACGCACCCACGCTAGTTGCTTCTATTTTAATTCCAGATTATTAATCAAATTTAAATTCCACAGCTGCCACAGGTTTCTGGATGTCTCAGCCCACATACTAATCCAGCATCTTAACCACTTACACCACCACTAACCAGTAATCAAACATAGAGCTACTCTCTACCTCACTGGGGGCCCTCGGATGTCAAGATTCAAGACAGTCTATTGTCATGTGTCCCAGATAGGACAATGAAATTCTTGCTTTGCTTCAGCACGACAGAATATAGAAGGCATGAATACAGAACAGATCAATCAGTGTGTCCATATACCATTGTATAAATATATACACACATGAATAAATAAAACAGATAAAGTGCAAATAGACAGATAAACAGGCTATTAATGTTCAGAGTTTTGTTTGAGTTGAGTTCAATAGCCTGATGGCTGTGGGGAAGAAGCTGTTTCTGAACCTGGATGTTGCAGTCTTCAGGCTCCTGTACCTTCTACCTGAAGGTAGCGTGGAGATGGGTGTGTGGCCAGGATGGTGTGGGTCCTTGATGATGCTGCCAGCCTTTTTGAGGCAGCGACCACGATAGATTCCCTCAATGGTAGGGAGGTCAGAGCCGATGATGAACTGGGCAGTGTTTACTACTTTTTGTAGTCTTTTCCGCTCCAGACACATCTCCTTTAAACTTTGTCCCTCTTTAAATGCTTCCCCTCTCACCTTAAACTTGTGCACTTCTAGTTCCTGATTCTCTTGGATTCTTTTGGGAAAAAGACTCTGCGCCTTCCCCTTTTCTATTCCACCTCATGATTTTATACACCTCTATAAGATCAGCTCTCAGCACTTTAATCTGCACTATCTGCTATCTTCTATTTATCAACACTGTTTACCCGTTGAGCTTCATATGAACATGCAAATTAATTGCACCCTGGTGCATAAGATAACAAAGTCATCCAATCTGAATCTGAACCTGAATCTGAATCTGAATACAGAGAGTGGCGGACACTGCCCGGTCCATCACAGCTACTGACCTCCCCACCATCGAAAGGATCTACAGGAGGTGCTACCTCAAAAGGGCAGCTAGCATCATCGATGACCCACACCACCCTGGCCATGATCCCATCTCGCTGCTACCAAGTCAAGTCAAGTCAAGTTTATTTGTCACATACACATACGAGATGTGCAGTGAAATGAAAGTGGCAATGCTCGTGGACTTTTGTGCAAAAGACAAACAACCAAACAACCAAACAAATTATAAACACAATCATATAACCATATAACCATATAACAATTACAGCACGGAAAACAGGCCATCTCAGCCCTTCAAGTCCATGCCGAACACTTCTTTTCCCCTAGTCCCATCTACCTGCACTCAGACCATAACCCTCCATTCCTTTCCCGTCCATATACCTATCCAATTTATTTTTAAATTATAAAATCGAACCTGCCTCCACCACTTCCACTGGAAGCTCATTCCACACAGCTACCACTCTCTGAGTAAAGAGGTTCCCCCTCATGATACCCCTAAACTTCTGTCCCTTAATTCTCAAGTCATGTTCTCATGTTTGAATCTTCCCTACTCTCAATGGGAAAAGCATATCCACGTCAACTCTGTCTATCCCTCTCATCAGTTTAAAGACCTCTATCAAGTCCCCCCTTAACCTTCTGCGCTCCAAAGAATAAAGACCTAACTTGTTCCACCTTTCTCTGTAACTTAGTTGCTGAAACCCAGGCAACATTCTAGTAAATCGGGAAGAAGGTACAGGAGCCTGTTAACCCTGAGCTCCAGGTTCAAGAACAGCTTCTTCTCAGCAACTATCAGGGACTTGAACACTGCACAACACAACCCTCAGCAACTGTGATCTTCTACAGACTGTGTCTTTCGTTACACTACGGACTTTGGTTTTGAACTATTATGGTTGTCTAGTAATACCGTTATTAATTTATGATATTATGGTTTAATTAAACACCCTTGACCCTTGATATGACTCTATATCTTTATCTCTGCATTGTTGCGTTAATGGGCCTATTAAGCTGCAGCAGGTACAAATGTCATTGTTCTGTTGCTGGGCAAATGACCATTAAACGTCATTGATCCGAATTTGTGCTTGGATCAGGCTGTATTGGGGGCTGCAACTACTGAAGTGGGACCTGCTTCAGAGGTGAGAGGTCTCAGCGGCTGCCGAAGCTGGGGAATATGTACCAGCAAAGGGGGACAGGCAGGAATGGGAGGAAAAGCAGTAGCAAGGTGGACCCAGCTTTGTGTCAGAGCCCGGCCCTGGAACTGGAGGCGAGGAACACAAACATTCTGGGGGCGGTTATCAGTCTCCAAATAAATGGTCTGTCACCGCGGCCTGCTGATTAACGCTGTGATGGGTTTGCAGCCCGTCCTGGGAAATGGCAGAGATAAAGAGAGTGTGAAAGGACTGAGAGAGAGAGAGAGCGAGGAGCAAGGAATGCACTTCAGCATCTCTGCAAAGCGCGAGGAATGTCACTGAGAATTCCAGAGCAAATTCCACTTCAGTTCCACACACATGTCATTCCCATTAACCCCCCCCCCCCCTCAATCTCCCTCCCTACGCACATACACTCTTCCCAGTTCTGCTTCCAACATTGCAATACATTTGGGGTGCAGATCGGTTCATATTGCAGCCCCCCCCCGCTCCCCTCTCCTCCCACCCCCCCTCTACCCTCATTCTCGCTCTGAACCATGTCCAGCTGACTCCCCCATTCAGTTTCCAGCAGCTGGATATTAGTGTTTCCATTGGCCTTCTGCTCGCATGCAGAAACAGTGAATGCAGCCCTAACCCTAACAGTAGAGCCGCAGATCTGTACTGCATAGGAACAGGCCCTTCGGCCCATCTCTACCCTACGAGCGTTCACTTTATCCATGCCCCTCGTGATCTTGTACACCTCAATCAGATCACCCCTCAGCCTCCTACACTCCAAAGCAATATGTCCCAGGCTGCCCAACCTCTGCCTGTAACTCAAGCCCCCGGGGAACAGTCTGAAGAAGGGTCCCGACCCAAGATCTCACCTGCCCATGTTCACCAGAGATGCTGTCTGACCTGCTGAGTTACACCAGCACTTTGTGCCTTTTTATGGAATTCATTGCCATAGACGGCTTTGGAGGCCAAGGCAATGGATATTTTTAAGGCAGAGATGAACAGATTCTTGATTAGTAAGGGTGTTAGGGGTTATGGGGAAAAGGCAGCAGAATGGGATTGAGAGGGGAAAATGGATCAGCCATGATTGAATTTGATGGGCCGAATGGTCTAATTCTGTTCCTAGACCTTATTAACTTACGAACATGAACTTTTGCAGTTCCTCGTGTCCCCTGTGTACAAGTTCCTCGTGTCTTCAAGATATTTTCTCTGGTATATTAGAACAATGAGGAGAAGACTGTGACAATTTATATATATATGAGTAAACAGTGACTAAGCTGGTGGACTGAAGAACAGTGACGACATCACATTTATTTTAATTAAGGTTCAGAACCAGACTTGAACTGTCTGTCACTCACATTCACTGGTCTATCAAAGATGGTTGCTCCAGAACTTATGTTCAAGAAGGAACTGCAGATGCTGGAAAATTGAAGGTAGACAAAAATGCTGGAGAAACTCAGCGGGTGCGGCAGCATCTATGGAGCGAAGGAAATAGGCGACGTTTCAAGCCGAAACCCTTCTTCATTCTCCAGCACGTTTTACCTCCAGACTCAGAAACAGCTTTATTCCAAGAGCTATAGCGTCTCTGAACCGGCCCTGCTGAGTGCCCCCCACCCCCCCCCTGGACTGTCTCCCTCGGATGGTCACGTCACACAGCTTATTTATTTATTTTACTTTTCTTTTTCATCAGTTGGAGCTGCATACTAAATCTCGTTGCACTGACGTGCAATGACAATAAAATTATTATTATCTGTTCCAGAACTTAAGTGTTTTTCTCGTCCCCTCTTTTTTTGCAGCTTTCTCCTCCCTCCTCCCTCCTCCTACTCCATCAGTCTGAGGAAGCGTCCCGACCCGAAACGTCGCCTGGCCATTCCCTCCACAGACGCTGCCCGACCCACTGAGTTCCTCCAGTTTTATGGTGTCATTGCTTCTTCACCTCCCTCAGTCAGACGCGGACATCAAATGTTCACTGCACCCCTCTCCGCCTTTTGAGAAGAAAATAGATTTGTTTTGTACAAATTATTTGCAGATATAACGCGTTCATACATTTCCTGAATTGCCTTGATCTTCTCGAAGGAATCTGTGTCCCTGACATTGTTTGCATTTCCCGATTCAAGTGACACTTCTTGCGTCAACTCTTGCGCCTGTTCTTCCCCTCCCCACTGCAATACACTCACCAACACATCACCCTGCGATCTTCCCTTGTACGCCACTTAATTCCAGCAATAGATACACACGTACACTTCTAGCTTTATCTCCTATTTCCACCAGATATCTCTTTGTACCACATACTTGAGCCAGCGTTGCATGTGCTGGCTTCCGAACATCAGCTTTGTCCTGTTGTGCTAACGTTTAACTCCATCACTCTAGTTGTTTCTCTCTCTCCATCATCATCAATGTCTCTCTTCCCTCAATATTTGCCTGAACTAACTGAGCAGCAGTGTGATGATCTGTGCCCCGGGAAAAAGGTTCTGCCTGTCTACCCTATCCATGAGGTCACAGCTATAAGGTGAGAGGGGAAAGTTTCATTGAGACGAACAGATAGGATGGGAATATTTCCCAGAATGGAAATATTAAATTCTGGAGGGCGTGGCTATAAAACAAGAGGGACAACATTTAAAGGAGATGTGAGGGGGAAGTTGTTTTTTAACATAGAGAGTGGTGAGTGCATGGGACATGCTGTTGGGGATGATTGTGGAGGCAGGTACAATAGTTTAAGTGACTTTTGGATAGGCATATGGATATGCCAAGAATGGAGGGGTGTGGATCACGACAAGTGTTGTTCTTGGCACAGACATTGTGGGCTGAAGGGCCTGTTCCTGTGCAGTATGTCATGTTTTATATTCTACGTTCTATCCCTCGATAGATTCACAGAGTTATAGTGTGGATGGGGCAACTTAGTCCGTATGGACGTTGGGCTGAAGGGCCTGTTTCTGTGCCGTTCCGCACAATATTGGACATTTCCGCCCTGGAGGAAAGGTTGTGACTGTCTACCCTGTGTTTGAGGGCATAGCTATAAGGTGAGAGGGGAAAGGTTTCATGGAGGTGTGCGGGGCAGGTTTTTTTTTACACAGAGGGCAGTGGGTGCCTGGAATGTACTGCAAGGGCTGATGTCAGAGGCAGATATACGATATTGGCGTTTAAGAGGCGTTTAGATAAGACACATGGAAGTGCAGTGAATAGAGAAATATATGCGTCATGTACAGGAAGATCAGTTTCACTTGGCATCAAGTCCAACACACACATTGTGGGCCGAAGGGCCTGTTCCTGTGCTGTACTGTTCTATGTAAATACGTTCATAGGTTCATAAGTTCTAGGAGCAGAATTGGGCCATTGGGTCCATCGAGTCTTCCTCTGCCATGGCTGATCTATCCTTCCCTCTCAACCCCATTCTCCTGCCTTCTCCCCATAAACCCTGGCACCCTCCCAAATCAAGAGCCTGCCAATCTGCGCCTTAAAAATATCCTTTGACGACCTCCACCTCCATCTGTGGCAATGAAGTCCACAGATTCACCACCCTCTGACGAAATAAATTGCTCCTCATCTCCTTTCTAAAGGTGTGCCCTTTTATTCTGAGGCTGTGCCCTCTGATCCTAGACTCTCCCACTAGTGGAAACATCCTCCCCACATCCACTCTGTCCAGGCCCGTGTTCTACGTTCTATGGAGGGTGTTACCCAAAGGATAAAGATGTTGCTGCTGCTGTAGCCAACATACCAAGGCACTGCACTAATCCCCATTCCCCCTACCCACTGGCTCAGCGCTTGGTGGATAGAAAGCACTTAGTGCCTGAGATTGACTCTTTAAAGAGAGCCCCTGATGCAAAGATTCCCTCTTTAAGGCAACCAAATAAACACTGACCATTCGCAAACACCGCCCGCAAAAAGTTTAAAAGACAGATGTCTGCTAATGTTGTGTATGTGTGGTTCAGGCAGTGAGGTATGGTGTGTGGGGTGGGGGAGGGAGGGAGGGGAGGGGAACGTTATAGGACCTCCAGTAACAGCGGCTAGTTGTAATATTGAATGGGAAAACAATTAAGTGTCTTTGAGGATGGGACAAACACAAGCAGCAGTCGGCAATCAACCGTAGCCTGCTCTCTATTCCCTCCATTCCCCTCGTCTCATGTTGCCCCTTATCTCTTCTCGCTTTATCTTGTGGTGTACTCTCTCAATCCCCTAAACTAATCCCATCTTTTATGCACAGTCTTTGGTTTGTATTTGCACTGTTGCGGTTACCCGGTATTACTGATTATTAGTTGATGTTTTTGTGTGTTGTTGCGTTAGTGGGCCCGTTAACTTGCAGCAAGTAAGAATTTCATTGTTCTGTGGCCAGCGCCTATGACAATTCGACACTCGTGACTCTTGACTGCGCACATATGCCTTTCTATCACTGTGGAAATGCTACATTGTTGTTGTATCTGCCTCCACCGCCACCCATGGCAGCACGCGCCGGGCACCCACCACTCTCTGAGTAAAAAACTTGGCCCCTTTAAACTTTGCTCCTCTCACCTTAAATCTCTGACATTTCCATCCAGGGAGAAAGACCCTGATTGTCTGCCCTTTTATCTTCCACTCTCTGTGGTTTTGTTTTAATGTGGTCTCTCACCTTGATCCTTGCTTCCTTGCTTTCACTTTCACCCTCATCTCCCTAGCTCTCTCCTCCCACTTTTACACTCTTTCTATCTCTCTTTTCTCTTTATCTATCCCACTCTCCCCTCTCTTTCTCTCTCCTCCTCCCTCTCCCATTCTTTCCCTCCATCTCTCTCTTTCTCGCTCCCTCATTCTCTCTCCATCTCTCTCTCCCTCATTCTCTCACTCACTCATTCTCTCTCTCGATATTTCTCCCTCTCCCTCTCTCTCCCTCTCCCTCTCCCCCTCCCTCTCTCCCTCTCCCTCTCCTCTCTCTCTCTCTCTCTCTCTCTCCCTCTCTCTCTCTCTCTCTTTCTCTCTCTCCCCCTCCCACTTTATTTCGAATCTCTCCTCCCTCCCCCACTTTGGACACTATCCAACCCCTTCAGACGATACAATTATTTCTCTCTGCTGTTTTTCTACTTTCTCCTGCGTTTGAATTCCAGTCTTGAGCTGTGATGTCTGAACAGTTGCAGAGGAATCGCTCAGCCTCAGTTCAAAGCCAATGTCCTATTCCCTGTAGGAACCCAGCTTTAAGTGTTTTACCTTACTGCTAACTTTGCAAATTTTTTTTTTCAAACTAACTTTAGCAATTTTTCAGTTCAAAAAAAATGCTACAATCACAACATATAAAACCTAAGCAACCCCGAGCAAGGGAAAGCATGCGAATCGGGCTTAAAAAACAGACTTATTCCTCCCTTGTGTATCTGTCATTGATATCAAACGCTTCACATGTATGGTGTAGGTCTCTGGTGGTGGTTGTGCTGGCAAAACCATCACATGTCCCAGTCCCACACACACAAAGGGGATGAATGATCTGTTGATGGAGGTGATGGATGATCAATGAATGTTGGCCCAGATATCTGGAGCGAGCGAGCCGTGCTCTTGCAGAGCCTCCTGTCATGTTTTATCACCCGGCCAAACAAGCAGACAATTTTAACATGTCATCCGAACAAGATCGGCTGAGGTATCGGTGCAGGCTCTGGGTGGGTCTTGTAACAACAGGCAACAAGCAAGAGTCAAGCATCCCACCCGAAACATCGCCTATCCATTCCCTCCACAGATGCTGCCTGACCCGCTGAGTTAGAAACATAGAAACAATAAATTTAAGAAGGAACTGCAGATGCTGGAAAATCAAATGTGGACAAAAGTGCTGGAGAGACTCAGCGGGTGCAGCAGCAGCTATGGAGCGAAGGAAATAGGCAACGTTTCAGGCCGAAACCCTTCTTCAGACTGAAGGGTTCTTCAGCATTTTTGTCTACCATAGAAACATAGAAAATAGGTGCAAGGGAAGGCCGTTCAAGCCAGCACCACCGAACATCCTGCTTTCTCTCCATATCCCTTGATTCCGTTAGCCCTAAGAGCTGTATCTGATTCTCTCTTGAAAACATCCAGTGAATTAGCCTCCACCGCCTTCTGTGGCAGAGAATTCCACAGATTCACAACTCTCTGGGTGAAAAGATTTTTCCTCATCTCAGTCCAAAATGGCCTACCCCTTATTCTTTTAAACAGTGACCCAGGTTCTGGACTCCCCCAACATGGGGAACACTTTTCCTGCATCTAGCCTGTCCAATCCCTTAAAGATTTTATATGTTTCTATAAAGCATTCCTCCAGCACTGCGTGTTTTGTGCAAGAGTCAGGAGGGTGGTGTGTATATGGGACGAGCTGCCAGAGGAGGTCGTTGAGGCAGGGACTATAATGACTTTGAAAAGACACTTGGATGGGTACCTGGATTAGGAATGGTTCACAGGGATAGGGGCCAAATGCTAAATGGTTATTGCATGGCTGATGAAGATTCCTGGATAACAGGTGCACAAAATCATGAGAGGAATAGATCAGGTAGACGCACAGAGTCTCTTGCCCAACGTAGGGGAATAGAAAACCAGAGGACATAGGTTTAAGGTGAAGGGGGAAAGATTTATTAGGAACCTACGGGGTAACTACTGTATTTCACACAAAAGGTGGTGGGTGTATGGAGCAAGCTGCTAGAGGAGATAGATGAGGCTGGTACATTACACAACATTGAAGAAACATTTAGACAGGTACATGGATAGGATAGGTTGAGAGGGATATGGGCCAAACGCAGGCAAGAGGGATTAGTGTAGATGGTGTAAGTTGGTCAGTGCAGACAAGTTGGGCTGAGGGTCCTGTTTCCATGACTATATGAGTTTATGGCCTTGGTACACGTGACAATAATAACCCTAAACCTAACCCTGAGGTGAAATTACAACCAAACCTTCACTCTTGGCTTTTGCCAGCTTCTTGCTCAACCTCTGCAGTGCGGCTTAGAGCGGCTCGATACTCACTCAATAGGCGAGAGACCCACACCCTCTCAGCTACGTACAAGGTCATAAGGGGAAAGGATAGCGTGAATGCTCACAGTCTTTTTCCTCGGAGTAGATGGTTCTAAAACTAGAGGGCACAGGCTTAATTTAAACTTTAGACTTTTAGACTTTGGACTTTAAACACAAAGCGCAGCAACAGGCTCTTCGGACCACTCAGTCCGCGCTGACCAGCGATCACCCCGTACACTAGCACTATCCTACACACTAGGGGCGATTTACAATTTTACCAAAGCCAATTAACCCACAAACCTGTACGTCTTTGGAGTATGAGAGGAAACTGGAGCGCCCGGAGAAAACCCACGCAGTCACAGGGAGAACGTACAAACTCTGTACAGACGGCATCCGTAGTCGTGATCGAACCTGGGTATCTGGCGCTGTAAAACGGCACCACTGTTCCGCCCTAAGAGGGCGGCTGTAAGAGGGGCCTCAGGGGCAACTTTTTCACTCAAAGAGTAGTTTGTATCTGGAACGAGCTGCCAGAAGAAGCTACAGAAACTGATACAATTATGACATTTGGAGCCTATGTATGGATAGGAAGGGTTTAGAGAGATGTGGAACAAATGCAGGCAAATGCCTCATAGCACCAGAGACCCCGGTTCGATCCTGACTACAGGTGTTGTCTGTACAGCGTTTATACATTCTCCCTGTGACCACGTGGGTTTTCTCCAGGTGCTCCTCTTTCCTTCCGCACTACAAAGACGTGCAGGTTTGGAAGTCAATTTGGCTTCTGAAAAAATAGCAAATTGTCTCTAGTGTGTGGGATAGTGTGGGATAGTGTGGGATAGTGTGGGATAGTGTGGGTGTGTGTGGGATAGTGCCAGTGTGTGTGGGATAGTGTGGGATAGTGTGGGATAGTGTGGGATAGTGTGGGATAGTGTGGGATAGTGCCAGTGTGTGTGGGATAGTGTGGGATAGTGTGGGATAGTGTGGGATAGTGTGGGATAGTGTGGGATAGTATGGGATAGTGTGGGATAGTGTGGGATAGTGCCAGTGTGTGTGGGATAGTGTGGGATAGTGTGGGATAGTGTGGGATAGTGTGGGATAGTGCCAGTGTGTGTGGTATAGTGTGGGATAGTGTGGGATAGTGTGGGATAGTGTGGGATAGTGCCAGTGTGTGTGGGATAGTGTGGGATTGTGTGAGATAGGGTGGGATAGTGTGGGACAGTGCCAGTGAGTGTGGGATAGTGTGGGAGAGTGTGGGATAGTGTGGGATAGTGTGGGATAGTGCCAGAGTGTGTGGGATAGTGTGGGATAGTGTGGGATAGTGTGGGATAGTGTGGGATAGTGTGGGACAGTGCCAGTGTGTGTGGGTCGCTGGTCGGCGTGGACTTGGTGGGCCTGTTTCCGTGCAGTATCTCTAAACCAAACTAAACTAAGTGGGACTAGCCAAATACACCAACTTGGTCAGCATGGACAAGGCGGGATGAAGGGCCTGTTTCCGTGCTGTGGACTCTGTGAACACCTCACCTCTTGCTGACACCAGCCATGTCCTCGTTACCAGGCGCGTGCTCGGGGCTGTGCGGGTGATTTAAGAGTCAGCGGGGGTGGCAAATTAAACAGGGTCAGGCCGCGCGGCGGTGGGTTGTTGGGGGTGGGGTTAGCCAGGTTGATTCAGGCCTGCTCTCTCCCCCCCTTCCATCCCCAGGGAGCCCGGCCACATGCAGGCCCTGTCCCTGTCTAAACTGTGCTGTCAGGTTTATGCCGGAGTGTGTCAGGTATCTGTGGGGTCAGACGACAGCTGGCCAATGGAGAAGGTCGGCAGTGGCCAGGGCCTGACTAAATGCAGTTGTCTCCACTGACCTGACCCTTCACTCCCCACCTTCGGCCTGCCCACAGCTGTTCTCAGCTGCCCTCAGTACCATTAGTAGGGTGTGAGGTGTGGGGGGGAAGGGGTTGGTGGAGGGGGTTGTTAAAGAGGTTACGGCAGCGTGCCAGCGCACACACTCTTGTTAAAAAACTCACGCCGGCCTGTTAAACAATGCCGGGTGGCAACATCACCAGGAAGAGTCATTCTGGGGAGGCGGTAAACAGAGGCAACAGTAACCAAGGTTACCACCTTCACCACACCTACCCATGGGGTTAACCACCCTACACCACACACATGTGTCACCAACAATCAATGTGGCACAGTGGCGCAGCGGTAGAGTTGCTGCCTTACACAGCACCAGAGACCCGGGTTCGATCCTGAATACCGGTGCTGTTTGTGTGGAGTTTGCACGTTCTCCCTGTGACCACGTGGGTTTTCTCTGGGTGCTCCAGTTTCCTCGCAAAATGTACAAATTTTTTGGTCAATTGGCTTTGGTAAGATTGTCCCTAGTGTGTAGGATAGTGCTGGTGTACGGGGCGATCGCTGGTCGGTGCGGACTTGTTGGGCCGAAGGGCTTGTTTCCGCACTGTATCTCTATAGTCTAACTCCATCCACACCAACTGTTGAGGTGCAATTTGGAGAATTGCAGCAAACAGCTCTGTCCAAGATCAAAAGAAATTGCAGAGATTTATGATGTAGCTCAGTCCATCACACAGACCGGGCTCCCCACCATTGACTCCATCCACACTTCACGCTGCCTGAGGAGAGCAGCCGACATAATCAAAGAGAGAGTCTACCACTCTCTGTAATATCCTACCTTGCTGGGTGTTTGGGGAGAGTGTGAGATGCTCCACTACACAGTCAGTCCTGGATTGTTACGAATCTCTCTGATGATGGATGGATCCATGGAATTGTGGATTCCCATCGGGCTGGAGTCAATTCTGGACACAGGGTGGCGGAGTAACTCAGCAGGTCAGGCAGCATCTGTGGAGAACACGGATAGGTGATGTTCGGGGTCAGGACCTGTCTTCAGAGTCAGTCCCCGAGTTGGTGGATCTTATCTGGGCCACTTGGATCTCCGCCCGTGACCCCTTTGCCCGAGTGGAGCTGAGGCCACTCCCTGTGAACGGAACGCCAGCCTCGTGTGCCCTGGGTAAACAAGGGCACACGTCGCTCCTGCCTTTGATCCCAGCCGCTGCCTTGTGCCCGGAGGCCGGAGTGGAGGAGGGCTGGGAAAATAGCCTCTTAACGGATGATCAGTAACCAAACATGGCCCGAGTATCAAAGTGAATAGAGAGTTTTGTGTGAGGTCTCGGAGGGTGGGCCAGAGCCAAGGAACCCAGAGTCAGCTCCCCAGGGTCGGACCGGAGGCAAGCTCATTACTGGCTGAGGAGAAATCGGGAAAAGGGATAATGCACCAGGATGTAAGCAGTGAACATGACAATGTGCAGCTGTAATATTTAATGAATTGCCCAGATGTTTGAGAGAGGTTTGATGCAGAGGATCACAGCAAAGACGGGATGTGCAAAGCTGGGGGAGGGTGGGGAATGCTAACCTCATTCATTCACAGATCTGCTGCCTCGGGAACTCCCCACTCAGTCCAATGTTTGCAACAGCTTTGCTGGTTCCCAAGTGGGACTGGGATAAGTAACTAAAGCCAAACTTCAAACACTGGCCCATAACTAGCTACCCCCTTCTCCTCCATCTCTACAGACAACTATCTGCAGTCCTAAATCCCAAATTGTCTTCCTCTGTGGTAGACGTTGCCTGCTCCATCACAGATACTGATCTCCCCACCATCGATGGTCCATCACCGGTTCTGACCTCCCCACCATCGAAGGCAGCCGGCATCATCAAAGACCCACACCACACTGGCCACGCTTTCATCTCACTGTGACCATTGGGAAGAAGGTACAGGAGCCTGAAAACCGTGTCGCCAGGTTCAAGAACAGCTTCTTCCCTGCAACCATCAGGCTCTTGAACACTGCACAACACTAACCTCAGCAACTGCGATCTTCCACGCACTATGCCTTTGGTTTTACACTATTAAGGTTACCTATTATTACTGATTAATAACTTATTGCATTATTGATTATTATATTTTTTTCTGTGTCGTTGTATTACTCAGTCTGTAAAGCTGCAGCAAGTAAGAATGCCATTGTTCCTTTAGAGGGTCATGGGGCAAATGGAGTTCAAATGAAGGACGAGCTTATATTGGGCAACAAGGGTGTCAGGGGTTATGGGGAGAAGGCAGGAGAATTGGGTTGAGAGGGAAAGATAGATCAGCGATGATGGAATGGCAGAGTGCTTCTGATGGGCCAAATGGCCTAATTCTGATCCTATGGCTTACAAACCTATGAACGTGTATGTCCTTGTACGGGTCCGCAGCGCTACTCGGGAGCTTCCTCCAAGGAGGAAGTCGAGGAACGGAAGGGGGGCAGTCAGGGAATAAGAGGGAGTGTCAGAGAATGGAGGAGATTGATCAGCCATGATGGAATGGTGGAGTAGACTCGATGGACCAAATGTCCTACTTCTGTTCCTTTGAGTTATGAACTTGGGCGGCATAGATGAGTTGGGCCCAAAGGGTCTATTTCCATGCTGTATGACTCTACAACCCTATACACCCACGCTCCCTCCATCAGCTCCAACTCAGCTCATCCTTACCTCATCTCCACCAAGGAGTCCCCTCAACACATCCCACAGACTAGTAACCATGCCAACCCATACCGCTACCTCGCCTCTAGTGGGTTGGCTTATGATCAGTGTTTGACAGCACTGGGCCTATACTCGCTGGAGTTTAGAAGGTTGAGGGGGGGACCTCATTGAAACTTACAGAATAATGAAAGGCATAGATAGAGTGGATGTGGAAAGGATGGTGGGAGAGTATAGGACCAGAGGTCATAACCTTAGAATTAATGGGCGCTCTAGAAAGGAGGTGAGGATAGTTAATCTGTGGAACTCATTGCCACAAAAGGGCTGTGGAGGCCAAGTCAGTGGATATTTTTAAGGTAGAGATAGGCAAATTCTTGATTCGAACGGGTGACCAGGGTTATGGGGAGAAGGCAGGAAAATGGGATTAGCAGGCAGAGATTGAAGGATGGAATGGCGGAGTGGACTCGATGGGCTGAATGGCCCGATTCTATCTCTATAAGTTGTGTGAAATTGTGTGAACACACATATAACCCACACCATGCTCCACCCTTCCCTCCACACTTAACCCACTTTGATGAGAAGGTTTGCAAACTTGAAGGATGTTCTTAAATGGGGCGACGGACGCATTGGAGTGAGATCTTTCAACGAATGAGTGAATGAACTGAACCAGATGACATATTTTAATACTGAACTGTTGACCTGCTGCCCTCCGAGAGCTCACGGGCCAAGATTCAGAAGAACTGGGACGATTCTCCAAAAATAAGCTGGTAGCTTCCACCCAATCGTATGATCAGTAAATACTCCAATTTCAAGTAAAACCCTCTCTTTCTCCTGCCCCTCTATCCCAGCGTGCACATATTTCTCCCACCATCCCTCCCTCCGCCCCCACCCCCCCCCCAGTCAGCCAGTCAATTTCTCGCTCTCCGTACAATCATCTCCCGAATACCCCATTTCTCTTTTATTTCCCCCCCCTTCACCCCCTCACCCCTCCCCTTCCATCTATATCCCCTCCCCCCAGCGTTTCATTTCACTCGTCCCCTTGTCACCCTTTTGTCTGCTTTTCACCACCAGCCTTACTCTACCCATCTGCCAACCAACCCCCTCCCCCCCCCCCCCCCCCACCTATCATTTGCCAGCTTTGTCCAATCCCCCACCTCTGTTTCCAGCTTCCCAGCTTTCTCCCCTGACCGCATCGGTCGGCAGAAAGGTTTCCAAACCCGAAACGCTGCCTGTCCATTGCCTCCACAGATGCTGCCTGACCAACTGAGTTCCTCCAGCACTTTTGGATGTTGATAAATTGACGGTTGGCGTGTTGGTGGGACTGAAAATCCCGACTTGGCATGTTGGTGTGCGGCTCTTGGCTTCACTTGAACATTCCCGAGTAAACATTTTACTCACCTTCTACGGAATGTTGGCTGTTTTGTCTCATGGATGATCGGATCCAAAAAAGGAAGGATTAAAAAAAATTTCCAGAGGATTTGAAAGAGGAGATAGTCTGACCACCCAGTGAGGCTGAGATCAAGCCAGGCACCTGCACTGGCTGGTGAGGCTCAAAGATCCCGTCTGCCTCCCGTAAACACTGCACTGGCCAAGTCAGCCTTTACACCCAAGCAACTGCAGGTGCTGCAATCTGGCGTAAAACACAAAGTGCTGGAGTAACTCAGCGGGTCAGGCAGCATCTCTTGGAGGACATGGATGGGCATTTGGATTATTATGAGCAATTCTGGGCCCCATATCGGAATGGGGTGTGCTGACCTCTCCAGAGGAGGTTTATGAGAATGATCCTAGGGATGATTGGATTAAGGTATGATGATCATTTGACTGCTCTGGGCCTGTACTCACTGGAGTTTAGAAAGATGATGGGGGACCTCATTGAAACTTGCCGAATAGTGAAATGTATGGAGAGGGTGGATGTGGAGGGGATGTTTCCACTAGTGGGAGAGTGTATGACCATATAACCATATGACAATTCCAGCACGGAAACAGGCCATCTCGGCCCTTCTAGTCCGTGCCGAACACTTACTCTCACCTAGTCCCATCTACCTGCACTCAGACCATAACCCTCCATTCCTTTCCCGTCCATATACCTATCCAATTTATTTTTAAATTATAAAATCGAACCTGCCTCCACCACTTCCACTGGAAGTTAATTCCACACAGCCACCACTCTCTGAGTAAAGAAGTTCCCCCTCATGTTACCCCTAAACTTCTTTGCCTGACCAGAAGGCACAACCTCTGTGGACCTACCTTTAGAAAGGTGATGGGGAAGAATGTATTTAGTCAAAGTGTAGTGAATATATGGAATTCATTGCCATAGACAGAGGTGGAGGCCAAGTCATTGGGTATTTTTAAGGCAGTGATTGACAGATTCTTGATTAGTATGGGTGTCAAAGGTTACGGGGAGGTGGCAGGAAAATAGGGTTGAGTGGGAAAGATTGATCAACCATGAATAGTGGAGTAGACTCGATGGGCAGAATGGTCTGCTCCTATGTCATGAACTAATGAACTTATGAGATGATGTCTTGGGTCGGGACCATTCTGTAGGGTTGGGGGTCGGGAGCCTGACTGTAGGGTTGGGGGGGGAGGGAAAACTGGTCGGGAGGTGGGGGCAAGACGAGGCCTGGCGAGCGATTGGTGGATACAGGCGAGGGAGGGTTGATAAGCAGGTGGCTGGACAAAGGCCAGGGATCAAAAGACAAAAAGTAGTGAGATGAAGGGGAAAGGAGGAAAGAGGTGTGAATTGTGAAGCGAGAGGAATGAATACAGGTGGAAATAAGCAACTGCAGATGCTGGTTTACAAGAAAAACACAGAATGCTGGAGCAACACAGCGGGCCAGGCAGCTGCCAGAAGAGGTACTTGATGGGGGTACTATCACGGAGCTTCAAAGATGTTTGGACAGGGACATGGATTGGAGGGTTCAGCGGGTATGGGGGAAATGCAGGCAAATGGGTCTAGCGCCATGTGCCAACTTGTGGAAACAAGGAACTGCAGATGCTGGTTTATTTAAAAGAAGACACAAAGTGCTGGAGTAACCCAGCGGTCCAGGCAGCATCTCTGGAGAAGATGGAGAGGCAACTTTTCGAGGCGGGACCCTTCTTAACGCACTTCACATGCCAGCTGTATAATCATAGATAACATAGAGACCAATAAATGCTTTGCAGGAGTAGGAGATCGGCCCTTTGAGAGGCCATTCAAGATGACATGGCTGACTAGTCGATCCCGTTCATGATAATCGATAGTGCACAAAAAACGGTGAGGCTACAGGTACAATGAGACACAAGGTACGAACTCCACGTCAGACAGCAGGTGCAGTCAGGTACAATCGAAGGTACCCGGGTCAGGGACATTAACTG
Source organism: Leucoraja erinaceus (assembly GCF_028641065.1). Taxonomy (NCBI): domain Eukaryota; kingdom Metazoa; phylum Chordata; class Chondrichthyes; order Rajiformes; family Rajidae; genus Leucoraja; species Leucoraja erinaceus. The sequence goes on along the minus strand of NC_073391.1, from coordinate 34,346,116 downwards.
GGGTCAGGATCGAACCCGGGCGCAGCGGTAGAGGTAGTAACCTACCGCTGCGCCACCGTGCCCCTCGTTAATGTCCCTGCCCCCGAGCCTAGTTGTGGCCCGGTTCGGCTGGGACGGTGGTCCAGGCAGCTCCGATAGTCTCTGGCAGAGAACACAGCCCACAGCAAGCTGGACATTCTTCTAACTTTCCTCTGATTCTGTGCTCAGCAGTAACTCACAGCTGGAAGTATAAAGGGGCCATTGACGGCGGGGGAACAGCGCATCGTTTAATGAAGAATTGTCTGCTCAGCCGGCCCCGAGATGGGAATAGACAGGCTGCAACATCAGTCAGTCAGTCTCTGCAAACTCTGCAGTTTATGTTGCAGGGCAGAGGTTTGATAAGTGGTTTAGCGTTGTGCGTGGACACGGAGTGCGATCTGCCTCTCACAAGCTGCAGAAACATTTATTACAGCCGTAGAGGTGACTCCTCAGTGACCTCTCCGTCTCCGGGGACAGCTTTACTGTCATCGAGGGCATAGCTGAAGTATCGTTCTGTACACGTTCCCCCATCGCACTGGGCCGCGCGGTAACCTCAAAGGAAACCCACCCGCCCTGCTCTTCATTTTATGTGTGTGTGTGTGCGTGTGCGTGTTCGTGTGCGTGTTCGTGTGTGTGTGCGTGTGCGTGTACGTGTATGAGCGTGTGTCTGTGTGTATGGATGTGTGTTTGTGTATGTATGTGTTTGTGTGTATGTGAGTCTAGTTGTGTGTTCTGTGTGCCTGTATGTGCGTATATGTGTATGTGTGTGTGCGTGTACGATGAGTATGTGTGTATATGTGTGCATGTGTATGTGTGTGTATGAGTGTGTGTATGAATGTTTGTGAGAGTGTGTGTGTGGGTGAGTGACCTAGATTCTGTGTGTGTGTGTGTGTGTGTGTGTGTGTGTGTAGGATAGTGTTAGTGTGTGTGTGTGTGTGCGTGGGTGCGTGCGTTCGTGTGTGTGTGTGTGTGTGTGCATGTGTGTGTGCGCGCGTGTGTGTGAGCGTGTGTTGCACGTGTGTGTGCATGTGTGTGTGTGCATGTGTGAGTGTGCGTGCGCGTGTCCATGTGTGTGGGTGTGAGAGAATGCGTGTATGCATGTGTGTGTGCATGTGCGTGTGTGATTGTGTGTGTTTATGTCCGTGCATTTGTGTGTGTGTGTGTGTGTGTATGCGAGTGCGTGTGTATGTGCGTGTCCATGTGTGTGTGTGTGTGTGTGTGTGCGTGTCCAAGTGTGTGTGCATGTCCATGTGTGTGTGTGTGTGTGTGTGCATGTATGTGTGTGTGTGTGTGTGTGTGTGTGTGTGCGTGTGTGTGTGTGTGTGAGTGTGTGTGTGTGTGCGTGTGTGTGCGTGTGTGTGTGTGTGTATGTGTGTGCGTGTGTCCAAGTGTGTGTGTGTGTCCATGTGTGTGTGTGTGTATCTGTGTGTGCGTGTGTGTGTGTGTGTGTGTGTGTGCGTGTCCATGTGTGTGTGTGGTGTGTGTGTGTGTCCAAGTGTGTGTGTGTCCTGCGTGTGTGTGCATGTCCAAGTGTGTGTGTGTGTGTGTGTGTGTGTGTGTCCATGGGTGTGGGTGTGTGTGTGCGTGTCCAAGTGTGTGGGTGCGTGTCCATGTGTGAGTGCGTGTGTGTGCGTGTCCATGTGTGTGTGTCCAAGTGTGTGTGTGTGTGTCCATGTGTGAGTGCGTGTGTGTGCGTGTCCATGTGTATGTGATGATCCAGGGCTCACTTCTGTGGCACTGCTCCAGTCCACACACGGTTGCACAGAACACTGCCTCAGGAAGCCAACAAACATAATCAAAGATCTTTCCCACTTTCTCCTTCCCTCTTCTCCACGCTTACATTGGGCAGAACATACAACAGTACAGCACAGGAACAGCCCTTCAGCCTGCAATGTGACGAATATGATGCCAAGACCAACTCTTATCTGCCTGCACATAATGAACGTCCAGGCTCAGCAGCAACCTCTTCCCAGAACCATCAGGCTATTAAACACAACAACCTCCAAATAAGCTCCAAACATTATAGACCTGGGGAATTATTTCTGACTTTGCACTACTATTATCTATTTATTTGTCTATACTTGTCTATTGTCTATTTATTTTTAATACATGCTGAACTTATTTTTCTTGTTTATTCAAGGTTTTACAGAATACGATATTTACATATCTGTTGTGTTGCTGCAAGTAAGACTTTGATTGTTCCATTTTGGGACACGTGACAATAAAACACTCTATGTACACTTTCTCTCTCTATATATGTGTGTGTGTGTGTGTGTGTATGTGTATATGTGTATATATATGTGTATATATATACACACACGCACACATATGTTTGAAGAAGGGTTTCGGCCCGAAACATTGCCTATTTCCTTCGCTCCATAGATGCTGCTGCACCCGCTGAGTTTCTCCAGCATTTTTGTGTACCACACGTGTATATATATACACAGTGGCTTGCAAAAGTATTCATACCCTTGAACTTTTCCACATTTTGTCACGTTACAACCACAAGCATAAATGTATTTTATTGGGATTTTATATGGTAGACCAACACAAAGTGGTGCATAATTGTGAAGTGGAAGGAAAATGATACATGGTTTTCAAATTTTTTTACAAATAAAAAATTGAAAAGTGTGGCGTGCAAAAGTATTCAGCCCCCCTGAGTCAATACTTTGTAGAATACAATACAATACAATACAATACAATACAATACAATACAATTTATTTGTCATTTGAACCCCATTGAGGTTCAAACGAAATGTTTCTGCAGCCATACACACAAGAAAGAACCAAGACACAACACAATTTACACAAACTTCCATCACAGCACATCTCCTCCTCGCTGTGATGGAAGGCAAAGACTTATCTCTCCCCTGCACTCCACATTCCCCTCCCGATGTCAGAGTCAAAGCCCCCGGCGGGCGATGGTAATTGTCCCGCGGCCATTTACGCCGCGCGGGGTGATGCAAGGCCGCGCTCCGGGTCTTGTTGTTGGAGCCCCCGGCGGGCGCTAGCAAAGTCCCGCGGCCATTCCAAGCCGCACGGGGCAGTGATGTAAGCCCCGCTCCAGGTAATCTTCAACCCCACAACTCGGGCGGGTGAAGTCGCCGTTGCGGAAGCCCCCGAAAAAGCGGTCTCCCAGCAGGGACCCGCTGGCTCCGGGTGTTCCTGTCTGCTAGACCTGCGGTTGGAGCCTCCGAATCCCCGGGGTCGGGTCGCAGCAGCTCGCCACCACCGCTCCACCCGCTCCGAACTCGACCCGCTCCGAACTCGGCCAGCTCCGCGATGGTGAGTAGGTCCGCAGGCTCCGCGACTGGAGCCCCAGGTCGTTCCTGCTGGAGGCCGCTCCACGGTGCTCGGCCCCAACGACAACGGAGACCCGACAGAGAAAAGGTCGGGTTCTCCATGCAGGGGATAGATTTTTTAAGTTTCCCCCACCCCCCGCCCCCCGCACACATACCCACACACATACACAAAAAATAATAATAAAAACTACATTCAAACGATACAAAAATTAATAAAAAGACAGACGGACTGCAGAGGCCGCTGCGATCAGAGACGTGAGAACCACCTTTCATTGCAATTACAGCTGCAAGTCTTTTGGGGTATGTCTCTACCAGCTTTGCACATCTAGAGACTGAAATTTCTGCCCATTCTTCTTTGCAAAATATCTCAATCTCAGTCAGATTGGATGGAGAGCATCTGTGAACAGCAATTTTCTAGTCTTGCCAGAGATTCTCAATTGGATTTAGGTCTGGACTTTGACTGGGCCATTCTAACACATGAATATGCTTTGATCTAAACCATTCCATTGTAGCTCTGGCTGTATGTTTAGGGTCGTTGTCCTGCTGGAAGGTGAACCTCCGCCCCAGTCTCAGGTATTTTGCAGACTCAAACAGGTTTTCTTCCAAGATTGCCCTGTATTTGGCTCCATCCATCTTCCCATCAACTCTGACCAGCTTCCCTGTCCCTGCTGAAGAAAAGCATCCCCACAGTATGATGCTGCCACCACCATGTTCCACAGTGGGGATGGTGTGTTCAGGGTGATGTGCAGTGTTAGTTTTCTGCCACACATAACGTTTTGCATTTATGCCAAAAACTTCAATTTTGGTCTCATCTGACCAGAGCGCCTTCCTCCACATGTTTGCTGTGTCCCCCACATGGCTTGTGGCAAACTGCAAACGGGACTTCTTATGGCTTTTTTTCAACAATGGCTTTCTTCTTGCCACTCTTCCATAAAGGCCCGATTTGTGGAGTGCACGACTAATAGTTGTCCTGTGGACAGATTCTCCCACCTGAGCTGTGGATCTCTGCAGCTCCTCCAGAGTTACCATGGGCCTCTTGGCTGCTTCTCTGATCAATGCTCTCCTTGCCCGGTCTGTCAGTTTAGGTGGACGGCCATGTCTTGGTAGGTTTGCAGTTGTGCCATACTCTTTCCATTTTCGGATGATGGATTGAACAGTGCTCCGTGAGATGTTCAAAGCCTGGGATATTTTTGTATAACCTAACCCTGCTTTAAACTTCTCCACAACTTTATCCCTGACCTGTCTGGTGTGTTCCTTGGGCTTCATGATGCTGTTTGTTCACTAATGTTCTCTAACAAACCTCTGAGGCCTTCACAGAACAGCTGTATTTATGCTGAGATTAGATTACACACAAGTGGACTCTATTTACTAATTAGGTGACTTCTGAAGGCAATTGGTTGCACTGGATTTTATTTAGGGGTATCAGAGTAAAGGGGGCTGAATACTTTTGCACGCCACACTTTTCAGTTTTTTATTTGTAAAAAAATTTGAAAACCATGTATAATTTTCCTTCCACTTCACAATTATGCGCCACTTTGTGTTGGTCTATCACATAAAATCCCAATAAAATACATTTACGTTTGTGGTTGTAACGTGACAAAATGTGGAAAAATTCAAGGGGTATGAATACTTTTGCAAGCCACTGTATATATATGTGTGGGTGTATGTGTATATATATATATATATATGTGTGTGTGTATGAGTGTGAGTATATATATATATATATACACATACACACATATATACATACACACACGCACATATATACACACACACACATATATATACACACACACACACATATATACATGCATACACACACACACACACACATACATATATATATATATACACACACATACACACACACACGTTTACATATATACATATATACTGTATACGTGTATATATATAGCTCTATCCCTGCATATCCATGTGCCCATCCATAAAACAGAATACAGAAGGTACAGAAGCTTGAAAGTGTGCACTACCAGACTTAGGAACAGCTTCTTCCCCTCTGTTATCAGGCTTCTGAACAGTCCTTCCATAAGCATGGGTACTGTCCAATTCACCTCTACCCCATTGCAGACATTGGACTTTGTCTATGGAACTGATGCTACAATGCTGAGAACTATATTCTGCACTCTGTGTATTTCCCCTTTGCTCTACCCGTTGTACTTGAGTTTGGCTTGATTGTATGGACTTATCTATTTGACTTGATAGCACGCAAACAAAAGCTTTTCGCTGTGGCTCGGTACACGTGACAATAATAAACCTGGACAAATACCCGAGGGGCACAGGCTGCTGGAGGCAGTTAAATGGGCCATTAACACAAGGGGAGGGCTTTCTGGAGTTAAAAAAATAATTTGCAAGAGAGAAAACAAACAAGCAAGTCAAGGGAGATGAAAAGGAACCAGAGGATCACTAAGACACCCCAACAAGCAAAGTGGGCCGCCTTTCTGGAGGCTGAATATTTACAAGAATTGTACTTTTTTTAATGCTCTTTTGCTCAAATGACCAGGGATTCCACGTGAGTATAAAGGCCTGGTAATATAAAGCATCAAAACACTCCAAGTGTTAGCAGGGGTTGTCTCTTTTATATGAGTTTCCTGGCAACTGGTGACCACCCAGCTTCTGGGCACGAAGAGTCTCAAGAATTTGAACAATTCAAAGGCCTTTTAAACTATTCTGTTTGACTGCTGAGCAGGCTTGCACCACAAGACCTGATGTAACAGCTAACAGCCCAGCTGTGCACCGCGCTTACAAACATTTAACACATTCTCCTGAAATGTCTGCTATTTTATCCAAGACATTGCCTCATTATCTATAAACAGCCCCACCTCTCTGTCTCAAACTAATATCATTCTCAGGTGTTTATGAGGCCGACATCAGAGGACGAGAGATCAAAGAGGCATTATTCCATTTTTTTGAGAAAAATTCTCTCTTATTTATTTTTCCTCTATTCCTGCCACGTGCCCGACAAACGCGGACCGCTGCCTCGGCTAAGAAGCATTGAGCAGAGGCACGATGGTGAAAGCAGTCTGTAGCACAGAGAGGCTTGTCCAAGACTTTGGCCAGTGTTAATATACAGCCACTTTCATCTGCGAACAGGTGTCAGGCTCTCTGGCTGGGATCAGAATCAGAGCTCAACCAGCTAAGGCTACCGTCCAAGTCCTAAAATAAGTTAAGTCAAGACAGTAGAGACTGCAGATGCTTGGATCTTGAGCAAGACACAAAGCACCGGACAAACTCAGTGCTTTAGTTTAGACTAGACTCTAGAGTTACAGGGCAGAAACAGGCCCTTCAGCGCCCCAAGTCCGTGCCGACCAGCGATCACCCCCTTCTTCTTCTCCTTTCGTGTTTCGTGCACATCTGTCTGTGCACGTCGAGTTGATTGCATTAGTCGAAACAGGGCGGACCACGTGAAGGTTGCAATCTTCCACCCCACCCCCGACACTCGCACTGTCCTACACACGAGAGACAATTTACAATTTGCAGAAGCCGATTAACCTACAAACCTGCACGTCTTTGGGATGTGCAAGGAAACCAGAGCACCTGGAGAAAATCCCATGCGGTCACAAGGAGGACGTACAAACTCTGTACAGGCAGCACCTGTAGTCAGGATCGAACCCGGGTCTTTGGCGCTCTAAGGCAGCAACTCTACTGCTGCACCACTGTGCCTCACTAATTGTGCACCACACTCTAGCTGTAAAATAAAGAAACCGGAGCCAAAGTGATAGTCTGACCTGAAACATCACCCATTCCTTCTCTCCAGAGATGCTGCCTGTCCCTGAGTTACATTCCAACTTCTTGTGTCTATCTAATGGGTTCTGATTGTGGCTGAGAGAGATGTGCCTAACATGGGAGTGTAGGAAAGGAACTGCATCTACCAGTTTATACTGAAGATAGACACAAAATGTTGGAGTAGATCAGCGGGTCAGGGAGCATCTCTGGAGAAAAGGAATAGTCTAGTTTAAGTGTAATTGGTCATATCACTCTAAACCTTCCCTGTCCATGTATCCATCCAAATATCTTTTCGTGCGTTTTATATATTTTAAATGCTGTCATAGTACCTCCCTCAACTGCCTCCTCCGGCAGCTCATTCCATACTTAGATCTAGGTCCCCAGCAGATCTAAAAATAAACTGTTGGAGGAACTCTGCGGGCCAGGCAGCATCTGTGGAGCAGAGTGGGAGGTGATGTGTCAGGTCTGATACAAGATTGTTGAGAGTTATGGGGGGGGGGGGGGGGGGGGGGGGGGGAGAGATAACCTTTATAAAGGGGTGAGAGGGAGGGGTGAAGCAGGCGCAGGCAGTGAGAGGTAGGACCAGGCAAGGATGGGGGGGTGGTGGGCAGATGGAGGCAGGTGGGCCAGTGGGAGATCTGAGGCAGGGCTAGGTGCGGGATTTTGTCCCCAGATTCCAACATCTGCCGTCTCTTGTCTCTCCCAGCAGAACTGTTAGTTCTGGATCCAGGTTCCATCAGGAGATGCTGGTTTTTAATCCAAGTTCCCACCAGAACTGCAGGAATTGGATCCAAGTTCACGAGTTCATCTGTTACATAAGAGCAGAATGATGCCATTCATCCCATTGTGTCTATTCCCTCATTCAGTCATGGCTGATCTATCATTCCCTCTCAACCCCATTCTCCTACCCCCTCTCCATAACCCCTGACACCCTTACCAATCAAGTATCTGTCAATCTCCCCGCTTAAAAATACCCAACAACGGCCTCCACCATTGACTGTGGCAATGAATACCACAGATTCACCATCCTCTGACTAAAGAAATCCCTTCTAATCTCATTTCTAAAGGTATGCCCTTTTATTCTGAGGCTGCGCCCTCTGGTCCTAGACTCTCCCACTAGTGGAAACATCCTCTCCACACCCACTCTATCCAATCCTTTCACTGTCGTGTTTCTGTGTTGGATTCAAGTTCCCATCAAAAGCTGTTGGTTTTTGGATCCAAGTTCCCATTAGGATCTGCTGGAATCATCTTCCAATGGCTGGCGGGAGGTGTCTCCAGTTCCCGTGGTCTCTCTGCTGGGATGTGCGGAGGCTGCTGAGCTGTAGACAGGGTTTGGCATCAGCCTGTACTGTTCATCAATCTGTACAGAGTCGCGGTTTAGTTTAGGTTTAGTATTGTCACGCGTACCGAGGTCCAGTGAAAAGCTTCTGTTGCCTGCTAACCAGCCAGCGTACAGAGCTGTACTGCACTGAAACGGGCCCTTCAGCCCATCTTGCCCATGCTGACCAACTTGGCATACTGGACCAGCCCCATTTGCCTGCATTTGGCCCATATGCCTCTAAACCCTTCCTATCAATGTACCTGTCCAAGTGTGTGTTTTAAACATTGTAATTGTATCCGCTTCCATAGCATCATCTGGCAGCTCATTCCAGATACAGACTACCCTCTGAGTGAAAAAGTTGCCCCTGAGGACCCTCTGAAATTCCCCCCCACCCTCACCTTAAGCCCATGTCCTCTAGTTTTAGAATCCTCTACCCTGGGGAAAAAGACTGTGAGCGTTCACTTTACCCGTGCCCCCTCGTGATCTGGTACACCTCAATAAGGTGTTTAAGAAGGAACTGCGGATGCTGGAAAATCGAAGGTAGACAAAAGTGCTGGAGAAACTCAGCGGGTGCAGCAGCATCTATGGAGCGAAGGAAATAGGCAACGTTTCGGCCCGAAACGTTGCCTATTTCCTTCGCTCCATAGATGCTGCTGCACCCGCTGAGTTTCTCCAGCACTTTTGTCCACCTCAATAAGGTCACCCCTCAAGCCTCATGCACTCCAAAGAAAAATGTCCCAGCCTATCCAACCTCTCCTGTAATTCAAGCCCGCAAGCTGAAGAAAAGTCCCCACCCGAAATGTTACCTATACACCTTCTCCGGAGATGCTGCATGCCCCTCTGAGTTACTCCAGTACTTTGTGTTTTTTTTTTGTAAACCAGCCTCTGCAGTTCCTTGTGTCTCCAAGATATTTTCTCCGGTATATTTAAACAATGTGGAGAAGACTGGAATAATATATATTGATGTGAACAGCGAGTAAGCGAGGAGGGCTCGGTAGGAAGGTGACTCTTAATATCTATTTTAATTAAGGGTCAGTTTCGAGATCAGAATCAGACTTGAACTGTATGCAACTCACATTAACTTGGTCTATCCAAGATGCACGCATGCAGTGCATGCCGAGTTACATATTCTAACTCTTCCTATCTCTAAACTAAACTAAACTAAAAATGCAACTTAATTGGTCGAGTTCTGTCACATCTGCCAGGCGGCCAGATGCCTGCTCAGTGCCGCCCCCCTGTGGGCGCAGCCAGCGGCGTCTCAACTCCGTCCCAATATTGCCCCAAAGCGCCAACCACCTCGCTGGCTGCCCGGCGCTTGGACGGTTTAAAATAAAAATCGGTGCGGAACAATTCTTCAAGTTACCGTTTTGTCCGTGCGGTTCAGTAATTGCAGAACCCGATCGTTTGGAAACAGCCCGAGTGTAATAACATGCAATTGACTTAATGCTCCTGTTTCACTGTGGTTAACATTGTGGTTCTGATGATTCTCGCCCCTGCTCTTTAGAACCAGGAATAGCTGGGCATTGAATGCAGAGGAGGTTAGAAACATAGAAACATAGAAATTAGGTGCAGGAGTAGGCCATTCGGCCCTTCGAGCCTGCACCGCCATTCAATATGATCATGGCTGATCATCCAACTCAGTATCCCGTACCTGCCTTCTCTCCATACCCCCTGATCCCCTTAGCCACAAGGGCCACATCTAACTCCCTCTTAAATATAGCCAATGAACTGGCCTCAACTACCCTCTGTGGCAGAGAGTTCCAGAGATTCACCACTCTCTGTGTGAAAAAAGTTCTTCTCATCTCGGTTTTAAAGGATTTCCCCCTTATCCTTAAGCTGTGACCCCTTGTCCTGGACTTCCCCAACATCGGGAACAATCTTCCTGCATCTAGCCTGTCCAACCCCTTAAGAAGTTTGTAAGTTTCTATAAGATCCCCTCTCAATCTCCTAAATTCTAGAGAGTATAAACCAAGTCTATCCAGTCTTTATTCATAAGACAGTCCTGTCCTGACATCCTGAGGTTGTGCCTCAGTCGCTGGCCCTGCCGGGTTGCTCCACTTGGTCACAGAATTAATTGTTGACCAGATCCCGAGGCTGGTCCTTCTCTAGTCATGTCAAGTCTATCTGTCCGGGCGAGATTGACTACCGAGGCACAAGAGACAGCAGATGCTGGAATCCGGAGCAAAGCACAGAGTGCTGGTGGAACTCAGTCGGCATCTGTGGAGGGAATGACTTCAACCTGAGACTGGGTGCAAGGTTTTTTTTTCTGAAGGTGTTTTACAATAAAGGCCATTCGGAGATTGGGAAATGTGGTTCTTTCCCAGAAGTTGCCTGGTTTTACATGAGAGAAGTGTGCAGTTCTGGTCGCCCCATTATTGGAAGGATGTGGAGGTTTTGTAGAGGGTTCAGAAGGGGATTAGCAAAATGATGCCTGGATTAGGGGGGTATCAGCTACTGGGAGAGAGAGGTTGGACAAACTTGGAGTGTTTTCTCTGGAGTGAGGGGAGACCTGGTAGAAGTTTATAAAAAAATATGAGAGGCACAGATCGGGTGGACAGTCAGAGTCTTTTTCCCCGGGGTGGAAATGTCAAAGACTAGGAGGGAATAGTTTTAAGGTGAGAGGGGCAAAGATAAAAGGAGATGTACAAGACAATTGTTTTAATCATAGGGCGGTGGGTGCATGGAACGTGTTGCCAGGGTTGGTGGTGGAGGCACAGATACAACAGTGGTGCTTAATTAGTAAATTGTGAATAAATTGATTGTCAATAAATTAATAAAGAATAATTGGTTATCTCTGGGGCCAAGGGGACAGAAGGAAATCACTCTTGGCTCTTGACCCCAGCAACCTTCATGGTCTTGAACACTGACTTTGCTCCCCTGTCCCACTTAGGAAATCTGAACGGAAACCTCTGGAGACTTTGCGCCCCATCCAAGGTTTCCGTGCGGTTCCCGGAGGTTTTTGTCAGTCTCCCTACCTGCTTCCACTACCTGCAACCTCCGGCAACCACCTGCAACCTCCGGGAGCCGCACGGAAACCTTGGGTGGGGCGCAAAGTCTCCGGAGGTTTCCGTTCAGGTTTCCTAAGTGGGACTTTAGATATAGCGCACTCCACCAACTCCGCGCCGACCGCCGATCACCCCATACACTACTAACACTATCCTACACTATCGTACACACTAGGGACAAGTTACAATTTACCGAAGCCAATTCACCTGCAAACCTGTGGGTGTTTGGAGTATATATAAGAGGAAACTGCAATCGTCGCGATCACATGGAGAACGTGCAACAGCTGTACATTATAGCACCAGTAGTCAGGATCTATCCTGGATCTCTAGCGCTGCGACTTCAGCAACTATGATCTCCCACGGACTGTGTGTTTAGTTGCACTACCGACTTTGGTTTATGAACCATTATGGCTATTTAATATTACTGATTATTAATTTATTGTACTATTGGTTATTGTACAGTTATCTGTGTTTTGTGTTTATGGACTTGCTAACCTGCAACAAGTAAGAATTGAATTGTTCTGCTGTCGGGATATATGACAATTAAACCCTCTTCGCTCTTTCCTGCCTCTTGAGTTGATTGTGTGTGTGTCTGTCTGTGGGAGTGCACGTGTATGTGCGAGCGCGCGTGTATACGCGTGTGACCGTGTACATTTGTGTGTGTGGGTGCGCGTGTGGATGTGTATGGGGGGGTGTGCATGTATGTGCATGCATGTATGTGCATGCATCTGTATGTGTGTGTGTGTGTGCACATGCTTATGCGTGTGGGTGTGGAAGTGCGGTGTGACCATGTGCATGTGTGCGAGTCTGTATGTGTGCAAGTGTGTGTGCACATGCGTGTGGGTGTGGAAATGTGTGTAGGTGTGGAGGTGTGTGTGTTCCAGAGTGGGCTGCTTTGGCAACCAGTTTAGTGCTGTGTTTCCAAGCTTGGCCCTCATGGATACATCATGCCTGCTTCCCCGGATATTGCGGATGCTAAGGGAGACCACCGCTCTCCCAAGCATCGAGCTTTGAATCTCTCCATGTGCTGAAACTTTTAGCCCCAAGCGAGTGGAAGCTGTGAACATTTTGAGATGGGTTTACCTGACGGGGGGGCAGGTTTTGAGTTACAGAGATTGGTGTTGGGGGCAGGGTGCTGTCACACCGCGGCAGTCTGCAATGGGACACTGTTTGTTGTGGGAACGATTTGGAAGTCTCAGTAAATAAAGCTTCAAGGCCTCTAAGTGCCTCGGTTAGTTACCTCGGCCTGGACTGTTTAACGTCTTGGAATTTGACAGCGGCCAGCAGACCGGGATCACAAAAAACAGTGAATGGATGCAGCACAGTAGTAAGCTAATCGGCCTATCGAGTCTGTACTAGCCCTACGCAAGAGCAGTGCAATAGTCTCAATTCCCTGTCCTCTCCCCGTGGTGTCTTAGTAAAAATGAGTAGGAAGGAACTGCAGATGTGAGGTTAATACTGAAAATAGACACAAAGTGCTGGCGTAACCCAATGGGTCAGGCAGTATCTCTGGAGAAAAACAATGGATGGATGACATTTCAGGGCGGAACCCTTCTTGTCAGTCTGAAGAAGGGTTCTGGCCCCAAACGTCATCTATTCTTTTGCTCAGAGATGCTGCCTGACCCGCTGAGTTACTCCTGTGTCTTTCTTCGTGTCTCAGTAGCCAATCCCTGAGTAAAGAGATCAGCATAATGTTTACAGGTGTGTACGTTTACAGTGTACTATGTATTGTTTACAGTGTACTATGTTTACATATTCTGTTGTGCTGCAGCAGGTAAGACTTTCATTGTTCTATTTGGGACATATGACATTAAAACACTCTTGACTCTTGACAATGTTATGCCTTAGCATTAGGGCAGAATTGTGCATGCACAAGTGTGTGTGCGTACAGTGCATTCAGAAAGTATTCAGACCCCTTCACTTGTTCCACATCTTGTTACATTACAGCCTTATTCTATAATGGATTAAATTATTTTTTTTTAATCTTCTATCTACACACAATACCCCATATTAAAACAGCGAAAACAGGCCTTTATGGTAGAGTGGCCAGACGGAAGCCACTCCTCAGTAAAAGGCACATGACAGCCCGCTTGGAGTTTGCCAAAAGGCATGAGAAACAAGATTCTCTGGTCTGATTGAAACCAAGATTGAACTGTTTGGCCTGAATGCCAAGCGTCATGTCTGGAGGCAACCAGGCACCGCTCATCACCTGTCCAATACCATACCCACGGTGAAGCATGGTGGTGGCAGCATCATGCTGTGGGGATGTTTTTCAGTGGCAGGAACTGGGAGACTAGTCACGATCGAGGGAAAGATGAACAGAGCAAAGTACAGAGAGATCCTAGGTGAAAACCTGCTCCAGAGCGTTCTGGACCTCAGATTGGGACGGAGGTTCACCTTCCAACAGGACAACGACCCTAAGCACACACAGCCAGGAGTGACTTTGTGACAAGTCTGTGAATATCTTTGAGTGGCCCAGCCAGAGCCCGGACATGAACCCGATCGAACATCTCTGGAGGGACCTGAAAACAGCTGTGCATCGATGCTCCCCATCCAACCTGACAGAGCTTGAGAGGATCTGCAGTGAAGAATGGGCGAAATTACCCAAAAACAGGTGTGCCAAGCTTGTAGCATCATACCCAAGAAGACTTGAGGCTCTAATCGCTGCCAATGGTGCCTCAACAAAGTACTGAGTAAAGGGTCTGAATACTGATGTAAATGTGATATTTCAGTTACTTATTTTTAATTACTTTGTAAAAAAATTCTGAACACCTGTTTCCACTTCTTCATTCTGGGATATTGTGTGTAGATTGATGATTAAAAAAAATAATTGAATCCATTTTAAAATAAGGCTGTAAAGTAACAAAATATGGAAAAAGTGAAGGGGTCTGAATGCACTGTATGTCAAAAATCAAGTTCTTTATCGTCAAATGCACCAGGACTGAAATTACGAAATTCTTATTCAATGCAGATTTATTTTGTGTGTGTGTGTGTGTGTGTGTGTGTGTGTGTGTGTGTGTGTGTGTGTGTGTGTGTGTGTGTGTGTGTGTGTGTGTGTGTGTGTGTGTGTGTGTGTGTGTGTGTGTGTGTGTGTGTGTGTGTGTGCATCTGTGTGCATCTCTGCATATTCTGTGTGTTTGTGTTTGTATCTGCGTGTGTGTGTTCATGTCTGTGTGCATGTCTCTGTGTGTATGAGTTTAATAATAATTACTTATGTACGTGTGAATAAGTGTAAGTATGGAAATGCATGAAGGTAGCAAGTGTGATTACGTGTGTGAAAACATAAAGAACTGCAGAGGCTGGAATCTGGAGCAAAACACAAAGTGCTGGAGGAACTCAGCGAGTTAGGCAGTGTTTGTGAGTGAGAAGGAATTGCCAACATTTTGGATTCACCCTTCATCAGGGCTGAGAGTGGAGGGGGGAGAGGATTGATTACTAACGAGTGTGTGCCTGAGTACATCATTACCTGTGTACAATGGTGAGTGCACAGGTGTGTGAACTAAAGAGATTAACGGTTACAAGAATGGTGTGGTTGGATTCACTGGAAGATCACAAGACGTAGGAGCAGAATTAGGCCATTTGGCCCATTGAGTCAACCCCACCATTTGATCATGTCTGATCTATCTTTCTCTCTCAACCCCATTCTCCAGCCTTCTCCCCGTAATCTTTGACACCCTTACTAATCAAGAAGCTACCAACCTCCACTTTAAAAATTGTCCTCCATTGCGGTCTGTGTCAATGAATTCCACAGTTTCACTGCTGGGCTTTTTCAAATTGTAATATCGAAATTTGAGAGGAGATTTGATAAAGTTGGCCAAAAATAATAATGGGTATACAGCAGAGAGAGAGAGAGGGAAACTGTTCTTATCAGCCGCTGGGCACAGATTTAAAAGGTGATGACTGGGAAATAGTAGGGGATTTACTTTTCTTTAGAGATGCAGTGCGGAAACAGGCCCTTCGGCCCACCGAGTTCACACCAACCAGCCATCACCTGTAAACTAGCATTATTTTACACACTAAGGACAATTTACAAATTTACCAAAGCCAATTAACCTACAAATAGGTTCACACTAATTCTATATTATCTCACTTTCTCATCCACTCCTTACGCGCTGGGGGGCAATTTACAGAGGACTAATTAACCGACGAACCCGCATGTCTTTGGGATGTGGGAGGAAACCAGAGCATCCTGAGAAAACCTATGCGGTCACAGGTAGAACGTACAAACTCCATACAGACAGCATCCGTAGTTAGGATCGAACTTGGGGCAGAGACTCTGCCGCTGTACCACTGCGCTGCACCCGAGGAGTCCTATCACCCAATGGGGGAGAGGTGGTGGTCTGGAGATCACCATCTACAGAGTGGGGAAGCAAGGTCAGTCGAGGCATAAGGAGGGGGACTAGATTGGCGCCAGATCAAAAATAATCTGCCACCACGTGTTTCTGAGAAATGTCAAAAATAAAAGGACAAAGACCTTACAAAATAAGAATATATTATAGGTTATTTTTGCTATTCTAGCAGTAACAAGCTTGCCATCAGTGAAAAAAATCAGGTGAATATTTTTAGCAAATATGTGGAGTCACAACAATGGGATCACGAGGGGAATAGATAGGGTGAACGCGAAGAGTCTTTTACACAGAGTAGGGGGATCAAGAACCAGAGGACATAGGTTTAAGGTGATGGGGGGGGGACAACATTTAATAGGAACCTGATGGGGCACTTTTTCATTCGGAGGCTGGTGGGTATATGGAACGAGCTGTCTGAGGAGGTAGTTGACACAGGTACCATAACAACATTCAAGAAACATTTAGACAGGTACATAGATAGGAATGGTTTAGAGGGATATGCTCCAATTGCAGATGGGTGGGACTAGTGTAGATGGGGCACCTTGATCAGCATAGGCAAATTGGGCCAAAAAGCTTGGCTCCATGCTGTATGACTATGTCTCTATAATGGAGAAGATTGAGATCAATTTACCTGTAATTAATGAAGCTCAGAGTTGTAGGAATATAAGAAGAGGAGCATTTTTGAAAATAGCACTCACATTTAAGTCAAAATTTGAAACAGATCGGTATTTCCAAATTGGGATAAGGTACATTTTATCCGTGGAAGTTTAGCAAAAAGTGAATTGAAAACAGTTACCATGTCAGAGCAATGGATGGCATTCACAGAAGGAATGCAGAAGGCAAATTTAAAAAATGTTTCCAAAGAGAGTGTGGAACTTGCAAAAGAAGAAACAAAATGCTGGAGGAACTCAACGAGTCAGGCATAATCTCTGGAGAATATGAATAGGTGACGTTTCTGGTTGGGAGAGAAGGAGGGTTATGTAGTTACCTTAAATTGGAGAATTCATATTGAAGAGCACAGTCATAAAATAAAAGCATATCAGGGAAATAAATTCAAAGGAATACCTTAAATATTTTAGAATGAAATAAAGAGCAAAAGGATAATCAAGTCAATCTTCTTCTTTTCGTATCCATCTTGTTACAAATGTTGGCCTCGCTGTCATCGTCCGTCCTGAAAAGGACGCAAGCTTCCGGTGACAATCAGTGGGAGCCATCGCTTGTCGCAGTAGATGATGGTGGTAGCAGAATTAGCTCAGGATACTTCCAGTTTCCAGCCCCACGACGTGGACGTTCCTGCTATGGGGCCACCAAGCAAATGATAGAGGCTGTTGGAAAATAAAATGGCAATTGAGTGTGGAGGAAAAGACCACATAAATTCAGAAAAGTACCATTTTCTCCCCAATCTTTCCCTCCTCTCCCTTTTCCTGTCGGGCAGAAGATACTAACAGATTTGGGAACAGAGGAAAGAACTAGAGGTATGAAACATATATATATATATAACAAATAAACGAAAAATAATAAGACATAAATAATGCCCCCAAGTCTATGTACTGTAGACTGGAGCCTGCTTCCAATCTACCTCATTGTTGCCCTTGCATTTTTTCTGCACTTTCTCCATAACTGTAACACCATAAAGCTGTAATCCTATATTTTGCACTGATATTTTTCTCTTTGCAGTACCTGTTGTACTTCTGTTTAACTTGATTATACTCATTGTGCAGCATGATTTGACTGGAGAGCATGCAGACAAAGAGCGGCACGGTGGCACAGATGTTTTACAGCACTTGCAGCTCCGGACACCCGGGTTCGGTCATGACTACAGATGCTGTCTGTATGGAGTTGTACGTTCTCCATGTGATTACATGGGTTTTCTCCGAGATCTTCAGTTTCCCCGCACACTTCAAGGACGTACAGGTTCGTAGGTTAATTGGCTTGGTATAACTGTAAATCGTTCCTAATATGTGTAGGTGATTTGTCCCTAATGTTAATGTTCGGGGATCGCTGGTCGGTGTGGACTCGGTGGGCTGAAAGGCCTGTTTCCATGCTATATCTCTAAGGGACAAGTTAACCAGGGAGTTGCGGAGGGAACAGTCTTTGCGGAAAGTCGAAAGGGGTGGAGATGGGAAGATGTGGCCAGTAGTGAGATCCCGTTGGAGGTGGCAAATTGTGGAGAAATGTGAGGTCCTCACTTGGAGCAAGATAAATGTAGAGACATGTAGAGGAACAGATAAATCTTGTTTAGTTTAGAGATACGGCACGGAAACAGGCCCTTCAGCCCACCGAGTCAGCGCTGACCAGCGATCCCCTCACATTAATACTATCCTACACACACTCGGGACAATTCACCATTCACTGCTTCAAGAAGGCCACCAGAAAAGGAAAATCTCGTGCCTACACCGCTACTGTCGACTGGCCTTGACATCCACCATCATGAGATGTTTTGAGAGGCTAGTTATGGAAAGCATTAAATCCGGTCTGCCAAGCAGCCTTGACCCACAACAGATCCACGCATGACGTCATCTCCCTGGCCCAACACTCATTCCTGGATCACCTGGATAAGAGAGACGCTTACGTCAGACTCCTATTCATAGACTACTGCTCTGCCTTTAACACCAATAAACCATCCAAGCTTATCACCAAACTCAAGAGACTTGGAGTCGGCACTCATCCCTGTAACTGGATCCTAGACTTGCTGACCATCTCAGTGAGGATAGGGGACAAATCAACCTCCTGAATAATCCTCAACTGCAAGGATGCATTCTCAGCCCCCTTCCTTACTTCTTGTCCACTCATGACTGTGCGGCCAAGCAGACAAAGGAGATAGTGACCGACCTCAGGAAGCAAAGCGGTACACATACCCCGATTTGGATTGACGGCGCTGATGTAGAAATGTTTGAAAGCTTCCAATTCTTCGGAGTAAATGTCACCAGGGGCATGTCCACAACAACTCTCACCAACTTCTACGGATGCGTCGGAGAAAGCATTTTATCGGGATGCATCACGAGCATGGTTTGGGAACAGCTCCATCCAAGACGGCAAGAAATTGCAGAGAATTGTGGACGCAGCCCAGATCATCACACAACCCAACCTCCCTTTCATTCCATTATACGTCACGTTGCCTCAGCAAGGCAACCAGCATTATCAAGGATGTGACACCCTGGCCACTCCCTCTTCTCCCCTCTCCTATCTGTCCAAATGTCTTTTAAATATAAAATTTGTATCTATAGCTTCTGTAGCTTCCGCTGGCAGCACATTCCAGATAAAACCTCAGTGAAAACATTGCCCCTTAGTGCCCTCTTCAATCTCTCCCCTCGCACCTTAAGCCTACACCCTCCAGTTTTACAATCCCCCAACCTTTGGGAAAAAAAGACTGTGAGCATTCACAGTGCATGTTTGAAATGCGATGAATTGGCTTTGAAAAAATTGTAAATTGCCTCTATAGTGTGTAGGATAGTGTCAGTGTACGGGGATCGATGGTCGCCACTGACTCATTGGGCTGAAGGGACTGTGTCCGGCTGTCTTACCAAAGTCTAAAGTCTGTGGGTGAAAAAGTTGCCCCTCAGGCTCCTGTTAAACCTTTCCCCTCTCACCTTAACATTGTGTCCTCTGGTTCTTGATTCCCCCAACTCTGGGCAAAGGACTCTCCCTATCTATTCTACTCGCGGTTTTATACGCCTCTTTGAGATCGCCCCTCAGCCTCCTGCTATTTCTACGGATATAGCGCCTGAAATTTGGAAAATTAGCAGAGTCAGGAGATATGGGGAGAAGTCGGGAACGGGGTACTGATTGGGGATGATCAGACATGATCACATTGAATGGTATTGCTGGCTCGAAGGGCCGAATGGCCTAATCCTGCACCTATTGTCTATTGAACTCTGAATAGAAATCCGCTCTCTCTGAAACTGACCAGTCAGCATGACACCACAAACAATGTACCGTGGGCATTCTGTGCAGAATGACTTAAGAAGGGTCTCTACCCGCAACGCCGTCTGTCCATTCCCGCCACAGATGCTGCCTGACCCACCGACCTCCCTCAGCACTTTGTGTTTTGCTCAAGATTCCAGCATCTGCAGTTCCTTGTGTCCCAGTCGAAGATACAATTTTCCAAATCAATATTCCCTTCACCTATCTCTTCCAGGACTCCCTCCCCTCTCCTCCGCCCCCCCCCCCTCTCCCCCCCCCCCCCCCCCCCCCCCCCCCCTCCACTACATCAGTCCGAAGAAGGATCCCGACCTGAAAAGTCGTCTGTCCATTCCCTCCACAGACGCTGCCTGACCCGCTGAGTTGCGCTTTGCGTTTTGCTCAAGATTCCAGCATCTGCAGGTCCAAGTATCTCCTTTCTCTTTGCCAATAAACCATCTCGGGATATGGGTCTTGCCGTAAAGCCCTGCGAAATCTGAGCTCAATAATCCTCCGGGTTGTACTGGATGTAGAGACTCCTTCAGATCCGCGCTATTAAAATCAGCGCCCGGGCCTCTGATGTGAATTCGCTAACTGGGAGTTAAGTTCCCTGCGAATTCATCGTTAGTGCGATCCAACAGGTTCAATCAGGGATCCGCGCGGCGCAAAACTGGACAGTGAATATTGATGATGTAAAGGACAAAGCCCCTCGCTGCATCCAGTTTATCATTTCATTTAGAATATCTTTTCAAGTACGACTTTGCGAAGACACTTGCGACTTTTAAAATACATCTGGACAGATATCTGCGAAGATAGACACACACAAAAAGCTGGAGTAACTCAGCGGGTCAGGCAGCATCTCTGGAGAAAAGGAATAGGTGACGTTTCAGGTCCAAACCCTTCTTCAGACTAAGAGTCAGCGGACAGGTATATGGATAGGAAGTGATCGGAACATTTTTACACAGAGCAAGGTGGGTATATTGAACGAACGGCCAGAGGAGGTAGTTGAGGCAGATACTATCACGTCGTTAAAAGACATTTGACCTGTACATGGATAGGAATGGTCCAGGGTGATATGAGGGCAGTGGTTCTAATCCAATGTATCAACTTGTAGAAACAAGGAACCACAGATGCTGGTTTATTTTTGAAAAGACATAAAGTGCTGGAGTAACTCAGCGAGTCAGGCAGCGTCTCTGAAGAACGTGGATTGGTGAGGTTTCGGTTCGGAACCCTTCAGCAGACTCAACTTGGTCGGTATGTCCAAAATGGGCCGAAGGGCCGGTCTATGTGTCGTACGGCTCAATTACTCTATGACTCTACTTATATAGCCCCTCATAGATGCAAGGTTAGTGTGCTGTCACTAAACACCGAGCTGTACAGGAACTTCCCGTGGTCTAGATCTATCCGACTCATCATCTTCGCACCGGACCTCACTCTCATAATATCTATTCATCTGCATAGTAATATCGTAGAGAAAGCTGCGATAGTCATTTCTCCTCCCGGGGGGGTGAACGCGAGGGGCTTACAGCAAACATCACAACCTCACGGACGGACGGTGTCGTCACACACACAACTCACACACACCCTGCACCCATACTGCCGCGGCAACCCCACCCACATCACAGACCCTTGGTCAACACGCATACGGACTCACACACACACACACCACACACACACACACACACACACACACACACACACACACACACACACACACACACACACACACACACACACTCACACACACACACACACACACACACACACACACACACACACACACACACACACACACACACACACACACAGGCACACACGCACATGCACAAAAAGACACACGCACATGCACACACATACTCACACACACACACAGGCGCGCACATACACACAGGCACACACACACACACACAAACACACACACACACACACACACACCCCCCCCCCCCACACAAACATTTCACCGAAAACCTTCACACATCCTCTCGCGAATACGTAATACACACTCGCACGCACATTCACGCGTACAATATTTTGTCACACCAACAATCTGCCCTTTTTGTGAACCAGCATGGGCACCCCCTTGTGTAAACGTGTTGTACATTTGCCCACATAGACACTTGTAGTTCAGACACACGGTCAAGAGTCAGGATGTCCCGAAAACGGAACAATGACATTCTCACTTGCAGCTGAATTTTCGCACGGCCACTCACACTCACACGCACCCACACCCACGATCACGCTGGTTTTAACACGCGCACAAACGCACACTCACATCTGCAACGCACACTCGCGGCGCGCTCAGTCTCACAAGTTGGCGGACTCGATCTCGTTTACACGTTCCCTCTCGATACACAATCGCTCTCATACAAAACTCACATCCACCTACGGACAAGATAACCTATATTCTAACACACTCGGGGGTTTCATATTAGTCCTAATAAGTCTCACATTTTAGGGATCCTCGCATAACTTATGTGTTCTCTCAGGATGTAGGAGGCTGAGTGGGAGACCTGCTGGAAGATTATACACGTATGAAAGACAACGAGAGGTAGACAACCAGAACCGGTCTCCCCAGAGTGGAACTGTCAAGTACTGGAATACATAGTTTTAAGATGAACGAGGCAAAGTTTAAAGGCGATGTGCGGGGCAAGTGTTTTTACACAGAGGGTGGTGGGTGCCTGGAACGCGCTGCTGGGGGTGGTGATGGAGGCAGATATGAGTGTGGCGTTTAAGAAGCTTTTACATGGGCACATCCATATGTAGCGAATAAAGGGAGACGGATCACCTGCAGACAGAGAGGACATTGTGGGCCGAAGGGCCTGTACCTGCGCGGGTACTGCTACATGTTCTGGTCAATATTTACATAGATACATAGATACATAGAAAATAGGTGCAGGAGTAGGCCATTCGGCCCTTCGAGCATGCACCGCCATTTAATATGATCATGGCTGATCATCCAACTCAGTATCCCGTACCTGCCTTCTCTCCATACCCCCTGATCCCTTTAGCCACAAGGGCCACATCTAACTCACTCTTAAATATAGCCAATGAACTGGCCTCAACTACCTTCTGTGGCAGAGAATTCCAGATATTTCTGCACACGTTCAGTCACTCTCGCAAATATGTTAACTCGCCAAAACACAAAGTGCTGGAGAGGTCAGCGGGTCAGGCAGCATCTGTGGAGGGAATGGGCAGGCGACGTTCCGGGTTGGGGCCCTTCTCCAGAGAGAAAACCTCGTCTGCACATTCCCCCCCCACTGATGCTGCCTGAACCCTGGAGTTGCTTCAGCACTGGGTGTTTTGCTGAAGATCCCAGCATCTGCAGTTCCTTATCATGGGTCACACCACGTGGAACCAGGTCCTTCAGCCCAACTTGCCCATACCGCCCAACATGCCCCATCTGCGCTCGGCCCACCTGCCTGCGTTTGCCCCCAAATCCCACTAAACCAACCCTCTCCATGTACCTGCCTATAAATGTTTCTCAAACGTTGCGATTGCACCTGCCTGAACTACTTCCTAGGTACACAAAAATGCTGGAGAAACTCAGCGGGTGCAGCAGCATCTACGGAGCGAAGGAAATAGGCAACGTTTCGTCCCGCTGAGTTTCTCCAGCATTTTTGTGTACCTTCGATTTTCCAGCATCTGCAGTTCCTTCTTGAACCACTTCATCGGCAGCTCGTTCCATACACACACCATCCTGTTAAATCCTCCCACCCCCATCCGTTTCTCCATAACCCCAGCACATGGTTTACACACTGGGAGCACAGGCAGGTGTGCAGGTAGATATGACACACACGAGCACTAACACACCTTGTTCACACACACCGCGAGCACAGGCAGGTAGACAGGTAGATGTGACACACACACGGGCACTAACACACACACACACACACACACACACACACATTCCACCCACACCGTCACTTCTACAACTCTCTCACATGACACCGGCAGCTCCAAATAGCAAAATAAAAAAACGACAACTGATATTCGGGACTTTAAATGCAAAGTCACAAGGAATTGTAGACGCTGGAATCTTGAGCAATACACAAAGCGGAGGAGAAACTCAGCGGGTCAGGCAGCATCCGTGGAGAGAATGGGCAGACCGTTGTTTCGGGTTGGGACCCTACTTCGAACTGGCATTAAATAGCCTAGAGTAACATCACGTATGTGTAGCGGGTTATCTTTAAACGTGTAGGTGGGTGCAGTGTGTATCGCCCTATCTGCAGTGACATAGTGTCAAACAAGAACTCCGTCAGGAGTTAAGAGTGTAGGGAAGAGTTGCCGATGCTGGTTTAAAACAAAATGCTGGAGTAACTCAGCGGGACAGTAAGACTGGTAGGAGAACTGGGAAGGAGGAGGGGATGGAGAGAGGGGGAAAGCAAGGGTTATTTGAAGTAGGAAAGCCAATGTTCATGCCGCTGGGGTGTAAGAGTTAAGAGTGTTTAATTGTCATATGTACCGGCAACCGGACAATGAAATTACTTGTGTTTAAGAAGGAACTGCAGATGCTGCAAAATCGAAGGTACACAAAAATGCTGGAGAAACTCAGCGGGTGCATCAGCATCTATGGAGCGAAGGAAATAGGCAACGTTTCGGCCCGAAACCCTTCTTCAGACTGAAATTACTTGCCGCAGTTCAAAGATTCCGTAAACGCGGAATCAGAGATAAATATAACTAGGTTTTTATTTTAATCAACGAAGTAGTAATCGCAAAACCGTCTCAAAGAACACAGAACAGTGCAGTGCTGGAATACTCTGAAGAAGGGTCCCGACCCGAAACGACACCTTCTCCTTTTCTCCAGAGATGCCCAAGAATGAACAGTCCGGAGTGTTGGTGACACGGGGTTGTCGCGGCCACTGATGAGTTAACTCCAGCACTCTGTGTATATCTCGGTATAAACAACTTCAGGCATCTGCAATTCTTTCCTACACGGGAATAGGCCCTTCGGCCCACAATGTCTGTGGTGAACGCGATGCCAAGGCCGACTCTTATCTACCTGCACACGATCCATATCCCTGCATATCCATGTGCCTATCTATCTAACAGTCTCTTCAACGCCATTATCGCATCTCTCTCCACCACCACCCCCTGGCAGCGGGTTCCAGGCACCCACTTGTAAAAAAAAAAACTTGTCTCGCACGTCTCCTTGAAACTTTGCCCCTCTCACCTTAAAGCTACGCCCTCTAGTCTTTGACATTTACACCCTGGAGGGGGGAAAAAAGATGCTGACTGTCTACCCCAGCTATGCCTCTCACGGTGTTATATACTGCTATCTGGTCTCCTCGAGTATTCCTCGTTGGCATAACTCACACGGCTGAGATTCCTTGGATTATTACTAGTTATCAAATAGTCCGCCGTCTGTGCATCCTATCTTCCCCTCCCCTCCCCCCCCCCCCCCCCACACACCGCCCCGTCATGTAATTGCCCGGCACGGGAGAGGAGGCAGGGTGGGAGGGGGGGGGGGGGGGGGGGGGGGGGGGGGGATAGACAGACAGGTGTGCGCCCTCTATTTAACCATTGTTCTGGGCAGAGGGGGCAGGTCCTTTGCGCCCGTTTTTAGCCCGAGCCATAAGCAGTCCGACACAGGAGAGGGAGAGGGAGGAGAGACACAGGAGGGGATCCCACCTCCGGGCTGTCTGTGTGTGTGTGTGAGAGAGAGAGAGAGAGAGAGGGAGAGAGAGATAGAGAGAGCGAGGGGGAAGCGTTCAGATCCATTTGGGAATCTCACTTGGGACGAACGAGTCCAAACCTCCCGAGGCCGGCTGCAGACGATACATCTATATCTAGTCCGAGGGAACGGTATTCGAGGAGAGATCGGCGACTGCGGCAAACCTGTGCAGACTATCCCGACCCGGCGATCGCCCACCGCGACACAGTCCAGTGACTCGCCGCTCCATCCCGTTCGGTGGGAAATAGCGGAGACTGAGAGGGAGGAGAGCGAGAGAGAGAGAGAGAGCTGAGAGCACAGAGCGCTTAGTCCTCGCCGGTCGCTTGGATCCGACCTCTCGCACACGCAAGCAAGTTTCAACTCTCCTCGTTACACACAGCGTGACATTGGCTGGAGCCGGCGACGGGCGTCCGGGAAGCTGACAGCTCTCCCTTCCCGCTCACGCAAACCTCCCCGTGGATTACACCGGAGGGCCGCCCGACCTATTGCGGATTTACCGGAGCACAGTCCGCAGTTTCCCAACACCGCTCGCTGCGGCACCCGCAGAATTCAGGATGCGTCTCCTGTCCACGCGTCTGAGCTACCTGTGAGTCTCCCCGCCGATGGGCTTGTGCTTTGACATGTGTTATGATGTTGTGTGTAAAAGTATTTATGTTGTGGGGGGGAAGAACGGCTCAGCCCGCC
The DNA here is from genome assembly GCF_028641065.1 of Leucoraja erinaceus. Taxonomy (NCBI): domain Eukaryota; kingdom Metazoa; phylum Chordata; class Chondrichthyes; order Rajiformes; family Rajidae; genus Leucoraja; species Leucoraja erinaceus. The sequence goes on along the minus strand of NC_073391.1, from coordinate 34,320,125 downwards.
TCGCTAACCCTGTCTCCTCCTTACAGATGCCTGCAGTTACTCGCCTTCTGCTTTCAAGCGCAGGTTGGTACCGAATTTAAAAAAAACTTTTAATTTTTTTAAAGTGGTTTATCCTGGTTGTGTTGTTGCCGTGTGGATTTAAAGCGTCTTCTCTCCCGAGAGGTAGCAAGCATGTGAAAACGGGGTTTGTGGCTGGGAGCGGTAGTTGTCATGAATGTTTGTTCAGGATCGGGAATCGGAAACTCGCAACTAAAGTGCTGGAGGAAAACTCCTGACAACTACCTCTCCCTCGGCGGCTCAGGCAGCGTCTGGGGGGGGGCGACAGGCGACGAGTCGGGTCGAGACCCTTCTTCAGAGTTTAGCACCTCGCTCTCTCTCTCTCTATATATATATATATATATATATATATATATCTCCCCCCCCCCCCCCCCCCCCCCCCACTCCCCTCTCTGTGGAGCGCTAGCCCTCTGTCTCCGGCAGAGGGTGATTCGGTAATTCACTGACGCACGTCCCGTTTTGAGGATCGGGGTCGGGACGGGAGACAGGTCGTGATTGAAGAATCCCGGAGAGAAGGGGAAGGAGAAAACAGGCTGAGAACGTGTGTGTTAGGGAGAGGAGGAATGCGCAGGCGAGGGGAGAGAGGGAGAGAGTGTGAGAGAGGGAGGAAGAGAAGACAGAGACAGAGAGGGTGAGAGTGAGATTGAGAGACAGAGAGAGGGTGAGAGTGAGATTGAGATTGAGAGAGATTAAGAGAGAGAGAGAGAGAGAGAGAGAGAGAGAGAGAGAGAGAGAGAGAGAGAGAGAGAGAGAGAGAGAGAGAGAGAGAGAGAGAGAGAGAGAGAGAGAGAGAGAGAGAGAGAGAGAGAGAGAGAGGGGCAAGATGACAACATAGTAGAGAGAGGAGAAACGAGAGCGGATTGAGACTGGGTGTGAGAACGGAGAATAAAACAGACAAGGAGAGAGAGTGAGTGAGTGCGTGAGAGTGAGCGGGCCACAACAGAGCGGCAGAGTAAATGAGATGGAAACGGAGAGCGCAACAGATTAAAGGAGAGGAGGAAAGGGAATAAAAGAGGCAAGTGGAAGGAGAGAGAGGGGGTTGGGGGGGCAGGTTCCCGGCAGAGCGACAGAATGAAGGAATCAGACGGGGGAATGAAGAGGTGAACCGGGGCGGGCGGGCGGGCGGGCGGAGTGGACAGATTGAACGTGAGCAGCAGGAAAGACCGGCGCGAAGCTGCCTGCTCCCGACCCGGCCCCTGCACATGTTTATCCCATTAGCGGCCCGCGGTATAATCTGATGGCATTGTGGTGAAGTTTGGGATAAGGCTGGCTGTAATTGAAGGGACGGGGATGTCAGGACGCCTCAAGCCATCTAGCCCTCATTCCCCTCCCACAGTCCGGCAACAGCTCCTCTCCGCGCTCCTGCCCCCGCCCCAGGAACTCAGTTACTGAAAATATATTCATAAATAGCACGAATAAAAGCATGTGGAGAAAGGAAACTTTGGACAACCGTCAGGGGGGTCTCATCGGGGAGAGAAATCACTGGGAGAGAAATCACTGGGGAGAGAAATCACCGGGGGAGAGAAATCACCGCAGGAGAAATCGCCAGGGAGAGAAATCACTGGGAGAGAAATCACCGGGGGAGGAGAGAAATCACTGGGGGAGAGAAATCACCGGGGGAGAAATCACTGGGAGAGAGAAATCACCGCGGGAGAAATCACCAAGGAGAAAAAACACTGGGAGAAAGAAATCACCAGGGAGAGAAATCACCAAGGAGAGAAATCACTGGGAGAGAGAAATCACCAGGGAGAGAAATCACTGGGGAGAGAGAAATCACCAGGGAAATAAATAATCGGAGAATTGGTAACTGGGCGAAAAATTACTGGGGATATAAATCACTGGGGATGAGGGATCACATGGGGGGGGGGGGGGCTGGAAATCACGGGAGAGATGATTGGATGGGAAAGCACATGGGGAATTCACTGGTAAATAAATCGCGGTTGGGAGAGATCACTGGAAGAATCGGGAGCGGGAATAGCACTGGGATAAGAAGCTGGGGGGGTGAATCCCTGGGGAGATGGCCAGCGGACTATCCCTGGGGGAGGGGGCCGGGGTATTCGCGACGGATTCACTCCTCTTTGGTTCTTTCATTAAGTGATTTCAACAAGCCGGCCTCCTGGAAGCGAGACGATTCTTGGGCTGAGGCTTCTGTTAATTGATTAGACTTTTTTTAAATAAACATATTATGTGGATCCCCTGCAGGCGGTGCCTCGATGTGAAGGCGGCTGTCTGTATCTGTCATTGTTTAATGTCTATATGTATTGTATATTGTATTTTCTTTAAAGGTAACCTATCAGTCACCGCCTAATTTTACACAGCACGTCAGGGAACAAACCAGGCAGACGGACCGCCTCAGCAGGAAGCTAATCCGTATTTACCAACTCTACAGCCGCACTAGCGGCAAACACGTCCAGGTGCTGGGCAAGAGGATCAACGCCAAGGCGGAGGACGGCGACAAGTACGGTAAGCGAGGGCAAGAGGCGGGGGGGGGTCAGGGAGCAGCAGGACCGGAGGGTGCGAGGTCGGGAGGCAATGGGGGGTCGAGGGCCGGGTGGGAGTGGGGGGGGGGGGGGGGGGGGGGTGGTGAGGACAGGGTGGGGGGATGAGGTGGCAGGAAGAGGTGCAGGGAAGGGGACGAGTGACTCCGCAGAGAATGATATAAGGGAGGTTCTGCGGAGGTCGGAGGGGAATGGAGGGAGAGGGAGAGACACCGGGAGGAAGGGAGGGGGCACGAAGGGGAGAGAGAGGATGAGAATAGAAAGAGAACGAGCGAGATGGGGATTGGGGGGGGGGGGGGGGGGGACGTGCACCAACAGGTCAGTAACATCCCGGAGAGGGGCGTGGGGAACGGGGAATGCGGAGCTCCTTTCAACTGGAGGGGATCTGGGTGGGCATGGACGAATTGGGCCGAATGGCCTGTTTGCGCGCGGTGCGGCTCCATGTCCCTCTCTGGTTCATTTCCAGCAACACGCAGTTCGGGGCGAGTCAGGGGTAGGGAATTTAAAATCCTAACAAAATCGGTTCGTTAAGCACGCAACAAAAGCTTCTCACTGTATCTTGGGTACACGTGACATTCAACTTTAAAAAAAACCCTAAATCAAGACGCGAGGAACTGCAGAATCTGGAATCTTAAGCAAAAAAAAACAAAGTGGTGGAGGAACTCAGCGGGTCGGGCAGCATCTGGAGAGGGGGTGTACAGATGGCGTTCCGGGTCGGGACCCTTCTTCAGACTCCAAAGGGAATCGCCGTATGTCCCTTCCCTTCCCGGATGCTGCCTGGATCGCTGAGTTCCTCCAGCAATGTTGTGCTTTCTCGAAAATAAATCAAGGCGTCAACAGCAGTAGTGTGTTTGTTTGGTTTCATCAGGAGGTACAAAAAAATGCTGGAGAAATGCAGCCAGCATCTATGGAGCGAAGGAAATAGGCAACGTTTCGTCCCGAAACGTTGCCTATTTCCTTTGCTCCATAGATGCTGCTGCACCCGCTGAGTTTCTCCAGCATTTTTGTGTACCTTCGATTTTCCAGCATCTGCAGTTCCTTCTTGAACACTTGGTTTCATCAGGGTTTCCCTCTTCGCTGGAGAGTTTGTAGGAGAGAAAGGAATTCACTTGGGCCTAACATGCTGGAGTAACCCAGCGGGACAGGCAGCATCTCTGCCCCTGTCCCACTTAGGAAACCTGAACGGAAACCTCTGGAGACTTTGCGCCCTACCTAAGGTTTCTGTGCGGTTCCCGGAGGTTTTTGTCAGCCTCCATACCTGCTTCCACTACCTGGAACCTCCGGCAACCACCTGCAACCCCCGGGAACCGCACGGAAACCTTGGGTGGGGCGCAAAGTCTCCAGAGGTTTCCGTTCAGGTTTCCTAAGTGGGACGGGGGCTTTATATTAAACGTTTCGGGTTGAGACTCGGTGTGAAGATGGTTCTCGACCTGAAAAGTCACCCATTCCTTCCCTCCAGAGATGCTGTCTGCCCCGCTGAGTTACTCCAGCATTTTGTGTCTGTCTTCGGTTTAAACCCGCATCTGCAGTTCCTTTCCACACATTCCCCCTTTACACCGAAATGTTGCATTTCATGTTGGAGGTGCCGTTACAACGCTAGCGCCCAGGGGCATCGTCTACCTTGTTGAGGTGTACACGATCACGAGGGGTGTGGATAAAATGAACGCTCACAGTCTTTCTCCTCGAGAATTCTTAAACTAGAGGGCACAGGGTTACGCCCTGTGGGGTGGGGTGGACTTTTCCACTCCGGGAGCTGTCCGTATTTGGACGGCATTCCCAGAGGAAGCTGGAGAATGCAGATCCAACACACAAAAGAGGCTTCAGATGCTGGGATCTTGCGCAGAACACAGAGTGCTGGATGAAGTCAGCGGGTCGGGCAGCGTCTGTGGTGCGACTGCTGTCTTGAGCGGCTGAGTTACTGCAGCTTTTTTCCGTTCTAGTTTAGTTTATGGTCACTGTTATTAAGTCGTAGAAGCGGACACAACCCCGACTATCAAAAGACATTTATCTGACACAGATATATGGATAGGAAGGGTTTAGATAGGGTCCAAATACAGACAAATGGGACCAGCCCAATATGCCAAATTTGTCGGCATGGACAAGGTGGGCCGAAGGGTCTCGTGCAAAAAACGCCACCGATTCCTTCTCTCCAGAGTTGCTGCCTGTGCCGTTGAGTTACACCAGCATTTTTTTTCTCTACCCTGTTTCGTGTTGTACAGCTCAAAGACTTAAAGCCTTTCTGAACTGAATATTTTGCACCGAATCGCTCATTCCCCGAAGTCCGTCGTGAATGTATGTGGTTGCAAAACCTGCCTCCTGTTTTTCCAACAATCTCGTTGCCCCTCCTTCCGCGCCGACTCTGTGAATCCGGCGACAGCCCCATAATCGATACTCCAAGCCCCTTGCTGCCGAACGCATCGATAGATTCTGCTTGGGCGGAATTAATCAGCGGACGGCATCGATAGCTTCCACAGGTGGTGGCGATGATTATTTGTATGGTTTAGGTCAGACATTTCATCATGTGCAAGAACGCTCGGCCGTTCGGCCCCTCCAGCCCGCCCTATCATTCAATGCCCATCCAAACCGTGCCCTCGCCTCCACTTTCCTATCTGTTCATCAGGCAACTGGACCATCCTATCACCAACTAGAGAGCGGTCCAGACCTCCTATCTGGAGACCCTCTGACTATCTTTAATCGGACTTTACTGGAGTTTATCTTGCACTAAACGTTATTCCCTTTATCCCGTATCTGTACACTGTGGACGGCTTGATTGTAATCATGTATAGTCATTCACTGACCACGGTGGAGGCCGTCATTGAGTATTTTTAAAGGTTCTTGATTTGTAATGGTGTCCTTTAGCAGGAGAATAGGATTGAGAGGGAAATATAGATCAGCCAATGATTGAATGGGGGAGAACTCGATGGGCCGAATGGCCTGATTCTGCTCCTATGTCTTATGGTCTTAACATTTCACCGATTCCTAAGGCACTGGGATGTTTGCACCATAAAACAAATTCATAAAACGCGAAAGAGATGGTTTCCAGATCAGTTTATGGAGGAAGGAACGAGGCACTATGCGACGAGAGATGGTTAGTTAATAAGGGAACAGTGATTCTCATGTAGATACAAGGAACTGCAGGTGCTGGTTTACTCAAAAGGACATAAAGTGCTGGAGTAACTCAGCGGGTCAGGGGGGCAGCATCTCTGGAGAACGTGGATAGGTGACGTTTTGGGCCGGGACCCGACGTCTGACTTCAGTGCTTCGAATATGTTGGAATTTTTATAGCAAGAATAAGAGTTACATTTTCGATCAACACAAAGAGTTAAAGTTAGTTTCAGATTTGCGCCATGTAATGTTGTCAAATAAGACAGTTAGCCTGGGGATCGGAGAATGTTCAAATGTCACTAGGTTTGGGTATATTATTGTCACCTGTACCGAAGTGGAGTGAAAAGATCCATACTAAACACGAAACAGTCTTAGAATAAAGGGGAGGTCATTTAAGACTGAGGTGAGAAAAAACTTTTTCACTCAGAGAGCTGTGAATTTGTGGAATTCCCTGCCACACAGGGCAGTGGAGGTCAAATCACTGGATGGATTTAAGAGCGAGTTAGATAGAGCTCTAGGGGCTAGTGGAGTCAAGGGATATGGGGAGAAGGCAGGCACGGGTTATTGATACGGGACGATCAGCCATGATCACAATGAATGGCGGTGCTGGCTCGAAGGGCCGAATGGCCTCCTCCTGCACCTATTTTCTATGAATACAATCGTCAAACTCAAGTAAATAGACACAAGAATCCCAATCAATTGACTAGGAGAGGAAAGGTATAACATGAGAATAATTTACCAAACAAACATCAAGAAATGGCTATAACAGGTTTGATAGTTGTAAAAATAAGTTAATATATGTCATGTACAGAGTGAGATTCGAGCCATTATACCGGGAAATAAAGTGAAATTCAACAAATATATTGCAGCAAGTGCACGAAACTGGCACCAGTGTAAAAGATCGGCCATCATCTATCTTAACTGAATGGTAAAACGGGCATGAGGGGGTGAATCATGCTACAGCTTTCATTCCTTATGTCCTTATGGTCAACCACAACACAAGAGGGAGGAGCAGCCTCGTGGCCATTGAGCCAGATCTAAGAGCGAATGCCCCTGTCCCACGGAAACCTCTGGAGACTTTGCGCCCCACCCAAGGTTTCCGTGCGGTTCCCGGAGGTTTTTGTCAGTCTCCCTACCTGCTTCCACAACATGCAACCTCCGGCAACCACCTGCAACCTCCAGGAACCGCACGGAAACCTTGGGTGGGGCGCAAAGTCTCCAGAGGTTTCCGTTCAGGTTTCCCAAGTGGAACAGGGGCATAAGAGTGAATAATTGTTAAATGTATGGACATCGGAACAATTAAATTCTTACTTGCAGCAGCATAACTGGCCCATAAACAAGGTAATAACACCTAAAATATAATAATAATAAATAATTCAATAGATTGTTATCCATCATTCAAGGCGACACGTATCATTTGTCAGGATTTGTGGCTCTTTTCCAGTCTTCTCCCCCACACCCCCCACTCTATCAGTGTGAAGAAGGGTCCCCACCCGAAACAGAGGGGTCTGTCCACTCCCCCTTGCCTGGCCCCTGAGTTCCACCAGCATTTTGCATTTTGCTCACGATTCCAGCATCTGCAGATTCTTGAGTCTCCAAGACAACCTGTTTATTCCAACTCTCTGACCATGAGCCATTCCATTCAGTCTCCCCTCATCCCAAGGAATGAAAGAACCATTGTTACATCTCCTTCAAGGCAAGTATATTCTTCCTTCAGCAAGGTCACCAAACCTGTAACAGGTGTGATTCCACCAAAGCACCATATAATTACAGCAAGCCTCCTTTACTGATGTATTCCAACCTCCTTGTTATAAAGGCTAACGTACCATTTGCTTTCTTAATTGCTCTCTGCAGCTACATGTTAAGTTTTTGTGATCCTTGTATAAGAACACCCATATCCTCTAAAATATCAACATTTAGTGGTCTCTCCTCCTTATATTTTCCATTCTTCATACTAAAGTGAATAATTGCTAATTTCCTCCCACTGTTCCCACCTCAGTTAATCATTTAACTCCATTGCAGCCACTTTGCATCCTCATATGTTCTTTTCTTTGTATAATTGATTGTGGTCGAGTGGGCTTGTTGGAAATTTGATTCACGTGCTCCTAGCAACTGGCATTGTAATGGGAAGGATTCTTAATGCTCTGGCAGAGATACCAAGTATACAACTGGTACTTCTGAGCTAAGAAGGAATCAGAGATGAAGGGGAGCTAACATGAGTTACTTGAGGCTTTACCCAGGGTAGGTGAATCAAGAACCACAGGACATCGGTTTAAGTTGTGACGGGAAAGATTTAATAGGAAACTGAGCGGCAACTTTTTCACACAGAGGGTGGTGAGTATATGGAATGAGCTGCCAAGGAAGGTACTAAAACAACATTTGGACAGGTACATGGATAGGAAATATTTAGAGACATTTGGACCAAATGCTGACAAATGGAACTAGCATAGATGGGGCATCTTGGTCGGCACGGACTGAAGGGCCTAGTTCCGTGCTGCATAACTCTATGACTATGCTACATTATTATTTAAAGGGGATTTCAAAACCAGAAATTAAGCTTGGTAACTGAAGAAAAGTTAACGCTGCAGGATTTTAGTGGTTGTACAGCACGGCATCTAAGAATGGTCACTGCCATGGAAGCAGCTGATTCTCTGAGGGCACCATGTAACGTGTGTGTGCTTTGATTTATTGCGTAGTGTGAGTCAGTGGTACTAAGCCTTTTTCAGAGAGCATTGGATGCATGGGTTCGCAAGGTTGGGATTCTGTACCTTCAACTTGACTGTTGAAGCAATTGGGATTTAAGCAGCCGTTCAGCAGCTTCTGTGATTATTTCCCAGATTAACTCTGCAAATTGCATTTATTGAATCGTTGCGGTGGGATTAAAACTGATTTTCTCAGAATTATTGGTTACGGGGATCAATTCCTAGTTATAAGTATTCACATTCAAATAGAATACTATCGGGAGACATGAGGAACTGCAGATGCTGAAAGCTGGAGCAAAAAGCAAAGTGCTGGAGAAACTCAGTGTCAGGCAGTCTGAGGAAGGGTTTCGGCCCGAAAAGTTGCCTATCTCCTTCGCTCCATAGATGCTGCTGCACCCGCTGAGTTTCTCCAGCATTTTTCCGTAACTTCAATTTTCCAGCATCTGCAGTTCCTTCTTAAAAACTCAGTGTCAGGCAGCATCTTTGGAGGAGTGTATTGAATATTATGAGGCATTGACACAGAAGGAGTCACAGCACATGCCCACAGATAGTGAACTGATGAGCTGCATTTGTGCTATAACACTAGCATGGTACATAACAGGGCCCCTCCACAATTGCATTATGATTGCAAGGTAAATACAGATGCTGTTCCCATGCTGGTGTCAGAGCACGTAGGGGAACGATTAACTGCTGCTCACCAAAAGTGTGAATGCAGTGTGAACACAACATAAATGTTTTGAAATGTGAGGAGATACTCAGAGTGGATCTACCAATGTCTGGTGTCCAGCTGATGCTCAGCAAAGTACTCAGGGGGAAGAGTACACCTTCTGCGGTTGTATAGGGCTCTGGTGAGACCACATCTGGAGTATTGCGTACAGTTTTGGTCTCCTAATTTGAGGAATGACATCCTTGTGATTGGGGCAGATTCACAAGATTGATCCCTGGGATGGCGGGACTGTCATATGGGGAAAGATTGAAAAGACTAGGCTTGTATTCACTGGAGGGATGAGAGGGCATCTTATAGAAACATATAAAATTATAAAAGGACTGGACAAGCTAGATGCAGGAAAAAATGTTCCCAATGTCGGGAGAGTCCAGAACCAGGGGCCACAGTTTTAGAATAAAGGGGAGGCCATTTAAGACTGAGGTGAGAAAAAATGGTTTCAACCAGAGAGTTGTGAATTTGTGGAATTCCTTGCCACAGAAGGCAGTGGAGGCCAAATCACTGGATGGATGTACGAGAGAGTCAGATAGAGCTCTAGGGGTTAGTGGAATCAAGGGATATAAAATACAATTTATTTATTGTCATTTGAACCTCAAATGAAGTTCAAACAAAATTTGATTTCTGCAGTCATACAACAAGAAAAGTGCCAAGACACACAACAAACACAATTTACACAAACACCCATCACAGTGAATCTCTAGGGGCTAGTGGAATCAAGGGATATGGGGAGAAGGCAGGCACGGGTTATTGATTGGGGATGATAAGCCGTGCTCACAATTAATGACGGTGCTGGCTCGAAGGGCCGAATGGCCTCCTCCTGCTCCTATTTTCTATGTTTCTCTATGTTTGTACAACCTGGCACTAGAACAGCATTTAAAAGGCATTTAAACAGGTTCTTGGCTAGGAAAGGTTTAAAAGGATATGAGCCAAACCCTTGCAGGTGGAACAGCGTAGATGGGGCACCTTGGTCGGCATGGGCAAGTTGGGCCGAAGGGGCTGTTTCCACGCTGTATGGCTCTATGATACTCTATGAGTCTATAACTGTGGGATCTTTCTGCTATTATTTAAGAACATGGGCTCCCATTTGCAAAAGCTTTTATTTCAGGAGCACGGCTTGACAAATTACAGGCAGGGTCGTTCTTTGATTTACTACCTTAGCTCATTTGCTACTGATACCTTGATCGCTGTAATGTATATTCTATACATAGAACAGCATAGTTGATCATAGATGCCGAGATTAGTGTTGTGCTGTGTTCAAGACCTAATAGTTGCTGGGAAGAAGCTGTTCTTGAACCTGGAGGTCACGGTTTTCAGTCTCCTGTACCTTCTTCCTAATGGTAGCGGCTAGATGAGAGAGTGGGCAGGGCGGTGAAGGTCCTTGATGATATTAGCTGTCTTTTAGAGGCAGCTCCTTCTGTAGATCCATTCAATGGTGGGGAGGTCAGTACCTGTGAAGTACGGGTCAATATCTACCTCTTTGACGTTCTAAAATATGTTATGAAGTACAGTCACTTATAATGTAGCATACAGGTTGCTCATATACAGCATCCCCCACATACAGCAGCCCGATAACGATCAGATAATCTGTTACGGTGATGTTAGTTGAAAGATAAACAGTGGTTGGGGTGCAGAGGCAAGCTCTCCTGCACTTACATAGTAATTTCACATCTACCTGACAGGTTGAAAGCTGAGCTTGAATTTAACAGCTCATTTGAAAGGCAACATCTCCTGCTGATTAACACACCCTCCCTCCGCACAACCCCAGGATGTCAGTCATGGAGAACTCAGCATCTTGAGTCGGCAGGAGAAGATCCCCAGCCAGAGCGTGCAGACCTGACTAGTTGAGGTTCGGCATATAACCATATAACAATTACAGCACGGAAACAGGCCATCTCGGCCATTCTAGTCCGTGCCAAACACTTATTCTCCCCCAGTCCCATGTACCTGCACAGACCATAACCCTCCATTCCTTTCCCATCCATATACCTATCCAATTTATTTTTAAATGATAAAATCGAACCGTCCTCCACCACTGCTCGGGGGTCGCGTAACTATGTATCAGGTGAGGACAGGACTAATCCCAACCATGTCACCTTCATGGTTGAAAGAAGACACAAGGGACTGCAGGTGCTGGTTTACTAAAAAAAAGGGCACAAAGTGCTGGAGTAACTCAGTGGGTCAGGCAGCATCTACGAAGAACATGGGGAGATGATGTTTCAAGTTGGGACGCTTCTTGAGATTCATCAGTCCAAATGTCCCGACCCAAAACGTCACCTATCCATGTTTTCCAGAGATACTGCCTGGCCTCTGATGTCTTTGTGTCCAGCACTTTTTTGTCTTCTGTTCATAGTTTTATAATTGGCCATCAATACAACCCAGCTCATAAAGAACAAATGCAACCCATGGAGTCACCCGTGGATAGTCAACTACTTGGGGGGGATGGAAGAAAGCAGAGCACCACTCGGTTTATTGAATGGCTCCGTATAAAACACTTGGGTGGAAACAAGTGTTCTATGTCTGACCCCGGGAGTGTGATGGGGCAGTGTAAGGGGGAGCTTCAGTCTGTGTCTGATCCAGGGAGTGTATGATGTGATGGTGTAGAGGGAGCTGCACTCTGTGTTGGATTCATGCTGTCCCTGCACTGTGTTTGAGGATACCTGCTATGTGAACTAGCTCGTGCTCTCTTCTGCAGCAGGATTTGAATATAGTAGGACTATCCGCTCAGGTGGTCATTCTGTGTGGTTTTTGCTTACAGCTAAACTGATCGTAGAGACGGACACGTTCGGAAGCAGAGTCCGCATCAAAGGTGCTGAGTCTGGGTTTTACATTTGCATGAACAAGCGAGGAAAGCTGATCGGAAAGGTAAGGCTCAATGTGGGAGTTACTGCCGACGGGCGAGTGGATGGGAGTGCGGAGCATGGGGCAGGGAGATTGAGGAGGAACAGAGCAAACGTTTGGAAAAGTGGCAGAGAGCAAAATGGGGGGGAGACGGATACCTTAAATAGCCCATGACCAATCATCATTAACATTTACATGGCATTTTTAATCCAATGGAAGCGATGAACCAGTGATAATAATTAGAACTGTGATGAACCGGTGATGATAATTAGTGCGCCACTTGTTGATACTGTACAAAGCAACTGCAGAGCTGAAGAATCAGGAACAGTGATAGCAGAAGGGATGGGGCGAGCAGTGACTGCTTGTGGAGAGGGAGGTGGAGAAATTGGGAGGTATTGTTATTGGTTTGTTATTGCGCCAAGATACAGTGAGAAGCTTTGTTTGCGTGTTATCCGGTCAAATCACTCTATATACGAGTACAACAGGTAGTGCAAAGAGAAAAATATCAGAGTGCAGAATATGGTGGCACAGCATTAAAGAGAAAAAGTCTAAGATTTGCGATGAGGTAGGTGGAAGATCGGGTCCCTTTACAGCCTAGCTTATGGGAGGACCATTCAGTAGCCTAACAACAGCGGGGAAGATGCTGTCCTGAATCTGGTCGTACGTGCTTTCACCAACGGGAGAGTGGATGGCTGGCAGAAATGGAGCAAATCGGAGAATGGCAATTCAGACAGTCACCGTACTAATGAATTGGAGAGGTTAATTAGCAGAGGAAACAAAGAGAAACAGTGAGGCGGATGAGAGATCGGGGGACTTGGTGAGGGGTAGGAGGAAGGTTGGAGGAGGAGGAATGGTTATTCCAAGGAGCATGGGGGGGAGGTGTGTTTGACTTAAATAGCTTGCTCTGCATGAACACTCCACACGGCACTGCTTAATGGTTGGACAGAAAGCAGCACTAGGGTTTTGCCTTCCCTTACCATTGCCCAGGTTTCAACACTTTAAACAATTGGAGTCACAAGGAACTACAGATGCTAGAATCGTAAGCAAAGCGCAAAGTGTAGGGGGAACTCAGTGGGGCAGGCAGCATCTGTGGAATGAATGGACAGTCGACGTTTTGGGTTGGGACCTTTCTTCAGACAATTGCTTTGTCTCCCCTGCTGTATGACCACCTTAATTTACTAACAAATATGTGTTAAAACAGAGGGAAAATATGTTCCTCTTATAGTACGCTGTTCCTCGATCAGCTCCCCCTTCTGAACTCCTGTGTTATTGAAATACCAATTTAAATCTGAGAGGAGGGACAAGAGACTCTAGATCTGGAGCACAAACAAACGAGAGGAACTCGACAGGCCAGGCAACATCTGTGGAGGGAATGGACAGTGGAAGTTTCATCTGGACTGCAGAAACATCGTCTTTTCTTTCCCTCCACAGAGGCTGCCTGACCCATTGAGTTCCACCTGCACTTAGTCTTTTTGCTCAAGATTCCAGCATCTGCAGTCTGTTGTGTCTTCACATCATTATTTGCTATAATTCTGACAGTGGGATGATTAGACTTCTGTATATACAGATCAGTCTCAGCCTCTCCTTACAATACAATTAGTTATTTATGTAGGGAAAGCATATTATGCAAAGCGTACGGCTTGGTGGAAGTAGTCAATGAAAAGGGAAATGGGTAGTGGTCTCGAGGGAAAATAATTTGCAGGGACACTGGTGCCACTGGAAATTTAGGCTGTGATTCGATGTTCGCTGCCAATGGATAAGTGGCACCCTTCTCCTGCAGCCCTGCATAAAGTCACGAGGCTGTGCAGCATGGAGTTGGCTTTTCGGCCCACCCTGACAATGAGAACCAAGTTTGCATTCTGTCCCCCATTTACCAGCTCTGGCCCATATCCCTCTCTCAACCTTTCTTTTCAAATATGTCCAAATATTTTTTGAAAGGATAATTCTTTTTTTTTTAAATCGAATTTTAGGTACATCGTAACAGGAAATAATGATTAACATTTTATGTAAGGTGACAGCTGCTTCGATCCAAGGATAAGCTATGAATAGCCCCATGTGTAGATTTGGTGCAGTGTTAAGTATTTGGAGAGCTGGCTATTTGCATTGAATGCTGGGAGCTGGAGAGTTTTTTAGTTTGGAGATACAACATGAAAGCAGATTCTTCAGTCCACTGAGTCCGCAGTGACCATTGATCACCCGTTCACACTAGATCTATGTTCTCCCAATTTTCCATGCACTCCCTACACACTAGGGGCAGTTTACAGAGGCCAATTAACTTACATCCCCGCACGTCTTTGGGATGTGGGAGGAAACAAGAGCACCCGGAGGAACCCCACATTGTTGACATCTGAAACATTAACTCTGTTCCGTGTTCCACCGATGCTGCCTGACCCACTGAGTGAGATCTCAGCATATTCTGTTTATTGTTGGAAATGCGGCTGGAGTTGACTCACCGTGAAACTAATCTGAGGCTGTTCTCCTCTTTACACAGCGAAGTGGGAAGAGCAAGGATTGCGTTTTCACCGAGATTGTCCTGGAGAATAACTACACGGCACTGCAGAACGCCAAGTACGAAGGCTGGTTCATGGGCTTCACCCGCAAAGGAAGACCCAGGAAAGGGTCGAAGACCCGGCAGCATCAGAGGGAGGTGCACTTCATGAAGAGGTTGCCCAAGGGCCACCTGTCCACGCAAGACAACCACAGACACTTTGAGTTCATCAACTACCCATTCTCCACCAGGACTAAACGCACCCGACACTCCAGGCCTCGATAGAAGCAGCCACCCACCTCAACCATAACCTCGCTCCAATAATTACAACCAACAATACAGGACTTTAGCCCCTTTTTTAAAAAAGATAAATGAACAAGAGGCTTTATTTTTCTACGCCACGTGACCCAATGTGACCTGACGAGGGGGTAGCTGGTAAAAAGAATTCAGCAAGGAAAGGACTGGGGCACAAATTGGATTCTGATTGGGGTAAAAGAAACTCTGGACTCCGAGCCATCAGCCCAAGCTGCCCCATGCTCACCTGAGTTAGGATAATGGTGTATGTATATAATGAGTTAATTAGACATTGGAAGGAGAAGAGCAAAAGAGAGATTGCTCACATTCTCTTCGGATGCTGTTTTGGGAACTCTTAAGATTGACATCCAGGGGAGTGAAACGCCAAGAATCTACCAGAGCGCAGGTCATTCTCCACCTAACACTCTCCCTGGATGCTGCTATCAGTCATTCACTGTGCAACTCCATCTACTGAATCTCAGCAGAGATCAGGTGCAGCAAAGGATTACAGTCCCACCTGACTTTTTCTTCCTGATACTCTCTTAATTTTCTTTATTACCTATTTTTTCCCCAGTAAAACACTGTATCACTGCCAAGAGACTGGCACCATTTTTATATTCTTTTCTCTTTTTTGAAGAATTGTGTAAGATATTTTTTAATGGTGAGAATATTTATTTAGTAACTGTATTAAATTTGTACTAGTTTACAGAAAGCAATTTCTGTGTGATGTTCGCTGTAACAAAGGATGTGCCGGGGATTATTCTCCGAGTGACACTCACGTGCCCATCGTTACAGAATAACTGACACAGCCCAGAGAGGAAACCCGAGGGAGAGAGGGGGAAAGGAGAATGAAACAGAGGGGTAGAGACTTAACACAAGAAAATAAAGAGAACAAGTGAAAGGAAGAAAGAGGTTAAGGAGCGTTAGGGACGGGAAAGGTTGCTTAATGTATCCAAAGCCATCACTGCCAATACATTAACAGGTACATTGATAGGAGAGGTTTAGAGGGATCGGGGTCAAATGCGGGCAGATGGGACCAGCGTAGATGGGGCATCTTGGTCGGAATGGGCAAGTTGGGCCCTCTGGCCTGTGAGACTCTATGACTATTAACACCCGTGGCATCTGGAGCTCCTCCTTGCAAACTATTTTAATCTCTCTTCCCATTCCCAGAAGAGGGAATCTTCTTCCTCAGCCTCCTGCACTGCCAAGATGAGGCCAAACACAAACTAGATGGACAACACCCTCTTATTCTGCCATGATAGTCTACAACTCAATCGCTCAAACAGTGGATTCTTCAGTTTCAGATCACCCACTCAATTCCTTTCTCTCTCATTCTGACCTACCCATGCTCACCTATTTCCAATCTGACCCAGCCCACTAAAACTAGTTTCTTTCCCTTTCCACACCAACCCCATCTTCCCATCACCCATAAACCTCTCTCACTGGGTCCCCATGCTCTCCCCCACTCTTCCGACCAGCACACATCCTTCCCTTATTTGGTTCCACTCTTCCTTTCTTATTAGATTCCTTCCTCTACAGCCCTTTGTTAGCTTTACTTATCACCTCCCAGCCTCTGTCGCTATCTCTACCCTTCCCTCCCCCCCCTAACTCCATCTGTTAATCAATCACTTCTCACCTGGATCCATCTAGCATTTGCCAACTCTTGCCACTTGCTTCGTTATACTGGCCTTGCCCCTCTACACCATCAGTCCAGATGAAACGTTTGAGCTGAACCAACTGTCCACTTCCCTCCACAGATGCTGCCGGACCCACTGAGCTCTTCCAATAGTTTGTTTTTTTGCTCCAGATTCCATCATCTGCAGTCTCTTGTGACCACGGAAACAACCATTTTGGAATCTTATTACATCTGAATGTAATAATTACATTCTTTCACCTGGATCCTCATTTGAGAAATTGTTAACAGTTATCGCTGACAATATACGTTGCAAAATCACTCTTTAGAAAATGATACATTAAAAATTGTGACATAGAGACACAAAGCAATAGAAAAGGGCAGATTACTGTGTATAAAGATAAATGCAACTATCCTAATGGGGCGGGTGGATAGATAGATAGATAGGCAGACGGTTAGGTAGAGAGAAATTGAGTCAGAAAAATAGATGCATAAACACTATAAAACTAGTTTAAAAAGTTGGGAAATTTTTCCTTTTCACATTAGGAAAATCGTGAGCATATTATACTTAAATTTATGTTTACACATAAAAATGAAGAGTTAAAATTTTCCTCCAGATAGATGCACATATCAGATAGATAGAGAATCAGAAAGGCATAATTACTGAGAATAAAAAAATGCAGCTAAATTGAATATATTTCTAACTGGTGACTTTGACCATGACAGCTGATCTGCTGTCTGGCTCTGTGTATAAATCCTACACTTTACAACACTGTTTGAAGTTGCCTTCTTTTTGTCGTTACCCATCTCAACACTTCTTTCAATACACGGGGGGTGAAATGTTGCATTTTGCTACAACCTTCCATGGAATCATTAGTAACACTTACAGATAAAACCAGAATGCTGGAGGAACTCAGTGGGTCAGGCAGCGATACTGAAGTGAATGGACAAACGTTTCAGGTCGAGACCTTTCATCAGTCTGAATAATGGTCCTGACCAGAAACATCAACTATCCATTCCATCGACAAATGCTGTCTGACTCGCTGAGTTCCTCCAGCACTCTGTTGTTTTACTCAAGGTTCCAGCATCTGCAGTCTCTTGTGTCATCTATGAACATACGCCTGAAATGTATACAAGTTCAGAGTGGAGTACTATCAATGTTGGGTACACGGGAGAATTCACGTTTAACTCATACTGTTCCTGCACTGGGAGTATTTAATGGGAGTGTGCACGGGGAGTTTTACACTATATCTAGCCTATGCTCTCCTGTCATGGCTGTGATTGATAGGTCTTTATACAGGGAATTTTACTCTGTACCAAATCCATATTTCCTGGGAGTATTTGATGGGACAATGTAATGGGAGCTTTAATCTGCACCTCACCAAGCTATTGAACAGAGGTACGGATGTACTTAATATCTCCAATTGTCCCTTCCCCAGGTGGAAACTGTGCAAGTCTCCCTGAGTGGTTTTGTTCCTTACATTTGTGCATCTGGGTGTAGCCAGCACTCTTGAAAGTTCTGTCTGAGATGTAACCTAACAATTGTTTGCAGGCAGCTATTAACTTGCGAAAGTCATCATTCTTACATTGCTGGTTCACACAAGGGTGATAATTGGCATTACAACTGTGCCTAACCTTATACAGGTTCCAATTTCTCTCGGGATACGTGGCACTGGACTGCTTCACGATTCCTCTTTTGAGTCTGGGGTCTGGGGAACTATCTGACCTGGATTATATATATCACAATTTGTACTTAACCTAGTGTGTTCAGTTCAAACCATGAGAACATTGTATCAGAGGCAGAGGCAATTGAAGCTGAGTTTTATTAACATAGGGGGACCTGACCATCAATGCCCTTCTATTGATAATTTTGGAGCATTTTAAATATTTGATTTCAACAAGGTCAAGTTGTCAGTTAAATATTACCAGGCATGAAGCTTCAAACTATATTTGTCTTTGTAATTATCCAATGGTTCATCAAATCAAGATTCTTTTATAGATAGAAAATACCATAAATGGATCAAAAATCACCTCAATTAAACATATATGTACTCAGCAAATGTACCAAGCATTCTCAATGCAAATCGCCACAACATGAACTAATCATTTATTATACAGTGCCCTCCATAATGTTTGGGACAAAGACCCATCATTTATTTATTTGTCTCTGTTCTCCACAATTTGAGGTTTGTAACAGAAAAATAAAAATCACATGTGGTTAAAGTACACATTGTTAGATTTTAATAAAGGCCATTTTGATACATTTTGGTTTCACCATGTAGAAATTACAGCAGTGTTTAAACATGGTCCCCCCCATTTCAGGGCATCATAATGTTTGGCGACACAGCAATGTCATGCAAATGAAAGTTTAGTATTTTGCTGCATGTTCTTTGTATGCAATGACTGCTTGAAGTCTGCGATTCATGGACATCACCAGTTGCTGGGTGTCTTCTCTGGTGATGCTCCGCAGGCCTGTATTGCAGCCATCTTTAGCTTATGCTTGTTTAGGGGGCTAGTCCCCTTCGGTTTTCTCTTCAGCATATAAAAGGCATGCTCAATTGTGTTCAGATCGGGTGATTGACTTGGCCACTCAAGAATTGACCATTTTTTAGCTTTGGAAAACTCCTTTGTTGCTTTAGCAGTATGTTTGGGATCATTGTCTTGCAGTAAAATGAACTGCCGACCATTGAGTTTTGAGGCATTTGTTTGAACGAGCAGATAGGATGTGTGTATACACTTCATAATTCATTATGCTATTACCATCAGCAAATGTATCATCAATGACGATAAGTGAGCCAGTACCTTCAGCAGCCAGGCTATAACACCCCCACCACCATGTTTCACAGATGAGATGGTATGCTTTGGATCTAGGGCAGTTCCTTCTCTCCTCCATACTTTGCCCTCAATCTGATATATGTTAATCTTCGTCTCATCTGTTCACAAGACCTTTTTCCAGAACTGTGTTTGCTCTTTTAAGTACTTCTTGGCAAACTGTAACCTGGCCATCCTATTTTTGCCGCTAACCAGTGGTTTGCATCTTGCAGTGTAGCCTCTATTTCTGTTCATGAAGTTTTCTGCGGACAGTGGTCATTGACAAATCCACACCCGACTCCTGAAGAGTGTTTCTGATCTGTCGAACAGGTGTTTAGTGATTTTCTTTATTATAAAGAGAATTCTTCTGTCATCAGCTGTGGAGGTTTTCCTTGGCCTGCCAGTCCCTTTGCGATTAGTAAGCTCACCAGTGCTCTCTTTCTTCTTAAAGATGTTCCAAACTGTTGATTTTGGTAAGCCTAAGGTTTGGCTGATGTCTCTAGCAGTTTTATTCTTGTTTCTCAGTCTCATAATGGCTTCTTTGACTTTCATTGGCACAACTTTGGTCCACATGTTGATAAACAGTAATAAAAGTTTCCAAAGGTGATGAAAAGACTGGGGGAAAGACTAGGTGCTGAGAACTCTCTTATACCTGCATTGAGGCAATTAAACGCACCTGAGCAATTACAAACACCTGTGAAGCCATGTGTCCCAAACATTATGGTGCCCTGAAATGGGGGGGCCTTGTATAAACACAGCTGTAATTTCTACATGGTGAAACCAAAATATATAAAAATGGCAAATAAATAATGATGGGTCTTTGTCCCAAACATTATGGAGGGCACTGTATATACACATTATAATAGACAATATATAATATAATGACATTATAATAGACAATAGACCAAACCCAAACCAATTAAGAGCAGACGAGGGAATTCGATCCAATTTGTGATCCCAGCTACAAAGACAGATGTATACAGCAATTCGTTCTTCCCCCGCACAATTAAAGCATGGAATAATCTCCACCCAACTATAGTTACCCAACCAGATGCAACTAAATTTAAAGTAGCTCTTTCTTCCCAATAACCCTTTCTGGCTTAAGCCCCCTCCCTTCACCACCTCCAGTTTAAATTCCATTTGGAATATTTTGGAGGACCAAGAAACCAAGAACCAAGAAGAAGACACTATATTGTATCAATGCCCAGCATCCTGTTCCTCTGCCTATGCTTACAATGCAAACTTCCCAGTGCAGGCATTGCAGTAGATTGAGGGGAATATGTAAACAAGGCATATTCCCCTCAATCTACTGCAATGCCTGCACTGCCAGGCAGACTATTACAGCCTGACATTAATTGATTTCAATATAAACTGGAACTTACAAAGTATGTGGAAAGTATGAAGTTAGAGTAAAGTTATTTTTATCTGATCAAAACCGGTGAGAGAAAAAAACTTGCGGCTGCGTTAGACCAATTAACTCCTGTCCTCTAATCCTGATTCACATGAAGACTGTCTTGGGTCTCAGTTCCCCAGCTTGGATTTCACTCTAGTTACCAGGAATCCCAGCTGCCAATTGGTGATAAATCTATTATTAACCCATTTGCTTTGCAGAGCATACTGTGTGTGTTGTGTTAATGGCTGCTGGCAGGAAGCTGTCTTAGAGTGGGAGGGTTAATTGGCAATATCACTTTGGCAATATCACAAGCAGCAGCAGCAGCAGCAGCAGGCATGGAGGTGTCAGCGAGCATCAGGGATCCCAGATTCTCAGCGGAACCCGTAGACGGTTGAAACAGAATTTAGGACCAAACACAAGCTGACGCTGCATGCAAAGAAAAGCACGTATCAGACTTGTATTAAGGCAGCCAGTAGTCTCCATCACTGCACGGCGCGCATACGGACTGGTTGCATTGTGGCCTAGTTTGGCAACTTGAACGCTCAGGAGCGGAAAAGACCGCAAAAAGTTGTGAACGCTGCCCAGTCCATCACGGGCTCTGACCTCCCCATCATCGAAGGATCTATCGGAGTCGCTGCCTCAAAAAGACGTCCAACATCATCAAAGACCCACACCTTCCTGGCCACACATTCGTTTCACCATTGCCATCGGGAAGAGAGTACAGGAGCCTGAAAACTGTAATGTCCAGGTTCAGGAACAGTTTCTTCCCTACAGCCATCAGGCTATTAAACATGACAATAAATAAGCGCTGAACTACAACAGACTATTATTATTATTGCACTATATTTGTTTATTTATTGAGTATGTGTGCATGTGTATATATACACACTCAACTTTTTTTTCTCCCGTTATGTACTATGTTTACATATTCTGTTGTGCTGCAGCAAGCAAGAATTTCATTGTCCTATCTGGGACATATGGCAATAAAATGCTCTTGACTCTTGAAGAGCGCTTAATTGTTATACCAGCAACAGAAAAATTACGTTAACGCAGTAACACACAAATAAATATAAAATAATCAATAATACAATAAATGAATAATCAGTAATAATCTGCAAGCAGAACATAATGGTGCAAAACCAAAGTACATGATGCAAACAGAATAAAGTCCATAGTGGATTGTAGGTGTTGTGGTTCGTGTTGTACCATGTTCAAGTGGCTGATTGTCACTTCAAGCTGTTCCTGAACCTTTAGCTCATGGTATTCAGGCTCCTTTACCTTCTTCCCGATGGTAGAAGTGAGCTGAGAGGGTGGCCAGGGTGGTGTGGGTCTTTGATGATATTGGCTGCCTTTATGAGACAACGCCTCCTGTAGATCCCCTTTGGAAGGGAATTCAGTACCTGCGATAAATGTCTACTACGTTGATTGCCATTCAGTGTTGGAAATGCACGGATTCAGTGGGCTGAATGGCCTGTTTCCTTGTTTTATCTCTAAACTAAACAACAAGGCCCTACAAGGCCAAATGGACAATGACCAGGTTTTTATTCTTAAGTTGTGGTAAAAGATATAAAAGTAGCTAGAACATTAGACCGTGCTTCCTTCCAAATAACGGTATGGAATCTTTTATGTACATCTGAGATGGCTGATGAGCCTCATCTGAGAGATGGCAGTGCTGAGAGTGTGGTGTTCCTTCCCTGCTGCACAGGAAACATCAGCTGCGATCACGTGCTCAAGCTTTAGAAATGGGACTTCGCCCCACAATACAGTGACTCAGGGAGAAAAGAGCTACTCAAGAGTCATGTCTGATATCCTATATTTGTGAAGAAGCCAATCAAGTTTATTAATAGGCCACTAATTTGATCTGCAAAACATCTACACCCATGATGTGCATAGCAGGAAGTTGACCTATTCCAGTCGGCATCGGATACACATTAGTGAGATGAACGGTCGGTTGGCCAATTCTGCGTTGGCTGGGGGAAGAATATGGGACAGAGTAACAGGAGAACTTGCTGCTGAAACGACATCTTATCCACTTGAAAACCTGCCACAGCCAGTCAGAGCCTTGCTCTTCTCAGCTCAATTTACGAATGGTTCATTCAATGAAACCCCATTTCCTCAAGTCTGCCGGCAGTGTCTGCTGGTATCGTATGCTCCACGCGCGACTGCACAAATTCACAGCCTTCCCTGGGGCACCGGTTGCTACTCAGTTTGCAGCCCAATGTTTTAAAATCCTTAAACAAATTTAAACCGTGATTCATAATTTAACAAATATTGTTGTAGTGTCTCCAGGGTAATAAAAAAATAGAAGGGAGCTTAGTTTAGTTTAGAGATACCGCATGCAACAGGCCCTTCAGCCCACTGAGTCCATGCCGAACATCAATCACCCATTCACATTAGTCCTATGAGGCTGCAGGGTGACTTTGATAGGTTGGGTGGGTGGGCAGATGCATGGCAGATGCAGTATAATGTGGACAAATGTGAGGTTATCCACATTGGTGGCAAGAACAAGAAGGCAGATTACTATCTGAATGGCATCAGATTAGGAAAAGGCGAGGTGCAACGAGACCTAGATTTGTTTGTACATCAGTCACTGAAAGTAAACATGCAGGTACAGCAGGCAGTGAAGAAAGCAAATGGCATGTTGGACTTCATAGCAAGAGGATTTGAGTATAGGAGCAAGGAGGTCCTACTGCAGTGTACAGGGCCCTGGTGAGACCGCACCTGGAGTATTGTGTGCAGTTTTGGTCTCCTAATTTGAGGAAGGACTTTCTTGATACTGATTCTTGAGTGCGGCGTAGGTTCACCAGGTTCACTCCGAAGGCAGTGGAGGCCGATTCACTGAATGCATTCAAAAGAGTTGTGAAAGAGTTGGAAATTCTCTGCCACAGAAGGCAGCGGAGGCCAATTCACTAGATGTTTTCAAGAGAGAGTTAGATTTAGCTCTTAGGGCTAATGGAATCAAGGGAAATGGGGGGGAAAAGCAGGAACAGGGTACTGATTTTGGATGACAGCCATGATCATATTGAATGGCAGTGCTGGCTCGATGGGCCGAATGACCTACTCCTGCACCTATTTTCTACGTTTCTATGTTGCCCCACTTTCTTATCCACTTCCTACAAAATAAGGGCAACATTTTTTTACAGCTGCCAACCAGCTATAAACATGTACATCTTTGTGATGTGTGTTCTAAGACAAGGTTTTTCATTATTTCACAATGGGTGATATTGGTTAGAGTTTGGTCTGAGAGTTATGTCTTAAACGTGGAGAAGTGATGTTTGGGGCCCAGAGAGCTTGAGGGAAGGGAATCGAGAGCTTCACACCCAGTCAGCTGAAGACACAGCCACCATATCACTTGCAATTCTCAATCATCAATTGTATTGAATCTTGCACTTCCGGAGTGGATTACCCTGAGCTATCCTCCGGCTACAGCTGAAGATGTGCAAAAACACACAAAGGGCTGGAGGAACTCAGCGAGTCAGGCAGCATCTTGGGAGGGAATGGACAGAAGACCTTTCGGGTCGGTGCCTCAAACATAAAGAAAAAAGGTTACACTGATGTGGTGCAGGACTCTGAGGCTGTAGTTATAACACATAATTGGATGAAGATAGATACAAAAAGCTGGAGTAACCCAGCGGGACAGGCAGCATCTCTGGAGAGAAGGAATGGGTGACGTTTCGGTTCGAGACCCTTCTTCAGACCTCTTTGTCTTAATCAGGGTATAAATGACACTCGAGAGCTTTAAGGGATGATGTAGAGGAAGCTTTACTATGTATCTAACTTGTGTTGTCTATGCCCTATGAGAGTTTGACAGGAATAGGGGTTGAGGGAACTTTATTATAATCTAACCCATGATATATACCCCTGAGAGTACACACTCGAGACAGAGTAAAAGTCGTTTTAACAGCATAATCATAACTGTTTTTGAAACTTTGTCTAATGCATTCTGGTTCATACATTGGCTACATTTCCACAGTGACAACACTTCAAAACAACGTCATTGGTTCCTAAATTCTGAAAGGTGATTTTTAAGTTCAAGTTTTTTTATGTTTTATCATTTAAATCTGACACTATTCATTAAACTAATTCAAGTCCAGTCGTATGGTGAGGTACAGGTACAGTGAAAATCTTATTTGCATCAGCATCACAGTACATGTAGTCGGGATCGGACCCGGGTCTCCGGTGCTCCATTCTCGGTAAGGCAGCAACTCTACTGCTGCGCCGCCGTGACTGCCCCAATCAATTTCCTCGTTCCAAAGTCAACAATTAATTCCTTGTTTAAGAAAGAACTGCAGATGCTGGAAAAATCGAAGGTAGACAAAAATGCTGGAGAAACTCAGCGGGTGTTGCAGCATCTATGGAGCGAAGGAATAGGTGACGTTTCGGGTCGAGACCCTTCTTCAGAGGGCTTTGTTGACAATGTGCGAGAGGTTCTACGTTGGGAAGGTTTAAGTAGTCAGAGGTCTGAATGCTACATTTGTGCATCTGTGCAAAAGATTGCAAGGCAATCTGCGGAGGAGATTCCACAGAAACCTAAGATGCTGTAAACAACCAGAGCCTCACCTAGAATCTGTGTTAATGTTTCTAACTGTTGACTTTTTGTCACAACTAGGCTGAAGCTGTCAGTTCAGTATTACGGTAGTGCTACACTACTCAAGTGCTGTATGTGAATGAGATTTTAAACAGAGGGTCTAATTGCTCTGATAGGCAGATGTTAAAGATCCGCTATATTGGGGAAGGAGGGATATATATCCGTGGTCACCCTGAGGATATTTATCTATTAATCAGAATCTTTATGAAACAAACTGACACGTTGCTCTAGCTGTGCGAGTTTGCTGTATCCTGCATGGTTAAGGCCTCTCCCATATTGTAACAGTGGCTACACTTCATATTGCTCAATTGTCTGGAAGGCGTTCTGGTAAAGATACAATAGAGATGAGTCTCCCATAATATTGCTTATGCCGATCTCAGCTTAGACACTGCACGGCAAAAGGGGGAGAAATAAAATCCAGTGATAGAGATACAAGAGTCCGCAGACGCTGGAATCTTCAGCAAAACACAAAGAGGAGGAAGAGGGGATGGAAGATTGCGACCTTCACGTGGCCCGCCCTGTTTCGACTAATGCAATGAACTCGACGTGCACAAACGGAAGACCAAATAGAACAAGTTGTCCAACAACTTTAGGCTGTGCACGCCACACGAAAGAAGAAGAAGAAGAAGAAGAAGAAGAAGAAGGAGGAAGAGGAACATCGCCCATTCCTACTCTCCAGAGATGCTGCCCGTCCCGCTGAGTTACTCCAGCATTTTGTGTCTATCTTCAGTTTAAACCAGCATCTGCAGTTCCTTCCTGCACAAGAGGAGGAACTCAGCGGGTCAGGCAGCATCCGTGGAGAGAATGGACAGACACCCTTTTGGATCAGGTCATACGTACTGGCAATGGAACAATGAAATCCTTCCTTGCTGCAGCTTAACTGGCCCGTAAAATACACAGATAAATATATAATCAAAAGTACAATCATTCATAAACATAATATTAGGTATCCATAGTAGTGCAAAGCTGAAGTCGGTAGAGGAACTAGAGAGACAACAAAGGTCTCACAGTGCAGTTGGTTTGGGAGTTCCAGGATTTGGACCCAGTGATGGGTGATATATTTCCAGTAGAAGACTATGTGTGACCTGGAGGAAGTGATGCACCTCATGTGTCTGCTACCTTTATCCTTCTTGGTGGCAAAGGTCACGTGTTTAGGAGGTACTGTCAGAACCGGCTAGGTGTGTAACTGCAAGGTATTTTGTATCTAGTGCACACTGCAGCCTTGATGTCGAATCGAGCGAATGTTTAGAATGGAAGATGCACAAGCACGGCCACTTAGAAATAACTTGAGAACCAAAACCGTGGCGATTTTTCTCAGGAGCCAAGATTCGCAGAACTGCTTGAACAAGAGATATCGCAGAACAGATGTGAAGAAGAACTTCCAAAGATCCTTCCTTTTGTATATTTACAAAGCAAAGCAGGCAACAATAAGCATTTATCTTAAACCTTAATTAATTCCAGGGAAAAAAAAAGCCCCTGGTGCAGTGAAGCAGGGGATATCAGACACCTGTGGGAAATGTCACACTCTCAGCTTGCACCCACTCACCAGCTTCAAGTCTCATGTAAATGGGAGGTGTTGAATCCCACCCCCCATTTCAACACCCCTACCGACCCTTTCATCTGCCTCTGAAACACCATTGCTTTGCCATTAAACACTGCAATCTAATTTGATTGCGTGCAATTCATCTCAGGATAGTGTGATCACCAAGTGTCAGTCCATGAACTCAACAATTAGTCTTTTTACTGTAGGGAGCTTGGGGATGGGGTGAGAAACAAACAGTAGGCCTGCAGTAAAAGCCTTGCTACTTCGCACCTGAGGGGCCGGTGGGGGGTCTGCAAAAAGAGTGTAAACCTCGGGCTAGGGGTCCTGCAAATGTTTAAACTCTGTCAGATGTTTCAGCAGAAGCTAGCCGTTCCAAAGAACCAGGACTAAAAGGGAGAAATGCCGTCATCCCAATTGTCCCACCATCCCCAATGTGATGAAGGGAGGGGAGAAATGTGTCTGAAGGCCACTCTGATGTTTCGGTCAAGAGTTGTCGATTTCCGAGGAACCACCCCAAACGTATGGCAATGTGAAGTAAATGAGTTTTGCTCAGCTGTTGCCATGGATTCTCTCCGAGCTTTCATGTCAATGGTCAAACAACAGATACTGCCTGACTCCCACACCATTAGGAAGTCAGTAACATTCTTGGCTCTGAGTGAGAAGCCATTTCCATTTTGGCTCAAACAAGGTATGGAGTCTTCTTACGTCACACCAGACCATAAGGGCCAACACTCCCAATGCATGATAGGGGGGTGTGGCAGTGTGGGATATACTACCGTTTGATGAAACGCTACCCAGTCCCAGTTGTCTAGGTAGATCTGTACGGTCATAAACCACTGATCTAAGAAGAGCAGAGTGATTTCTTAGCTACAAGAAACTGCAGATCCTGCAGATGCTGAAACTTTGAGCAAAAGATGCTGGAGTAACTCAGTGGGTCAGGCAGCATCTCTGGAGAACATGGAAAGATTATATTTTTATAGGCACAGGAACAGGCCCTTTGTCTCATAATGTGCCTGCTGATATGATGCCAAGATAAACTAATCAAATCTGCTTGCACATGATGCATATCCCTCAATTCTCTGCATTTTCATGTGCCTATCTAAAAGACATAAACTTCACTATCTTATTCGCCTCCAACACCATGCCTGGCAGTGCATTCCTGGCACTCTGTGTGTAAAATAACTTGCCCCACACATCTCCTTTAAACTTTGTCCCTCTTACCTTAAAGCTGTGCCCTCTCATATTCGACATCTCCACCCTGGGTTCTGCTACCCTATGTCTCTCATAACTGTGTATACATTTACAATCAATTAATTTGCTTTTAAATGATTTTGTATAATTGGGAACTTTCTAGTCCGTTTGCACAAAGCAAGTCTCCACAGAGAGCATTGAAATAAATGCCCGGATCAACATATAAATGATTCTTGAAAGATAAGCATTGCCTAATGCCCTTGTTTCTCGATGAATAAGATCAATAACACAACAAAATAAGAAAAAGGAACCCTTTTGTTGCTCCATTTTGGTTTTGCACTGTTGTGGTTACATAAGTATTACTGTTATTAATTAATTCTAGTATTGATTCTTATATGTGTATCTGCCTGTTATTGTATTATCAGGCTTGTTAAGCTGCAGCAAGTAAGAATGTAATTGTTTTGTGCCGGTATGACATATGACAATTAAACACTCTTGACTCGTGAAATAAAATGTGTTTTGTCTTAAATGTGTTTAACTCTAAATTGAGGCAGACCGAGAAGCCCTGGCACTTGTTGCGGGGATATAAAGGGCTGTGTGAAATGAATGCCATGGTGCCAGCAAGCATCTGATGGTACGGCAGCCAAATCACCTAGGGATTCTCTGACATTTACAACACCTCACACCCTCTCCATTGGCTGTGAAGAGACTTAGGCCATCCTGTGGTCGTGAAAGACGCTACAGTTGGCTCTCCATTATCCAGCAGCTGATTTACCGGTTTGAGGGCTAACCGGGCAAGGGGACAAAACAGCACACACTTAACGGCATAAAAAGTGCCTTCAGACAGCCTTCAATGAAAGCACAGGAAATGTTAATGGGATTAAGTCTTTTGGGTTTTAGAATTTATAAATAAGATGTAGAATGTGTAACTACAGTAGAGAATATTTAAGAATGGTACTGTCCTCTGTGTTATCCAGGGCACGGACCTGAGAATGATTGCAAGTGTTAAAAGTGCTTGAAGATGCATTTCGTTGTCTCTGTAGTGTACACTGACAATGACAATAAAAATTGAATCTGAATCTGAATCTGATATGAACTGTTACAGATGTTTGGTAGTAAAGGAAATGATTTGGAACTATTTTAAGTTGCTCACAGTATAGGATGGGATCTGTGAAGTGGTCAGAGTCTGGAGTGCAGTGAAACTGATCAGGCTGATCAGACCATGGGGCAAAAATCTATGGTGAGATGCTGAGGTGATAAAATGGTCACAATATAGATGCAGAATGAGCTTCAGCGCCGGCTTGGCAGAGCTCATGCAGCATACAGCTGGAGGTAAAAATGTCGTTGTTGGAAATATTGAGGAACTCAGCAGGTCAGGCAGTATCTGTGAAGGGAATGAACTGATGGCTTTTTGGATCGGGACCTTTCTTCAGTTTGAAGAAGGGTCCTGACCCAAAACGTCATCTGTCCATGCTCTTCATAGATGCTGCCGGACGCATTTGTTCCTCCAGCACTTTGTGATTTGATCAAGTTTCTAGCATCTGCAGTTTATTGTGTCTCCTGAGAATATTGAGGATTGGCTATTTCATTTGCGTGTACCTGGATATGATTTGCTTTCTGGGAGTGAGATTGTACATTGAGTGAGCAGAAAGTAAACATGTTGTATGGGAGTGAAGGAGCAAAATAAAACCTGATTTGCAGCATCTGATTCCTCATGGTACAGCCTTAAATCATGCTGAGGTACTGCTTGGTGCAGTGCAATGAAATGTTGCATCCTTGACTATTTCTACACTTGTAAAGGCAAGTATTAGGAAAATGGCAATCCTATCAACAAAACAATCAAATTGGAAAGAATAACAAAGAATAATGCATGTACCATGCAATGCTTTTGAAACTTAAATAAGTACGAGGGGGGATTCAAAATAACCCCCTCTAGTACCATGGAAACTCAAGAGTCCAGTGGATATAAAATGCTTCTTGTGCATGTTGTCAATGTGTCATGATGCAACAGATTAGCTCATCACATCGGGAAAGGAAAAGAAATAAAGTGTTGGAGTAACTTAGTGGATCAGGCAGCATCTCTGGAGAACATGGATAGGCGGCTTTTCGGGTTGGGATCCTTCATGAGATTGGATTGAATGGAGACCCAATCAGTTTCTCTCTACTAACACTCTCCTCTATCTGACGAAAATTATCCTCACCCTCAACAACTTCTCCTCCAACTCCTCTCATTTTCTTCAGGTTAAAGGTGTAGCCATGTCTACTCGCTTGGCCCCCAGCCTTTTTGTTTGTTATGTTGAACAGTCCTTGTTCCAAACATACACTGGCACCACCCCCAAACTCTGTCTGTGCTAACCAGCCCGATGAAGGGTCCTGACCTGAAACATTGCCTATCCATGTTCGCCAGAAATGCCGCCTGGCCCGCTGAGTTACTCCAGCACTTTGCGTGTGTTATTTGTAAACCGGCATCTGCAGTTTTTTGTGTCCGCATCCAGCAAAGGGCTGTTAAAGCAGCATTAAGGCATTCCCGGTCAGATTTGTGCATCATGACTCAGTGCATCACGGGCCAGTGACATGATGACAAAAGTAAACGGCATACTTTGTAGCAGCGTTCACTCGAGCAATTGCCAAACTAATTTGACACCAAGCCTCTTAAGAAGATATTAGGCCAGGTGACCAAATGCTTGGTTACGGAGTTGGGTTATAATGAGAGCGTTAATGGAAGAGAGAGTGGTGGAGTAGTTTAGGAAGACAAATTCATGAGTCTGAGTAGTTAAAGGCAATGGTGCATGAAAACTGAGGACAGGCAGGAGTCTAGGATGGAAAGAGTGAGACATCTCTGGGAATTACATGACTGGAGAGCGGTTACAGAAATAGAGAGGATAGGCGAGTCCAATTAGGTTATTGGAAGAGACGGTGGAGACATTTAAATAGTACGGAGTATGATATTGGGGCAAATATCCCAGATTCACCCTGTCCTTGCTGAGTTATCTGATTTCAGCTGCCACGATCGTTGGGGACAGGGGCTGACAAGTGTCACTTAATTTTTCTTTGGTTAAATGTTGCCTCTCAGGTCTTGGTTAGAACCTCACCCCTCTTGGGCAGTAACTAGTGGTACAAAGACTGGACATAAACACTACTCAACTAGCTGAAATGGATGGTGCGACAAGTCTGCATGGGTGGGATGCAGAGTGTTGTTGTGTGGGCCAAGGGAGCCATGTCTAGGGGCATGAACAATATAGTAACCCGTAGCTGGCAAAAACCACTAAAGTACTGAAAAACTGCCAGTCACTGGATTATTTTCAGTCAAATTATTTCAGAATAATACGTAGCGATTACATTTTAATTATGGTAAACACAGGCTGTAAATATTCCACGGACTGTTTCTAATCCATTGCAATACACGTTGATTTTTGAAAATATCTATGAGGATTTGAAAAGGGATTGGGGCCCACAGAAACTTAGTGGCTGCAAAGCTAAGTGCTAGAAAGAATGAGAGCATACTTCAAGAAGAGAAGTGAAACAAATAGCACAAAATAACTTTCATCACCAAACCAAATCACAACTTCCACACAGATTTAATAACGTGAAAATGATGGGATTCTCTCTGTGGAATGACGCATCTTGAGAATTTATTTGCCAAATAATTTACACAGCTAGCGCCATGCTGCTCTTAATTAGCACCCTTTATATTATCTTCCCACTTTCACCACTGATTCCAAGTTTGCCTCAGTTGCCTTTAACTGATGTGGATTGAGTTTGTGTACATTGCAGGCACTC
Organism: Leucoraja erinaceus; assembly: GCF_028641065.1. Classification (NCBI taxonomy): domain Eukaryota; kingdom Metazoa; phylum Chordata; class Chondrichthyes; order Rajiformes; family Rajidae; genus Leucoraja; species Leucoraja erinaceus. The sequence continues at coordinate 34,288,480 of NC_073391.1, read as the reverse complement.
TTTCAATGAGGAGGCTGTCACACTATTGGTGTAGATTTTATTATTGTCAAGTGTACCAAGGTACAGTGAAAACACCAAGCCAAGTGCTGGACAGAACCAAGGTGCCATGTTACAAATGAGATGTTAAATTGAGGCTCTATTTGCCCACACAGGAGGATGCATACAACCCCACAGCATGGTATCAAAAAAGAACAGGGAATTTTCACTGGGTTAGCTGACCAATCTTTATCGCTCACTCAATGTTGCGAAAAACAAATAATTTGGTTATTATCACATGGCTGTTAGTCAAGCTCACTGTGTGCAAATTGGCTGTTGTGTGCTTCCTATATTGCCAAGGGTAAGTACAATTCAAAAGCACTTTACTGGCAGTGAAGTACTTTGCAGCATCCGGAAAAGGACATGAAAGAGGCTATAGAAATGCAACTCTTTCTTTCTTGTTGTCAAGAATTATTTAATCAAAGTGCCTAATCGCTTAAGTCAACAAGATCATTGAATTTGTGAGACTTGTAAACTGCAGCCCAGCTTTCAATCTTGTGTTTGAGTATTAGCTCTTGAATACTACAAAACATTGACTAAACTATGAAGGATGAACTGTCTTGGTTGCCCTAAAGACTTTAGGCTTTTTGCATTAGCGTTTGGGTTTTTAAATTTGTTGAATTTTTTTTTGTTCATTACGCGGGTACGTGTTCACATGTTTGTTATGCTGCTGCAAGTAAGAATTTCAAAGACAAAAAATAAAACCCTTCCAGTCCAAAGAAGGTGACATAAAACATCACCCATCCATGTTTTCCAGAGGTGCTGCCTGACCCGCTGAGTTACTCCAGCACTATGTGTCTATTTTGGTAAACCAGCATCAGCAGTTCCTTGTTTCTACAAGAACATCAAATTGTTCCTTTGATGGTACATATGACAATTAAACACACTCGACTCTTGGCTTCCGAAGGTGTGGGTTTTGTAACAACTCCAGATATTAATAGCCCTGTCCCACGGTACGAGTTCATTCCAAGAGCTCTCCCGAGTTTTAAAAAAATCAAACTCGTGATAAGCACGGAGAATGAACGTAGCGGGTACGTCGGAGCTCGGGGACGTCTCTTAGCGGCTCGTAACGCTAACGGCAGGTACTCAGGAACACTTGCTAAAGGCAGGTAACCTAGGGAAGACTCGTGAAGATTTTTCAACATGATGAAAAATGTCCACGAGAGCCCCGAGTATCGACGAGTGGCCATTACCGTAAATCTCCGAGTTTGAAATCTCAGGGCAAACTCGGGAGAACTCTTGGAATGAACACGTACAGTGGGACATGGCGTAAAGGCGAAAAATCTGGGCTGAAAGTTCAATGCAATACCAGGCAGCTGTTGGGTTCCATGGATGGAGAGTTTAAGTCGATTTGGCCCACATTCACCAAAATTTAGAAGAATGAGAGATGATATGATTGAAATATTTGTAAAAAGACACAAAGTGCAAGAGTAACTCAGTGGGCCAGGCTGTATCAATGGAGGGAATGGATAGACAGGCTTTTCTGAAGAAGGGTCCCGACCTGAAAAGTTGCCCAACCATTCCTTCCCCAGATACCACCTGACTAGCTGAATTTCTCCAGCATTTCTGTCTACAGCCGAATTCCTCCAGCACTTTGTGTTTTGCTCCAGATTCCAGCAGCTGCAGTTTTTTGAGTTTCCAACATTTTCCTCTTGCTCTGCAGCTATTGAGGCCAAGAGTTGTACCCTGACAGTCATCCCAACTGGCATCAGCTCCCTCAACTGAAGCCATCTGACAAACACCTCTGAAAAGGACACTTAATTTGAGGTGGCCGTGCAGTAGTGAGATGTAGGGATTGAGAAAGAGATGAAAGGAGATGGAGGGAGGAGACATCCCCTTAACAGGCATGAAGGGTGTATGAGTGTGTGTGAGTGACACGCCGGCAGCTGTGTGTGCTCAGTGAGTTATGAAGGGGGTGTGAGCATGTTGTCAGTGAGACCACTTTGAGTGCTGTCCTGAATAGCGCGGGGTCAAAGCCCCGCTCACACAACAATCTGTGCAGCAGCGAGCGGCATTTTCTCCCCATTCAGCGAGCATACGGCGTGATCAAACGCTGCCTTTGCAGCACTAATATAAACCGTGTTATACAATGTCCAAGTGGCACAATAACACACAGAGAGGCGAGCTTCAAAACGGCGACTTGTTACTGAATGAAAGAGCCGGCGTTTGGGTGGGAAGACGAGACGAGGAAGAGATGAAGGAGTGGGAACGAATATCCCAGGAGAGCGACAGGGAGCGGGGTTTTTTTTGTTTTTTTCGGGAGGGGGGGGGGGGGAAGGAGAGAGAAAGAGAGTCAAAAAATAAAATCGCAGAATATCCCAATGATCACGAAATGTTGTTAAAATAATTCAGGCAAACCAATGTATTTTGGAAAACATCAATATATACTATATAGAAATCGGGGGTAGGCAAAACAACAAATGGATACAGTATGCGGCGAAAGGAGCAAGCAGAGGAGGGAAGGGAGGAATTGTAAATTTCATCAGGAGAGCAGCTAAACTGAGTGATAGAGGTTCGATTTGACAAGAATTGCTGCCTCTATATTGGTTCTGAAGTACATAGAACATGGAACAGTACAGCATACCTTCGGCCCAACTTGTCTGTGCCAAGACCAACTCTTATCTGCCTGCACATGACCCATAAACCTCCATTCCCTGCATAACCGTGTGCCTATCCAGAAGTCTCTTAAAACCATCATGGCATGTACCTACTTTGATCACCATCCCAGGCAGCGTGTTCCAGGCACTCACTATGCCCATCTCCTTTAAACCTTGCCCCTCTCACCTTAACGCTATCACCTCTAATCTTTTATATTTTCACCCTTGGAAAAAGGTTCTGACTGTCTACCGTATCTACGACTCTCATAACTTTAGATGCATCTATCAGGTCTCCGGCATTCCAGATTGCTGTTGGATCTCCCTGGGCATTGACTGTGCGATCCACATGCTGGTAGACCATCAACTGCTTGGTATCTCAAGCATTATTGCTCACATAAGATGAAATGTGCCCAAGTTACACTGGGCTGCTCCACACCGTTCCCAAAGGCAGGGCAGATTGATTTGGGCACATGTGTGGCAGAGGATGAGAGAGCTGAGGGGAATGTTACTTTGAGGGAGAAAGAGAGACTACCAGGGGGTATGGAGGGCGGCAAAATGGCGCAACTCACAGTGGGCATCGTCCGGGTGTTCCGGTTTCCTCCCATGTCCCAAAGAGTCGCAGGAGTTAAATGGCTCCTGCGAATTGCCCAAAGTGTGAAGGATTAGAAAGTGCGCTACCAGAGAAATAGTGTGAACTTAGTTTGTAATAGGCCTGTATTTTTAAACTAAATTAAACTAAACCAAATGCAGATTGGAATCCATATTCAGGGGAACGCAGATAAAAAAAAGTTGACATCACTCAAGTCTCAGAATTACTGAAGACTCTGTGATAATTGTTCGGGTCTCATGGAAGATCTGTCTTTTTATTTGTGTTTATCCCCTTTTGGAGATTTGGGTAATTTGGGACATTACTGGAAATAATTGGCAGCATTTATTGCTTATCCATAACTGCCCTTCATAAGTTGATCTTTTTGAAGCCTGCAGACCCCTTTATTAAGGTGCTCTCACAGCGCAGCTGGGAAGGAGGTTTAGGGATTCAGATCCACTGAGAGTTAATTCCAAGTCTGGGTGGTTGCAGTTAGGAGGGAAAACAGGTGGTGATGTTCTCCTGAGCCTGCTGCCCGTCTTCTTCTTGGTGGCAAAGGGTGCCATTTGGTGGCAAATGGCAAAGGGTGCCATTTTGGAAGGCGATGTCTCAGTAGCCTGGACAAGTAACACTGCCGGTGCAGTCCCACTAAAGGGATGTACAATTGCAAAAGAACTTCTTACTCCTATAAGCAAACCTCTCAAAACATACCATTTGACTTTGTCATTATTTACTGCATCTCCAATTGACCTTTGATGACTTGTGTAGCAGTAACGATACGTCACTTGGAACATCAACATTCCAATGTCTCACCATTTAACAAATACTCAGCTTTTCTGTTGTGTGATTAACAGAAACATCACTTTGCTAATGATCAAGACATGTTGCTATTGGCACCGTGTAAATTTCAGAATTGATGAATATTAACAATATTTAATAATTATTGATATAATTAATAACACGTTGTGATTGCTTTCCCCAGATAGCTGAATATTCCTTAAAATGTGGAACATTTTCCACATAATTAGGATTTATATTGTTTCACACAGAATAGCTGTGACTCTCTTTCTCTTTCGATCTCTCTCTCTTGGCTCTCACACACACACACACAAAATAAATAGATAACATTTCGACCTGACTTTGTCGAACCAAGGAACTGCAGATGCTGCTAAATACACAAAAGGATACAAAGTGCTGGAGTAACTCAGCGGGTCAGGCAGCATCTCATGGATTGATGATGCATCAGGGTGATACATCAGAGTGAAATGGAGTGAAAGACAGTGATATGGAGAGAAGGTGCATGAATCTCTTTTGTTTTGGGATCAGATCTCTCCTAAATCTTCAAAATTTTCAAAAACAGAAAATGCTGGAAATGCTTAGTGGGAAAAATTTCATATCAATGGCCTGTCATCACAAACTGAAATAGTAACTCTGGTTCTCTCATCATAGTTGCTGTGTGACCTGCTGAGTATATTTAGCATTTATTGTTTTAATTTCAGACTTCCAGAATCTGCAGAAGTTTGATCTGTCTGACCTTCATCTTTCATGAGTTCACAGAAATTTCACTTCTCATATTTAATCAAACCAGATAAACAAATCATCATGATATTTTTGTTGCAAAAAAAAAAATTGACATTGAAAAAATGATCACCACAGAATAATGGAATAAATGATGTGTGTTTTGAAATGTTTACTTTGGATCCAAAAGTAGATTTTAAGTCATTCATGGTGATGTGGATTTAGGGCAGTGGAATGGGAAAACAGCAGACTTTACCAGCAGATGCAGAGAGGGCTAAATGGTCTCCTTCTGACCTATTTCACCAGTTCCATGTCGGGAAAATGCTAAACCTTTTAAGATCTCATCCGGTATCCGAAAAATGTTAATTGTGCCATTTTCTATCTTGGTAGGTGTGTTTCACCTGTAGTAATAATAATATGGTACATATATTTATATATTTAAAGCATTCACAGAGAAAGCAGGGAAGTTGATAGAGCATTTGAGGGAGGTGGCTTGGCGCTAGGTGTTAAAGCTAGACCTTTGATAATCTTTCAAACCGTTATGACTTCCTAATCACAATTTAAAGCGTTGAAAATCTACTTTGAAAGAGATAGCTTGGTTCAATTGTGTGTGAATGTGTGTGTGTGCGTATGTGTGTGTGTGTGTGTGTGGGGGGGTCTAATTGTAAAATCATAGCTGTTTAACACAGGGATAAAAGGCAGCAATAGAATGAGAGAAAGAGAGAGAGAGAGAGAAAAGCTCAATTGCCTTTTAGCATGTTCAGGTCTGTCTGTAAAACACAATAGGTTGAAAGTTTGCTGAGCAGCAGAACTCCTCGATCTGCCTTTTCCCAGGGCACAGAAGGCAGGTCCAAAGAGAGCAAGGGTGAAAAAAACCCTGAGCAAACATTAGGGATACAAAAGATTTGAAGATTGCAAGGCTTCCCCTGGTCTGCTTAGGTTACAGGGCTAATGTTGTGTCCATTCACAGGGGAAGGTGAACACAAGCTTCCAAGTGTTTTTACATTTAGAAGTGTCAGAACAGGTAAAACAGATATACACAGATGCATGTAGCGTGACTGACTGGTCAAACTCTCTGTTCACCTCCTGACTCTCCTTCTTTTTTTTCCCTTTTTCTATACAACAACCGATGTTGATCAAATATACATAAAATGCACCAGCAACAAATTACATCAAAGTATTCTTGCCCCACACTGTCAACCCTTCCCCAGTCACCCACCCGAGTGGGGTGAACATCACATCAGAACTGCAAATGACTGCAAGATTTATCAGGACATCCTGAATGGGAGATAAATGGGGGGAAAAAACCTGCATTTTAACCATCTTTTTCAATTCAACTGTGGGCAGCTTCACAGCCAAAGCCAGTTCAGTCTTCATATAGCTGGCAATTTCCAGTGGAGATCAGTGAAGCATTCTCCAATGAAAATAAAACCAAGGTCATTTACTGCCACCTGGCTGAGATCATCTGACTGAACTCACGAGTTGAATGTAAACCCGTAACAATCTCACAGAGAGAAGGGGCCATTTAGATTCTCATACATGTTCCATTATTTAATGATGCCATGGCTGATGTATGAATTAACTCTTTACACCAACCTGTTCACATATCTCTAATCAATAACTCTCAGCTATCAATCAAAGATTTGTTAAAAACACAAAGTGCTTGAGTAACTCAGCAGGTCCGGCAGCATCTGTGGAGGGAATCAGGGCTGCCAACATTGGGTGAGAGTTGGGAGTGAGAAATTGCGAAAGACCAAGCCCCGAGGGAGCATAGGGGGGGGGGGGGGGGGGGGGGGGGGGGGGGGGGGGGGGGGGGGGGGGGGAGCAGGGTGTCCCTCTCACATTGGTACGGAACATTTGCATTTTTCAGCTTGAAATTGTGCAATATGGTGCATACTGTAGCGAGTCTTTTAACTTACACTTGAATGCAATATATATGCTTAAATTGGATTGGAGCGTAAAGGGGGGAGGCTGTGCGATCACTGATCACTGGCCTTGGGGGTACCCGGTGAGGGAGTGGAGCAACCGAGTGGGGAGAGGGTGTGGAAGAAGGGTGTCCCCCTCCCAGGGTAGGAACCTTCTGAAATTTGATGTATTAAAATCATGTTTTAGTGCACTGTAGAAATATGATTTCAATGTTTTTTGTATGAAGTATTTTTAAGAGGTAACTTTTTAAGGGGTAACTTTATCCACACAAAGGGTGATGGGTGTATGGAACAAGCTGCAAGAGGAGGTAGTTGAGGCAGGGACCATCCCAACATTTAAGAAAAAGTTAGAATGATACATGGTTAGGACAGGTTTGGAGGTATGGACCAAAAGCAAGTGGCGTAGCTGGGACATGTTGGCAGGGGTGGGCAAGTTGCACCTAAGGGCCTGTTTTCACACTGTATCACTCTATGACTACATTATACCTCCACCATGCATGAATGCTTCAAAATCAAGTGATCGAGTTTTATTGCCATATACTCAAGCATAGAAACATAGAAAATAGGTGCAGGAATAGGTCATCGGCCCTTCGAGCCAGCACTGCCATTCAATATGATCATGGCTGTTCATGTAAAATCAGTACCTCTTTCCTGTTTTTTCCCCATATCCCTTGATGTCGTTAGTCCCAAGAACTAAATGTAACTCTCTCTTGAAAACATCCGGTGAATTGGCCTGCACTGCCTTCTGTGGCAGAGAATTCCACAGATTCACAACTCTCTGCGTGAAGAAAGTTTGTTCTCATCTAAGTCCTAACTGGGCCCCCCTTTATTCTTAAACTGTGACCCATGGTTCTGAGCGCCCCCAACATCAGGAACATTTTTCCTGCAGTTACAGCAAGTGAAAATCTAGCAGGCAAGCAGGATACTTTCACCAACCACCCCCATTTGAAGTCCACTACCTTCCACTGTATCTACCCAGTGCTTGGTACTTACTTCCAGCAGCCACTGGTTGTCCTCCAGGATGCACGGAGCCGCAGCCTGATCCATGCCGGTCACCTGGGCGAATTCGGCACAGAGACTCTCACAGCAGCGGCGCAACGCTTCTACGCCTCCGACGGCCGGGACTCTTGCACTGAGGCTGCTCCATGGCCGGAGTTCCAGTGAGCGACTCGCCAGCCCAGCAAACACTCGCCAGCCCAGCAAACACTCGCCAGCCCCGCTCCCTGTCCACATCTGTCCCCGCCGCTGCTTCTGCTTCCAACACCAGCGGCCCATGCAGTTGATATGAGTTTTGAAATTTTCGTTGATCACAGAATTTCTCACAACAGAGCGAGAGAAATTTGTGATCAGCGTGAGACCTGCTGCTGCTGGTTAAAGGTGATATATTGTGGTTGAGTCAGCACTTTGCAAAGCGTTGGATAAATATGACAAGTGAGCAGCAAAATAACGTTTAATAATAGGTGTTTTCAAAGCTGAGCTTGTTTCTCATTATATCTGTACAAGGACATTGTAGCAGTCTCAGCGTGAGACTTTGGTGAAATGCGTGATTCTCACGCTCAATGCATGGGAGTTGGCATCCCTGCCTCTCTACCCCCCTCTCCCTCTCTCTCTCTCCCCCTCTCTCTCTACTCTCTCTCCCCTCTCTCTCTCCTTCCCCCTCTCTCCCTCCCACCTCACTCTCCCCCTCTCTCTCTTGTCCCCCCTCTCCTCTCTCCCCCCTCTCCCCTCTCTCCCTTCTCTTTCCCCTAACTCTCTCTCCCGTCTCTTTCCCCTCACTCTCTCCCCCCTCTCTCTCCCCCCTCTCTCTCTCCTCTCTTCCCCTCTCTCTCCCATCTCTCTTCCATCCCCCTTCCTCCATTCCACCTCACTCTCCCCCTCTCTCCCCCCCTCTCTCCATCTCTCTCCCTTCTCTTTCCCCATACTCTCTCTCCCTTCTCTTTCCCCTAACTCTCTCTCCCCTCTCTTTCCCCTAACTCTCTCCCCCCCCCCATCTCTTTCTTCTCTCTCTCCCCCTCTTCTCGACTCCAATAGTTCTACAGGTTTGAGATCTCTTTCTTTAAGGACCTGCTGCTGCTGGTTAAAGGTGATATATTGTGGTTGAGTCAGCACTTTGCAAAGCGTTGGATAAATATGACAAGTGAGCAGCAAAATAACGTTTAATAATAGGTGTTTTCAAAGCTGAGCTTGTTTCTCATTATATCTGTACAAGGACATTGTAGCAGGGGGTCACTGGATAACACTCAGCTCATCAATTGTGGGAGCATCAGAGTCATACTGCTATTGAACCGTTCACTCTGGGAGGATATGCGGCTCAAATCCTGTGTGGCTCAAATCCACTCAATATGCTGTGCTGACTCATTGTATCTCTACCAGCCTGAGTCATTACTTACCAAGTTATCTATGTGTCCTTATGTCTATAAATTGGAAACATTCTAGCTATATTTAAGAAGGAGTTAGATGTGGCCCTTGTGGCTAAAGGGATCAGGGGGTATGGGGAGAAGGCAGGTACAGGACACTGAGTTGGATGATCAGCCATGATCATATTGAATGGCGGTGCAGGCTCGAAGGGCCGAATGGCCTACTCCTGCACCTATTTTCTATGTTTCTATTCTCATCTTTTGTGTCTGCTCAATTTTCCTCATTTTTCTACATGTTTTAAATGTATTTATTCAAAGAATATGAGGATCTCTGCCACATTGTCCACCCCGATTGGCCCGATGAACTGAGTGGCTTTCGAGATGGCATTTCAGAACGTCATTAAGTCAATCACATTGATGGCGTTGGGGTCACATGTAGATTGTACTAGATAAGGAGAGCACATTTCCTTTTATTAATGGATATTAATGTTTCAGAAGGGTATTTGATTTCCTCCCTAAATGTATATTTGGCTATCTCTACAATGTACTCATTTATAAAGTCTTTCCTATATCAAGTAGGTTTAGGCGACAAATTTGTTCCAAACATTGAAAAGGATCCATTGCAAAAAGAAAAAAAAAAAAATACCCATGCAAATTCAGTGTCCTGACTACTATTTTTTAGAGTAACTGGTCCTTCTAATCTCAAAGGTAGACAATATGATTGCAAACATGGGAGAGGGAGAAGACTCAACTCTATAAATCCTATTCTCAACTATATTCATTTTAGCTGGCAATTTGGCTTTACTGTGATATACAAGATTGATCAGTCTGAAGAAGGGTTTCGACCCGAAACATCACCCATTCCTTCTCTCCAGAGATGCTGCCTGTTCCGCTGAGTTACCACAGCTTTTTTGTGTCAGGCTTCACTATGAACCTGTTCCCGATTAACATCTTTCATTTATACAATTGCGTTTAACACTATCAAACATCTTAAAGATGCTTGACAAAATCGGGACAAACAGCACTGATTTTGTATTAAGAACAGGTGACCAGAAGGTTGCTCAAATGGGTAACAAAGGAACCACTTTGAAAAGTGAGAGAGGCAGAGAGCAGTTTAGGGAAGTAATGTCAGAGATTGGGGCCCAGACAGATAAAGGTCCAGTGTTCAATGGCAACTGATGAAAGACGTCAGGGGTGGAGGAATTCAAATGTGGGAGATTGCAGGTTTGACCATAACTTAGCTTCGATCATGATTGATATGTCGTTGTTGCAAGTGTACCGGTATCTCCAGATAGTTAGAAATTCAAACTTTTTCGGCCACTTCAGTTCTTAAGGAAAATAAATCTGCCATTCTATCCCAATCTGGTCTTTATATGACTCCACGTGGACCAATCAGTACTGTTGACCATGCTCTTGCCTGGGAGGTCACTGAGTTAAATTCTGGATGACAATGAATGAAAACTAACCAACACGCTGAGTGCAATAAAGGAACTGGTGCAGGAAGATGTGCACACAGATGGGTCAGTTCTGAAGTTCTTCAGTCTGAAGAAGGGTTTCGGCCTGATTTCCTTCGCTCCATAAATGCTACTGCACCCGCTGAGTTTCTCCATCACTTATGTCTACCTTGGGTCAGTTCTGAGACACTTTTGGGCTGAATATGTTCTGACTAACTTGGCTCACATCCGGAGCAACTTCACAACATCAAAGATTCCTATGGAAGTGGCACAGTGGTGCAACTGGTATAGCTGCTGCCTCACAGTGCTAATGGCCTGGGTTTGATCCTGACCTCGGGTGCTGTCTGTGTGGAATTTGCATGTTCACCCTGTGACCACATGGGTTTCCTCTAGGTGCTCCGATTTCTTCCCACATCCCAAAGATGTGTGCTTGTAGATTAATAATTCTCTGCAAATTTGCCCCTAGTGTGTAGGGAGTGGATGAGAAAGTGGGATAACAAATCTAGTGTGAATAGGTGATTGATGGTCACTGTGGACTCAGTGTGCTGAACCACCTGTTTCCATGCTGTATCATTCATCGAATCAAATAAATTCTGCATCCAGGTTATAAGCAGTTGTGCTGATGTGATAGGGATGGGGGGGGGGGGGGGACAATGATATAGGGGCAAAAGATTGATAGTAGAAAATTATGTTCGTCTTCTGAGCCCCGAACACAAATCAGTACTTTACAAAGAAACATAGAAAAATAGGTGCTGAAGTAGGCAATTCGGCCCTTTGAGCTAGCACCGCCTTTCAATATGATCATGGCTGATCATCTAAAACCAGTACCCCGTTCCTGCTTTTTCCCCATATCCCTTGATTTCTTTAGCCCTAAGAGCTAAATCTAACTCTTACATTTACATCTCTCTCTGTCAGTGTGTCTGTGTCTCTCTCTTTCATTGCCTCCTTTCTATTTTCTGCCTTGTCGCTCACAAGAACTCAATCACCTCAGTGAGTACAGTCTAATCCACAAATCACCTCTTTTAGTAAAACATTTTCAATGATACAGTAACGTGTAATTTTACTAACTATTTTCCAGCTGTCACTTTAGTGCAGCCACAATCGTAATAGATGCCGGCATCTTTGATCACGAATAAATAGAATAAAGTTAAAAAAACACATTTTCATCTTTTCCCCCTCCCTCTCAAATGGGAAGCACTTTAGTTTATTGAGGTGTGAGTTCTGCTACATTCCTTGCATCTAATCCTTTCACTGATGAACACACAGAAAGCTGTTCAATAGCCAAGCCCCCATTCAACAGTGTAATACATTAAATTACAGGCGTTGCTGAGATATACTTGTATACTGTTACGCAGCACCTGGGATTAGACTAAAACTAGCCCCCCATTCACATGAAAAGACCTCTTCTCATATGACCTATCTTTAAATTGGCTGCACTTAAAAATAAAATGAAGTGAACGGTTTTACAGTAAAACCGATTGAAGTATAAATCTGGTAAGTCTGTAATTGCGTTAAGCTGCAATTCCAAACACCCAAATTATTTCCTATCACCAGCCGTTGCCTTCTGCTCCCTGTGATGTAACCGCAAAATTCTTTTACTTTGTTACACCAATTGCTCAAGAGTAAATTCCCTCGTATACACGACAAAGACATAGGTTTAAGGTGAGGGGGGAAAGATTGAATAGGAATTGGGGGGTAACTTTTTTAAACAAAGGGTGGTGAGTACATGGAACGAGCTGCTGGAGGTGTTAGTTGAAGCAGGTACAATTGCAATGTTTAAGAAACATTTAGACAGGTACATGGATAGAATAGGTTTAGATGGATATGGGCCAAGCGCAGGCAGGTGGGATTAGTGTAGATGGGGCATGTTGGTCAGTGTCTGTAAATAGGGCTGAAGGGCCTGTTTCCATGCTGTATGGCTCTATAACTCTATAAGGCCTTGCAGAGTTGTTTTATACTTCCAATGTTGGACAAACTACCCCTGTGATTGTACAGACCTGTGTCTGGGTGATGGAATAACCTCATAACAGTACCCCTATATCTGTGTGACTAAATCACTGTAAGCAGTAAGATCCTGTCACTGCATTTGCGATCGTATACGTCAAGACCCTGTTACTCTGGGACAGTGACCATACGTCTTTCTGCAACTATGATCCTATGCAGCAAGACCCTATTACTCTGTCTGTGTGATCACACAGAATGAGATAGAACTTCTGTGCAACCCTACACAGTGAGATACTGTTACTACATGACTGCATAATCACAGAAGGCAAACTCCTGTTTTTAATGACCTTGATTCCAAGTATCAATACATTGTTTTGCATGATTGAGTGATCTTACGCAACAAAACTCTATTGCTTCTGATGATTTTACACAGCAGGTCTCTTGCTGTGGAACCTGAGAGGTAATGGCAGTGTAAATTTAACTGTTTCCCATTGGTCCTGCAGAATAGCCGTGCTCCAGTTGGAAGCTTGTTGGAGGTAAGACACTGCATAGGATATTGGCCTTTGTCCATGTAACTGATGCACTACAATGTTGAGAACTATTCCAAATTCTGCATCATCCACTGCTATCTATTGTACTTGAATTTGACTTGCTTGTATTTATGTATAATAAATCTAACCTGTTTGGTTGGCATGCAAAACAAAGCTTTACACTGTACTTCAGTACACGTGACAACAATAAACCTAAAGGATTGTGGCATTTTATCATTGAACTTTGGGATGATTCTAATTAAATAAACACTTTTGTTTCATAAATAATCAGTGATCACCCCCAATAAGTTAAACATTCCCATCGGATTAATTAATGTACAAAATCATGGCAATATGAGTTTTATAGCACATAAGGCCACTCATCCCATTGTGTTAATACTGGCCAAGATACAACCAAAGGAGTCATTCCCACTTTCCAGTTCCTTGACCATTGCCTTGGAGGCCATGCTTCTTCAAGTGTTCCTATGTTTACCTTTGAATATGATGAGGCTTTCTGGCTCCATCACCCTTTCAAACAATGCTAGATCCATAACATTATATGCGGACAAAAATGTAAACTCCCATGGAATCAAATGAATTTAAACCTATCCACCCACTTAGGAAGTTGCATATGTAATGCTAGTGCGTTCATACAGACCACCTCAATACATGAAACACACGTGCAAAGTATATTTATGTCCTGATGCATTTACATATAAAATAAAGACATATAGAACAGTTGTTTACATAATTTGATCGTTCACTTCCTGCTTACTTATGTGACCCGTACTTTTTCACTATTACAGATAAGAGAGGAGTATTTTATATTTATGCGGATACAAATACTCCACATGCTGGTGAACCTAGTAGTTGGCACGACAGGAGCAGGCTCCGTCTACACGTGTGACTTCTGTCTGCACGGCTGGAGATGGCAGCCGGCGGGGTTTAGAGGGAGGGAGGGAAGGGATGGGGGCAAATGCAAGAGGAGGGGTATGAGTTGCTCTGCCTCGGTGCCAGGCAGGGTGTGAGGAGGGCGATACTGGCACTGTTACTGCCCCAGCTCCCCGACGACATCCTGCTGCTGCTCTTCGCGTACGCCGATGCCCAGGCCCTGGGCCGGTTGTCGCAGGTCTGCCGGAGGTTCCAGCGCCTCATCAACAAAGACACTCTGTGGAGGAGCATCGCCAAAGTCTCCCTCAACACCGGCCTCACCCGCCTGGGCAGGGACGCGTGAGTTAAAAAACGTTTTTAACACCGAATCCTTTCAAAAAATGGAGGCGCGGCCTACCTGAGTCTGCGGCTCCTGCCGACCCGACTACCAGTCTCCATGGTTACCGCCCGTCACCTTCACTAACTGCCGCATCGAATAACTCAAAATTATTTATTTCCATCCTAGGCATAAGAACATATTTTAAAATTTCCGTCTTCTGCGCCGTTTAATTTTAATTTCCACTTTAATTTAACTTTATTCGCCCCCAACTGGCCATTACTGCACAGAGCCTGAGCCATCTGCGTGTATACACTGTATTCTTCCTATGTTGATATGTCACTGTTTCTGTACAGTTTTCTTTATAAAATGTTCATCCTTTATTTAACATGGGGTACATTATAGGTAAGTTTAGTGCTCAGAGGTCGGATGGGGCCGATTTAGGAAATAACTTTTCCAGGAAGGGTTGGGGTGTGCATAGTGAAATACGAATTACAACAAAATTAATGATTGCACTTTATAATGCAAGGCGAAAATGCAGGTTACACTGATAGTTTTCTTTCAATGAGGAATGAGGTGGGCGGATGATGCTGAGTTGGATACTGAGTTGGATGATCAGCCATGATCATATTGAATGGCGGTGCAGGCTCGAAGGGCCGAATGGCCTACACATGCACCTATTTTCTATGTTTTTATGATGGCATTCTGAATTTTTGGGTAGGTTTTTTTTCTTTTACATCTGGTCTCTTAGAAAAAATCATTTGTTTATATTGTGAAGGGACATCGAATGGAATGGCCTGTTGGTCTAGCTTGTGAATGCCATTTATTGAGCATTTCATCTTAAAATAGTCAGTTAGGATATTTTCCTTCATTTTCTAAAGAGTTTTTTTCATGCTTCAAAGCCATCCAGACTTCAGCCATTCGTAAGCTTACTGGCATTGTGTAAAAATGAACTGGTTACAGAAGTGTGAGGACCAGGAGTTGCCAAGTTTCACTCACAGTAGTATGTTTTTGGTCTATTTGTATGTAAATTCTTAAATATTGATGAGGCTGATCGAAGTTCAGAATAAATAATCTAGTGTGGAACATAAAAAGAGTGTGTAAATGTCTGCAAATAAGTAAAAATAAGAAAAGACGAATAAAAGGTAATGTGGCTCTCTTATGGATTGAGACGTGTTAAATTGGGCTTACTAGATACAGTGAAAAGCTTTGCTTTGCATGTTATCCAATCAGATCAGATAATACATAATTTTCAGCACCAGTTCCAGAGACAAAGTTTTAATAAGGCATGAGAGAGGAAACTGCAAACCAATTAGCCTCGAGTGGGCAAAGTGCTAGTATCTATCATTAAGGAATAGGTACCAGGGCACTTTGAAAACAGTGTTGATAATGGGCAGGTAGACAAAAATGCTGGAGAAACTCAGCGGGTGAGGCAGCATCTATGGAGCGATGGAAATAGGCAACGTTTCAGGCCAAAACATTTCTTCAGACAATGGGCAGAATCTATGTAAATACAGCCCCAACCTTTTTGATCAGCGAGTGGATATGGTGAGTGAGGTTCAAATAATCGCCTCCTGTTTCTACTTTTTCTCTACATGTGCTGTTAGTTGGTCGTCATATTAAGCAGCCCTCAACATTTAACCATAAGATTCCATAAGTTATAAATATTGCCGGGTTTCCATGAACTAGTTTGAGGATTCATGCCATCTCTAGTCACCTGTGCTCCAGATGTTCAGATCTCAGATACCATTTGCTGCATCGGCATCTGTTGTGGGTATAGCACATGTGCTGTTGTGGCTTGAAAAGTGCAGAGTGAGCGCACTGGAAAATTCTCAAGTGTGAGAAGCAAATAATGTAACTGACCAACAGTTGCTTGAGGCTTCATTAACTGAACCTGGTGACTGACTGCGCATTAATGATGGTGTGTTTTAACATGCTGTGCTTGTACAGCAAGGACGCTCCAATCTATTTAATAATGAAGTGATTTATTGTAGATAGTATTTGAATTTCTGGATTAGCATCTGGATGGGGCTGCACAGTGGAGCAACTGGGAGAACTGATGTCTCACATTGCCAGAAACCATGGGTTCGATCCTGAACCGTAGGTGCTGTCTGTGTGAAGTTTGCACATTCTCCCTGTGACCATCTGGATGCAATGGTTTTGTCCCACATCCCAAAGACATGCAGGTTGTAGATTAATTAATCTCTTTAAAATAAAAATTGCGGGATAACATTGAACTAGTGTGAACGGGTGATCAATGAACTCGGTGGGCCGAAGGGCATGTTTCCATGTTGTACCTCTAAACTAAACTAACGTATTTGATGGCCTGGATGTTGATCAGAGATATAAATTTGTGTTGAGCCGTGGCAGCTGGAGAATTTAAATTTGAGTCCCTGTTAATTTGTCTTAGATTAATTTATTTGAAAGTCTCCCAGCACTAAGGTTAAATTAATTAGTTCATGGTTGCTACGCTTATCTTCACTCCTTATTTTTGAACAGAAACTGGTTGAAAACAGAACTCGTAACAGAACTGCATCAACATCTCCCAATAAAAGCAGGAGTAATTTCTCCAGAAAAATGAAGTCAGCAGGGAATTGTCACATACAAATTATACACATGTTTTTGCAGCAGGGCAGTGATATATAGCCTGAATGTCAAGAGCTGGATAGGTAATGCCTGGAAATCAGATACTACACCTCATTGGTGGCAAGCCACAGGAACCGCGAGCACAATGCATAGGACATCAGTTATACCCCATGAGCTGTCATAACAAATTCTGTACCTACTGCATGTTAACGATTAATCTGGTAAAGTTAATCCAGTAAAGCAGTAATAAAGCTGGATTTAATGGTGCTGTCTATTCCCTGTGGATTTGCTGGCAGTGCAGGGAGGTTGCTGAATGCCATGTTGAAGTGTTCCTGGAGAATAGAGAGTTTATTATTTCTGGAAGCAGTGATTCTATATAGTTACCAGCCATGCCTTTGAGTGACACGAAAGTCACTTTGGCAGTAGGGATAGCAAGCGAGTCACTTGTGAGGGAGGAATTGTATCTTAACATGTCGTAATAATTAAGTTTGGAAATAAATGTGCTCAATATGGAACTTGTAGAGTCACTAGATTCACAGTTAGTTAGTTCAGGGATATCCCTTTGGTTGCTGTAGTTAGCCTCAGCATTTCAGAGACAGGAATAAGACGGGTTTCATTGCTGACCACTGTCCTTTAGTTTATAAGCAGCACGGTCTCATCTCCCTGGATTTTTTTTTCCTTATAGTGACCCATTTTATTACTGTCAGTGAAAACAGAGAAGATTCATCAGACGCTGGCGCTGGTGAAATTAAAAGTTGTTTCGCCTGGAATTCATGATTCAATGATTCACCTGCACTTCTTCCAATCTAGTGTCCTGCATTTAGTGTTTACAATGTGTCCCCTCTACATTGGAGAAACCAAAAGCAGATTGGGTGATTATCTTGTGGAATACCCATGATCGGTCTACAGTGGCAAGCACTGAGCTGCTTATCATCTCATCCTACTCCCACTCAATAGTGATTTCCATCTTCTATTACATGACTTCTCGGTCTGTACCAGTCATCCATGTATAATATCCCAGCTTGTTTTCTTTTCTTCCTTTTATTCTCTCCCTGGGATTGTCTAGCATGACTCGCTAGGCTTGTTGACCTGCTCTGCATTTCACAACTCGCATGTTAAGTCTATTTTCATGCCCTCAAACTGCTCCCATCCACTCATTGGCCGGATAACCTTGTCCCACTGGCCACCTGGTTTTGCCCTCTCAGACACAATCCTTGCAGCTTTACAAGCTGCTGTTGTTTTCTTCTCAGTTCTGACAAAGGGTCTCCAACTTGAAATGCTGACTAGAGTCATAGAACATGGAATCGGGCCCTTTCCGCCCAACTTGCCCACACTGACCACCATGTCCCATCGACTTGTCCCACCTGTGTTCAAGAAGGAATTGCAGATGCTGGAAGATCGAAGGTACACAAAATTGCTGGAGAAACTCAGCGGGTGCAGCAGCATCTATGGAGCAAAGAAAATAGGCGACGTTTCGGGCCAAAACCCTTCTTCAGACTGATGGGGGGTGGGAGGGGAGAAGGAAGGAAAAAGGGAGGAGGAGGAGCCCGAGGGCGGGGGGATGGGAGGAGACAGCTCGAGGGTTAAGGAAGGGGAGGAGACAGCAAGGGCTAGCAAAATTGGGAGAATTCAACGTTCATGCCATCATGCCCACCTGCCTGCATTTGGTCCCAATCACTCCAAACCCATCCATTCCCTCCAAACCTATTATAGCTCCAACCTGTTTTTTTTCTCAGAGGTGGCCTGTTTTCATTTTAGATTTTCAGCATCTGCATTTTGTTTTAATTTTAAAGATTTGGGCATGATCAGCTGGTTTTCATGGTTGATCCTGCTGAATAAATGAGAGTTCAGGTGCTGGAATCTGGAGTAAAAAACAAACTGTTGGAGGAACTCGGTGGGCCAGGCATCATCTGTGACGGGAAATCATGGTTGACATTTCAGATCAAGACCTTGCATCAGGACTGAAAGTGTAAAGGGTGGATTGTAAGTGGATTCAAATGAGGAGGAATTGATGGGCAGATGGAGCCAGGTAGAAGAGAGACGGTTGGAGCTAGTGACAGAGGATGGGAGGTGTTAAGTGGAGATAACAAAGGAGTGCTGATTGTGGAATCTGATAAGAAAGAAAACTGATGAGAGGAACCAGATAATGGACGGATGCGAATAGTATGGGGAGGGGATACGGGAAATAGTGGATTGAATGTGTGGGTAATGGGCAAATGGGACCAGTTGGCGCGGGGAAAGAAACTGTATAACTGGAAGAGAGGTTGGAAAAAGGGATGTGTGTGAGAGGACCTGGGTGGATCAGAGAGAGGGAGAGAGATAGAGAAACATGGTGGGTTATCTGAAACTGGAGAACTGGTTTGTAGAACCAAGCTGGAATACAAAGTACTGTTCCTATAGTTTCTGTTTGGCCACATCCTGGAGGAGGAGACTAATGTAAGGAGTTAAATGGCTTGTGTCCATGAGCTGAAGATGGCTAGAGTTGTTTGTGGCTGCACCACTACGTATCCCTCACATAGCACTTTTATTGCAGACGATCTAGTTATTATCAATTTTCTGTTTGAGGGTTCTTGCTATGTGTAAATTGCAGCGTTTCCTTCATTAAAATGGAGATGCCTTCAAAGGTATTTCTTTGGGGGCAAAGCTCCGAAAGCGAACCATGGGCACTGTACGCATGCACGTATTTGTTTGTTCCTTGTGAGGGACGAACTGCTATTTTAGAAAATTGCTTTGTCTTTCAAGCGACAAGCTCTGGTTCCATCCCCTTCCCCAACCTGAATCAGCAGACCCTGAGAAAGCAAATTATTTTCTCGCTTGGCTTTGATGATCACAAGAGCAAAGACGTGGAATGGGTGACTTTAAGTCAGATGTCTAGGAATGCAATCACACTAAAAAGAAAGTGTCAAAAGATATACAGGGCTTGGGGCAGGTGGAGGGTGTAGAGAGAGAGAGAGAAAAGAGAAGTGCCTGAGGCTGTGGCAAGAGGATGGGAAAATGGAACACCAAGGCATTCTGTGTGCGAAGCGGCCACTGTAACGCGTGTTAACAGCTATGTGAGATGCTTATTTACTGCCTGAATCATTTTTAAGTGGCCTTGGGGAACAATGGCTTGAAACAAAAGCTGATGGGAATGTGCTTGAAGGAGAAATGTAGGGGTAGTTGAGGTGGGGGGAGGGGGTGTAGTGGAGGTGAGAAGCACTGAACTGTTTTATTGAGTCAAGAGGTATGCTACAATATTGTCAAATTTTAGCAAATGTCATTAAATGCAGGAATGCCCGCCCCCCCCAAGGTCAAAGACCTGTTCTAAAAACGCACCCCCTCCCACCAATAATGAGAATATTTAAACTAAGATCTGAAGCTGTGGTTGCTGTTGATGATTTGTTTTTGTTTGAGTAGTTGGATTATTCATTTGGCACTCGCCCCACTCTTGGCGAAGTTGTTGCAGTGATGCTTAGCGTCCCAGGAGCTGTCTTGTTAGATTTTCTCCTGAAAGTAACTTTTCATGTGTTTGAAATACAGATACCCATCATTTATTTGCTGCAGTCCAAAGTATATGGATGTTGAATAAGGACAGAGTTGGCTTTGTGTGGAGATAAATGGAGATAATCTAACAGGACTTGGCTGTGAAGTTCCAAATCTCAATGAGTGTTATGGCACCCCTTATTTTGCATATTACACTAGTTACTGAGTTACTCCAGCATTATGTGTCTATCTTCGGCTTATTACAAAGAATAGTTATTTCAACACACTCATAACTTGAGCATTGTATCCAGTATCAACCAATGATCACATTTTAAAGGGTGAATTGTACGAGGAATAAGATCCATAACACCATTCTGCCAATGAAGTTGGATCAGTGCTAACTTCCATCTTGACTGCACCTTCATGTCTTGTTTCTGTAATATTTGATGGACACACAAGCAAGTGCAGATGTTGGAATCACTCACAGAACACAAAGTGCTGGCCTAATTCAATAGGTCAGGCAGCATCTCTGGTGAACATGGATAAGCAACGTTTTGGGTCGGGACCCTTCTTCAGACTGGAGAAGTTCTCTAGAGATGCTGCCTGACCTGCTGCGCTACTTCAGCACTTTGTGCTCCATATTGTCCTTCTTCTGAAATTGTGATTAATTTCAGTTTTGCAGTTTCCAATTGATTCTCCGCCTCAACAGTTTCATGACAGAGTTCCAGATTTTCACTCCCTTTTGTGTGAAGAG
Source organism: Leucoraja erinaceus (assembly GCF_028641065.1). Classification (NCBI taxonomy): domain Eukaryota; kingdom Metazoa; phylum Chordata; class Chondrichthyes; order Rajiformes; family Rajidae; genus Leucoraja; species Leucoraja erinaceus. Next base: position 34,267,524 of record NC_073391.1, on the reverse strand, counting down.
GGACCAATGTCATAACTCTGAAAGTGCTGGCCCTAATTTTAAAGATATGACCCCTTATCCTGGACTCTCTCCTCCCTTCATGCTCTCCAACAGAATCCGAGAAAATTGTATTACTTTTTCAACCCTACTTTTAATCATTGTCAACATGTTGAGAAAGATTACAGTGCAAATGACAAGTATAGTCTGTAGCAATGCTGCAATTGAACCAAAACATTCAATCCTTTCTTTCTTCATGGTACTGCTTGACCTCCTGGGTATTGTCATCAATATTTTTATTTCATATCCCCACCAACTACAATGAAAAAAAAATAAAACAAACAACATTTTGCACTTACAGATTGTAAAATAATTACAGCTCGTTTTCACCATCCAGCAATTTTTTCCCCCCCACTGTTGAAGCCATTGTTCCTTGCTGGGGAGGAGGAGATGGTGTGGTCATGTCCATGAATTCAGTCTCGCCTCCTGATACTTTGCCAACTGTTTGTTCTTCATGTCTGACTAGCAATGCTGAGTGAGTATTTATCTTTGAGGGTCCTATGTTTCAGAAGAGATCATGGACTACCAGCACACACCTAGTCTAATATTTCCACTCCTAACCCAGTGATGCAAACAGCAATTGTGACACCTCTGCCACCACTTTGGCCGACTTCAATGAATGCAAAGAAGCTCAGGAAATGAAAAACTTTTTTGACCCAGTATAAACAGCATAAACACGGGTGTTGTGTCTTTGTGCGAGGTTAGGCAAGTTGGCTAAGATATGTTTTGATCAAGCTTTATGAAGGTAGCACAATGATTAAGTTATTTAACAATGCATGAGAAAGTTATTCAGTCATCGGGTCTGCCACAGCTCCTTGAAGAGCAAATCCACCAGACACTTTCTCATTTCACTTTATTCCTGCAACCCATTTTGTCCTATGCATGCTCATCAGCTCCCTTTTGATTCATTTTATCCTCAACCAGTGGGAATTGGTAATTTTCAGTACATAATTAAACCACCTGCATATTTTTGGGATGTGGGAGGAAACCAGAGCACCCAAAGGAAATCCATGCAGTCATGGAAAGAGCAAGAAAACTCCACACTGACAGCATCTGACAGACTTCAAACCTGGGAAATTGGAGCTGTTAGGCAGTAGCACTAATTGCTTTGCAACTGTGCCACCCTAGAAGGATTCACCCTATCTGACTGTCATTTGGTATTTTATTCAACTTGGCGTTGAAGTCAAAGTCTGTGAGGTTCTCATCACCATGACTGCTTATTACCTTTTAGTAACATTGTGCAGTTCTCCAGAGCTTTTTGTTCTATCAGTCCCACTCTCTGATCTTTCACCCTGTTACGTGCCAAACTTTCAAAAGTTCAAACGAGCTTTGGTCACTTGTACTGGCCCCGACAAAGGTTTGTGAGTTGTTTCAATCTCCTGCATCTCCAGTACCAACACTTACCTTGTTGATGGTATGTGTTGGTACTGGACCTGATTTCCCACATTGCACCAATCAACAACCTATCCATTCCCTCCACAAATGCTGCCTGACTGTGTTCATCCACAACTTTGTATTTTGTGACAGTGATCACTTTTCAAAAGTATTTCATTGGTTGCAAAAATGCTTTGGAGCCTGCTGAGATAACAAAATATTATAGAAATGCAAAAGAACTATAGAAACTATTTTTGTCTGCCAAACATTAGCACTAATCCAGTGTTCTTGACATCATCAATCACGAACTGTAACTCATCCAACAAACTGTAGCACACATCTCATGCAAAACCTCGCTTATCCAACACCTTTACTGACGTCTGTTGATTCCGTGACCCTGTCTATTGAAAATCCCTGCTTCGGCTTATGCTTCCCATTCCCCAACCCCTCCTCCTGGCTCCCTGCAACCTTCTCCCACATTCAGTCCATCTGTGTTTTCTGAATCTTGGACACTGGCCTTTCTAACTCATCCTCCCTCTGTTCTGATAACGGTGGCAGCCTTCAGCTGTCTCAGCTCTGCTCCAGAACTCCCTTAGTAACCCCTTCCATTCTTATTTCCTAAATCTTTTTGGTACCTGTCCTAATACTAATTGTCTTTCCTTGTCATGTTCTTTGTCCTTCTTGCTGCCTTTCTTATCTCACCTTTGCTCCTTCCATCTGACCCTGATGACACCTGTGCGTGCAACTTTTTGGTAATTGTGACGTTTTGTAAGCTACGATTTTAAGATGTGGCGCAGTGTTAGAGTTGCTGCCTTACAGCGCCAGAGACATGGGTTTGAACCTGACCATGTGTGCTGTTTGTATGGAGTTTGCATGTTCTCCCTGTGACCATGTGGGTTTTCTCCAAGTGCTCCAGTTTCCTCACACACCCCAAAGAAGTGCAGGTTTGTAGGTTTGTTGGCTTCTGCAAATTGTCCCTAGTGTGTAGGATAGAACTAGTATATGGGGTGATCGCTGGTTGGCGCGGACTCAAACGAGCTGTAGAGCCTGTCTCATCGTGGGCCCAAGTGCCTGTTTCCACGCTGTATCTCTAAACTAAACTAAAATGACCCTGCTTTAACATCGTGACATACTGCAGTAAAAATATAGCACGCACAGTACATATTTGCGCCTGGCTTATCTGGAGCTAGTTCTTCAAATCCTAAATAGACACAAAATGCTGGAGTAACTCAGTGAGACAGGCAGCATCTCTGGAGAGAAGGAAATCCTAATTGTCTTTTGACACTGCTACAGTACCTGAACAGCCCTGGCCTAAACCACTGATATATCTTATGTGACTGTGACTAAGAGTGTCTACCTTTCCTTCTCTGCAATATTGACATTGTGACCACATAATTTTCTTCAAATCCCTCTGTTGTTTCCTTTAACAACACTGACTTCAAACATTAGCTTTGAGTGCTGTGGAACATTTTTACTAGAGAAATATAACTCTTTTAAGATCAAACATCAAACTCCCAGTAGTTTATTTTATAGTTTAAAGGTAGTGTGGAAACCGGCCCTTCAGCACACCAAGTCCACGCCAATCACAATCGCCTGTACATCAGCACGATCCTACACACTAGGAACAATTTACAGAAGCCAATGAACCTAAAAATCTTCACGTTTTTGGAATGTGGGAGGCAATCTGGGCACCCAGAGAAAACCCATGCGGTCACAGGGAGAATGTACAAATTCGGTACAGAGAGCAACCATGGTCAGGATCAAACCCTGGGTCTCTGGCACTGTAAGGCAACAACTCTACTGCTGCGCCACTGTGCTGCCCAGTAGTGGTAAGTGTTTTAATTCATGTGGTGGGATGGTTGAGCAATGAGAGTTTTGCTTAAGTCCTAGGCAGAATTAACCAATGAGCGAAGTATCTAACACTGACACAAGTGAATTGATCAAACAGAGGTTTTCTTCAGTAATTTTAAAGAGACTTTGCTAAATCTGTGACAGTTTGTTTCAGGCTTGGTAGGGGCGGGGAGGTTGGGGGGGGGGGGGGGGGGGTAGTTGGTGGGTGGCATAAGATGAAAAGGGGGATATGATTGGGTTTTAAAACATAAAGATTTATCATGGATGGAAAGGCAGAAATGCAGTGGGATGTGTGAAATGTGGCAGCAAGCTAGATTGTCCTTCAAGTGTGTGGGGCTCCCATTCCAGTCCAAACGCACAGTTGATTTACAGTTTGCTCTGTGTGTGTGATGAAGATCTATTGTTGGTGAACATATGTGTCTCACATTTGTTTCTGCAGAACAGCAAATGGCAACTGGTTAAAATAAGCGAGCTGCATGCTGACCTTTGCACTTTGACCCAAATAGGTGTTTTATATTGGGTTTGGTTGCGTTGGAGGGGCTCACATTACCAAAGATGTAACCTTGTATATTTTTCTTTACAATCTTCCTTTTCTGTGCTAAAGCCAGTGAGGGCACGCTCTGGGAAGGCTGCAGGTATACCGTTTATGTCTCCTCCCAAAGGGCCAGGAACCGTGACTGTTGCCAAGTTACTCAGCCACAGAGTGCTTCACAGAAGGTCCTAACTATCACATCAATCTCTGGACAATTTCTACGACCACCACATGTTGTTATTGGTAATGGGAGCCCTAACCAGTGATACTTTGTCAGTGTTGGCCATAGTCAGTTGATGGCTCTAATGTTTTTTTTGCAACTTTTTCTCTTAATGTCTTGCAAAATTTAGGTGTCATTTGTGTATAATTGATGTTTTGTGTGTAGTCTGGGTGTATGTGCCTATGTTGCCGATGCAAGCAATATTTTCATTGTTCCTGTACCTCACTATACATATGTCAGTAAACCCAGCTTGACTTGACTGAATCAGAAGGTAGTGGGTTCAGATCTGACTCCAGGCATGAGCTGATGCTCCTAAATGCTGAGAGCTTTGAAGGAGATGAAGCACTGAAGTAAAGTAATGCTGCCGTCGCAGATAGAGGCGGATGGTTCTGTGGCGTAGTTTCAAATTAACTATGGGAGGTCTCCTTGCTCTTTTAACCAATACTTAATGCTCGCAAACATGAGGAATTGCAGATGCTGAAATCTTGAGCAAAAAAAACACAGTGCTGTAGTAACTCTGTAGGTCATTGCAGGATCTCTGGTTGGAACTATTCTTCAGAATAGCACAAATAGCACACTGCTGTTTATGGAATCCTGCTGTGCATAGTTTTTTTTGCTGCTTTGTTTCATACATTAGCACTTTTTTCATAAGTATTTAATTGACTGTAAAGAGCTCTCTGATTCTTAAAATTCTGAAATGTATTTTTGAAATTCAATTTTTTTTAAATTACTTTGCCTGTGTCGATCTGAATTGTTGTGCTCTGGCATGGGATAGATGCCCAGCCATCTTACTTGGAAGGCAAGAAAGTTCTACTCGCATAGCTTTGGTTGACAAATCCTAGTAGTTGTGCGTGGGCAGAGTCCACAGTTGCTGCCCTGCATGTCTCAAAACTCATTGGCCGGCAGTTCATTCTACAGGAAAACAATGATCCCAAACATACTGCTAAAGCAACAATAAGTTTTTCAAAGCTAAAAAATAATAAATTCTTGAGTGACCAAGTCAATCGCCCGATCTGAACCCAATTGAACATGCCTCTTATATGCTGAAGAGAAAACTGAAGGGGACTAGCCCCCAAAACAAGCATAAGCTAAAGGTGGCTGCAATACAGGCCTGGCAGTGCATCACCAGAGAAGACATCCAGCAACTGGTGATGTCCATGAATCGCAGACTTTAACCAGTCATTGCATGCAAAGGATATACAAAAAATACTAAACATGACTACTTACATTTACATGACATTGCTCTGTCTCAAAAATTATGGTGCCCTGAAATGGGGGGCTATGTATAAACACTGCTGTGATTTCTACATAGTGAAACCAAAATGTATAACAATAGCCTTTATTTAAATATGCGCACTTTAACCACATGTGACTTTTTTATTTTATTTTTTATAATTTTCCTATTTATTTATCTATTTATTTATCTATCTATTTATTTATTTATTTATTTATTTATTTATTAAATTACAAATCTGAAATTATGGAGTACAGAGGCAAATAAATAAATGATGGGTCTTTGTCCCAAACATTATGGAGGACACTGCATCTCTGTCCACTCTACAAAATTGGCAGTCCTTTCAACATTGTGCCCGATAGTTTCTTTTCAGTTTCATGGTTACCAGAAGATAACATTGGGTAAAGTATAAAACTAATTTGCTACCCCTGTTTCAACAGTGCTACCTCTGTATTGCTGATGCCTCTACACTCTGTGTTTAGTTCTTTACTGTGCTGTACTGTTTTAGGTTTCCCCAAATAGCTCTGAAGGACCGTGTGAAGGCCTCTCGGAACTGGAAGCATGGGAGGTGTCGCCAAGAGGTTACCCTAAGGTGGAAGTGCAAGTAAGTGACAGCGCAATTTCTTTCCTATTTATAGGTGCTCTTCTTCCCAATATGACAGGACACAAAGTGCTGGAGTAACTCAGCAGATCAGGCACCCTCTCTGGAGAACATGGATAGGCGATGTTTCAGGTTGGAATCCTTCATCAGATTTAGAAATGTCCCCTGCCTGTGTCCTCCAGAGATGCTGCCTAACATGCTGAGTTACTCCAGCATTTGTGTTCCTTTTGTAAACCAGCACGTGCAGTTCCTTGTTTTTATGCTGTGTATCATAATGGAGCACGTGGTCTTTTAATGTTGGCAAGCCTGGTGGATAGGCATTGCTTTGCTTCACTGAAACATGGGGATAGATTCCTCATTGTGCTACCTTTGTGTCCTGTATTGATCTCATCTCCATTCTGATTTCCCTTCAGTTTGTTACCCTGGTTACAACTGGACCAACAGTGGCTCTACCTCTCCCAAGCATCTGATATCCGAGCCTACTCCTTGAGTCGGAATGGCACTGGTCTACGGAGGCGCCCTATCGCGGTCTACACTGGTCATCAGGATGATGTCTGCCGATTTGTCCTCAATGAATCTCAAGTTGTCAGTGGTGGAGGGTAAGTACTCCAGATTACTGAGTAGTGTTCAAAAGTACTTTAAGTTGGAGAGTTCAGTGATTCTACTCTGGTTCTGTGGCTTCCTATTAAGACTGATGCATGACCTGCAGACTGCTACAGCTGGTTGCTAAACACTTCAACTCCACCTCCCATTCCCACACTGACCTTTCTGTCGTGGACCTCCTCCATTGTCAAATGAAGCCCACCGCCAATTGGAGGAACAGCACCCCAGATTTTGCTTGGGCAGCTTACACCCCAGCGGTATGAACATTGACTTATCTAACTTCAAGTAATCCTTGCTTTCTCTCTCTCCATCCCTTCCCACTTCTCCGGGTAGTCTTACTGTCTCCGACTAAATTTTATCTCTGTTTGCTTTGTTGTGACCTCCCAACTAACAATGATCTATCTTACGTTTTCCTTGATTTCCATTCTCTTTGTCCTATTTTCACAACATTTCACACTTAGCTATACACTTCCTTATCTATGTACCTCCCTCTCCCCTGACATCAGTCTGATGAAGTGTCTCGATCCAAAACGTCAATCAATCCTTCTCTCCAGAGATGCTGCCTGTCCCGCTGAGTTACTCCAGTATTTTGTGTCTATCTTCAATTTAAACCATCATTTGCAGTTCCTTCCTACACATTTTGGCTGCTACAGGTGGGGCAGGGTGGGCTTGAAGAGATGAGTGGTATTTGGCACATTTCTACTCCTTGTGCTTGGCCAGACATTTCCATGCCTGGTCCTGTTTTTCCCAAGAAGACTTTGTGAACATTCCTGAAGCATTGTCTTCTGGCCTCTTTTGCCACGATAGAACTTGATGGAGAGTGTCTATTGTTTTTTGGGAATCTGGTATTGGGCATGCAGCTGATGTGACCGCCTATTGGAGCTGTTAGAGAATTATCAGAGCTACAGCATTGGCTTGGGACAAGATGATGCTATTGGTTTGCTTATCCTGCCAATGCATGCAGATATTTCCAGTGCCTACCTTGTCTTGGAAAGATATAGTTGGTAGGGATCACTGCAGTCCAGTAAACCCTGAGTTTGGTGTTGGTTTTGAGATCTTGATCTAATCACTTGGACATTCTTTTCATCACAAGGCCAAAGGAAACAGTGGTGCAGTAGAAGATGGTACCTTTTGTCATCAATGTCTTACTTTGTGGATAGATAGTTCCTGGGATGTGGAGGGTGATCTGGATTTAGACATTTCATTGTCTGAAGTTGTGGTGCAGTGGAGGTTTGTGGAGGAGCTTTGTCTTACACGTGTGTTAGTGAACATGTCAACTGTTTCATGTCCAAGTGGGCATACATGTCACCTGCATACGACAGCTCAATCCCTCATTTAGTCAATGGGGGTAGACCAGTTTCCCAATTGTCCTGTAGATTCATTCAATTCAAGGGGAGAGAGGTGCAATGTAAGGTAAAATTTGGTGATTGGGAAGTGTTGGAGTGATGATGCCGCTTTTCTTAACCCCAGTCTGCATTGGGAATGAGTCTATGATGATCATAGTTTGTATGTCATCATTTAGTCTGAGCAGAATTTCTGAGCGCGCCCAAATTTGAGAAGAGTATCATAAATTTTCGCAGTTGGCAGTGAAAGATTTTTGTGAGGACGAGGAAGACTATATATAATGGTTGGTGTTGATCCCTGAATTATTCTTAGAGTTGACAGGCCTTGATGATTTTGCCTAACATATATGTTGATGATGGAATCTGCCCAGCATCTCGGTGAGGAGATGCAATGCAGCACTTCAGCTGCTGGGCCAGGGCAGTGGAGAAGTACTTTGGTGAGGACCTCCTCAACAGAAGACAGCAGAGGTTGTAATTGCAGTGATTGGATTTGCTTTCTTTCCTGAATATGGCCATGGTCTCTCGGATGCCCTCCGTTCTGCTCTTGTGTTACTGGATGAGAGAGTGGAGGCTGTGTAATTCGACCAGAAGTTCCTCTCCAAGGTTTTGGGTCCAGTGATTCATTCCAGTTCAGCCATTTGTACTCTGACTCTTTCTTAGCTATATGTGTATTATGCTTCGCAATGGTAACATGTAGACACCAGGAACTGCAGAAGCAGGTTTACAAAAAGGACACCAAGTGCTGGAGTAACTCAGCGGGTCAGGCAACAGCTCTGGTGAACATGGAAAGGTGATGTTTCAGATTGCGAGCTTTCTTCAGTTACTGGAAAAGGGTCCCGTCCTGAAACATCACCTATCCATGTTCTCCAGAGATGTCGCCTGACCCGCTGAGTTACTGCAATACTTTGTCCTTTTTGTTTGAAATGGTTACAAATTTTCCTGACGCTGCAAAGCTTCTTTGCATTATGGTGGTAGCAGTTATATTTTAATGGTACGGGTCAAATAAAAAGAAGCTTTCACTTCTAGAGCATGGAACAGTACACTGATTATGCCCCTCTCTAGCTACTTGCCCCTAATCAACCAGTCTGTCTCTCACTCATATCCTAACTTTCATGTTATCTAAGCACAGTAGTGACAGCACCTGGAGCAATGTGCATTAAAGTCAATTAGAGTCATTTTTTTTCTTTCCTGCTGTGCAACATTGATTTAGATCCATTACATTTTTTTTAATGTTAAAAGAAATATTGCAAGATCCGCGTTGAGTGCTATTATCCGTGTGTGTATGCGCCCGCACAATGTATGTACGTGAGTGTATATTTTTCGAGTAAACCTATTGACAATTCTGATGGAGGTTGCTAAGAACATATGTTAAATTACTTGGCAGGAATGGGAAGATCATTGTCTACGACACTTGCAACTCCTTTTGCACAGAGTACTCAGCACACAATCAAGAGGTCAACTGCATCGACAGCCGAGGACATGTCATCGTTAGTGGCTCAAGAGACAAGACAGCACGGGTAGGTGTGGAGAAGTAGCCTGGTGTTAAGCTCAGCTTGGCAGCTAATCTCGTCCCTATCAGAAGTGGAATTTGCACTATCTGTGAGGGAAAGAGTATTTTTAACTCTCACCAAGGAGAAGACGAAGTCTTGGAATGCCAGCAATGAATCTTTTTGTTTTCACCTTCAGCCTTGTGAACTTGCTGAAGCCAGCAAAGAATTTTAGATTAATATATAGAAACGGGTGAACTATATTTGGAATGGGGAATGGGTCATAAAATGTATATATTAGTATCAAAACACACGCCATAGATATAGATCTTTCTATCTATGGACACCAATGTTGAAAGATTGACCTGAATATTTTCACTAATTTCCATTTCCTATGTTGTGGTATTCCTTTTTAATGTATGTGTAATTCCTTTTTTTTGAAAATTATCTTTAACACTATTTCCAGCTTGTGTCCGAACCGCTTCAAAAAATTCCATTGTTTCAAAAAACAATGTGTCTGAGCTGTTTCAAAAAATTCCACTCCTCTCCTGTCCCTTTTTTGGCAATCATTCTGTTTCGTATGACCATTATAAATCTATGTTTTCTGGTTACATACGTTCTTGCCGTCACACACCGTTTCTAATCTATCATAAAATGCAGGAAGAACTCTCCTCATCATTTTGAGCAAGTCTGTTGCCCTTAACCTTCTGTTGGCCAATTCCAATTTCTGCTGTAATATTTTCCTTGAAACTTTAATTGGACTCCGATCTTGTAAATAACGTTGTGTAGACCAGAAAGATCAACCTTTAGTTTGTGCTAAGTTACTAGAGAGTTCAAAGAACAATGCTCCAGGACTAAAGAGGAGTGTTGCCTGGGCTTGTGTGCTTAAGTTGCAGGGAGAGGTTGGATATGCTGTACAACATCATGAGGGGCATAGATACAGTGAACTCTCACAGTCTTTTTCCAAGGGTAAAACTAGGTTTAGGCGAGTGAGGAGAGATTTAAAAGGGACCTCCAGGGCAAACGTCCCACTCAGAGAGTAGTCTGTATCTGGCATGAGCTGCTGGGGGAAACATTGCCAACTTGGTCATCATGGACAAGGTGTGCCAAAGGGCATGTTTCTGTGCTATATAGACCAATGATTCTGAGTGGACTTAAAAGAAAAGTGCCGAATAATTGCTTCCCAATGCTGTTAACCCATCCTTTTCTTGCAACATATGTATCACACCAGTCCCCATCTAATAATTTGACGAATAGAGATTAACCATTTAAGATGGATCCAAGTCAAAGTTGCACAGTGTATCCTTTGCACTAACATCAGGATACAAATCGCCATAGTGAATGAATGAATACTTTACTTTATTGTCACATGTGACAAGTCACAGTGAAATTCTTTGCTTGCATGCCAAAGGTATGCAAATAGTCGCCACATAGAGGGCGCTTAAAGTTATAAAGTAACCCCGCACCAGGCCCCCCCCTTTATTCTTCCCCCCCCCACCCCCCCCCCCTCCCCCTCCCCCTACTCACGGAGCCGGGTCCTCCATTGTTCTTCCCCCTCCCTCACGGCATCCTCCACGTTATCCTTGGAGAAGTTGTGATATCACCGGATAAGGGAAGTTTTGATCACCTTGGACAAAATCTGGATTGGAGTTTGGATTATGGAGAATAAAGGCAGTATTAAATTATTGTGCCACACTCCTGCTTACTGAATGTATATTTTTTGTTGTCTGCAAATAGTTGGGCGGTATTGTAGCAGCTATTCATTAATTCCGCTGATCTCTTGTTCTCCAAGGTAATGTAGAAATTAGCATTCTCTGCCCAAGAGGCAGTGGCTCATAAAATTCAGAAAATAAAAACCAATTTCCGTCCAATCAAGAAGCCAAAAATTATTGGAAACACTTGGGTTTTAGCTTTAGCCTTAGAGTTGCAGCATGGAAACAGGCCCTTTGGCCCACCGAGTCCCTGCTGACTATCGATCACCAGTTCCCACTAGCTATAGGTTATCCCACTTCTGCATTTGCCCCCTACACACAATGGAATGGAATGGACTAGGCACGGTGAAATCTTTTGCTTGCATACCCACAGTAAACAAATAGCAGTCATCTCTGGCGTTGACCTCCTTTTGATCCCCCCCCTACCCCCCCCCCCCCCCCCCCCCCCCCCCCCCCCCCCCCAGCGTTCCCCCATGTCAGGTTCCCAATTCCCTTTGCCCTCCCACTCCCCAATTGTCCGTTGTTCTCCCTCATAGCAGTCCCCCCACGCCGGGACGATTTATCGAGGCCAATTAACCTACAAACCCATGTATCTTTGGGATGTGGGAGAAAACAGTACCCAAAGGAAACCCACATGGTCTAGAGGGGAAAGCAAAATTCTACGCAGACAGCACCCAAGGTCGGGGTTGATCTTGGAGTAGATAGCAGATATACCAGCTGCAACTCCTATCCGCCCTAGGGTTTGACCTGTTTGCCTAGGTATGCCTAGATTGGTTGGCTTGGAAAGGCTGTTTTTGTGCTGTCCACCTCTATGACTCAAAGGAAGAATAATGTTTCAGGCTGATAGCCTGGTAGAAGTGAACGGTCTTAGACTTCAAGCATTAACTTAGGCAGCACAGTAGCGCTGCTGCCTCACCACGTCAGAAACCCAGGTTCATTCCTGAAATTGTGTGCTGTCTAAGTGGAATTTGCACGTTCTTTCTGTGATTGCTTTGGTTTTGTCCGGTACTCTGGTTTCCTCCCGCATCTCAAATATGTGTGGGTTTGTAGGTTTATTGGCCCTCTGCATCTTGCCCTTAGTGTGTAGGGAGTGGATGCCAATGCAGGATAATATAGAACTAGTGTGGACGGGTGATCGATGGTCGACGTCTTCTCGGTGGGCCATTTTCCATGCTGTATCTCTAAACAAAACCCCTATTCTCTCTCCACAAACACTGCCTGACCTGCTGATTGTTTCTGAGATCTTTCCCGTGTTCTTCGCAGTTGACTGACTTGTGAAAAAAGGTATCTGCTTCCCCAGTGTAGGAGTGTTGAAGCTAATCTCAGCTCCAGCAGAGATCAGCAAACTCATTAGCCTGTGCATGGAACCCAGGACCTCGCCTTGCCTGTAAAGTAAAATAAGAATCACATAATGAAGTCTAAACCGTCTGGGGAATAAATAAACCTTAAATAAAAATCGTACTTCTTGTTTTGGGATGAACAAGTGCTCCATCAGTTCTTGAAAGGTCCTGTTGCTGCTGTAATCCAGAAATGCAATACTGACATAAAACAGACTGCAGTCTGACCTCGAAGCTGCCAGAATGCATAGATACAGAGTGATTTGAGTCTCAGACTTTTGGATAATAAAACAGTACAGTGACAGCACGAGCATTACTGGGCCTCAAGATTAAAATTTAACACTTTGAGAACTGGGCCGGAATGAAATTACTGGCCTGAGTTTATTTTTATCCCAGGAATGTCACTCTATGACTCTATCCTAGAATTGCGTATGCTCTTTCACCTGTATCCACCTATCACTTGCCAGACTTTGCCCTGCACCTTTCTTCCAGCAGCCTACCGACGGTATGAATATTGAATTCTTAAATTTTAGGTAACTCCATTGCCCTCCATAATGTTTGGAACAAAGACCCATCATTTATTTATTTGCCTCTCTACTGCACAATTTGAGATTTTTAATTTAAAAAAATCACATGTGGTTAAAGTGCACATTGTCCGATTTTATTAAATTATATTTTTATACATTTTGGTTTCACCATGTAGAAATTACAGCTGTTTTTTTTACATAGTCCCCCCATTTCAGATCACCATAATGTTTGGGGCACATGGCTTCACAGGTGTTTAAATGCCTCCTTAATGCAGGTATAAGAGAGCTGTTAGCACCTAGTCATTCCATCACCGTTGGAAACTTTTATTGCTGTTTATCAACATGAGGACCAAAGTTGTACCAATGAAAGTCAAAGAAGCCATTATGAGATTGAGAACCAAGAATAAAACTGTTAGAGACATCAGCCAAACCTTAGGCTTACCAAAATCAGAAGAATTCTCTCTATAATAAAGAAAAATCCCCAAACACCTGTCCAGCAGATCAGAGAAACTTTTCAGGTGTGGATTTGTCAATGACCACTGTCCGCAGAAGACTTCATGAACAGAAATACAGAGGCTACACTGCAAAATGCAAACCGACTGGGATGGCCAGGTTACAGTCTGCCAAGAAGTACTTAAAAGAGCAACCACAGTTCTGGAAAAAGGGTCTTGTGGACTGATGAGACGAAGATTAACTTATATCAGAGTGATGGCAAGAGCAAAGTATAGAGAAGACAAGGAACTGCCCAAGATCCAAAGCATACCACCTCATCTGTGAAACACGGTGGTGAGGGTGTTATGGCCTGGGCATGTATGGCTGCTGAAGGTACTGCCTCACTTATCTTCATTGATGATACAACTGCTGATGGTAGTAGCATAATGAATTCTGAAGGGTATAGCCACATCCTATCTGCTCAAGTTCAAACAAATGCCTCAAAACTCATTGGCCGGCGGTTCATTCTACAGCAAGACAATGATCCCAAACATACTGCTAAAGCAACAAAGGAGTTTTTCAAAGCTAAAAAATGGTCAATTCTTGTGTGGCCAAGTCAATCACCCGATCTAAACCCAATTGAGCATGCCTTTTATATGCTGAAGAGAAAACTGAAGGGGACTAGCCCCAAAACAAGCATAAGCTAAAGATGGCTGCAATACAGGCCTGGCAGAGCATCACCAGAGAAGACACCCAGCAACTGGTGATATCCATGAATTGCAGACTTCAAGCAGTCATTGCATGCAAAGGATATGCAGCAAAACACAAAACATGGCTGCTTTCATTTACATTACATTGCTGTGTCGCAAACATTATGGTGCCCTGAAATGGGGGGGACTATGTTTAAACATTGCTCTAATTTCTACATAGTGAAACCAAAATGTATAAAAATGGCCTTTATTAAAATCTGACAATGTGCACTTTAACCACATGTGATTTTCTTTTCTCTGTTACAAATCTGAAATTGTGGAGTACAGAGACAAATAAATAAATGATGGGTCTTTGCCCCAAACATTATGGAGGGCACTGTAACTAAACCCCTCCCGTTGTATCTACATTTGCCTTCTCTGGCTTCGCAATTCACAACAATCCTATCCTTGTCTCACACCTTTGTCTTTTAATCTCTGGCCTTGGTCCAACTATCTGCTTTGTCCTGCCCCTCCTCTCTCCAAGCTTTCTCTCACCCTACCTCAATCTGTAGAAGGGTTTCAACCCAAAACGTCACCTATCCATGTTTTCCAGAGATGCTGCCTGGCCTGCTGAGTTACTCCGGCACTTTGTGTCTTATTTTAGGTGTGCAGAAAAGGCCTTGAGTTATAAGAATGAATTGGATAGGGTCTGCTTTCTTTGGTCCAAAGGAGGCTGAAAGATGACCTTGCATTATAAATTCATGGGGGTCATAGATGGATCATAATTCTCAGCCAGAGCCCCAGCTTAATTGTGTTAAGGCTTTATTTTTGGAAACTTGTTCTAAAATTTCTCTTTCCCTTTACTGAGTTCTCCAAGTACAAACTTTGTTTCCTTTGTGAATATTGATGAAAAGTATTTGTTGAGAACCTCACCGATACATTCTGACCACTCACAGCCTGCCCCTTTTGCCCTGTGTGGTCTCTGGTCTTTCCCCAGATATTCTTTTATCCTTAATATACTTGAATACCTTTTGGATTTACCTTAATCCTGTCTGCCAGTGATATCACATGACCTTTCTTTACCTTCGTTGTATACCTTTTTAGCATCTCCTTGCACGTTTTATACTCTTGACAGGCATCCCGTATCTTTAATTCTTGATACCTGCTAAAAGCTTTCTTTTTTTTCTTTTTATCCGACCTTTGATATCCCTTGACATCCAGGTCTCCCTGTTCGAGTTGCCTTCAATATTCTGTCACTTTCAAACTGGCTTTTGTTTTTCTCTCTCCTATGTTTCCATGTTCTATTTCGCAGGCAGTGTTTTCCATGTTATGTTGGTCCATCTTGCTGTATGTTTGTCTCTCTGGGTCTCCGTTTCTGTTTGGTTTTTCCAGTTTTTAAAAATTATCTCTTAAATTCTGTTTTTTTTTTTCTCCCTCTCTATGTCCCTCTTTCTATGTGCCTTTGTGTTCCTCCCTCTTTCAGTCTCTCACTGTGAGTGTGCATCTGTGTCTCTACTTCGTACATGTGTGTCTCCTGCTCCATCTGTGTACGTGCATTTTGCTCTCCAGCTCTCAAAGGGGTGAATATTTCTGGAGAACAGTCCCCAGATTAACCGTTTATGTCTGAACCATGGCAGTGAAAATTTATGAATGGCTTTGACGAGGCAATGCCTCGAATATTAGATTAATTATCTGAATGATCTGAAAGGTAGAAGCAGAAATCCTTTACACAAGCCATGTAATTTTAAAGCTCTCCTCAACTCCTACAGATTTGGTCACTGAATTCAAATCGCCTGGGCGAATGCTTGCACACAATAAGGACAGAAGATCGAGTTTGGTCAATCGCCATTAACCCTACTCTCAGGTACTCTTTGTTTACCTTTTATTTCTTCTTTATTTACCTTAATTTCTGAAGGTATGCTCATTTCCAGAGCAAATTAGAAACGGTTTATGTTACGATACCTTAATGAGGGCACAGCTGGTAGAGCTGCTGCCTACTGCGTCCGAGATCCATGTATAATCCTTATCTTGGATGCTGCCTGTGTGGTGTTTGCACGGTTTCCCTTTGACTATGGATTTTCTCTGGGGCCTCGGTTTCCTATCACATCACAAAGATATGCAGGTTTGTAGGTTAATTGTAAATTGCCCCCAGTGTGTGGGGAGTGGATGAGAAAGTGGGATAACATAGAACTAGTGTGAACGGGTGATCAATGGTCACCGTGGACTCGGTGGGCTAAAGGACCTATTTCCATGCTGTATTTCTAAACTAAACTGTCTATATATTGTTACAATTGTTTTATAAATTTGTCTTGTATGATGAGGAAAGATTAGACAGACCTCTATGAGCTGGAGTTTAGGAAATTGAGAAATAAAAGGGTTGAAATGTATGAAATTCCTGAAAGAGTGGCAGAGTGTTAAAACTCTCCATAAACATTGCTCAGGAGATTCCCAGCTTTTCTGAACAACCCTTGCCTCAAGAACTATTCCAGTAAATCTGCTCTGCACAGTCTCCGGTAGGCAGTGGAAATACAATTAGTAACACAGTGTGTGGAGTTACTCAGCCTAACCATGTGTGAGAGAGCTGAATTAAGACCAGTGTAGTTTTATTCATTGAGGCAATGATGGCTAAATGAGATAAAGCACTGAGTTGATAGTTTTTTTACTGATCTGGTTATATTTGCTTTGGATAACTATTGGATGTTTGTAGGGCCTGAGGTACAGGGAGATGTTGGACAGACTAGGGCTTTATTTCTTGGAGCACAAGAAGCTGAGGGGTGATCTTATAGAGGTTTATAAAATCATGAAAGGGATATATAGGGTACATGCATAGTGTATTTTACCCAGGGAAGGGAAATCAAGACCCTGAGGACAGAGGTTTGTGAGAGGGGAAAAACATAAATAGGAACCCGAGGGGCACCTTTTTCACACAGAGGGTGGTGGGTATATGGAACGAGCTGCCAAAGGAGGTAATCGAGGCAGTTACTATAATAACATTTAAAATACATTTGGACAGGCACATGGATAGGAGAGGGACAATGGCCAAACGGGGGCAGCTTAGGCCAGCGTAGATGAGGCATGTTGATCGGCATGGTCAGGTTTGGCTGAAGGGCCTGTTTCTGTACTAAAAAACTTGATGGAATTCTGTGATGGGCTTCAGTTACTGTGAGCTGCTAGGATGAAAATCACCGGGAGATGGTGTGAAAACATTGGAAGCACTCGGGTAGACATAAATAGACCGTGTGTGTGGTTATGTAATTGATGTCTTCCAACTACGGTCCATGCTTTGAGAGGGAGGAAATAGAAACCTAAAACAAAGAAAATATGAATAAGAATGGGACTTTCTTGGGGCCCATACCCCATTCAATATGATCACAGGTGATTATCCAAACTTTGGGCACTGTTCCTGCTTTCTCCTTTTATCTTTGATCGCTTTAGCCAATAGAATTATATCTATTTCCTTGACAAACAATGTCGAGCTGAACATGGAATGATTGGGTTAGCATATGATGAGTGTTTGACGGCACTGGACCTCATTGATACGTAATGATTAGTGAAAGGTCTGGATAGAGTGGATGTGTAGAGGATGTTACCAGGGGTGGGAGATTCCAGGACCAGAGGCCATAGCCTCAGAATAAAAGGACCATTAGAAAGGAGAAGAGGAAGCATTTCTTTAGTCAGAGTGTGGTGAATCTATGGAATTCATTGTCACGGAAGACTGTGGAGGCCAAGTCAATGGATATTTTTAAGGCGGAGATTGATAGATTTGATTGGTAATGGTTTCAGGGGTTATGGAAGAAGTCAGGAGAATGGGGTTGAGAGGAAAGATAGATCAGCCATCATTGAATGATGGAGTAGACGATGGGCTTAATGGCCTAATTCTGGTCCGAAAACCTATGAAAGCTCTCTTGGGAAGCACTATTCAGCGGAGGAAAGAGCTGAAAAGATTAAATCCTCTCTTTCTCCTTATCCAGTCACTTGACTCCAGCAGATAGTTGAGCAAACAATAACGATCTGCTAACCTGTTCTGATGGTACTGGGGAGTTTGTCGGAGGATCTCGCCAGATAATTTGGTTTGGTTTACTGATGGTGTTCTATCCTTTCCGCTAGACGCTCTCCCAATGTTAGAAGATAAAGCTCGTTACTTAAGATGATATTTTAGTGTGGAATTTCAGGAATGCTGAATTGCCAGAGTGGGTCAATACATTTTAACCAAACCTATCTTCATCGCTCTGAAGAAGGGTCCCAACCTGACACGTCATCTATCCATGTTCTCCAGAAATACTGCCTGACCTGCTGAGTTACTCTAGCACTTTGTGTCTAATTTTTGTAAACCAACATCTACATTTCCTTGCGTCTATCTCTTTGTTGGACTTTCAAGGTTCGCCCTTAACAAGTTCCCCTTGTTTAAATCTGCTTTTGTGCTTGACTCTATAAGACCAATCAATGTCACCAAAGTCAGTTTCTGTGAGACATTTTTCAAAGTTTCCAATGGACAAGAATAAATGGAAGATTTTAAAGAGTGTTCTGGGATGATATTTGATACTTTAGGAGTTCAAGATGACTTCTGAATCACAGCATGAATAAGGAACATTCGAGGACCTCGCAGTTGGTCACCAGCCATCAGTGAATGGAGGAGACGCATGGAACTACAGATGGTGGAATCTTGTATAAAACACAAAGTGCTATAGTCACTCAGTGGGTCAGTCAGCATATGTGGAGGGAATGGTAGGGCAACGTTTCTGGTCAGGACCCTTCTTGGAGGAAATAAGTTAAAGTTTCTGGTGTGGATCCTGCATCAAAGTGGTTCATATCTTCTCAGTGGATGTCCTTACCTACTTCTAGAACTTCCTGATCTTGTTTTGGACTTAAAGATTGTTTTGCTTCTCGCTTGCCTGAACCGTGCATGCTGCTGTACTTGACAAAGGTTGCAAAGCAAGTTAGTGCAGAATGAAGTTCAAAAACGTCCTTTTGTTCATTGAACCACTGCCTGAGGTAAGGATTACAAAACATTTTGAGAGATGCTTTGGGCACAGTCATCTTTTTAGAACTAATTTCTTCAAACAAGCCTATTGAATTTACTTATTTTATTAATCTGTAGTGTAATAATCTCAAAGAGAGGGAGTTTAGTTTTATTGGTGGATTTATCCCCTCAATGACTTGCTGCTGATGTGATCGTTTGTTCCGAACATTTCTAATGAACAGCAGGCGAAAGCAGGATGACACACGTACTCGATCAGCCGTGTTAAGGAGTGTCCCAAATGGAACTGTATGCTAAGATAACAGTGCTTGCTTAACAGAAGTAAATCTAGACTTCTCCGGCACGCTGCTCTGACAACCTGCATAGCTATCTCGTGCAGCATTAACCTACCGTTTCCTTGGTCTCCTCCTCAGAAGTCAGAAAGTCATACAGCACGGAAACAAGCCCTTCGGCCACGTCCACCAGGATATCCCATCTAAGATAGTCCCATTTGGTCCATTTCACTCTAAGCCCATATACTTGTCCAGGTGTAATTTAAATGCTGTTATTGTACTTGTTTCAACGACTTACACTAGCTATTTGTTTCATACACCCACTGTGTGGAAAATGTTCCATCTCTGGTTCCTATTAAAGTTTGCCACTCTCACCTTAAACCTATATCCTCTGGTTTCTGATTCCCCCTACCTTGTGTAAAAGATAAAAATGTGTGGGAAGGAACTGTAGATGCTGGTTTACACCGAAAATGGACACAAAATGTTGTAGTAACTCAGTGGGACAGGCAGCATCTCTGGATAGAAGGAATGGGTGACATTTCAGGTCGAAACCCTTCTTCACACTGAGTCTCGACCCGAAACGTCAAACATTCCTTCTATCCAGAGATACTGCCTGTCCAGATGAGTTACTCTAGCATTTTGTGTCTACCCTGGGTAAAAGACGATGCATTTGCCCCATCTATTTCTCACATGATTTTATACACCTATAAAATCACCCTCCAGTCTCCTGCACTCTTAGCCTACCCAACCTCACCCTATAGCTTAGGCCCTTCATTCCTGGCAACATCCTCGTAAATTTTCTCTACACTTTATCCACCCTAAATTGAAACTTAATCTTTGCAGGTGTGTGTATATATATCTTTTCTATCTGTGTGCCTTTCCCCAACTTTTTGAAGGAGGCACCACTTTACTGTGTTTTGGAGTTGTGACTCTTGCCCAGTACAGCAAGGTTGAGAAGGCGATGGGCGTCCACAACGACACTCATAGAGCTAAGTAAGTCAAGTCGTCACATTTATTTATATAGCACATTTAAAAAACAACTCTCGTTGGCCAAAGTGCTTTACATTTGTTATAAGAATAGCACAACAAAACAAACTACATACATATATACATGTAGCCCTCACTCAGAAGACGTCAGGAAAGGTTTGGGAGTATAGATAACTTTAGTCTTGACTTAAAAGAGTCGATGGAGGGGGCAGTTCTGATGGGAAAGGGGATGCTGTTCCACAGTCTAGGGGCTGCAACCGCAAAGGCGCGGTCGCCCCTGAGCTTATGCCTAGACCGTGGGATATTCAGCAACCCCAAGTCGGCCGATCTGAGGGGCCTGGAGGTGGAGTGGTGGGTGAGAAGACTTTTTATGTAGGTGGGGGCAAGCCCATTGAGGGCTTTGTAGACATGGAGGAGAATCTTGAAGTTTATACGGAACCGCACAGGGAGCTAATGGAGAGAGGCCAGGATCGGGGTGATGTGGTCCCTTTTTCGGGTGCCCGTCAGGAGTCTCGCTGCGGCGTTTTGGACCAGTTGCAGGAGGGACAGGGAAGATTGGCTGATGCCAGTGTAAAGGGAGTTGCAGTAATCTAGGCGGGAGGAGATGAATGTGTGGATGATCTTTTCCAGGTCATCAAACTGAAGTAACACTCATGGAAGACATAAAGCCTGTTCGATCTCCAGCTTGATACTAGGCAAAATGCTGCCCCCCCCCCACCATCGCCCCACGGTGGCTAAAGAGTATATTATCTGCTAGATGCTCAGTAGCAATTTCACAAGTCTTATAAAATAGCATCTCCTCAACAAAGAGGAGGCAGAAGGAGCCAGTAAGATGGTGGAATCTTGTGCAAAAAACATTTACTGGAGGAATTCATCAGGTTAGCTATTTCAGTGCAGCTCAACAACATGCAAGCAATAAAAATGATATATTCCGTAAACTGGCGTGTGGCACAATAATTTAATCCTGCCTTTAACCTTCATAATCCAAACTCAAATCCCGATTTTGACCAAGATGATGAAAATCTCCTTAATGTGGTGAAATCAACTCCTCCATGAATGCCTTCACCTCCATCCATTAGTTCTCTCATCCTCTTGTTCTTTTCCCCTCCTTGTTCATTTTATACTCATTGTTCTGTTTGTCATATATTTTCCCCCTCATTATGCTCATTCTTTTCATCATTCTTTCCTGATGAAACAAAAAAGCTTGTCACTGTACCTCGGTACATGTGACAATAAGCTAAACTAAACTCTAGTTTGCTCCTTTCTCCACTCTGGCGCTCATCTTGCTTTGTCTTTCAGTCCCGACCTCGAATAGCATCTCCTTCTTGCTAGCCTCTGCATTCTGGCACACAACAGTTTATTCTTGCCACACTTATTTTGTCAAAATATTTTACCATGGCTTTTCCCTCCTGTCCTTTTTCTGCCATTTACACGAGGGTGAATGGGATCTTTTTGATGTGCACTGCCACCCAGCTGGCTGCTTTGAGTCACTCACCCATTTTATTAGGTACGGCGCCACTTTATGTCTTTCTGATCTTTCTCTCTCTGGCTCAACTTCTCTTCGTTGCAGACCCGGTATCAGAAGCGATTAAACAGCTCGTTAATTCTCCAATATGATGGTTGATATATTAGAGCAGAACAAAGCCAGACCTGTCAGATAACAGACACCTTTGCACATTACCGTGGTGCCGTGGGTTAATTGAAGTTTTCCCTGGATATTGGTGTCACGATATAGGTTAAAAGATTTTTTTAAATGAAAATGCCCATTCTTGTGTGAATTTTTCCATTAGTTTGATCTTTTAGTAAGGTGGGAATAAGAATATTAACCGTTATTGAGGTGATGACAATGTGTCTTTACAGGTGCCGTTGGGCACCAGTGAGTTTTGGATGGATTTCATACATGGTTGAAGCAGAGAGAATAATGTGCAGTAGCTGAAGTACTTGCTTGAGTTCCCCTTGCAGATGCTCTGCTCTTTGCGAACTGCCAATGTACGTGTGTACCTGGGCACAGAATCAAGTAGACCTGATGCCCTCTGCAGTTCAATAGTCTGTTAACAATTGCCATCAGCAGCATGAAACATGGAACATTGGCAAGGTGCCAATCACCAAAGGCACCACTTTACGTTAGCACACATCAGTGAGAAAGCACTGGCTGCAGGAGCAGTGTAGACTAATGGCAAATCACTGGTGTATCAACTGGACAGCTCAGTCATAGTCATACAGCTCGGAAACAGGCTCATCGGCACAACTGGTTCAAGATGCTCCTTCTACGCTAGTCCCACCTACCTGCAATTAGCCCATATCCCTCTAAACCTTTCCTATCTATGCACTTGCCCAAGTTTTTTTTTTAAAGTGGTGTATGGAACGAGCTGCCTCAACCACCTCCTCAGGCAGCTCGTTCCATACACCACTTTGTGAAAAATTTCCTCTCAGTTTCCTATTGCCCCTCTCACCTTAAACCATATCTGCTGATTCACCAACCCTGGGTAAAAGCCTCTGTGAATTCATCCTGTATATTCCCCTCATGATCTTATACGCCTCTTTAAGCTCACCCTCAGCCTCCTGCACACCAAGGAATAAAGTTCTAGCCTGCCCACCCTCTATAGTTCAGTCCCCGAGTCCTGGCAAAGTCCTAGTAAATGTACTCTGTACTCTTTCCAGCTTAAGGTCTTCACCTTCCAAAATCTTCGTATGTTCTTTTGTCCCTCAAGTTGATAGTTTCCTGATATTTAGAGAAGGTAGTATTCCTGGACCCCAGTTGTTCCAATCAGACCAGCAACCACTTGCTGGAGTTATGGATGTCCAGAAAGGATCAGATTGTGGACAGCTAGTGCTGTTACCCAAGTAGCAAGGGGTTCTTTCTGGTGCCAAAGGAGAAGTTTGGAGATGGACTGTTTGCAGTTGTGGATGGGAAGCTAGTAGCTGTGTAAAGAGGGAAAAGGTTGTAACATCCATGTTTCTTGATGTCTCCCCTTTCAACACACAGACATTGACGTGTGTGGCTGCTCCTTTAAGAATCGCCCGAATAATACACAAAAGCAAGAGTTCAAAGATAACTTCACAGTGGTGCAAGCTGCGTGCCGCTGAGGAAGCTTTTCAATGGAGACAATGGGGCAGTGACGGGTTAAGAGGGAAATTAGAGGGTTTTGAAGGTTTTGCCAGGGAGGGGGTGAAAGGTTAAAAAATGTCCCTTTGTTCCAGCCCTAATTCTGAGGGACATGCTCTCCAAACAAATCGTACAGGTCGGATGCTTTTGTTACCACTTTTACTGATTGATCTTTTACTAGTTTACTTTTCTGTTTAGTGCATGTCTTTTGAAATTCTATGCAGTCTTGTTATGTAAGGTGTCTGCCCATTGAGTGGGAGTCTGAGAGCAGCGCGGCTATGCATCCAGCTTCAGGCACGGAGGTGCTAGATGGAGGGATTTTGTTTTTCCCCTATCCTCTCCTGCTGCAAGCTCTGATGTCGGGCTGGAGCAGGTTCCAGTTAGTCCCCACTCTCTCTTACCCTGATCTGCCATGTTTTCATTCCTCTACTTGATCAGGATGACCATAGGCTTTAACTATTACTCGCTGGTAATCTGGAAATCTTCCTATAAAACCTTCTTACAACCTCGCTACCTCTTCCCTTGCTTTCAAAAAGCGTGATTGCATACTCTTCAAAAGCATACAACTCTGCAAACTCTTTACCCCGGCTCCTGCTTGTTTGGTGTTGATTCCCTTTCTTTTCCTCCATCTAGAAAGTGCAAACTCGCCCTGGGTTGCTGCTGTTGTTTGAATGTTTTAAAGTTTTTTAATGTTGCTGGCTCTGGTCTTTCCTGTGGGACATTTTGTTTTGTATATTTACTCCATGAAAGCCTTTCATTCTCTTAAACGATTCCTTTGTTTTTCTTCTTAATTACAACCTATATTAGTTCAGGTATTGTTACAGATGTGGAAATGAGATAGCAATTGAGTCCGCATCTCTGGAGAACATGGATAAGTGATGTTTGGGGTCGGGAGGCATCTTCAGAAGAGCCTGAATCTTCTATTATTATTGAAGGCAGGTGAGGAAGACTGGCCTTTTCTTTCTCCTACCTCATGCCCTCACTAAACATTTGAGCTATGAGGCACAGGGACCCACCCGATGATGGGGCTGAGGTCTCTCAGTTTTTCTGTTAGTGATCTTGGAGCAGGGGGGAGACCCTCTGCAATTTTGTGATGATATGAAATTGCTATGATCATATGGAAAATTTGGTTAGAGGTGGATTAGAACTCCCCATCTGGCCAAAGTCATTAACCAAAAAGAAGATGCATTCATTTAAGTTATTTAATTTCAGTAAGATATAGGTGTTTTACAAGAGGGTGCTTTGATAACAAATGGGATACAAGAATCAGCATACCAAAATTATAATAAAAGTGATGTTTTAAGGAGGAGATGCCTAAGGAAGTGATGTTTTAAAGTTTAAAACTAAGGTGCTACATTGATAAATATTGTGTGATGTGTAAAGCTAGGAATCAGCATGTGGGATTATGAGAGTATCACTGTTGAGCATTAAGAGATCATAGACAATGTGCGCATCTAAAGATCAAAGTGTCACAAGGAGGAATGGGATGAATATATTTTGGTTCATCAAATCCTAAAGATAAAAAAAGCTCTCCTGGTATTGGGTAAGTACTTATTTATCCCTCTTCTGGAACGCTGTGTCTTCTGAAACGACAGATGATGCTGAGAGATTGAAAAAAGATTCGGAAAATTTGTTTCCTCATATAAAAACCCATAAACATTTAATTCAAGGTGATATGATTTAAGGAGTTTAACTAATAAAAGCAATAGAATTGGGTATGAGTTAGGGATGTATCTTGCATACATAAAAGAAGAATAGATGTAGAAACAAAGAACTGAAATGCTGGTTTATACCAAAGCTAGGCACACTGAGTAACTCACTGAGGTGCTCCAGTATTTTGTGTCTATCCTAATAATTTGCCATTCTTGTGTGCCAGTATTTAATATACCTTTATCTCTTCCTTCTATTAAAGTAAATAACTTCACATTTCCACACATTATAGTTCATCTACCATTACTATGTCCATTTATTTAGTGTGTATCTCTTTGCAATCTTTTCATAGTAAACATCCACAGTTTAGTTTAGTTTGGAGATACAGTGCGGAAACAGGCCCTTCTGCCCACCAAGTCCATACCGACCAGCGATCCCAGTACATTATTATTATTATCCTATACGAGGGGCAATTTTTAAAAACATTTTTTCCAACCCAATTAACGAACAAACCCGTACGTCTTTGTGGGAGGAAACTGAAGTTCTCAGAGAAAAGCCACGCAGGTCACGTGGAGAACGTACAAATTCCGTACAGGCAAGCACCCGTAGTAAGGATTGAACCCGGGTTTCTGGCGCTATAAGTGCGGTAAGGCAGCAACTCTACCACTGTGCTGCCGTCTACTAAGTATCATCAAAAGAGTGATTTGTGTAAATTTGACAGCGCAGAAGCAGCCAGCTGTTCTGTACAACTGTTTATGTTCCACACAAGTCTACCTTTGCATCTGATCTATTTGTCAGGTTTAGAATAATTATACTGACATGTACCGACGTACAGTGGAAAACTTTGTTTTGCATGCTGTCCAAACAGATCAGATATACCATGCATGAGTACAATGAAGTCCATAAGACAAGAGCGGAATTAGGCCATTGGGCCCATCAAGGCCATTCGATCATGGCCGATCTATTTTTCCTTCTTGACCGCATTCTCCTTCCTTCTCCCGTAACCTTTGAAGCCCTAATAATCAATAATAAATCAAACTCGAGTAATAGATAGAGATGGGGAAGATACAGAATGCAGAATATAATTCTCAGCTTTGTTGCGCACCAGTTCCACAGACAAGGTCCAATGCTGGCAACGGGGTAGAGGTGAGTAGGGCAGTACCATAGCTTATGGCTCTTTTATTGAGAGGAGGAGTAGGTGTGGATGGAAGAGGAGAGCTACTATTAGATTGTGGGGGGTGGAGGAGAGTTAAACAGGTGAGGGGCTGGTCGATGGGGTTAAGCTTGAAGCAGTGACCTGGATGAGGGCAAGGATGGATGCACAATTGAGAAAGGACGGGGACATCAACTTGGGAATGGTGGAGGACAGAGAAAAGACATCCTAATGAGAAAGTAAATATTACAGCTTCAGAAGGACGGACATCAGGTATTTTCCCCAAGCCAGCCCCTCTATGGAGTTGGGGGGGGGTTGCTGTGAAGCTGATGAAAAATGACCAAAAGGGAGTCACCCTGCTGGGATATTATGCCCGGGGAAGGCTCACGTTGTGGGATAGTGGCAGTCAAGTGTTGAACCTTTTCATTGAGTGGATGGATAAAGGCAGTGACACTTCAAACTGAATGTCTCATTGTTTCTTCACTGAGAAAGCAGTTGTTTTTTTCCCTATCCAGGGGCCTGCCTTGTACTTACTTTCGCTCTGCGCAGCACTGCCTCTTTGTTTTTTACCATCCTTTGATCATGGCCCTGCCAATAGATAATTTGGCAATGGCATCTCCCAAAGTGGAAGCGTGGAATTAATGTAAAACAGCTTCTCTTTTCACTGGTTCAGTGGTCGACAAAGCGAAGCAATGGCCAGACGTAAATTTTCACCCAGGAGCTGATTAATTCTGAGTGGAGTGAGACACATGGACTGTAAAATGCTCACCTCCTCATCATAATTGGGTACACCCTTTTTATTAACCTATTTTGCTGATTTTTCTAATTCAAAAAGAGTTTGAAGTACAAAGGAGTTTGAAGAGGAAAGTCCCAAATTGCATTCCGGGTCTGTATTGATGTGCTGAGTCGGAAGGTCATAATTTGGTTAGAATTAGTAACATTAGCAAATTTGCAGATGACACAAAGCTGGGTGGCAGTGTGAACTGTGAGGAGTTTGCTATAAGAACGCAGGGCGACTTGGACAGGTTTGGTGAGGGGGCAGATGCATGGCAGATGTGGATAAATGTGAGGTTATCCACTTTAGTAGCAAAAACAGGAAGGCAGATTACTATCTAAATGATGTCAAGTTGTGAAACGGGGAAGTAAAACCGGATCTGGGGGGTCCTTGTTCATCAGTCAATGAAAGTAAGCATGTGGGTACAGCAGGCAGTGAAGAAAGCGAATGGCGTGTTGGCCTTTATAACAAGAGGAGTTGAATATAGGAGCAAAGAGGTCCTTCTGCAGTTGGATAGGGCCCTAGTGAGACCACACCTGAGTATTGTGTGCAGTTTTGGTCCCCCAATTTGAGGAAGGACATTCTTGCTATTGAGGGAATGCAGCGTAGGTTTACAAGATTAATTCCCGGGATGGCGGGACTGTCATATGCTGAGAGAATGGAGCGGCTGGGCTTGTATAGAAGGATGAGAGGAGATCTTATTGAAACATAAGGTTATTAAGGGTTTGGACACGCTAGAGGCAGGGAACATTTTCCCGATGTTGGGGGAGTCCAGAACAAGGGGCCACAGTTTAAGAATAAGGGATAAGCCATTTAGAACGGAGATGAGGAAACACTTTTTCTCACAGAGAGTTGTGAGTCTGTGGAATTCTCTGTCTCGGAGGGTGGTGGAGGTCGATTCTCTGGATACCTTCAAGAGAGAGCTAGATAGGGCTCTTAAAGATAGCGGAGTCAAGGGATATGGGGAGAAGGCAGGAACGGGGTACTGATTGGGGATGATCAGCCATGATCACATCGAATGGCGGTGCTGGCTCGAAGAGCTGAATGGCTTACTCCTGCACCTATTGTCTATAATTGGGACCATTAATCATCATCTTCAGCTGCCTGGACCCACGGCTCTGGCATTTTTCTCCCAACTGCCCTTATTTTGTCCTTTCAGACACGTGGATATGCAGGGAATGAATGGGTGTGGGTCATGTAAAGGCAGAAGAGATTAGTTTATCTTGGCATCATGTTCAGCACAGACATTGTGGGCCAAAGGTGCCTGGTCCTGTGTGGTACTGTTCAATGTTCTATGTTCTAGGACTTGCCTTAAAACCAATCTTTTTATCACCTGCCCAAATTATCCTTATGTGGCTTGGTGTAAATTTTGATTACTAATCTTGTGAAGTCTTTTGGAACATTATCTCTGTGAAAGTTGATGTATTAATATTGATGGTCATAAAATTTTAACTGTAGTATAATGAGTCTCTGGGGAGGAGATCTAAGCTGGAGTTTAATTAAGATTAAATGTGTTTATTTCACTACATGTTCTATGTCTGCAGTGTCACAAAACATATAGTTATGTGCTCCCTCATTGACTAAGTGTGTGCTCATTTCTATTTTGTAGCTTCCTAATTTGTTCTATTCTCTTCATGTTCTCATTACTGTACAAGCAAAAATTCACACTTGCATGCACATTTCTTCAAAATTCATACTCTCATGCACACTTTTCCCCCAAAATAAAAACTTGTAACATGCAATAGCTTGTGTTGGGAAGATAAAATAATCACAAAGTCAATCTTTCTCCCAGTTGCAGGAAAATGTCACTGCATGGTTGCAAACACAAAGCTTCTATGTGTAAAGGGCAGAGCCTTCATCAGTCAATCCTGCAGGAAGGTTCATTCCTAAGGAATGGTACTGAACATCAAGAGAAGTCGTGTTAAAGTCGTACAGAACTTTGTGTATATCTCATCTGGAGCCCTGTACACTGTTCTGGCTTCCACATTGCTGAGAAATAATATAAAGGCAATAGAGAAGGTACGCATAAGAACTGGAGGTTATAATTATAAACAATAATTGGTTGTGGTTCTGTTCCATAGAAGGTGGAAGCTGAATGGCTTCCTTAGAGAGAGCACTCAAACCTTGAAATAATAAGCTGGAGAAGATGTTTCTGCTTCTAGTTTAAAGGTCCGCAGATAAATTCTGTGCAGTAAGGTCA
Source organism: Leucoraja erinaceus (assembly GCF_028641065.1). Taxonomy (NCBI): domain Eukaryota; kingdom Metazoa; phylum Chordata; class Chondrichthyes; order Rajiformes; family Rajidae; genus Leucoraja; species Leucoraja erinaceus. Next base: position 34,238,425 of record NC_073391.1, on the reverse strand, counting down.
GGGTGATGGCAATGTGGAAATAACTGTCACGTGTGAGAGAGAGAGAGAGAGAGAGGGAGAGAGAGCTCTCATCGTGGAAAAGAAGGTAGTGAGGAGAACTAATTGCGATGTACAAGACCCTGACTTGTTTAGGTGGGGTAAATGATCCCATCAGTGAATGGTTTGAAGACCAGGGACTGAGATTTAAAGTTACCTGCAGAAGATATTAGGGGGATGTGAGAGAGCAGTTCTGATCTGCAATTTGTTGCCTGTTGGTATTGGTGGAAGCTAAGTCTGTCGCAATGTCGAGAAGGTGGGTAAGCATTTGAAAGAGCATGATTGGAAAAGGGGAATAGTGCAGTGGATTGGATTGCTTTACTTGGAATTATGTTTATTCAAACTGTGTCATTCTGTGCCGTAATGATATGGTGTTGCTATCATGTACTGATAGGATAAATTGGTTAGAGGTTGGAGGTTAAACATCGCCATTGTCCAGTTTGGTTAGCATGCTTGTTGTGAGCAATAAATTCGAAGTGTTTTTACACATAATTCTCACATATTTCCACCACCTCCAAAGAGACCCCACCACTATCCACATTTTCCAATCGCCACCCTTTTCCGCAGAGACCTTTCCTTCCGCAACTCCCTGGTTAACTCATCCCTTCCCACCCAAACTACCCCTCCCCAGGTACCTTCCCCAGCAACCGCAGAAGATGCAACACCTGTCCATATACCTCCTCCCTCGACTGTCCAGGGACCCCGATAGTCCTTTCAGGTTAGGCTAGGGAAGAACAGGTCACGTTCACTTGCACCTCCTCCAACCTCATCTACTGTATCCTTTGTTCAAGATGTGGACTCTTATATATCGGCAAGACCAAACATAGACTGTGCGATCGTTTCGCTGAACACCTTCGCTCAGCCCGCCTTAACCTTCCTGATCTCCTGGTTGCTAAACACTTTCATTCTCCTTCCCATTCCCACACAGACCTTTCTGGCCGAGGTCTCCTCCAGTGTCAGAGTGAGGCTAAACGCAAATTGGAGGAACAGCATCTCACAGCTTACAGCCCAGTGGTGTGAATATTGATTTCTCTCACTTCGGGTAGTCCCGGCATTCCCTCTCTCTCTATCCCTCCCCCACCCAAGTTGCACTAGCTTCTCGTTTTCACCCAATACACAACTAACAATGGCCTGTTTCCTTTACCTTTGTTACCTTTTTGCGTATCTTTTATTCACTGTTCTTTATATCACTACATCATCGTCTATATCTCTCATTTCCCTCATCCCTAACCGGTCTGAAGATGGGTCTCAACCCGAAGCGTCACCCATTCCTTCTCTCCAGAGATGCTGCTTGTCCCGCTGAGTTACTCCAGCTTTTTGTGTCTACCCTGTATTTGTATTCAACTTAATGATGGGCTGGAAAGTTTCCCAGTGTAACAATAATAACCGGTGGAGTTAAAAACATTGTTACATGATATGTTATGAAATGAATGGATGAACAAATTGTCGCGAATGTTTGGTGAACATAAAAGTATTAATGATGAAAAGTTAAAATGAATGGTAACCTAAGAAAAGTGGAGCAGTCTAATTATGATAGATGAAGCCTTAGCAGTGGTGGCGGAGCCTCGCGGCGATGGGGCCTCGGCGGTGGTGAAGCCTCGCAGTGGCGGCGAAGCTTTGCGGGTCGACCCGCGGTCGATGACAGTGTGGGGGGACCGCAGTGAGGAGGGGAAGAACAATGGAGGATCCGGCGTGGGGGGGGGGGGGGACTGCCATGAGGGAGGGAAAAGAACAATGGACAATGGGGAGTGAGGGACAATGGGGACCCAGCATGGGGGTGGGGGGTGGGTGGGGATGGGGAAAGAGAGACCAAAGAAGGTGTCAGTGATGTAGGTGGCCACTATTCGTAAACCTTGTGTGTGCAAGCAAAGAATTTCCCTGTGCCTTGTCACATGTGACAATAAAGTATTCCATTCCCATGTAAAATGTCATGAACATTTATAGAACATAATGAAATGCTGGCCTTTATGTTTAAAGGACTAGAGTGGAATGGACCTCTGGTCTAATCACAGCTGGAGAGCTGTGAGCATACTTTATTTTAGACTTTAGAGATACAGTGCGGAAACAGGCCTTTCGGCCCACCGAGTCTGTGCCCACCAGATTCACCCTGTACACTAGTATTATCCTACACTCTGGGGACAATTTATATATTTTTTTCTTTTCACAAAGCAAATTAACTCACAAAACTGCACACCTTTTGGACTGTGGGAGGAAAGCAGAGAAAACCCACACATTCACAGAGAGAGCGTATACATTCTGTACCGACACCACCCGCCGTCAGGATAGACCAAGGTCTCTGTCGCTGTAAGGCAGTGCTCCACCGCTTTGCCACTGTGCTGCCCAAAAGGACAATATACTGGCCTCGAAGAGAGTAAATGCTTCAGAAGGATGTGTCAGTTTAATAACTGGAGTTCAAGATTAAAACGAGCATATGCAAAAGGGTCTCCACCCAAAACATCACCTTTTCCTTTTCTCCGGAGATGCTGCCTGACCTGCTGAGTTTCTCCAGCTTTTAGTGTTTTTAGTGTCTCCAGCTTTTGGTGTCCAGCTTTGGTTTAATCTGCAAATCCTCCCTACACATGTTCAAAGACAAGCTTTATTGGCATATTGCAGCCATTCTAATTGAGGTTTGAATGACCTTGATTCTAGAGTGTAGTCACCGCAAGTTGAACAGTAGTTTCATTAATTTGACGATTACGCCACACTTAGTAGATATCTGTTGGAGCTGAGGAACAAAAAGATTGAAAAAGTTGTTGAGGCAATGATGCAGCTTTGTTTGACCTTGGTCTTCATTGACGGTCTCTGGTGTTGACTCATTGGTTAATATATTTTGGATGACTTCATGGAGAAAATGTGAATGGAGCAAATGGATTTCTTGGCAGCTAAATTTGAGGTCGGTATCCTATGATTTGTAGTAAAAAGGAACTGCAGATGCTGGTTTACACCAAAGAGGGACACAAAATGTTGGAGTAACTCAACGAGTCAGGCAGTATCTTTAGAGAAAATGTAGAGGTGGCGTTTTGGGTCAGGACCTTTTCTTCAGATTGATCGGGCTGGGATCTATCTCTTCCAACAAGTGAAGGAGGCCCAGAACTCTATGCCGGAGACAGAAACACTCCCCCTAGTTAGAAAGATTCTAGGTGAGCACCCGGAGACCCTGACCTTTGACCAAAAGTTAGGAAGTGGAATTAACATTCATTTGTTGACATGGACATGATAGACCAAATAACCCATGATTCTCTAAAAGTCTTTAAACAACAATGAGAAAATGACCAGTTATGCTTAGCGGGAAATATTCACAGGCATACCAGGGATAAATCGCCAACTATTCTTCTTCAAGAGAGTCAAGAGTATATAAATGTCATATTTACTGACAACCGAACAATGACATTCTTACTTGCTGGAGCTTAAAAGGCTCATTAATGCAAAGACACACAGAAAATGTAGAATAATTAATAAATGTAATACAGGTACACACACCACCGATATTTCTGTCAGATTTGGTTCCAGAGCCTTGCCTGATTATCTGTTATACTGGTTCAGAAATAATAATTCAACAATATATCTCCGACCCACTAATTATACCCCACCCATGTCTCCAAAGCACCATGGAGTGCTAGAAACTTAATAATAAAAATAATTAACTCTTTTGCGATGGAGGCACAGGTCCCAAATGAGCGTGAGCCACGCGCAGCATAGCAGCACAGTGAACTAGTTTGGTGCTCGCGGGAATTTTAAGTGCGCCCTCATAAACATTTTCTGGATCAAAGGAGGTGCTGGACCATCAGTTGCTGGAAAATCAGTGGTGTCCCTGTACTAGCTAACCATAATAGTGCAAAAAAAAACTTTGTAGTACAACCAAAGACACAGGTTTAGGTATACTATTGTCATGTGTACCAAGGTACAGTTTTGCTATCAAAAAGATCAGATGTTGTACATAAATGCAATCAAATCAAACTTAAGGAGAAGATACAGAGTGCAAAATATAGTTCTCAGGATTGCAGCACATCAGTTCTCGAGACAAAATCCAATGTCTACAAAGGGGATGCGGTGAATCGGACAGTTCCCAAACTTATGGAAGGATTGTTCAGAAGCCTGCCACAGAGGATCAGAAGTTAGTGTTGTACTGTGTTCAAGAGCCTGATGGTTACCAGGAAGAATCTGTTTTTGAACCTAGAGGTCACATTTATCAGGGTCCTGTACCTTCTTCTGGAGAGTAGCAGCAAGACAAGAATGTGGCCAGGGTGGTGTGGGTCTTTGATGATATTGGCTGCATTTGTATGAGGCACCACCTCCTTTAGATCCCCTCGATGGTGTGGGGGTCAGTGCCTATCATGCAATCCCACCTGAATAGACAGACATGGTAGTGATTCATTTGCTGGTGCATCTTCTCCTATACTACACTGGACACGATGATGGTGGTACCAGCAATGGTAGAACCCCTTGTCTAAAGCATTGGGAATGGCAGCCTGCATCATCTGCTGAATCCTCTGGAGTGTGACTTGAGCCCGTATCCTTCAGGCTTGAAGAAGAGACTGTGACAACTGAGCCACAGCTGGCACTCTGCATTCACGGTTGGAATATCTCCCTGTTTATAATGAGATAACCTTTCCCAATATTTCTCTCAAACATTCCCAATATTCAGATGAAAGATAGCAGTGAAGACAGCAGGGAGTTTATTTTGCAAGGTCTTTCAGATTGGATCCACTGGAGGTAAATGTGATGGTTGGCCAGAGCGAGCTGGTCTTTGTACGGTTCTTCTCTTTTGTATTGGGATGTTTTTGAAGCAGTTTTAATTCAATAGAAATGATTTGAAAGGTGCCGAATCTGTTAGCGGCTCCTGCGATGGCATGGGACTTGATTGAGGGAGTCCGAAATGCAGCCTAGCAGCACTGACTTGTGTGTAGAAAGGGCTGTGAAATACAAAGGGCTTTGTAGTGGGTGGGGATCTCCCTTGGCCACTACAGTGATGGGAGGGTTCAGAAAGCACTGGAGAGAGAAGTGTTCCAATGTGGAGGGAGGGGGTCAAAGGAGATAAAACAGAAGAGAAGAAGCCTACTTTCTTGTGTGGAGCCTGTCAAGCAAATCTACAGAATCACTGCAGCCAAGTTTTCAAAGGCAGCTGATCGTTTGATAAAACCCGCTCTGACTCACCGCTTTCTCACAAGTGAGGGGACATGACCTCTGACCCTATATCACTTTGCTCTTTAAAAAAAATAAAATAATTCCTTCCCTCGACAATATTCTAACTTGTACGGACCCATTACCCTCCTCATCTTCTTCTCTCGCTTTGCAGGGCATTTCCACTGTCTGTCTCGCTGTCAGAGATGGCGGGCTGTAATAGGAGCGGGCTTTCTCTCGCCTCCCTCCCTCCCTCGCTCGCTCACAATGTCTATCTGTAACAGTTGCCCCACATCTTCCCATCATTTACATATATGTTGGGAGAGCAGCGTGGATACCGTTGAATCAGGTGCCAGGAATTGTGAGGTTCCAGCGAGAGACAGTTGGGGGAATTGAGCAGGCAAGAGACACAGATTCCTGAGCCTCACTTTGGTGGGGTTTCATTAGCAAATAGTTTTTTAAAGTCTTTGTAAATGATTCCATGGTCGGTGAGTTTGTTCTGCATGGGCGGACAGTGCCTTCTCTCTCTCCCCCCCCCCCCCCCCACGGCCCCACCCCCACCCACATTTCTCCTTTTCTTAAAAAAAAAGAATGCTGGCTTGACCTCTCTGTGTCAATTCTATTAAAGACCCGATGAGTCTAATTTTTTTGTTTGAATCATAGAAATTGTATTAATGTTGCTACGGGCATGTTGCTAGGACTTGTGGTCTCGAGGCTTGGAATGAGCACAGTGCCCAAGTTTACACTGAAGATGTCAGCAATGAGGGAGGAGGTGGATGAGAGTGTGTGTTGATGTTCCATAGTACTGACATGCATGCTCTGGGTAAAAATTGTATGACCCCTCCAGTTAAGCAGTGAACCTGAATACAAAGTCCTGGTTATCAGACCAAGTGCAATACTGAAGGAGGTCCTCTCGCTCTCGCTCTCTCTCTCTCTCTCACTCTCTCAGACGTGTCATCTTTCAGAGCAGGTCGATTTCAGCACAAACGTTGTGGGCCAAAGGGCCTCTTCCCGTGCTGTACTTTTCTATAGATGCAGGGAACTGCAGATGCTGGAATCTTGAGCAAAACACAAAGTGCTGGAGTAACTCAGCGGATCAGGCAGCATCTTTGGAGGACGTGGATAAGTGACGTTTCGGGCTGGGATCCTTCTGAAGAATTTTGAAGGAGGTTCCTGACCTGACACATCGCCTAACTACATCCTCCAGAGATGCTGCCTGACCTGCTGAGTTACTGCAGCACTTTGTGTTCCACACTGTACTTTTCAATGTTCTATTAATTCAGTGTTCATTCATTTCACACATGAATTAAAAAATTCACAGCTCCATAGAAAACCAGGCAAGTTCTTAACTTTTACTCACAGGACGAATATTTAAAACAGCTATTCATTTTTACACGGTTTATGGATACATACTGTATTGCTGATTAAAACTGCAATAACTGCTTGATTTATATACTACCTTTAGTATGGCAAAGCCTACCTCAAACAAACTTTATTACCAAGCCTCCTATTAGTCTGGCGTTTATTCTGTCCATTCCCTCCACAGATGCTGCCTGATCCGCTGAGTTCCTCCAGCACTTTATGTTTTGCTCAAAATGTCATCATCTGCAGTTTCTTGGGAGTAAAGACGTTTTTGGGATTTAAGTTCTTACAAATATTTGGGACGCTTTTGACAAGCATATTAAATGAAGAGGGAGGTTAAGCAGGAATTCCAGAGCTCGGGCTTGGCCATATGTGATATTGTTTTTTTGTTTCTTTATTGACTTTGGTTAAAGATGGAGTGGGTTGTGTCTAGATGGTTAGAAACATTAGTGATTTCTCCAATTAACATTGCGGCACGGTTGGAAAAGCCTGTGGGGAACCCAGGATGTTAATTTAAACTCAGCTGGTAAATCCCATGGAGGCGGGAGAGGCTGCAGATGCTAGAATCTTGAGCAAAACACAGTACTGGAGGAAGTCAGCAGTTCAGGCAATATCTGTGGGGGAAATGGATAGATGACATTTTGGGTCTGGATCCTTCAGTCTGGTGACGTACAACAACATTTAAGTACGAAATTATCATGTGTGCTTCATTTTTCTCCGACTCAAAGAAAACATTTTATCTGCAGTGTTTCAGCATTTAACGAGGATGTGTGGATGTTCTTTGTTTCTGAGTTGGGACATTGGAACAGGAGGATCTCTGTTTGTCACCAAGGGTGCTGACCAACGTGGATCTGTAGCCAGGATTTATGACAAGCATTGTAGATGGGGGAGGCAAGAGAGCATCTCTGCTTACAAGTAGCTGTGGTTTCATCCCTGTGGGGTGCAGTGATTTACAATAATCAATACTTCTCCATGAGTGGCCTGTAGGAGGCAGACTAGAGCTGGGAGCAGTGATCCAATTAACTGGGATGAAGTGAGAAGAAATTCTCATCAAAGTTTTGAGGGATCACAACTGGCTCTCATCCAGCTGCCTAGAGTGCGTGACACCATCATGTAGTAACTTCTGGTCTCGGTGGAGTGCCCAGGGAAATAACTGAATTCAAGATGCAAACTGGTTTAAACATTTCTACTAAATTGCCACAGTAAATAATATCTTAATATCTAACAAGGTCAGAAATATTGTGTCTTTTATGAGCTAATTTCACAGGCATGAAGTAATCATTAAGTTTGTTCACCGCTATGTCTGAAATATCTAAGAGTGATCACATGAGCAGTGACCTTTGATACATATTTGACACTCTGTTTGAAAGGGTTAACTGACCAATGATGACTCTTCCTCCTCCTCCTCCTCCGATATTACGTTACGGTAGAACCGGTGGTGTCTACAGACACAGGCGGCTAATGGAGAGAGGAAGTCCATTTCCTCTAACGCACTGCCTGGGGCGCTTGACGGATTGCCCTCAAGATTTATAGGAGTGATGGAACCTCTGTGCCCTGACACCTTGTTTCCATTTAGAAATACATATGCCAAGGATAGGAAGCAATTAGGGAGGCATGAGGGGAAGAGAGAGGCATCTCTGATGTTCCGCGGTGTATTACAGTGTAGTAGCTCACAGCACAGGCTCTAACTGGGTTACTGACTCAAAGCTAGCGCCGACAGGTGATAGTTCAAATGCATAATCTCATGTGCTGCTTAGTGTGTGCTGGTTTGTACGTGTTTGGAGTGTGATTTTTGTTTTCCTCTCTCATTATGGTTTTCCTCTTTTTGTGTGTGTGTGTGTGGGTGGCGCTCGCTCTCTCTCTGTCTCACTCTTTTTCTCCCTATCTCTCTCTCTCTGTCTGTCACTGTCTCTCTGTCTGTCATTGTCACTGTCTCTGTCTGTCACTCTGCTCTGTCTGTCTCTGGGTCTATCTCTGTCTCTGTGTCTCTCTTTCCCTTGGGTTTACTTACATAGAAAATAGGTGCAGGAGGAGGCTATTTGGCCCTTCAAGCTAGCAACGCCATTCATTGTGATCGTGGCTGATCATCCACAATCAGTAACCCGTGCCTGCCTTTTCCCCGTACCCCTTGATTCGGCTAGCCTTAAGAGCTCTATCTAATTCTCTTTTAAATTCATCTGGTGTATTGGCCTCCACTGCCTTCTGTGGCAGAGAATTCCACAAATCCACAACTCTCTGGGTTAATTTTTTTTTTATTTTTTTTTTACTCATCTCAGTTTTAAATGGCCTCCCCTTTGTTCTGGACTCCCCCAACATTGGGAACATTTTTCCTGCATCTAGCTTGTCAGGTCCTTTTATAATTTTATATGTGCCCAAATCAAACTCTTATCAAGTACTATTTTCCTCTCTGAACAATTCAAATGGGAGTGGGGTGTCATCATTTTACAAAGAGATGCAGAGGATGCACACTATAATTTGAACTGTCCACATTTTCCGATATGCTTAGGGTTGGGGGGGGGGGGGGGGGGGGAGCCCTGAATGGTGACAGGGATCTCATGGCAATATGTGAGCTGATCCTGGAGAAGGGATAGGGGGGGGGGGGGGGGGGGGGGGGGGAGGTTACCCTGGAACATGGTGCTCAAGTACCTGAGTAGATTATTGTAGAACATCGGAGAGGCTGCTCTAGAGAATTTGGAGGCACAAAAGATTGCAGTTACTGGAATCTATTACAAAAGGAGAGATGTCGGAGCAACTCAGCAGGTCAGGCAGAGACAGTGAAGGGAATTGAAGATGATCTTTCGGGTTAAGACCCTTCAACTAGACTGGTCGTATCCACTCTTTCAACCTCCTGCTTTAAATGTTCTGGACATCCATTAAGGATTGTAAGCTCGCCCACCTCCAGGCCCTGGAACTACTCTGGGTCCCTTCTGCTTGCCCCCCCCTGTCTATTCCCTCCACAGGTGCTGCCTGACCCACTGAGTTCCTCCAGTGCTTTTGTTTTTGTGCTCAAGATTGTGGAATCTGCAGTCTCTTGAGTAGAGTACCTTGAGGTAACATGCAGTTTGGAATTCAATTGAGGATTTTAGAGAGTTTTATACAACGAATCGCATGCTAGATTCTAATTGAAATGAAATGAAATGAAATGATTCAATTTATTGTCATTGTCAGTGTACAGTACAGAGACAACAAAATGCATTTTTAGCATCTCCCTTGAAAGGGAGACACAGGGCGTCGCGGTGTGCCCGCGCCTGCCGCCGTAACATTCCATTACAGGCAAAGGTGGGTGAAGTGTCTTGCCCAAGGACACAACGACAGTATGCACTCCAAGCGGGATTTGAACCAGCTACCCTCCGGTCGCCAGCCGAACTCTTAGCCCATTGTGCTATCTGTCGCCTGAGTGTCAGGATTGAGGGGTCTCCATGTAAAACTGCAAGTCGAGCCTCTGACTCAATTTATATTGGTACTTGATGTAAACAATTGATTATTACTGGAGCATTAAATCGAGCAAAGTAGAGCTGTTGTCTATTCAGCGGGGGGGCTTGATATGTGGTACTGTAATTACACACAAAAAAAATGACAAAATTGTGGAGAATGAGTGTCCCTGCGGTGCTCCCCTCATCTACTCTCCCTGCGTCACTGAGTAACGCGTTGGAACATATCAAAGGGGCAGAGTACCCTCATGGGCCATTGTGGTAACTGCCTTGTGTTTTCATCTCGGCGGACAGGAGAGATTGGTATCGAGTGTTACTTGTAATGTAACCAGTTAAAGAGCAATTCGGGGCTGGGAATGTTGCCCTCAGCTGACTTTGTTATGAGGGTCTGCCTTTTAGGCACTTGATGTGTCCTCACCCATAAAGTTTAAAAGGCAGAGAGGCTACAGTATCAGTTAGAATTGAGCCCTCAGGACCAGGTGAGGTTTTTTTGAAGATTCTCCTGATTTGAATGCAGGTATTTGTGATTGCTTTTGTATTTTTGAAGAATCCAAACATTTCTATCTTCAAGAAATAGATCAGATTATGCAATGAACCCATTTATACTATCTCCTTTAGTGACCTTCGCTGAGAGCAAATTACGTAACTTGGTTACTTTAACAAAGGTATCCACATATAGTGGTCCTCGTGTTTAAAGTGTTATGTTAAAATTCTCTTCTTCATGTTTTAAATCTGTCAGAATGAGTTGTTTCCCCAGACCATAACCTCTTCCATCACTAAAATACTCTGAAGTTGGGCACAAAATGCTGGAGTAACTCAGCGAGTCAGGCAGCATCCCTGGAGAAAAGGAATAGGTGACGTCACCTATTCCTATGCTCCAGAGATGCTGCCTGATCTGCTGAGTTACTCCAGCATTTTGTGTCCAACTTCGGAGTAAACCAGCACCTGCAGTTCCTTACTACACTAAAATACTCAAATCTTTTTTATGCATCACTGATTTTGTTTGACCTCTTCTGCCTTAGTTAATCGCTTCATCTCTTTTTCCTTAGAACACAACTGTTGAACAGAACTTTTGACCATCTACCCATTATCTCTTTATACAGACAGGGTCAAATTTAGTCCAATACCATTTCTATGAAACCTCTTGAAGTCTTTTATAACATTAAAGCTGCTATGTAAATGCAAGTTGTTGTCAGTCTTTTGAAGATGAAAAGGATAGTCAGTACCATGTAGTGATAGTGGCATTTAAGAGGCTTTTAGATAGGCACGTGGATATGCAGGGAATGGAGAGATATGGATCAATTGCAGGCAGAAGAGTTTAGTTTAACTTGGCATCATGTTCGGAATGGACATTGTGGGCAGAAGGTATACCGTTCTGTATTTTCTAGATTGGAAAATTCATTTTGATAGTATAGTTTATCCCTCAGCGTATCAAAAATCAAAACTAAGACGGCCTGCGGGGGGGAAACTTGAAAGCCGCCAAGTTTGACCCCAAAGAATGGAGAGTTGAGGAGGAGGGATCCGCTGGCGATGATGGATTCAAGGAGTGGGACCGGGGTATTGCCTCTAGTGCCTTCAAGGTCGGCTGCAGGAGGTACCCCTGGGAAACCAAGGCAGTCGGGCAAGGAGAGGGACATCATTTCATGGGCCAAGCCCATCGAGGGCAACAGAGGAGGCCCTCCAGCGGCCTGGTGCTTACCTGGATCGGGAGCCACTCCAGTGCATCGAGCAGGTGGACCATACGTTAGACTTTTACAAATGGTGCCAAAATATGGCGACTCGTGTGAGCCGAGCAAAAACAATTTAACTGTTCAGTACACTCATGACAATAAAGCACCGTTGAGCCATTGATTTGAAGGCTGAGAGAGGTGATTGGGTTGGCAATGTGGCAGAGACGATCAGAAAGGAATATTTCAAAACACCCAGGTTTTGTGGGATTAATGTTAGTGTTTGTGAGAGTGGTGGTGCCAGCATGTGGGAATATCCAGCGTCCATTTGTTTCTGACCTACCTGTGATGCAGATACACCCATTGCCAAATGACCAAGATGGCTGAAGCTGCTCCTCTCTTCAAATCTCCCATTTTGTTCTGTATTCTTTTTCATCCCTTGCCAGACCTCTTCTTCAGCCCCAGCCCACACAAAGAGTCTGGGGAGGGAGACACATTCTATTGATGGTAGTTTATAGCAAAGCTAGTGTCTGTAATGAGCGATTTTGGCAAAGACTGCAAAAGCAGATTGCATTGTAAAACGGGATCGGGTTACAGTTTGTGAGTATGATTGGTCGATTAAAGTCTAACAGGACATTCACCTGCACCACCTGCTGATCACTGTCTTGTTTCTGTGCTGTTGCTGCAGGTTTGACTTCTGTTGAGATCCTCTTCATAGGGGTAGCATTGTTCAGTGAGTGTGGTGCGCCTCCACTCCTATGGCGGCAGCTTCAACAAAATCAGCAGCTTTCTACCAATTAACTGGTTCAGTCCAGCACCATGCACTGCAGGGTTTATGCTAATTTATTCCACACCCACGTGGAACTTGAACACGTTTTGTATGGAGTGGTGCAGAATGCAGCGTAGATTGTGTGTGACAATGCAGCACAATACAGATAGGAGCAGTGTGTTACATACAAGGTCCAGGGTACATGCAGTTCCTGGTTGGTGTCGGCAGGACTTTGGGATACATTGCATGTACAGGATAATTGAAATACAATCGCAATATGCTATACAAACAAAGAGCATAAGGAAATTATTTCATATAAGAAGTGTAGGATGCATTTTACAAAGGAGATGTGCAGGAAACGATTATTTACACAGAGGGTGGTGGGTGCCTGGAATGCACTGCCGGGGGGTGATGGAATAGATATGATAGTGGTGTTTAAGACCCTTTTCATTGGCACGTGGATATGCAAGGGATGGAGGAATATAGATCACGTGCAGGCAGAGGAGATTATTTTAACTTGGCATCATGTTCGGCACGGGTATTGTGGGCTGAATGGCCTGTTTCTGTGCTGTACTATTCAGGCAACTGAACCATTCTATCAACAATGTAAAAGGGGCAAAAACGGAAAGGAAGGGTAGTAAAAATCATCTGAAAGGGCTTTATCTAAATGCACGGAGTATTCGTAATAAGATAAATGAATTAACGGTGCAATTAAGTATATATAGTTATGATATCGTGGCCATTACGGAGACATGGCTGCAAGGGGATCAGGACTGGGAGTTAAATATAGAGGGGTACTCGACAATTAGGAAAGATAGACAGGAAAGAAAGGGAGGAGGGGTGGCCCTTTTAATAAGGGAGGGAATAACGGCAATAGAGAGGAAGGATATTGCGTTGAAGGATCAGGATAGTGAAACAGCTTGGGTACAGATAGAGAATAATAAGGGGAAAAAAACACTAGTGGGTGTAATTTATAGACCTCCAAATAGCTGTGACGCTGTTAGTCAGAACATAAATCTGCAAATAGTTGACGCATGTAAAAAGGGAACTGCTGTAATCATGGGGGACTTCAATTTTCATATTAATTGGGCAAACCAAACTGGGCAGGGTAGACTAGAGGAAGAGTTTATAGAAAGTATTAGAGACGGGTTCCTAGAACAGTATGTCACAGAACCGACAAGGGGGGAGGCAATCTTGGATCTGGTCCTGTGTAATGAAGCAGGATTAATTAAAAATGTCATAGTTAGGGACTCGTTGGGAACAAGTGACCAAAATATGGTCGAATTCCATATTCAAATAGAAGGGGAGCAGGTTGAAACTCAGGCTAGGGTGCTTAGTCTAAATAAGGGGGATTATGAAGGTATGAGGACTGAGCTGATCAAAGTTGACTGGGATAGCAGACTCAAGAATAAGACGGTACATGAGCAGTGGTGTACGTTTAAGGGTATACTGTATAACCTTCAAGAAAAATTTATTCCTATGAAAAAAAAAGGGGTAAGGGTAAGAACAGTCAGCCATGGCTCAGTAAAACTATAAAGGATAGTATTCGGCTGAAGGCAAGGGCATATAAGGTAGCCAGAGATAGTGGGAGGGTAGAGGATTGGGAAGCATTTAAAGGTCAGCAAAAAATAACTAAGAGATTAATTAAGACGGGGAAAATAGACTATGAAAGGAATTTAGCGAACAACATAAAAACTAATAGTAAGAGTTTTTATAGCTATATAAAAAGAAAAAGGGTGGCTAAGGTGAACGTTGGTCCATTGGAGGGTGAGACTGGAGAGTTGTTGGTGGGGAACATGGAAATGGCAAAGGCATTAAACGAGTATTTTGTATCAGTCTTCACCATAGAAGACACAAAAAATATCCCAACGCTGGATAAACAGGGGGCGGTAGGAATGGAGGAGCTTAATACTATTAAGATCACCAAGGAGGTGGTATTAGGGAAATTAATGAGACTGAAGGAGGATAAATCCCCTGGGCCTGATGGATTACATCCAAGGGTCTTGAGGGAGATAGCGGTGGGGATTGTGGATGCATTGGTGATAATTTTCCAAAACTCCCTGGAGGCAGGAACGGTCCCAGTGGATTGGAAAATGGCCAATGTAACACCTATATTTAAAAAAGTAAGTAAACAGAAGGCGGGTAACTATAGACCGGTTAGTCTAACATCGGTGGTGGGTAAAGTGTTAGAGACAATTATTAAAGAAACACTAACGGGGCACTTGGATAAACATGACTTCATCGGACAGAACCAACATGGTTTTGTGAAGGGGAAGTCCTGTTTAACGAATCTGCTCGAATTCTTTGAGGAAGTAACAACCCGGGTGGATAAAGGGGAACCGGTGGATGTGGTATACTTGGACTTCCAAAAGGCTTTTGACAAGGTGCCACATAAAGAGACTATTGCTAAAAATAAAAAATTATGGGATTGGGGGTAATATATTAGCATGGGTAGAGGATTGGCTAACAAATAGGAAGCAGAGAGTGGGGATAAATGGTTCATACTCGGGATGGCAACCGGTAACTAGCGGGGTTCCGCAAGGGTCGGTGCTGGGACCCCAGTTGTTCACAATTTATATAAATGATTTGGAGGAGGGAACCAAGTGTAATATATCAAAATTTGCGGACGATACAAAAATGGGAGGAAAAGTAGGGGATGAGGAGGATAGGAAGAGTCTGCAAAAGGATATAGATAAGCTAGGTGAGTGGGCAACAACTTGGCAGATGAAATTTAATACTAATAAATGTGAAGTCATTCACTTTGGGAAAAAAAAATGATAGGGCAAGTTATTTTCTAAATGAGGAGGAGCTGCGTTGTAATGCAACGCAAAGGGATCTAGGGGTATTAGTACATGAATCACTGAAAGTTAGTATGCAGGTGCAGCAAGCAATCAGGAAGGCCAATGGAGTTTTGGCCTTTATTGCTAGGGGGATTGAGTATAAAAACACGGAGGTCTTGCTGCAGCTGTACACAGTATTAGTGAGACCACATTTGGAATACTGTGTACAGTTCTGGGGTCCATACTTAAGAAAGGATGTACTAGCCCTGGAGGCAGTGCAGCGAAGGTTTACAAGATTAATTCCTGCAATGAGGGGATTGACATATGAGGAAAGGTTAAGTAGGCTGGAACTCTACTCTTTGGAGTTTAGAAGAATGAGAGGCGATCTCATTGAAACATATAAGATCGTGAGGGGCCTTGATCGGGTGGATGCACCGAGGATGTTCCCAATGATCGGGGAAACTAGAACTAGGGGACATAGTTGCAGAATAAGGGGGGGCTCTTTTAAAACTGAGATGAGGAAGAACTTCTTCACCCAGAGGGTGGTTAATTTATGGAATTCACTGCCCCAGGGAGCAGTGGAAGCAGAAACGTTAAATATATTTAAGACTAAAATAGATGTTTTTTTAGCTGCCAAGGGGATAAGGGGCTACGGGGAGAGGGCAGGGATATGGACCTAGGTATGGTTAGTATAGTAAGACCTGAGTGATCTCCTGGACAAGTGTCGATCGCCTAGATTGGGGTCGGAGAGGAATTTCCCGGATTTTTTTCCCGAATTGGACCTGGGTTTTTATCCGGTTTTTTGCCTCCCCCAGGAGATCACGAGGTTCTTGGGGTGGAGAGGGGTGATAGCGGTATAAAGGGGAGGGTAGTGTCTTGTGTTCTGTGTCTTGTGTCTACTGTTTGTGGGTAAGTGTGTCTGTTTAGTGTTCAGCCATGAGCGAATGGCGGTGCGGGCTCGATGGACCTGGTGGTCTGCTCTCGCACCTACTTTCTATGTTTCTATGTTTCTAATGCGAGGGAGGTCCTGAGCTACTATCTACCTCATTAAAGACCCTTGGTCTATCTCTAATCTCACCTTAGTGGACTTTATCTTGCACTAAACATTATCGCCATTATCATGTATCTGTACACTGTGGATGACTCAATTGTAATCACGTACAGTCCTTCCGCTGACTGGTTAGCATGTAACAAAAGCTTTTTACTGTACATCGGTACACATAACACTAAACAAAACTATGTTCTAAATTCACGATAATGCATGCAACATATAATGTTGGTAGCACTCAAAAAGACCACAAGATGCATATCTAGAAGCATAGGATACATATTATAAACTTTTGAAGTGAGCGAAATTGGTGACAAGTTAGATCTGACAGGAACAATAATTGTTTAATGGGCTGCAGAATATTTATAAGAATTATTTCAGCCTAATTGGGAACTATTTCATCAGTGTGTATTCCTCAGTCCCATTTCCAGCACCTCAATTTGCTGGAATTGTTCTCGTCTGCCTTCATTGGTCTCGTTTTGTTCTCGGTCATTGGTCACCAGAAAATTGTAGCTAATCTAAATGTGAGCGATTGCATTTCTCATCAGCAAATAAAATATTGCAGTGTCAACGTGTGAACTTCACCCTTCTTGCGCAAGTGCCGTTCATTGTTGAGTACTTCTTCTTCCTTGATTTCTGCTTGATGGTCTTCTTGCGTATGGCGTTCACAGCCTAAAGTTGTAGATCAAGGATAGACATCCAGGCCAGGACAGCATCAGTTACTGGGTGGATGGCTTTGATGCCTCTAGGGAAAAGCCTCAGTGGGCAGTCATTCACGATGTGTGGGATGGTCTGGTCTGGATGTCCGCAGTCGCAAGCAGGGCTGTCTTGTCATCCCTCACTTATGCAGGAGATGGGCTGTTCTCGCATGGAGGGTGCGGATTCTGTTCAGGTTAGCCATTGCTTGCGATGGAGGTCAAAACTCGGTGGTTTCACTGTGGGGTCTATGATGACCTCTCCGTTGTTGGTGTTGGCATCTTCCCAGGCTCCGCGACACTCAGTCTTGGAGTCAAAGTCTTCCAGGGAGACTGAGGATTTGCGGAAGACCAGAGGATTTGCGGGACTTCAGGCTCATGTTGGGCAGAATGTTCAAGTCAGCATGGATGGAAAGGTCACGGTTAGTTAGCCTCGATGGTGCACCAATATTTCAACATCCTCTCCGTTCTGCGTATGCTGGGAGGGGCGATATGAGAGAGGACAGAGAGCCACTGCATAATTGTTGACTTAAGCCTCCCTGTAATGACCCATATTGCAGAGTTAAGGATAGTGTCAAGTCGTTTGATATGGCAGCTATTAGCCCAAGCTGTTGAGCAAATCTCAGCTGTTGAGTATAATGTATACCCCCTAGAGTCACGTGGCCTGCCTCCATGCTACCCACTTTCCCAGAAGTACAGGCAGAGAACTTTAACAGTCATCACTCATCCTGGGGTTACTCAACCAACAATGTGAATGGGGAATTACTGGATATGTGGGCATCCAACAATGAACGCTACCTCCTCCATGATGCCAAGCAACCAGGCACATTCCACTCAAGCAGATGGGAGAGAGACTACAACATTGAAAACCGATGTTGACCACCTCCTCCGTGCGCATGCAAGATCCTTTCGCACTTCCCTCCCAGTCAACATAGACCTGCTCTGATCCACATCAGTGTACAAATCCCTGTGATCTCATCCAAGCCTCTCCCGCGCTGGAACTTCAGGAAAGCAGGTTGGACAGGTTTCACACAAGAAGTTGAGGAAAAGATCATAAGTCTTGAACCTGTCCCCAAGAATTAGAAATCCTGCACGATCCTGGAGGCTGCAGCAAAGAAGTACGTATTATCAGAAGACCTCTTGAAGCAGTACAAGGCCACAGGCGACCCAGATACTGCCACAGAACTGCTAGATTCCCTGGATGCAGCAAGACGTCAGCACTGGCAAGAGACTGTAGATGACTTGAACTTCACGCACTCCAGCAGGAAGGCTTTGACTCTGCTTTATCATCTTGGTTCAGCTGCTCCTGCCCGGTACAACTCCCCCAAGGTATGGCTGCGCAGTGATATACATAATGGACTTGTTACAATCTAGATGTTGTGTTGCACTGGCCCTTGGCCCCTTTGTCGCATAGAGTAATGGAGAATGGAAATAGGTCCTTCGGCCCAACTTGCCCATGACGAACTAAGATGCGCCATCTAGGTATGTTCCACCTGCCCACGTTTGGTCTGTATCTTTCTAAACCTTTCCTATCCATGTACCTGTCTAAATGTCTCATAGATGTAGTTATAGTACCTGCCTCCTCTATCTCCTCTCAGCTCGTTCCATATACCCACCATGCTCTGCATGAAAATCTATTGACTTTCTTTACGATGACAAGCCAGAAACGAGGATATTGGCTGCCAGTTGCACTCGCCTGCCGACATTTGATTTCATCAAAGTCAACATAAGCCAGTGTTAGGACGTTGATACTCTCGCACCCAATTGACTTGGTGAGCGAAAGGAATTTCTCCTCTATATCTTCTCAGTTGTTTGGTACGTAGATGCGGGAGGAAGTAGAATGCGAGAGAGAGAGAGGAGAGTGGGAAAGGATGAGTGGGATAAGGGGGGGGGGATGGGTTCAGAGGAACGGAGAACCTTTGATTGAAGAGAATCCGTTAACTTAGAAACGGCGGCCAGGGTTTGGTGCGAACAATGTTGGTACTGTGGCAGATGCTGTCCCGCTAGGAATGGCTTTGTGTTTGTGTGACCTCTGGCAATAATTCCATGCCTCTGAGGTACCTCAAATAATGATGTCAAATGATTAGGTTACCGAAAATGTGAACAGTGGCAATAGGACGTGACATGTTCTAATGATTGCTGGACACACTGGCAGGTCCGCCTTACCTGTGCTGATATAACCTTTGCCACTATAATATCGCTGGTCAACAAAGTGCCTACTTACACACAAAAAAAACTCTTTCCCTTCTTCAAAAGCTGACTTAATTGCGTTTTTTAACTTTTTTCTTTCGCCTCTCCGTGCGGGGATCAGTGGGCTATAAATAATTTGAGTAATCGAGAGTAATAGGGTTGAGGGGGAGGAGAGGAGGGGAGGTTTGGCGAGGGGGGGGGCAGGGGGAAGGTTGAACTTTTCCTCTTTTGTATCCTGTGTCAGCGAGGGTCAAAGGTCAGGAGGCTTGCATATTCTATTAGGTCGAGTCCTAATCATTGGAACAAATGAGTTTACCCAACAGTGATTAAAGTGCCAGGGAAGTTCGGCAAGGCTGAATGTGTTTGATGAGCTCTCTGGTGAACGATGTGACAGCCCCCTGAGCCTGTCCTCGCCAAATTGCTGTCGCTCTATGAAGATACTTGAAAATAAAATAAAGTGAGTGAGTTGAGATCACTTGCGCGACCTGCATGTTCCCCAGTGATACAAGAAACACATTAATGCGGCAGTTCTCCATGCATGTTCTAATTATGCAATCTGTTGATCTTGTCAGGCGGTTGATGCAACAAACCCCACCTGATCATCCACTGAATGTTGATTGCACCTGTCGCTCCCCTGAAACGAGCAGCTTAACCTCTAAAAATCCAAGGGATAGTGAGCGATAATTTATCACTTACCACCATTGAAGGGGGACCTCGATGAAACTTACCGAATAGTGAAAAGCCTGGATAGAGTGGATGTGGAGAGGATGTTTCCACTAGTGGGAATGTCTAGGACCAGAGGCCACAGCCACAGAATAAAAGGATGTAACTTTAGATAGGAAATGAGGAGGAATTTCTTTAGTCAGGAGATAGCGAATCAATGGAATTGATTGCCACAGGCGGCTGTGGAGGCCAAGTCAATGGATATTTTTAAGGCAAAGATTGACAGATTCTTGATTAGTCTGGGGTTATGGAAGGCAGAAGAATAGGATGGAGAGCGAAAGATAGATCAGCAATGATTGAATGGCAGAGTAGACTTGATGGGCCGAATGGCCTAATTCTGCTCCTATAACTTATGAACCTATCACTTGCCTTCTACCACGGTTCAGACACAGTGACAGGTGCTGAATGTAGGGCTGGCACATAAAACATAGAGCACCTTCCATCCTACCAGCCGTCACATACAACAGATAATCATCCGACATTTTCGCCACCTCCAACGGGATCCCACCACTGGTCACATCTTCCCATCTCCTCCCCCTTTAGGCATTCCGCAGAGACCGCTCCCTCCGTAACTCCCTGGTCAATTCGTCCTTTCCCACACAAACCACCCCCTCCCCTGGTACTTTCCCTTGCAACGGCAGGAAATGCTACGCTCGTCACTTTACCTCCCCCCCCGTCGACTCCATCCAAGGACCCAAGCAGTGTTTCCAGGTGAGGCAGAGGTTCACCTTCACCTCCTTCAACCTCATCTATTGCATCCGCTGTTCTAGGTGTCAACTGCTCTACATCGGTGAGACCAAGCGCAGGCTTGGCGATCGCTTCACCCAACACCTCCGCACAGTTCGCATTAACCAACCCGATCTCCCGGTGGCTCAATACCTCAACTCCATTCCCTTCCATTCCGAATCCAACCTTTCTGTCCTGGGCCTCCTCCATGGCCAGAGTGAGTCCCACTGCAAACTCAATGAGCAGCACCTCATATTTCGCTTGGGTAGTTTACACCCCAGCGGTATGAACATTGACTTCTCCAATTTCAGGTAGTCCTTACGTTCTCCCTCCTTCCCCTTCCCAGCTCTCCCACAGCCTACCGGCTCCGCCTCTTCCTTTCTTCTTCCCGCCCACCCCCCAACCCCACATCAGTTTGAAGAAAGGTCTCGACCCGAAATGTCACCTATTCCTTCGCTCCGTAGATGCAGTCTCACCCGATGAGTTTCTCCAGCATTTTTGTATACAGTAGAAAGATAGCATCATTCACAACCTCTGTGCATAGAAGTGTGGTTTCACAATCAGTAAAGTACTTTTGAAGTGCAATTATTGCCAAATTGAGCCATCAATGTATTCATAGTATGCTCCCACCACCTCCAAAGCAACGATCACCAGATGATCTGTAGATAAACGCAAAATGCTGAAGTAACTCAGCATCCAAGGGATCTGCAGGAGGCACTAACTCAATATGCCAGGTAATATCATCAAAGACCCACACCACCATGGCAAATCTCTCATCTACCGTCAGGAGGAAGGTACAGGAGTCTGAAAACTCTGACCATCAGGTTCAAGAACAGCTTCTTCTCAACAACCATCAGGCTCAGCAGATGTCTGAATAAGGGTCCAGGCCTGAAATGTCACCTATCCATTTTCTCCAGAGATACTGTCTGACCCATTGAGTTACTCCAGCATTTTGCATCTATCTTTGGTATAAACCAGCATCTGCAGTTCTTTTTTATTACCAGATGATCTGTGTTTCAGTTGTTGGTTAGGAGATAACTAATAGCGAGGACACAAGCGAGATTTCCTTCTCTTCCTTAAATGGGTTTTTTAAGGGATTTCGCCGTCATTTAAAGGGTGGATTAACTCTAAGAAGAGGATAGAGTCTTCGATAGACTCTCTGATCTGCAACTAATGGGCAATTGTCATTTGAAAGCCTGATTGGTTCTATTTCCAATACGTTCTCCATCATTTAAAATCTGTGTCGAACATGATGCAAAGCAGATGAGATTAGTTGAGCTTAGTATCGTGTTCAGCACAGACATTTAGGGCCGAATGACTGTACTTTTTATGTTCTATTTCTATCTCTGCATGCTGGCCTTTGATACATCTACTAATGGTTCTATCCATTCATCCCATCTTAATCAGTCCTGAGTATACTGCAGCTATATTTGCTGAATTATATAGAATTAATTGGGTAAGCAAGATGTGAGGAAATATGGTTAGGTAATGTTAGGTCCATCATGAGTATTGACCTCCCCACCATCCACCGAAAGTATTGCCTCACAAAGGCAGGTAATATCATCAAAGACCCACGCCACCCTGACATAGAAACATAGGAATTAGGTGCAGGAGTAGGCCATTCGGCCCTTTGAGCCTGCACCGCCATTCAATATGATCATGGCTGATCATCCAACTCAGTATCCTGTACCTGCCTTCTCTCCATACCCCCTGATCCCTTTAGCCACAAGGGTCACATCTGACTCCCTCTTAAATATATCCAATGAACTGGCCTCAACTACCTTCTGTGGCAGAGAATTCCAGAGATTCACCACTCTCTGTGTGAAAAAATGTTTTCCTCATCTTGGTCCTAAAAAAATGTTTTTCTCATCTCGGAAAAAACGTTCGAACTCCATACAGCCAGCACCCGTAGTCAGGATCGAACCAAGATGACAATGCTCTCATCTTGCTACTACCATTGGAAAGAAGGTACAGGAGTCTGAAAACTGTGACCAGCAGGTTTCTTCTTCTCAACAGCCATCAGACTCTTCAGCCACATGCAAATGGACCACGATGGACTTTGCACAGGTTGCACTACATAACTTTGGCTTGCAATATTATGGTCTGGTTTCCACTGTCCATGTTAAATTGGCTGAAGATGGAGAAATTCCGTTGAACATTGCATCAAATTTCTGCTTTCCCACGCCGTCTGAGGTCAGGATCTCCACTTAGTGGCATGATTTATGCCAGATCCACTTCTTTCCCCAATAACCACCTAGTGTTGAAATGAATTCTGTATGCATTAACTGCCTGTTGGTCGTCTTGTGATCTGGCTCTTAAAGTCTGACTGTGAGCTGTGGTTAATTTACACTGAGCATATGGAATGCCCGCCTCGCAATATTTGTGAAAGATCCTGAGTGGCAGCCCATCGACCCACCACTTCTAATGGGTGGCTACAAAAATCTTTAACTGTAAATTGTGGAAAATACTATTCATACAGTCAGGGGCGAGATATTTTTTGTGTGCTTTTTCCTTTGGACTGTAAAATTGAATCTGACTGTTACTGAAGTATTTCAAAAACTGGATAAGTAGGACAACTGACAGTCTCTGTGAAATACTAGCATTATCTATTTGTGGTCGAACAGAAATGTTGAGTCTAACGCTTCATAATTGCCCAAGAAGCCATCACCCTGTGAATAGGCAGGAGCTTTGTGGGATAATAATAATGATTTGTGAAGCAATAATAATTTGTATTTATACAGCAACTTTAATGTTGAGATTCATTCTCTTAATAGAATGCAAGGGTGAGTATTTTACAATTGCGTGCTTGGGCACAAGACTGATGAATGAGCTGGAATTGATGCAAAGTACAATAAGCTCTCCCGAGTCTTGGATGAGTTAATGTTTGAGGAAGTTGGAGGATTGGAATCGTAGGGATTAATGTAAAAAGTGATAGAATTCAGCCCTTTACCTCTTGCACCATTTATTAAGATATTTTATCTTGGCATCATTCACCTACACCATATTCCTTAATTTCATTAATATTTAAAAATCTATCATCTCTCTTTTGAATGTACTCGACAGTCGGGCATCCATAGCCCTTGTGAGTAGAGATAGTAGAGAAAGCTTTGCCACCTTCGTGTGAAGAAATGTCTTCCCTTCTCAGCCCCCCCCCCACCCCTTAAATTGACTCACTCCCCAGCTTCTACCCAAGGAATGGTATAATCTCAGATCTGTTCAAAATATTCTAGGTACAATTTCACCTGGAGCTTCTATAATTGGAGCAAGACGTATCTCCTCATTGTTGCAAAAAAAAAGGCTCTCGCATCATTTGCCTTCCTAATTGCTTGCTGTACCTGCTGTTAACTGTAAGTGAATGATTCGCGTACAATGACACCAGGTTGCTCTGAACAGTAGCACCTTTCAATCTCTTATCATTGAAAATGAGCTGTGAAAAATACTCTTGCTTTCTTTTTTTAAATCTTATCCTAATAGATGACCTTGCATTTACCGAACTACATTTGCTATGTCTGTGCCCATTCATTATCATGTCTATATCACCCTGAAGGCTAATCCTTCTCTCAGCTCCCATAATCTTAGAGAGGTTTGAGAGTAATTACCATACCATGTCCATACACACATTTTTCCATTGATTGCCTCCATGTGAAGCTCGTATTGACCTCAGCAAGATCTCAAGCCATGCGCAGTCTGTCTCTTTGCACAATCACTAATATTGTAAGGACACATCGTGCTGGAGGACCCAGCAGGTCAGGCAATATCTCTGGAGAACATGGACATGTGACGTTTTGGGTCGAGGCGCTTCTTCAGGCTGTTTTCTAAAATCAGGATTATAACAACTCATCACGTTGGTTCTTGGATGGGCCAACCTGACGGCCCTGACGTGTGTAAGGGATCCAAGGTGTGCCCAGGAATTTTGTCCTGGGTCAGGAATTGAAGGTCCTGGGTCACTGCCACAACTTCTCATGGGTAGTTACAGTCATGTTGCCAGCTACCTATATCGTTGTGAAGATGAAGAAGGACAATGATTGCCGGTCATAGTTGGCATGTTTGATTATGTTGCTTCAATACCACGGCAGTGGTGGAGTCAGATGTTAAACGTTCAAACATAAGGCAATGGCAAAAATCACCATTGACTTGAGATGACTACATATTCAGCAACTGTGGATGGGGGAAAAGAGAGCTACGGGTGTGTTTTTTGGTAGTGACAAAGTTTGCAAAGACTTGGAAAAGGGGTAATGGAACCCGTTGTGCTGACATAAGACAGGTAGATGGTCAACAGTGGGAATGAAGTCTGGGTGAAAAGACAAGTCCCTGAAATCCTTGCACTTGATGAAGTAGTGGGTAGAAAGGGAAGAGGCAGAAGAGGAAGAGATTTTAAGAAATAGTAATGGATAAAAGAAACCAAGAATATCCTTATTCTAAGGTAGAGAAGCGGGCCATGGGTTGGGAAGAGGAGATTGACGTCTGATATTACTTGACGTGGTCTAAACAGTCAAGTCTAACCTTCACCATCTTAGGCTATCCCTTGGGTTGCAGGACGACTGGCTCTGTGCATTCTGAGTTGGCTGATGTGAGACCTGCAGACGATGCCACAGTGAGGTGGGACTTGCTTGGCAGGTGCGGGTAGGTAGTGTGGGAGCTGGTGCGGGGCTGCTACCTGCTCCAGACCAAGGGACCCGGCGTTATCCACGCCGTCCTGAATGCTCCCCCATTCTGAGCAGTCGTGCGTTGAATAAACTTTGACTCTGTGCTGTTTTTTGAACTTACGTAGCGAATAAACCTTGCCCTAAATATTAATTTGATGCAATTAGACAAAGAGTGACCCCCTACAAATAAACAGCAACACAATGAGTATTGTATCTTAAATGCTGAGTGACGTGTGCAGTTACATTGAACTGTAATACTTTTGAAACTAATACAATTCGATAAAGCAACCTTAAATAAACAGACTCCATACATTGATGCTGTGAATCGCCTGAATACAGAGTAAATCTGTAAATCTACACAGAATCCGTAAACTTGCAAAGAAAATCTGTTAACCTGCTACATAACCTTTGTTGTACGATATACAAATCGCACCCTTTTCACTAGTCTATTTTAAAAGCAATTCACGTATTTCAGGTGCTGTTTCATGAGTCACTAATTCTGCCTCCATGTGGTGAATTGTTCTATTTGCCAATCAGCAAAGGCAACTAATAAAATGAGCCAGGGATATCTCTGTCCAGTTATCAAAGGGAGGTTTATTTTCATTGATCAAAAATTGTAAAGAAGTTTGAACATTTTGGTCCTTTAGTGCTAAAATAAGTTTCTGAGATGCCTTAGTGCCTTTGTCTGGGGCTTGAGGTGAGGATTGCAGCAAAACCCTGGCTATGAAAGGTTGGGTTGGGGAGGGCTCAGTGTTGGTGGTCTGCTGGCCAATTTTAGTGCGGCAGTTTTTGTATGAATGGAAACTAAAAGCTATTAGTGTGTACGTGAGTGTGATGGTCCCCCAGGGGTAGTGAAAGGGGCTAGGTGGTGGGAACACAGCAGGTAGTGGCAGGAACAGGGGAGGGGGTCTTTCAGGTGATCCACAGCCTGTGTGGGATTGTGCAAACTGCTCCACCCCTGTATTGTGTTGTGTAATAAATGATTCAGGCCTGCTCAAGAGCAGTGTACCAACTGGAGAAAGGCTAATTCCAATCTCTTCCCCCCTCCGAGCCCCTTCGTCACACCTCCCCTGCTCTTAACCATGTATCCAGCACTTGATTAGTGTTAACCCATTCCTTGATAGAACCTACATGCATGATTTGTGTAGACCCATTCTCGGTTTATTTTGAGCCGGAAGGAACTGTAGATGCTGGTTTACAATGAAGATAGACACAAAATGCTGGAGTAACTCAGTGGGACAGGCAGCATCACTGGATACCCATTCCTTCTATCCAGAGATGCTGCCTGTCCCGCCAAGTTACTCCAACATTTTGTGTCTATCTCGGTTTGTTTTTTAACCTCCTGCATTAGAGCTCGGGTAATACAATACTTGCCAAAGTGGAGCTCTTTTCATACAGAAATGATGGATAATGATGGATGATCCACTGCTACTACCCCTTCTCCCTGTCCCTCGATCTCTGGTGGGTCCGAGGGCAAGGCTGATGAATAAAGCTGGCTGGTGCCTTTGCAAGGTCCAAAATTGATCTTGAGATGTACAGAGCAAGGGATATGGGGAAAAAACAGGAAAGGGGTACTGATTTTAGATGATCAGCCATGATCATATTGAATGGCGGGTGCTGGCTCGAAGGGCTGAATGTCGTACTCTGCACCTATTTTTCTATGTTTCTATATTACTAGAGCAGTAGTCCGAGGTGGTGGGTGGGAGGTCAGGACCGTTCTCGAGTTGGTGATAGGATGGTGCAGTTGCCTGATAACAGCTGGGAAGTAAGATTCTTGAACCTGAAGGTGTACATCAGTACCTCTTGCTCGATGGGAGAGGGGAGAAGAGGGAGTGACCGTGGTGAGACTCAAATTTGTTGTCCCCATGTCTCTTTTCTGTCTCGTATATATACTTTTGCACAATGGCCCCTGACACAAAATGTTATTGGGGTAAAGTGAGGATTACTTGCATCCATTCCAAATCAAGGGCTCTAATAGAATACAGGAATAGGAAAATATATAAGTTATTTTGATGCACCTTTTTGTTTGGTAAGTGCTTGTACTTTCTATTTTCTAGCTCTGTTTTGACCGGGACTGCTTGCTGTGGCCATGCCTCTCCCTTACGGATATGGGACCTTCAAAGGTAAGGGAACCGACCCTATGAATCTCAGTCTGTGTCCTTGTGTTATTACTGGAGCCCTTCTTTTTTCAGAGGGTGGAAAGAACCTGCATTTGTTCAGCACCCTTCACAACCTTCAGTCGTTCTAATGTGTTCTACAACCAGTCGGATACTTTTAATGCACAATCGGCATGATGAGGAAACACAGTGGCCAGCTAACGCACAAGGGGAAACTGCCGCAAACAGCAATGAGATGACAGCCAGGTTACCTGTTACTAGGGTCCAGACCCTAAACGTCACCTATTCATGTTCTCCAGTGATGCTGCCTGACCCGCTGTTACTCCAGCACCTTGTGTCCTTTAGTTGTAAACCAGCATCTGGTGTTCCTTATTTCTACACCTGTTATTAGAGTTGTTTGAGATACAAATATTGCTTGCAACTCGTGGGAGAACTATGTTGCTGCTCTTTAGAAAGCTCCATGGATCTTTAATGTTCACTTGGAGGTGAGGGGATCCCTTAGTTTAATACCTCATCTGAAAGGGCAACTCAGACAGTGCAGCATTCCTCCATTTTTGCCAGATATTCTGCCCAGAAACAGACCCTTAGAACCAACACATCGATGCCAAGCATCCAGTACCCATCTATACCAAGCCTCTTTGTCCAACACTCGGCCTTCAATCCTTTTTGCCTTGATGATTCCAGTGCTCAACAAATACTTCTTAACAGTTGTGAGAGTGCCTTCCTCCACCGCCCCTTTAGGCAGTGCATTCCAAATTCCATAACCCCTCTGGGTGAAAGAAAATATTTCTCGCCTTCTCGCTAAACCTCCTATCCTTACCTTAATCCTGTGCCTTTTTATTTCCAGCACCCCTGCTCTTTATGTCCCTCATAATTTGTATATATAGAACATGGACTATACAACGCAAGAATATACTTTTTAGCTCACAGTATCTATAATCTATAATCAGATTACCAACCCCCCACTTGCCTCCTCTACTCCACGGAACACAAACCCAGCCTGACCAATGTCTCCTATAAAGAAAAACCCATCCTTATACTGCAATCATATACTTCCTATAGTGTTCCAGCCACAGTATTCTCCATCTGTACCCTAGCCAATATTTCATAAAATAGTAGCATATCTTCCTTCTCCTATAGTCTGTGCTCCAGTTAATGGAGGTGAGTATTCTGTAATGGGAATACTCATTTTGAGTATCCCCCACCTTATCTGTCGGTGCTGCCGCCTTCCGTGGTCCTTGGACTTGTACACCTAGATCCTTCTGTTCCTCAGTTCTCCCTCAGGATCTACCAGTCATTGTGTGAAATATTATGTCCTCCCTTGCACTTATCAGGATTAAATTCCATCTGCTCTTCTTATCAACTGATCAATAGCATGTTATCACCTGAGACAACCCTCCTTACTAACAACACCATTGATTTTCCATGTTGTCTACAAACTTGCGAATCATACCTCCCAAATTTTCATCAAAATCATCAGTGTATGTTACAAACAGGAAACATCACAACACCGATCCTATGCTACACCACTGGACGCAGGCTTCCAATCCACTATCGCTCCTATTACCGTGGCAATTAAATTTGGCTACAACTTGCCAACTTGTCCTGGAAGGGGATTTGAACCATCAACTTTATGACTCGGAAACTAGAATGCAACCCACTTAGGGCGGCACAGTGGTTGAGTGGCCGCCTTACAGCGCCAGAGACCCCGTCTCGATCCTGACTATGGGTGCTGTCTGTACAGAGTTTGTACATTCTCCTTGTGACCATGTGGGTTTTCTCCGGGTGCTCCCATTGCCTCCCGCCCTTCAAAGATGTACAGGTTTGTAGGTTAATTGGCTTCTATGAGTTGTCCCTAGTGTGTAGGATAATGCTAGTGGATGGGATGATCGCTGGTCGGCGTGGACTTGGTGGTCTGAAAGGCCTGTTGCCACGTAGTTTCTCTAATGTGTAAAGTCACTTAGCCACAGTTTAAAAACCCTGAGGAAGAGACTAATTCAGTGTTTTGTATTAAGGTGATGGGGAAGAATGAGCAGAAAGGGTGTTGATTAACCTTGGACATCAACACAATGAGGAAGATGAGCATGCAGGGTGTTGTAGTGAGGAGAGGGATTGGCGACCTGTAACCATTCCTGTGACAACCACCTCTATATCAGGTGTAGGTAGTAATATTATGAAGCTGTACACTTGAGGGGTCAGTAAACAATGCCAGTGATTTTAAATGTGAAGGAAATTTATAGGCCTGTTTTCATTGCAGTGGAGTGATAGCTCAGTGCAGCTGGGGAGCCCGAATCTGCCCGAGTAACAAAGCTGTATTAGTCAGGATTAGCAACACGGATAGACAGGGTTTGAGTTTATCTAGTGAAGAGGCAAGCACAGGCAATTGAAGGAGATTAGTCTTGTCTAGTAGTTTAATTTCTCTTTTAACTGGCAATCGCTCTTCATTTGACTGGCAGCTTGTGCAAGTGGTTTAGTGTCGAGCCTGCTGAGAAGGGCAAGAAGTAACAGATCTATTTGTAATAGACAGGTGTCACGTTTAGGTGTTGAGTGAGGCTGTTCAAAGGCTCTGACAGATGATGTGGCCTTTTTTCTCTTTCTTTGGTTTGGCTTTCTGTGTTCTCCCACTATCTAAATTGCTTGCATTTCCTTTCCTTTTCACACCTTTAATTTTTTTTGTAATGCTTTTTGGTTCTAAGTCTGAATAATGTTTTTATTTTCTCACGTTTCCGAGTCTAGCAATTTGTCTTTATATTTGTCACTTTTTCTGATTTGCTTTATATTTCGCTCTTTATTCATTCATTCTTTCTTCGTGGCTTTTCAATGATTCAAGCTGGTAAAATCATACAGCAGACCTCACCACGGCAGGACACAAAAGAGTCGTCATGTTTTTGCACCGACAAAGTCACTAAATGTTCATCCAACATAGAACATTCTTTCTCTTGCATTCTCTGTTCCTATTTGTTTGCTGGCCTCACATTTAACTGTTAAATGAAAGATAGACACAAAATGCCGGAGTAACTCAGCGGGACAGGCAGCATCTCTGGAGAGAAGGAATGGGTGACATTTCGGGTCGAGACCCTTCTTCAGATTCGATCTGCCATTTTTCACAACAGTTCGATCTACCATATATACCTCCTTTGTCAGGTATTTAGCTCCTGCTGATGGTGGGATATTGCTCTGTAAAATTTGTTTAATGTGCTTTTTGCAATGGTGGACTGGCATTTAAAACTAAACATTTTATTAGCTGAAAATTATAATTGGGCATCCTGAAAGGGGTCTATAAGGAGCTGCAGAAATCCATATAAAGGCTTAACTGTAAGTCTTCTCTCTTTTACTGTATTCAGCAGGTCAGTGAGAAACATTAAACGGGTAGATAGGATAGGTTTAGACGGATATGGGACAAATGCAGGCAGGTGGGACTAGTGTAGATGGGACATGTCGGTTGCGCTGAGCAAGTTTGGTCGAAGGGCCTGTTTCCATGCTATATGGCTATAACTGGGTGGGTGCTATTTTTCTTTCAAAGAATCAACAATAGTAGTTCAGTCAGTCCCTTGAATCTTTCCCATCCTTCACTACTATAATACTACTTCAATTCCACTTTCCCACTTAATCCCCATATTCTTTGATTTCCCCAATTTGACTACCTGCCTCTCTGGATTGGAGAAAGCCAAACACTCACAGCACTCTGAGTGAATAAATATTTCCCCATCTCCGTCTTAAGTGGCTGACTATCCTGAGACTATGCCTCTTGTTCTAAACTTGCCATCAAGAGAAATAGCTAGTCAAAATATACCCTTTTTATGCCTCTAAGAATTTGTTTACTTTTCATTAACATCACTCATTCCTCTAATGTCAGGAAAGTACTTTAAGGAAACATTCAAGGCTGTGCTTAGTTCATTCATATGGTCTGACCATGGTGGCTTATCAATAACAAAACGAGTTTGAAGTGAGCAAGTCAGTCACCAGCTATTTCTGTATCGTAAATGTATGCACAGTGCCTACTGTGACATGCCAATATTATTGTCAACCTATATATACCACCCTTGTATATTAGTTTAGTTTATTGTCACATGTACCGAGGTACAGTGAAAAGCTTTTTTTTTGCTTTCTACCCAGTTTGTTGTGTGCTAACATATGGGTTACACCCCAGACTTGGGTATTGAAAGAATAGAATAATTATCAATAATTTTTATATGGTGGAAACTACAATTGATCTGGATAAATAATTGTGGACTAAATAGGAATATCAAGTGCTTTTTGTATATGTATTAAAACATCCCTGGGATTTAGTTCAAGTCTGAAATCAAATCAAGTGATTCAGGTGGTTTATATACGGAAGTGAATTCAAAGGTTTGTGGTCTAATCAAAATGTTTAGGTAGTTCATACACTGAATTATTATAGATACCTGAGGTATAAATTGTTGCTGTGCATAGTTTGGTCAGTGAAGATAATGTAAGGATCTGGAAGTTTGGATTTATCTTTTTTTTTCCTTGTGGGGGCCAGATGGGCTGCTGTGAAACAGATGTTTTGCTTTCATCCTTTTATCTTCTGTGTGTGTAATCATGTATGTTTTGTCAAAGTACAAAGTAGCCCTGGTACAGGTTTACCTTTGTGAGCCATTGTGATGGCAAATGTCTTGTGTGTGATTGTGTGTGTTTTCTCCCACATATAGGGGCCACCTCGGCCTCCCCCTTTTTTTTGTATCTTCCATTATCTGAAGCTTTTTCTCTGCATGTCGTGCTATTGAAGCTCGTGCCCGGGCTTGCGATGCAGGTTCCCACCATTCAAGACAGAACGTCAGGTGTTCGGGGAAAGGGAGAGCCCTTTGAAGTAAACCGCTGAAGTCAGCACCAATCAAGGAATAAACACAAGCTGCACTGAGAGGCAACAGAACCTGCCTCAGACTGGACGACAGCTGGACCTGCCTGCAACCTCACTACAGTCCAGCAGAAAAAGAATCTTTTTTCTCTTTCTCCTTTTTTTGTCCATCTTCCCCTAGAGGTCAACGTTTGCCAGTTTGACCCAATGTCCAGCATCGTTTTGTATAGTTTAGTTTGATTTAGTTTATAGTCATGTGCACCGAGGTACAGCGAAAAGCTTTTTAGTTGCGTGCTACCCAGTCAGTGGAAAGACTATATGCATGATTGCAATCACGCCGTCAGTGTACAGATACAGGATAAAGGAAATAACGTCTAGTGGAAGATAATGTCCAGTAAAGTCCAGCATTGTGTTAATGCTGGCTGAGTATAGATTGTGAATGGTGATATATTTCTCTCCCCCCCCCCCCCCCCAACCAGAATCTGCCCTTATCAGGCAATAACTTGCGGTCAGCATAACCTTTCACTGATCGCACCTTTCACTAGTCCAACTGAGATCTGTTATCCAAGCACAGACTGAGACTTGAAGTCACGTCTGACCTGCCTGTCGGCTTGGCGTGGTATTGTGCTGTTGCCCCTGTAGGCAGCTTTTTATTGATAAACATTGTGTTAGGTGAGGTGTTTGAAAAATACATCAAAAGTAATAAACACACCTTTACATTTTCCCCGCTGGGCTGTTTATAACTCGAATAATGGACACCTGGCAGTGTGTTATAGTCTGGAATCTAATCAAGGTGTTTGGGAAGTTTATATGTAGAATGGTGGATACCTGAGTGTGAGTTACAGGGTAGAATGTAATTGAAGGGTTCAGGGGCTTCAATTATTGAAGAACATACCTGGAAGTGAATTACAGGATGGAATCTAATAGAGGGACTCAGGTGGTTTCTGCATAGAAAAGCAGATTGGATTTGGGACTGGACACTTCTGTACGCTTGAAATTAGTTCAGTGGGATAGTTTATGCTATGAGGAAAGATCAAGTAAGACTTGAGTCTGTACTCATTGCAATGCAGAAAGTAGAGGGTATCCAACTAAAGACTCTCAAGGGAGTGACACGGTAGCTATTTTCTCCTGGGGTAAGGGATTAGCCATTTAGGTTTGAGATGTGAGGATATTTCTTCAATGCATAACATTGTAGATGTTCAGAATGGTTCATTTTTGCATGTGCAAGATCCACCGAGAGTCATAGATAGTCATAGTCATACAGCATAGAAACAAGCCCTCTAGCCCAACTTGTCCATGCTGTCCAAGGTGTCCCTCTAAGCTAGTCCCATTTGCATGCGTTTAGTTTATATCCCTCCAAATCGTACCTCTCCATGTACCTGTCCACCTGTCTTTTAAACACTGTTATAGTACCTGCCTCAACTATCTCCTCTAGCTGCCCGTTTCATATAGCCACCACCTTCTGTGTGTTAAAGTAGCCCCTCACTTTTCTATGAAATGTTGCCTCTTCACCTTAAACTTATGTGCTCTGGTTCTTGATTCCCCTAGCCTGGGTACCAGACCTTGCATTCAGCCTATCTATCCCCCTCATGATTTTATACATCCCAATAAAATCAATACATTTTTGAAAGATTAAATATAAGATCTGATTTTTGGGAACTAAAGGATTGGAAAAAAATAGAAATAAGTGTAGGATCAGCCGTGTTACTGAATAGCAGTGCAGGCTTGAGACCTCTAGGGCTGTTCTCACTGTTATATTGTGTTCTTCTGTGACCTAGGGGTAAATCATTTTTTTATTTAGAATATCACATACCTGGGAGTGAGTGGGATGGAGGGTTTTGAATTATTAATTAATAAACAATATCAGGAATGATGTGTCACAGTGGCACAGCGGTAGAGTTGCTGCCTTAATATGCCAGAGACCTGAGTTCATAAGTCTAGGAGCAGAATTAGGCCATTTGTCCTGACTAAGGATGCTGTCTGTGTGGATTTTGTACGTTCTCACTGGGACCACGTGAGTTTTCGCCGGGTGCTCCAGTTTCAATAGACAATAGACAACATGTGCAGGAGTAGGCCATTTCACCCTTCGTGCCTGCACCAACATTCAATGTGATCATGGCGGATCATCCCCAATCAGTACGCTGTTCCTGCCTTCTCCCCATATCCCCTGACTCCGCTATTTTTAAGAGCCCTATATAGCTCTCTCTTTAAAGCATCCAGAGAACCTGCCTCCACCGCCCTCTGAGGCAGAGAATTCCACAGACTCACCACTCTCTGTGGGAAAAAGTGTTTCCTCATCTCCGTTCTAAATGGCTTATTCCTTATTCTTAAACTGTGGTCCAGATGACTCCCCCAACATCGGGAACGTGTTTCCTGCCTCTAGCGTGTCCAAGCCCTTAACAATCTTATATGTTTCAATGAGATCCCCTCCAATCCTTCTAAACTCCAGAGTGTACAAACCCAGCTGCTCCATTCTCTCAGCTTATGACAGTCCTGCCATCCCGGGAATTAACCTTGTAAACCTACACTGCACTCCCTCAATAGCAAGAATGTCCTTCCTCAAATTAGGGGACCAAAACTGCACACAATACTCCAGGTGTGGTCTCATTAGGGCTCTGTACAACTGCAGAAGGAGTTTCCTCCCACACTCCAGAGATGTACAAGTTTGTGGGTTTACTGGCTTCTGTAAATTGTCCCTAGTGCGTAGGTTAGTGCTAGTGTACTGGGTGATCGCTGGTCGGCGTGGACTGTTTCCGTGCCGTTTCTCTAAAGTTGAAAGTTCTCGGAAAGTGCTAAATGTAGTGTGTGAAGGAACTGCAGATGCTGGTTTAAATCGAAGATAGACATGAAATGCTGGAGTAATCTCTGGAGAGAAGGAATGGGTGACGTTTTGGGTCGAGACCCTTCTTCAGACTGATGAATGTGCCAAAATGTAGTGTTAAATATTGTTTGGCCGAGGATAAACATCAAATGTGATGGGCTGGATCACTTCAATCCCCTTGTTTGCAACACTCTGCCAGCTCCAGTAGCTTGTGGTATGACTGGGATTCCTTGATGTGGCATGTCTCCAACGTGGGATCTTTTGATGTGATCTCACCCTCATCCTTGGTGAATAATTTTGTAAACTCTGCTCTTTGCCAAACTGGAAGTTTGCCGTCTCTTTATCTACTGAAAGCTTTGCAGAGATGAGATGGGGAACCATATCAAAGAAGACATCTTGTTACTGACAGCAATGATTCGGAAGTGTACAGACCCACCTGGCAAGATACCAAAGCTCAGATGGTGCCTGGTATTGCACTTTCTGACAACACTGACCTTTCAAAGCTTCCTCTGACTGAAGTGCAATCCAATCCAACATAATGCGGTGGCAATGTCTTCTTAGCCCTAACTGGACTAAAGCAAGGCCTTTAACAAGGTCCTGTGCGGGAACAGATCGGGATGATTAGAAGACTTGGGATTCAGGGTGAGTTAGCAAAGTGGATACAATAGTTGAGTAAAAAGAGGCAGAGGGTGGTAGTGAAGGATTGTTTTTCAGGTGGAGGCCAGCGACCAGTAGTGTGCCACAGGACCAGTACTGGGTCTTCCATCATTTGTCAAGTCAAGTCGCATTTATTTACATAGCACATTTAAAAAACAACTCTCATTGGCCAAAGTGCTTTACATTTGTTATATGAATAGTATAAACAAACAAACTACATACATATATACATATAGCCCTCACTCAGTGGAAGTCAGGAAAGGCTTGGGAGTATAGATAAGATTTTAGTCTTGACTTAAAGTAGTCGATGGAGGGGGCAGTTCTGATGGGAAGGGGGATGCTGTTCCACAGTCTAGGAGCTGCAACCGCAAAGGCGCGGTCGCCCCTAAGCTTATACCTAGACCGCGGGATATTCAGCAGCCCCAAGTCGGCCGATCTGAGGGACCTGGAGGTGGAGTGGTGGGTGAGAAGACTTCATCCACAGTCATATATGTTAGTGATTTGGATGGGAATATAGGTAGCATGATTGGTAAGTTTGAAGATGACACCAAAATTGAGGCAGGACAGTGAAGAAGGAGTCTATGGTTACCATAAGATGTAGATCAACCACGCCCATTTCCCCCCTCCTGCTCCCCATACACCTACGTTCCCCTCCACTGTCTTCACAATTCACAACTATTCTATCTTTATCTCACACATTTGTCTTTTTATCTCTAGCCTTTGCGCAACCATCTACTTTGTCCTGCTTCTCCTCTCCTCAAGCTTTCTCCCATCCCACCAAAACCTGAAGAAGGGTCCCAGCCTGAAACGTCACCTATCCATGTTCAGGATGCTGCCTGACGCACTGAGTTACTCCAGCACTCTATGCCTTATTTGGAAGCCAGCATCCTCAGTTCCTTGTTTCTACAATAGGAAAGTTAGTTGGTGACTTCTTCAAATATCCTATGCCAAGAGGCTACAGGAATTAAGTTATGAATCTGGTCAATAAAATGTTATTGTTATTGAGAAATGGGAATGCTAAATGTATGTAAATGTTTTATTTAATCAGGTATGGTTAGCAACTTGTATAATGCTTGTCATTATCATCGGCGGTCACTCGAAACGAGTATGACTGTCCTCTCCTCTCCATAGGGTCGTCTACTTGTGAGTCTGCAGATGTCTGTAGAAGCCAATCCGCGATTCAGACATCTTGGTGCAACGTGGGCATTGGAGACTGGCGGTGGTTGGTAGTCGTCGAGCCCCCTTCTCTCTCTCTCCTTACGGTGCTGCTGCTTTGTCTCTGCAACACAGCGTAGTTCCATTTTGTGAAGTGCAGCTCCTTCCTGTACGGATTTCCTCCAGGAGCGCCTGACCAGTGCAGTGTGCTCCCAGTTGCTTGATGTGATGTGGAATTTCTTCAGACTGTTCTTGATGTTGTCCTTGAAGCGTTTTTTTGGCCCGCCGGGGGCTCGCCGACCTTCCTTCAATTGACAGTACAGGATTTGTTTAGGGAGACGTGTGATGGACATGCGATGGCCAGTCCAACGAAGTTGGTGCTGCATTATTGTGGTGGTGATGCTGGTCATGTTGGCTTCCTCCAAAACGTTGATGTTGGTGCGTTTGTCCTCCCAGCTGATGCTCAGAATCTTTTGTAAGGATCTTTGATCGTATTGTTCCAGGGCTCTCAGGTGCCTGCTGTAGGTGGTCCATGACCTGGCTCCATACAACAGGGTGGAGAGGACAACGGCTCTGTAGACCAGCAGTTTTGTTTGAGCCTTTAGGTATCGGTCTTCAAAGACTCTTTTCCTGAGTCTGGCTTAGGCTCCGCTGGCACAACTCAGGCGACGGTTAACTTCAGAGTCAGCTTTTGAGGAACGAAAATCCTGCCAAGGTTGGGGGAGTGGTCACCGTTTTCAAGAGTGGTGTCTTCCACTTTTATAGTGGGCTGGGTAGACGGCTGGTTGCGTGGAGGTTGATGTAGGACCTGGGTCTTCTTGATACTTAGGGCTAGGCCCATGGGCTCTGTATGCCTTGGCAAAGGCATTCAGGATGCCCTGAATGTCTTCTGCATAGTGTGCTGCAATGGCACAGTCGTCCGAATGCTGAAGTTCCATGATAGCAGTGTTACTAACTTTGCTCTTGGCCTTCAACCTATTAAGGATGAAGAGCCCACCGTCAGTTCTGTAGAGGATTGGGATCTCCTGTGGCAGCTCTTCACCAATGAGGTGAAGTATGGCAGCAATGAAGAAGACAAACAGGGTGGGTGCGATGATGCATCCCTGTTTGACCCCCGTTCCCACAGTGAAGAGATCGGACTCAGAGCCGCAGTTGCTGAGCACTTGTATAATGCTTGTATATCATTGTGAATGGCGACCTATTTACATGCATTGCGTTGAACATGAGCTCCAGTCTGGTCCAGCATCAAAACCCTAAGGTTATTTGTGAGCAGAGACTGGATTTTCTCTTTGTGGAACTTCCTCACAGCTAAGTACTTTAGTTGAGTTTAGTTTATTAACTGTCACGTATACCGAGGTACAGTGAAAATCTATTTGTTGCGTGCAATTTAGTCAGCAAAAAGACTGTGCATGATTACAATCAAGCTGTCTACAATGTACAGATACTGGACAAGGGAATAACGTTTAGTGGAAGACAAAGTCCGATTAAAGATAGTCTGAGGGTCTCCATTGAGGTGGATGGTAAGTCAAGACTGCTCTCTGGTTGATGATAGGATGATTCAATTACCTGATAACAGCTGGGAAGAAACTGTCCCTGAATCTGGACATTTGCGTTTTCACACTTGTGTACCTCTTGTCCGATGGGAGAGTGGAGAAGAGGGAATGACAGAAAATCTTGTGTTTCTGTAGTGTCTTTCACAATCTCAGATGCTCCAAAGTACCTTACAGCTAATGAAGCGCTTTGTAAAGTTTAGTCATGAGACATCGAGGCACTCAAATTGCGACAGAAAGCAAGAGGAAGCAGCAAAATAAATGGCACAAATCTGTTGAAGTTATGATTATTGAGGGACAGATATAGGCCAGGATACCGGAGAGAGCATCCCTGATTTTTCTTCACGATAATATGATCGAAGTGGCCAGACTAAGTGCGATGTTGCATCCTATACAGATAACATCTCCACGTGTAGCATAGGTGTTGTACTAGTTGTGTCACGCTAGGTCGTGTGCTCAGAACCCACAACCACTTAACTTACAGATGGGAGAGTCCTGCCCACAGCTGATGCAAGTTAGAATATCAAAAAAAGCAAATCTAACAATCGCTTCTGAATAGTCTGGCAGAACGTGAAGCTTGTGTAAGTTTAGCTTCAAAGGGCAGCTGGGGCTCAAGAGGAATAAGGTGTGCATTTGTTTAAAGTATTACTTTGACATCTAAACATTCTTTGAAGTGTTTTTGTTCTATTTTTGAAACTGTTGATGTGTTCAGATTAAGTGTAAAAGGGTGAGAATCTTCCTTTAGCTTCACGCCCCAGTCTCTGTTTCTGATTATGCTTCAATTTCCCTGTACTTTGTCTAACGACGTGGATTCTTTGGTAGGGTCGACATCAGTGTGGGGTCTGCCGTGTACGGAGCTCAAACAGAAGGGCCATTTAAAATGTGACTATCCTCTCTAGATGTCAATACATTACCTCCACTCCTGGTTTAAAACAAAAACTCGAGTGCTGTGGTATTGATTGAAATCTTCAAGATCGATATAAAGGGAAAGATAAATGAAATTATAATGATAAATAGTGATAATCAGATGCAATCAAATAAATCACAAGATAAATTAATGATGTATGTGCCCTGTTTAGCACCTAGAGGTTAGGACTTTATTTCTTGGACGTGATCTTGTAGCATTGTATAAACGCATGAGGATGTAGATAGAGTGGAATGTACAGTCTTTTTCCCAGGGTGGGGAAATCAAGAGCCAAAGGTTTAAAATGTGAGTGGAAAAATGTAATATGAACCTGAAGGGCAACTTTGCACACAGAGGGTGGTGGGTGCATGGAACGAGCTGCCAGATGAGGTAGATGAGGCAGGTATTATAACAATATTTAAAAGACATTTGGACAGGTAAATGGATAGGAAAGATCTAGAGGGATATGAGCCAGGCATAGGCAAATAGCCTGGATGGGGATCTTGGTCAGCGTGGATGAGTTGGACCGAAGGGCCTGTTTCCACTCTGACTCAAGATGTCTCAAAAAGGCTTACAGCAGATTAGGTACCTCTGTCGGTCAGTCAGTGTTTCAAAGTAGGAGATTACAGCAGATCATTCACTTGGAAGATCCCACAAGCAAAAAACATTGTGCTCTAGTGATATTGGCCCAGGGAGGTGTACAAACGGCAGAGGAGAATGTCCCTGTGGGAGTCAGTGGCCAACTGTTCCCAGTACTGGTCCATCCACCTGTGATGAGCATCCTTTGTACACAGGAACCGCGCAGTCGGCAGCTTTTCAGCTTCCTCTAATTCAGCAATTAGACTAGAGAACAGCTTCTTCCCCTGTGTAATCAGGCTTTTGAACGGTCCTTCCATATTCTAGGGTACTGTCTGATTCACCTCTAGCCCATTGGACTTTGTCCCTGGAACTGATGCGCTACAATGCTGAGAGCCATATTCTGCACTCTGTGCCTTTCCCTTTGCTCTACCTATTCTACTTGAGTTTGACTTGGTTATATTTATGGATGCCATATCTGATCTATTTAGATAGCATGCAAAACCAAGCTTTTCATTGTACCCTGGTACATGGGACAATATAACTAAACTTAGTTTTTGTTCTCCATCCTAGTTGTGTTCTCTTCTCACTTCTCCTGCGCAGCATTGAGGAAGTAGCACCTGATGCCATTACTTGCGGTGGGTGTATAAAACTGGGTGTTCAGCTAGTTGTCCAGATAGACACTACTGGAGTAAGGGCAGAGGTCTCCCATGATCAATTTGGTCAGCATTCTTTCCTCATTGGAGAGGTATGAGGCGCATCGTAATGTAATGTCTCCCAGCCACCCCACCCCCCATCTACCCCTCTCCCCTGCCTTTGACTCGCCTTCAAAAGCAGAGGATGTGAACAAGGTTTGGATCAATAAAGTCCCTGGGGATCGTTGGGAAAACCTCCCAATCTCTCACGTTGCTTGACCCATCCTCCTCTCACTTGCGTTTGTAATTTCTCTCCATCTCCCTCCATTTTTTTTCGATCTCCCCTTTAATGCTCCACATTTATCTACTCTCTTGGATATTCTCAATTCCTGAATCTCATTTTTACCCCAGTGCCTTATCCTCAAGTCTACTTGGCACCCTGTGTGTTATTTAAAGGTTCTCCCTTTTAGATTTTTTAAAAAAAAGCCGATACAATGACTTTGTAGTGCCGCAGCCGATGCAGCCATACCTACCCACCAATACGCCCCACCTCGACCTTAATCAGTTAAACTTCACCCCCTCCCCTTTCTCTTTAAGGCTGCACAGCCTGGCTTAGATCCCCACAATGATGTCAACCAAATCTGTGTTGCTACGCAGCCAGCAATGAAAGGCAGGCTGCATTGAAAAGCCTTATTGCACTTCCAACATGCCTCATCGTCCTCCAACCCTGCCGCATTGTGTGTTCTCCTGAAGGGTCGGAGTGGTGCAGAGGGAAGCTTTAGGGTCCCTTGCTTGCAACAAGGGGGCTGGGGGAGGAGGCTTTTGCGTTAGTTGTGGGTGGCCCGGTGGAAGGCGGGCTGCATTGTGTCGTGGCACAGTGCAACCACTGGTAGCAACAGATGGTTAATAAGGAGAGGGTACAGTGCCATCTCTGTTTGTTTTTGCAGGAGTAACAAGGGTTGCAGGTCACTGTCTTTGCTCGCCAGTTGCAGGGGGTGGCTGTTTCTCATAGCTGTGCGACATGACCGTTTACACACACAAACTTAACCTTTACAAGAGGGGTTAAAATAAAAGAGAGAAAAGGCGCAGCCGTACCCAGCGGCTGTGCGGAGGGGAGTGGAGGAATCTGGGCTTTGTAAAGGAAGGTATTGCCTTTGCTCAATGCGAAGGCTCTGCAGCTAAAAGAAATCCTGATACGCTGCAGGCAGCTCCAGTCAAGTGAATATTTCTAAAGCGAAAAGCGAGTAAAATTCCCCTCCTCCAGGATTTCTACCCAGACACATTGTGCTTGCTCCACTTGATTGAATGTTTGGTTTTCAAAACTTCATTTTTAAGTTCAGTATTTTTTTTTTTAGTATCTATTTTCCTCTTTCCATGCGGTCTACTCTTCCTTGATGTTTTGCTCAGGAGGAATAATCCCATATTGTAAAAAGATAATTTACGCGTGCTTTTCTCCCAGATGCCTGTCAAAGAATCACGCAGCATAGAAACAGGCCCTTCGGCCCAACTTGTCCACGCCGACCAAGATGCCCCATCTACACTAGTGCCAGCTGCCTGTGTTTGGCTCATATCCTTCTGAACCTTTCCTATCCATGTACCTGTCCAACAGTCTTTTAAATGTTGTTATAGTACCTGCCTCAACTACCGCCTCTAACAGCTCATTTCCAGTGTGGAAAAAGTTACCCCTCGAGTCCCTATATGAAATCTTTCCCCCCTCACCTTAAACCTATGTCTTCTGGCTCTTGCCTCTACTACTCTGGGTGAAAACTCTGTGACTCTGTATGCATGACTCTGGACATAATTAATATTGGAGACAGCTGACTGGGATCCCTGAAAATTCCTTTGCACATTCTCACACTCTGTATTGCTCAAAGGTATTCTTGCACAAGTGTGATCTTGCACACAGATGGTCTAACACTCTCTCGCCCATTGATTAACTATCTGTTGTGCAGGAAGGAACTGCAGATGTTGGTTTATACCGAAGATAGATACAAAATGCTGGAGTAACTCAGTGGGTCAGGCAGCATCTCTGGGGGGAAAATAGGAATAGGTGACGTTTTGGGTCGGAACCCTTCTTCAGACAGAAAGATAGAGGTGAGAAATGTTCTTTCACTTTTCCTCCCCCCACCCAAGTACAGGGGACATTTGTGGAAAACCCTCTGGCTATATTGGCAATGCCAGGTAATCCCATCTGAATCTGTTTGAAACATTGTTCCTTACTTTCAGGTGGCCTGCTTTATCATTCTGGATAGCACATCGTAACCCTGCGACATGACTCCTGTTAATCCGTTAATGTACAAAATTGCAGTGGGCACAGAGCAGGGAGTTAACCTTTCAATCAGCAGGTCAAATTGTTTCCTAATTCTGCAAATACCCCACAACAGAAACAGTCTGACAACTACCCAAATGCATTGTACAAAGGGGTCTGTAATTAAAGGATGGTCTCCAATTTCTGTCTGGTCCTTTCACGTTTAGTTTAGTTTAGAGATACAGCACTGTAACAAGCCCTTCGGCCCACTGTGCCAGCGATCACCCTGCACACTAGCACTATCCTGTACACAAGGGACAATTTACAATTTACAGAAGCCAATTAACCTACAAACCTGTATGTCTTTGGAGTGCGGAAGAAAACCAGAGCACCAGGAGAAAACCACGCGGTCACAGGGAGAACGTGCAAACTGCGTACAGGAAGGTACAAACTTTGTACAGAAAAGTACAAGCTCTGTACAGTTTCATGTCATGCATGTCCTGGAGGAGGCCATTGAGCCCTTTAATCTAGCTCCTGCTAGCTCATCAATGATCTGTGATTCTAACAACCACATCTAGGCTCCATTTTTTAAAAATTCTCATGTCCAGTAAATATCTATTAATCTCTGTTTTAGATGTATTAGGAATTCTATAGATTTAATAAGAACTTGAGGGCAATCATTGTCACACAGATGGTGGTGGGTATATGGAACAAGCTGCCAGAGGATTTACTGGGGCAGAAACAATAATATTTTTGAAAGACATTTGGACGGTATATGGATAGGAAATATTTAGAGGGAGAAAGGTCAAATGCAGGCAAATGGGACCAGCATAGATGGGGCACTTTGGTTGCCATGGACAGGCTGGGCAGGAGGGCCTGTTTCCATGCTGTATGATTCTAATTAAAATTTGACAACAAATGTCAGCCTTTGCGAGGCTTACATAAGAACAAGATTATTCATAATAATAATAATATCTTTTATTGTCATTGTACGTCAGTGCAACGAGATTTAGTACGCAGCTTCCAACCGATGTAAAAGAAGAGTAAAATAAATAAATAAATAGCTGTGTGACGTGACCATCCGAGGGAGACAGTCCAGGGGGGATGGGGGGCACTCAGCGGGGCCGGTTCAGAGCCGCTATAGTTCTGGGAATAAAGCTGTTTCTGAGTCTGGAGGTTCGGGCGTAGAAGGCCTTGTAACGTCTGCTGGAGGGAAGTAGTTTGAACAGTCCATTACAAGGGTGTGAGGAGTCTTTATGGATGCTGACGGCCTTCCTGAGGCACCGTGTGTGGTAGATGCTCTCCAAGGCTGGTAGCTGTGTCCCAATGATCCTCTGCGCTCTGTGGACGACGCGCTGAAGAGCTCTCCTCTCCACCTCCGTGCAGCTGACATACCACACAGAGATGCCATACGTTAATATGCTCTCTGTGGTGTCATCGATGTTTAACCGAGTTCTTCCCTTCCCTGCAGTCACTTCTGAGCTTTGTTTTATATCACAAGGCTGCTAATTTCTGATCACGCTGAACATGTTTGTTATCCCTTCTGTGTGTAAATATGAGGCCTTTAAAAAAGCAAATTGACCCAAGGCAGGAGGATTTTAGAAAAATAAAGTTATGTCATCAAATGAAATTAGGAATTTGTCACAGGAGTCTATAAAACAAAAACTATTTGTTACTATTGGTTTTTGACATAGCGTCTGTACAGGTTGCTGTGATGTCAGTTGCCAAGTGGTCATACAGATAGTCATGCGGACAATGAAGTTTAAACCATGGACCAACATCCTGGCTGCACAGGTCCAAGTCCAAGTATTCACCAACTATATGGTGTCGGGGGCTCTGGGGAGAAGCAGGAGAATAGGGTTGAGAGGGTAAGATAGGTCAGCCATGATTGAATTGTAGAGTAGATTTG
This sequence comes from Leucoraja erinaceus, assembly GCF_028641065.1. Taxonomy (NCBI): domain Eukaryota; kingdom Metazoa; phylum Chordata; class Chondrichthyes; order Rajiformes; family Rajidae; genus Leucoraja; species Leucoraja erinaceus. The sequence goes on along the minus strand of NC_073391.1, from coordinate 34,193,840 downwards.
ATGGGCCGAATAGCCTAATTCTGCTCCTATAACCTATGAACTTATCCCCTAGCCCCACCATTCTGTTGTTTCTGGTTCCTGCCTCTGATTATGGGTTTCCCATGTATAGAACACAAGATGTTAATGTAGCTCAGCAGGTCAGGCAACACCTCTGGAGGACATGGACAGGCAACGTTTTGGGTCGGGATCCTTCTTTGGACTGAAACATCACCTGTCCATGTCCTCCGGAAATGCTGCTTAACCCAAATAACTCCAGTACTTTGTGTCTTTTTTTCCCCCAACACCTGCAGTTGCTTGTCTCTTCTCTCTACGGCATTCCCATTACTGGCCCAGAGCTTCCAGAAAATAGATCAATTGGCATTTCTACAGTGTCACAACTCACGGGATGTTCTAAACCATATTACAGATATATGGATGTTCTAAACCATATTCCTTTCAAAGCAAACTGATGAATGTAATTTAGAAAAAAGCAACAGAGCAAGATTGTGCAAATATGGATGATTCCTGACCAGATAATCTGCTCGAGGAACCTACAGATTAGATAGAGCACTGAAGAAGGGTCCCAACCCAAAAAGTCAGCTCTCCATGGATAGAGTCTCAGTGTAACTTCACACCTGGACTGAACTGAATCCAGCAAGTTCGAGAAACTAGAGTGATGAATGGAGAAAGATTGTAATTTTTAAAACAACTTTTCCTGGACCACCACCAGTGCCGATCTGATGGGGCAAGAATTCCCAAGCATTTGTAAATTGAATTATAGCATCGATTGTAGTTAACAACGGAAAACCCATATACATTCAAAGGTACCTGTGAAATAAGCGGGGTTTAATGATGTTCTGAGGTTTCCGCATGAGCAGCACTGGCTGGGTGAAAGGGTTAAACAATGTGCCTCTTTGTTCTCCGCTTTGTTGGCATGTGAATTTTCCCACTCGCAATTGGGACAAGCAGCTTCCCCCCCCCCCCCCCCCCCCCCCCCCCCCCCCCCACCAACAACTATGATTCCCAGTATATTTTTTAAACATACTCTTTCAAACCCACTGGGCTGGTACCGAGACGTTTCTTCAACTACATTCTTTTGGGAACTCCTGAGAGGAGAGCAGGCAGTGTACGTAACAAAACTGCCTGATCACCTCCAGCTCGCCAGTTCACTTTGAGATAGACCCGTCTCCTTTGTATCCATGTCCCTTTACGAGGGGTTTGTCCACTTTGTGGATCTCTGCACACGGATGCCATGACACCTCTCACCAACACACAAAGAGCTGGAGGAACTCCGCAGGTCAGGCAGCATCTGTGGACGTAATGGGCAAATGATGTTTCAGTTTGATGTCCTTCAGGGACAGAATTCAAAAGGATGCAATAAAGGTGGTAAAATTGGGGAACTAAAGAGAGAGAGAGAGAGACTATTCCGCAAGAAATTGCAGAGAATTGTGGACGCATCCCAGATAATCACACAAACCAATCTCCCTTCCATTGACTCCATCTACACTTCACCCTGCCTTGGCAAGGCCACCAGCATAATCAAGGACCAGTCTCGCCCCAGTCACTCCTTCTTCTCCCTTCTCCCATCGGGCAAGAGGTACAGAAGTGTGAAAACGCAGACCTCCAGATTCAGGGACAGTTTCTTCCCAGCAGTTATCAGGCAAATGAACTATCCTATTATCATCTACTTCATTGGAAACCCTCATACTATCTTTAATTGAACTTTACTGGACTTTATCTTGCACTAAACATTATTCCCTTTATCCTGAATCGGTACACTGTGACCGGCTCGATTGTAATCATGTATAGTCTCGTTCAGCTGACTGGTTAGCACACAACAATAGCTTTTCACTGTACCTCGGTACACGTGACGATAAACTAAACTAAACCTGGAGATGGGAAAGGTGTAGGAAAGAAGGTCAGATGCTGGTTTTATCGAAGTGTAAGCTACCCAAGTGAAATATAATGTTGCTGAAGTCATGGTTACACATGGGGCAGCTTGAGTTGAAGCCTTCAGCAGGACCTGGCATCTTGGTTTCAACTGCCGACTGAGCGACAAACCTTCAAACCGTATGGCCCGCTCGGGGTGGGGGGGCGGGAGGTCAATGCTGAGGTTTGCTCATCTAGGTGGTGAGTGCAGGAAGCCGTTGGTGAGCCCAAGAATTGAGCGCAGAAATCTCCTCTGGCATTTCACACTCAGCAGAGAGCCTTTCAAGACCAAGTTGCATTTCTGTACTGCCTTCCAGAAAGCACACAGCACTTGGAGTTATAGACGTTATACAGGATGGAAACTGGCTCCTAGGTCCAACTCATCCATGCTAACCAAGTTGCCTAACTGCTAGTTGCTCGTCCCTTTGGGTTTTTCAGTTACATTATTTTCGTTGTTGAACTAAATTAAAGTGCATGTTGCACTCAAAAGCGCGTGAATAGTTGGTTGGGAAGATGGTCAAAGTGAAAGCTAGAGGACTGACATCATTTTCAAGAGCAGCCAGCTCCTGTGCCTGGCCCATATCCCTCCAAATGTTTCGTATCCATGTATCGGTCCAAGGGTCTTTTAAATGACTGACTCATACTTATGCTTAGCATTCGGTTTTATTCATTAGAGCTTCCTCTTCCATTTTGATGCCACTCTTTATATCCATTTAGAGATGCAGGAAATCGGAGGATTTGCGAGAAAGTGCCAATGATCAGCCATAAACTGATTGAACGGTGGAGCAGGTAAGGGGTGTGGAAAGGTCTGCTCCAGTTCCAGTATTAGTCGTATAGTCATAGAGCCATACATACAGTGTGGAAACAGGCCCTTCGGCCCAACTTGCCCACGCCAACCAACATGCCCCATCTACACAAATCCCACCTGCCATATTCTTCTAAATCTTTCCTATCCTTGTATCTGTCCAAAGGATTCTGAAACGTAATGATAGTACTTCCTTCGGCAGCTTGTTCCATATAGCCACCAACTTTTGTGTATTAAAAAAAGTCACCCCTCGGGTTCCTATTAAATCTTTCCCTCTTCATCTAAATCCTGTGTCCTCTGATTCATCGACTCCCCTATACTGGCAAAATACTCTGTGTGTCTACCCGATCTATTCCTCATACACCTCATTAAGATCACCCCTCATCCTCCTACGCTCCAAGGAATCGAGTCGTAGCCTGCTTAACCTCTCCTTGTAATTCCGGCCCTACTAACCAGGGCCAGTTACGCCAGCACTTTGTCTTGTTTTGTTAACCAACCTCTGCAGTTCCTTGTGTCTCCTTTGAATTATCGTTTTTGATTGCCCTTGGCCTAATCTTGACCCTCAGTGCAAACCGTTGGGAAAGCCGAGACTCTCCGCCTGGAACCACAGCCTGCTAGCATGGTGACACCCTGCAAGGACTCGTGTAGGTACACAGGACACCAGAGGAAACTGAACACAAAATGCTGGAGTGACTCAGCGGGTCAGGCAGAAAAATAATAGGAGATGTTTCTGGTTGGAATCCTTCGTCAAACAGTGTGAAGAAGGGTCCTGACCCGAAAAACATCACCTATTCTTTTTCTCCAAAGATGCTGCCTGACCCGCTGAGTTACTCCAGCATTTTGTGGCCTATCTCCGGTGTAAACCAGCATCTGCAGTTCCTTCCTTCGCCAGAGGGAACTGCACAGATATAGTCAGACGGACCCCGGGTTGTTTTGAAAGGTGCGTGTTTGGCACAAAGCCTTTGAAACGTTGTTACTGAGGACAAAAAACAGCTTTGCAAGAATAAAAAGGGAGCCTCGCAGTGAGAGTGCTTTGTTGAAATTGTGAAGATATCAAATTCCTTCCCTCCCTGGACTTTCTCTCTCACATCTTTTATTTTTTAAAAGAAATATCAAACATCACTGAAATGACGGGACTCACTTAATTTGCATCTGGAACTTTTCATGTCCTCCCGGTGGGTGAGTCCAGGGCAACATGGGGGTATCTTCCAAAACAGCTTCACGTTCCAAGGCACCCATCTCACCAGCCAGGCTGGTGTGGGGCATCTGGCCAACCAGTGTCTCCTCACCCCCTCTCCAGCCACGGCCATCAACATTTGTTCACTCCACCTGCTTAAGCATCACCTCGTTAGACAAACCTCTACTATTTGATTACATTTATTTGTTGTTCAAGCTATTCAGGTTTCTTCAAAGTCTTTAATGGTTGAAAGAATTGAGTTCTGCGTAGAAGATCTGCAATCAGCTTCTGAACTTCCTGACTTGCAGAATTGGTCGAAACATTTCCTCCACCTAACCCTCGACAATGTAGAAACGAGGAACTGCAGATGCTGGTTTACCAAAAAAAGACCCAAAGTGCTGGAGTAACTCAGCAAATCAGGCAGCATCTCCGGAGAACATGGATAGGCGGCAGTTTGGGTCGGAACCCTTCCCCGATTTAAAATGTCAGCTACCCATGTTCTCCAGAGATGTTGCCTGACCTGCTGAGTTACTCCAGCACTTTGGTTCTTTCTTTGAACCCTCATCAATGATGCTCTTCAGGTGTTTGCTCAGTCTCTTGGTCTGCTCCATGTACACTGATAACGGCGACAGCTCAAGCTTTAAGGTCACCGATGATGTTAGTGTCATCGGCCAGATCAACACCAATGATGAGACAGAGTACAAAAAAACAGTTCAGGACCCTTGTATCATGGTGTCAGAATAACATAACCCTTAGCATGAACAAGACAAAAGAATTGGTTGTTGGCCTCGGGAAGCAAGGGAGAGAACGCAACCCCATCCGCATCATCGGAGCTGCTGTAGAGATGGTCGACAGCTTCAGGTTCCTGGGCATCCATCTAACCTGGTCCCCTCACACTGATGTAGTGATCTACAAAGCTCATCAGCGTATTTACTTTCTTAAGCATCCTAGAAAATTCGGCATGTCTTCAAGGGTTCTCCTGAACTTCCACAGATGTGCTATAGAGAGTATTCTGATGGGATGCATCTCAGCCTGTTCTGGCAACTGCTCTGCTCTTGACCACCTGAACATGCAGAGAGCGGTGAACACAGCCCAGTCCATCACAGGCTCCTCACTTCCAGTCCATCCTCACGGTGTGTTGCATGAGGAAGGCGGGAAGCATCGTCAAGGATGCTGACGTCCTGACCATTCTCTTTCCTCTCTTCTACCTCTGGGAGAAGATACGGAAGCTCAGACATTCAGACATAAGAACAGCTTCTTCCTCACTGCTATCAGATTCCTGAACTAATTGCCTTTTACACACCCACTTCCCAGTGGTGCTACTCAAACCCATGCTCCCAACTCTACCTCATTCGGTGATTCCTTTGGTGCACTTTATTTTTGTACTACATCAGATCAGTCTTTAATCTTGTACCATTTTGCTGATTTGTATTTGAAACAAACTTGGAAGTTTCTTTGCACCCTGGAGTATATGACTATAAACTGATCGCACTAACGTTAAACCTCCTCCTTCCCATCTTAAATCTGTGCCCTCAGGTTATGGACCCTCAGGGAAACACACTCTGGCTTTCTACCCATCTCTGCATCTTATACTTTTACATTCCTCTATCGGTGTTCAATAATTAGAGTACTGAGTTATTAGCATATTCAGCTGTTTTGAACATTGTAATTCATAATGCTATGATGTAATAGATGTACAGGAATGATACATGCGATAGAATATATTGTCATATATATTAATGCTCACAGTTTCACAATATAGAACACAGGACAGTGCAGCCTTCGGCCCACAATATCCGTTCCGAACCTGATTCTAAGGCCAACTTTTATCTGCCTGCATGTTATCCGGAGCGGCACAGTGGCGCAGCGGTAGAGTTGCTGCCTTGCAGCGCCAGAGACCGGGGTTCGATCCTGAACACAGGTGCTGTCTGTACGGAGTTTGCACGTACCCCCTGTGCCCGCGTGGATTTTCTCTGGGTGTTCCGATTTTGTCCTACACTTCAAAGACGTGCAGGTTTGTAGGATAATTGGCTTCTGTAAATTGTCCCTAATGTGTAGGATTGAACTAGAGTATGGAGTGATCGCTGGTTGGTGCGGACTCGGTGGGCCGAAGGGCCTGTTATCACACTGTATCCCTAAAACTAAAACTAAAACAATAATCCATATCCCTCCATTCCCTACATATCCATGTGCTGATCCACGTCTCTTAAACGCCACTATGGTATCTGTCTCCACCACCACCCCCGGCAGTGCGTGTAAAAAAAAAAACCTGCCCTGCACAACTCCTTTAAACTTTGCCCCTCTCACATTGTAAAGCTTTTTTGTTGCGTGCTATCCAGACGGCAGCAAGACTAGATGTGATTACAATCAAGCTGTTCACAGTGTACAGATACAGGACAAAGGAAATAACGTTTCGTGCAAGTCCAGTAAAGTCCGATTAAAGATAGACCGAGGGTCTCCAATGGGGTAGATGGTAGCTCTCTAGTTGGTGATAGCGTTAGTGCGAGCATAGATGGAACATCTTGATTGGCATGGGCAGCTTTCTCTCTCTTCTCTCTCCCCCCCCCTCTCTTTTTCTCCCATCCTCTCTCCTCTCCCCCTCCCCCTCCCCCTCCCCCCCCCCCCCCCCCCCCTTCTTTCTCTCTGTTCTTCTGTTTTCAGCTCTTCATGAGATGACGGAGGAAGACCCTGTATCACTGGCCCAAGGCATTTGTGCAGTCCCGTCTGTTTGTGTGTTTAATCACAGAATACGTTTCTCTAAGTGATGCTGGTTGTGGGTTTTTTTTGATGTTCAAAGTGTTGACTGAGGATTCTTTCCCTTTGAATCTCGTGTATCATGTCCCATCTCGTCCTGCGCTCTGAGTGCACCCACCGGGTGCTGCGATAAGGGATTGTCCTTTGCGTCGCTCTGTTGCCCCGGGGTGGTGCCCTGGTGCGGCAAGCCCAGATACTGCCGTGTGCCCACCTACCAACCCAGCACTCACGGACCGAGACCCGGTCGGCAAAGTGGCGCAGCGGTAGAGTTATTGCCTTGTAGCACCAGAGACCTGGGTTCCATCCTAACTATGGGTGCTATCTGCACAGAGTTTGCATGTTCTCTCTGTGACCATGTGGGTTTTCTCCAGGTGCTCCGGTTTCGTCCCACATCCCAAAGGTGTGTAGGTTAATTGTCCTCTGTAAATAAAATGATACAATACCCACCTTGAATCCTAACCACGACCCTACCTCAGCAACTATGATCTTCTATCTGTACTGTTTCAGTTCGACTATGGTCTTTGCTTGGTTATCAATTAGTTCCTGATTATTAATGTATTGTATTGGTGATGATTACATATTTGTCTGGGCGTTGTTGCGTTAATGAACCTGTTACGCTGCAGCAAGTAAGAATGTCATTGTTCCTCTTTCAGTGCATGACAATTAAATGCTCCTTGGGCATAGAACTTAGCACAAGAACAGGCCCTTCAGTCCTCAATATCCCAGCCGAACATGATGCCAAAACTAACTCGTATTTGCTTGCATATAATTTATACATGTTTCCCTCCATTCCCTGCATGACCCGCCTTTCCAAAAGCCTCTTAAACGCCACTATCGAATCTGCCTGACGCACCAGCACCAGCGTTCCAGGCAACCACCATTACTTTACACTCTATGTAAAAAAAGCATCCTGCACATCTTTAAACGTTGCCCCTCTCACCTTGAAACATTTCTACCCTGAAAAAAGGTTCTGACCGTCTACTCAATCTGTGCCTCTCACACCTTTTTATACTCTTGACTCTCAGGTTCCTGACATGACTGCCCATCAAACTTTATGTAAAGTGTTGCTGTGCTACGTACATTCAGTTTGTTTTCATCACCGTTAATTTGTGGGAGTTAAGGCGGAACGGTGGTGCAGCGGTAGAGTTGCTGCCTTACAGCGCCAGAGACCCGGGTTCGATACTGACTAGACTGAGTTTGTACATTCTCCCCGTGACCTGCTTGAGTTTACTCTGGGAGCTCTGGTTTCCTCCCACACTCCAAAGACTTACAGGTTTGTAGGTTAATTAGCTTGGTATAATTGTAAATTGTCCCTAGTGTGTGCCGTATAGTGCTCGTGTGCGGGGATCGCTGGTTGACGTGGACTTGGTGGGCCAAAGGGCCTGTTTCTGCGCTGTATCTCTAAACTAAACTAAAATTCCCCTGCCCTTGAGAGCGAGGCAGTGCAGCAAGGGTTAAAATCTTGACTCCAGTGGGTTTGGGTCACCTCCAACGTGGAGAATTTGCAACACAATAACACTCCACTGCAGGTTAATGTCAAGGATTAGTCAAACTACTTGCCGATAAAGCTTGTGAAGGGATGCTTACAAGAGCCTGTTGCCAGGGCCGGCTGAGCTACTTTGGCTGGTTGCTAGGGGCAAGGTATCGAGGTGCAATGTAGACATGCCCAGTCACGGCCAAGGGGAGAATTGAACATTGACAAAGAAATTGTTACTCTAAATAATCTTCTCTTTGGAAAGCGAGTGGGGACAGGTCTCCCCCAGTGTGTGATTAGCTGTGATCAGAGCAGCGTAGTTAGTCTCTGCTCCGTCTGCATTGGGGCGCTGTGTTAGATCTCCAGCACTTCGCCTCAACTAATAAGCTCCTTTTGCAAACCCTTCCCCCGGACAAAGGTGTTTATTTATATTTTAACATTGCCTGGCCTTTTCTCTCTGCTCCACTCCAACTTTTGGTGTGGTCTCCATCTTAATAAAGTCTGACCCCGCTGATATGTCGGGTCAGTCAAATAAAATAGTCACCGCTCTCTTTTTTTTTTGCCTGTGTGCTGCGGCCTTGCTCTTTAAAATGTTTTGCAAACTTCGGTCAGCGTTGTCCTGTGGAACAGCTCCATCCAAGAAATTACAGAGAGCTGTGGACGTAGCCCAGACCATCACACAAACCAACCTCTCGTCCTTTGACTTCACGTTGCCTCGGCAAGGCCACCAGCATAATCAAGAACGAGTCTCACCCCGGTCACTCCCACTTCTCCCCTCTCCCATCAGGCAACAGATACAGAAGTGTGCAAATGCACATCTCCAAATTAAGGGACAGTTTCTTCCCAGCTGCTATCAGGCAACCAAAACCATCGTATCACCAACTAGAAAACAGTCCTGAGCTACCATCTACCTCATGGAGACCCTCGGACTATCTTTAATCAGACTTTGCTGGACTTTATCTTGCACTAAACATTATTTTCTTTATTTTGTATCTGTACACTGTGGGCGACTTGATTGTAATCATGTATAGTCTTTTTGCTGACTGGATAGCACACAACAAAAAGCTTTTCACTATACCTCAGTATATGTAAAAATGGTAAACTAAACTGAAACAATGTCTTCCCTCAACCACGGGTGAGACTAAAGGATACGGCAGTGGTGTTTAAGCGGCTTTTAGACAGGCGCATGAATACACAGGGATAGACACAAAATGCTGCAGTATCTCAACGGGACAGGCAGCATCTCTAGAAAGAAGGAATGGGTAACGTTTCAGGTCGAGACACTTCTTCAGACTGATACACAAGGCATGAAGGGATATGGATTACATGCAGGCAAGGAGATTAATTTAACATCATGTTCAGCATAGACACGGTGAGCTGAAGGGCCCATTCCTATCCTGTACTGCTCTATGATTGTTTCTCAGTGATATTGGGAATAACGAAAAGCAGTTTAACAAAGTCTGACGCCACTGATATAAACTGAAAAAAGTGCAGAAAAGATTTATGAGGATTTTGCCAGAACTAAAGGACCTGAGCTGCAGGAAAAGGTTGGGAAAATTAGAACTTGGAGTGCAGGAAGCTGAGGGGTGATCTTATAGAGATGTATAAAATCATGGGGGGATAGATAGGGTGAAAGTACAGAGAAAGCAACATGCCACGTCTACACTAGTCTCATCTGCCTGCATTTGGTGCACATCCCTCTAAGCCTATCCTATCCATGTACCTGTCAAAATGTTTCTTAAATTTTACAATAGTACCTGTCTCAACTACCTCCTCTGGCAGTAGACAAAAATGCTGGAGAAACTCAGTGGGTGAGGCAGCATTTACGGAGAGAAGGAATAGGTGACGTTTCGGATCGAGACCCCACCTCCTCCTGCAACTTGCTCCATACACCCAGCATCCTTTGTGTGAAAACGTTGTCCCTCAGGTTCCTATTAAATCTTCCCCCGTCACCTTAAACCTATGTCCTCTGGTTTGCAAATCCCCATACTCTGGGTAATAGAGTACCTGATTTGCCTTATATATACACCTGTGTTTACCTGATCTATTCCTCTCATGATTTTGTACACCTCTATAAGATCACCCCCCATCCTCCAAGGAATAAAGTCTTAGCTTGCCTAACCTCTCCCTATAGCTTAGGCCCTCGAATACTGGCAACATCCTCGTAAATCTTCTCTGCACCCTTTCCAACTTGATGACATCTTAATCAATGCTGTGTATCTGATCCATTCCAGTGGCCATCTGGAGAGCAGCCTGGGGTCAGACTTCCGAAGGGGAGCCGGGGTCCTGGACATCTTGTACGAGAGCCCCTCGGTCGTGCTGAGTTGCGGGTACGATTCCTACATCAGGCAATGGGACACACGGGCCGGCACCAGGTAAGCCCAGCTTCTACAGCCTCCGAGCACCGCTCCCCGCTCCCTCTATCTGCACACGCTCGCTTTCAAAAAACAAGAGTCGTGCTTTGGGCTTGTCTGCTCCACGGCCATGAGATGCTCCAAGCCATTTCCCAGCCAGTCACGGATTCATACAGCACAGAAACAGGCTCTGGGGAGACAGGGGGATTCACCTGCAGGGAACCCAGGCCTGTGTGATGAGAGAGCGTGTAGTGGTACACACTGTGATCCTCTCTCCCTGTGGGATAATGCTGCCATCTACTGGATAGCCAGGGAGATTCATACTCTTGCAAACGCACCCACTCTGAGGTGGCTGATTTAGACTTTTCAACTTTAGAGATACAGCGCTGAAACAGGCCCTTGAGCCCACCGTTCACACCGGCCAGCGATCACCCCATATACGAGCACTATCCTACACGCTGGGGACAATTTACAGAAGCCAATTAGACTACACACTTGCATGCATGTCTTTGGAGTGAGGGAGGAAACCCACACGGTCACAGGACGTACAAACCGCGTACAGGCTGCACACCCAGGATCGAATACAGGACTGGCGCTGTGAGGCAGCAATTCTACCGCTGCGCCGCAGTGCCGCCCCATATGAATGACTAGATAAAAACTTTCATTCAGAGGGTGGTGGGTGTATGGAAGGAGCCGCCAGAGAAGGGGAGCTCCCAGATTCAGGGACAGTTTTTCCCAGCTGTTATCAGGTAACCGAGCCATCCTATCATCAACCAGTGAGCAGCCCTGAGTTACCATCTACCTCATTAGACACCTTTGAATGGGACTTTACAGGACTAGATCTTGCACTAAAGGTTATATTATTCAATTTATTCTGTATTTGCACACTGTGGACGACTTGTTTTTAATCATGTAGTCATTTCACTGACTGGATAGCACGCACCAGAAAAACCTCTGCCAGCTGCACCAAGGTGCTGCCCAAATGATGCATTCTCAGTTCTAACCTGCCCCTTCTGTAACAGGCGCTGTGTGATGGAATGGGAGGAGCCCCACGACAGCGCTCTCTACTGCCTGCAGACCGACGGGAACTACATGATCGCCAGTGGCTCCTCGCACTATGGGGTGGTCCGCCTCTGGGACAGGAGGCAGTCAAAGAGCCTCCAGGTAGGATGGGTGTGGCAGAGTTTTGACTAAATCATCCATGATCACCCGGAGTGCGATTGTCCCGGTGGGTCCTGTCTGTGGATTTGGAGATGGCTGATCCTGAAGCCACAGGCGTTCTGTCCCTCCAGGCGCACGCCCATGGGTGATGTCTTTACCGTGGGGAGCCTGGTGCACGGACAACCATCACACGGTCCCAGACAGAGACTGGCCTGGGTTAAACAGCATGGAATCCACCACGGTTGGGAGTCTCTCCCTGCTGCCGCCTTCTCAGCCATTGTGGTCCCCACCCACCGACCAGACACCATCCTCCGCCGAGATCTTTTAGGACCGCGCTTGGTCAGGAACCCCCCCCCCCCCCCCCACGTGCTCCCAGCCAGCACAGCTCCACACTGATGACCCTTAGAGGAGTCCCATTGTAGACACCTGGTAATTGGACCCATATCCTTCCCGCTGCAGGCCAGGCAGCAATACCCAACAAAACCACCCTGGCACCAACAATATGTGTTTTTGGGTGGATAATGGCGACTGGCATCCTCGGGAAAGGAGTCAACTTACTCTCTTCTCTGAGGGTTGTCTTCACATTATCAGTTGTTGAGGCAAGGGACACTGACAGGGTTTCGAACCATTGAAAGCATAACTTCCCTTTCCCTTTGCCAAACGCAAACTGGAGGAACAGCACCTCATATTTTGCTTGAACACCTTACAGCCCATCAGTATTAATATTGATATCTCTAACTTAAAGTAACCCTTACATCTCCTCTCTCTTCGTCCACCCCCCACTCTAGTAATCATATCACCTTTCCCACAGCCAACAATGGACCATTGTAGGCTCTACCATTCCTTGATCATCGTTGCTGGCTTTGAGACATTATCATATCTCTCGTTTCTCTCTCCCGACTGTCTGAAGAAGGGACACGACCCGTAATGTCACCAGCTCCTTTTCTCCAGTGATGTTTCCTGACCCTTAGGGGGTGGATGAGAAAGTGGGATAACATAGAAACCAGTGTGAATAGTTGATCGATGTTCGGCGTGGGCTTGGTGGGCCGAGGAGCTTGTTTCCATGCTGTATCTCAGAACTAAATTGAATTAAACTTATCCCACCCCGGTCACAGCTTCTTCTCCCCATTCCCATCCGGCTGTAGGAACAGAAACTTGAAATGTGCGCATCACCAGACGCAGGAACAGCTTCTTGCTCTATCTTTCAATCCATCAAAAATGACAAACTGGGCACAAATCGGAGCAGGCACGTTTCCGAGCTAACTGTTGTTGTTTCCTCTTCCACCAGATGTTCTTCCTCTCCTCCCCCAGCAGCAGTCCCGTGTACTGCCTCCGGTTTACTACCTCCCACCTCTATGCTGCCTTAGCCAATGCACTTTACACACTGGACTTCACATCGTCCAAGCCTTGGGGCTTGCCAGGTAAAGAGCCCCAGACACCAACCGAGACATATCCAGGACGGTGCACCTGAAGTCAAGGTCCGCCCAGCACACTGGCAGATGATGCATTTGGAACAGACACCACTCCTTCACCCTTCCAGCTCTGCAGTCTTTAAAAATCACCTTCTGTGGCTTTTTTTAATATATGAAATAGAGTGTTCTTTATTTGCAATAACTTTTATATGACTAGTGAATGAGGTTGTCCATTTGCTCAAAGCATCATCTGTAACTGGATTTGTGTAGTTGGAAGGTGCTAAAGGCTGCACCAGTGTTCGGATGTTTGAATGCAATTTAAAAAAAATAAAAAACCTTGCATTTGCAAGCGATACAGCCTGATCTATCAGTTATCTATCAGTTATCTCATGTTGTAATGCAAGCTAAAGTAACAGCTGGTTTGTACAGAAGTACATACAATTATGACTTTTGAAAGACATTTGGATAGAAAAGGTCTAGAGGTCTATGTGCTAAATAGGACTAGCCCACAGTATGCAAACTGTGTGCAGTGGTAGTCGCTGTCTCACAGCACCAGAGACCCGGGTTCAATGAGGTCTGTATGGAGTTTGTACGTTCTCCCCGTGACTGCATGGGTTTCCTACGTGTGCTCTGTTTTTCTCCCATAGACCAAAGACCTACAGATTTGTAGGTCCTAGTGTGTAGGATAACCCTAGTGTACAGGTGATCGCTGGTCTAATGGCCTCATTCTGCTCCATGGACTCGGAGGGCTGAAGGACCTGTGTCCCTATTTTATGACTGACTCTTTGTGAGAGCTACTACACGGAGTGAGGTATCCCAGCAAGTGACTGATTTGACACCATGAAGGGATTTGAGGGCTTGGGAAACAAATGTCACGACAATATCAAATGTAGAAAGCATTTTATCGGGATGCATCACAGCTTGGTTTGGGAACAGCTCCATCCAAGACTGCAAGAAATTGCGGAGAAGTGTGGACACAGCCAGGATAATCACATAAACCTACCTCCCTCCCATTTACATTTCACGCTGCCTCAACGAAGCCACCAACATAATCAAGGGCTAGTCTCACCACTCCCTCTTCTCCCCTCTCCCATCAGGCAAGAGGTACAGAAGTGTAAAAACGCACACCTCCAGGTTCAGGAACAGTTTCTTCCCAGCTGTTATCAGGCAACTGAACCATCCTACCAACAACTAGAGAACGGTCCTGAGCTTCTCAGACTATCTTAAATCAAACTTTACCTTGCACTAAACGTTATTCCCTTTATCATGTATCTGCACACTGCGGACAGCTTAATTGTAATCATGTAGTCTTTCCTCTGACCAGATAGCATGCAACAAAAAGCTTTTCACTGTACCTTTGTACATGTGACAATAAACTAAATGTTGGTAGAATTTACTATGACCACCATAAAATGAAGACATTCTATATTCAAAAACTAGCAGAACTTTAATGGGATTTTAAATATACAAGGTGGATTTGAAGTAGTTGGTGCGACCACAGGTTTGTGCCTTCTCCCCACGCGTTGCCTGTGGAGGCAGATACCAGTGCTGAGGATCACTGCGTTTTACACTGCACATCTCCATCCTCTGCCACCTTCATCTTCTTCAGTTCCTGCTGCACCTCCTGCTCCAGCTGTAGGATTGCTGTCGGCTTTTGATACTGATGGGAGGGAAAAATATCCAGTGAACACGTTTACAGTCAGCACCCACCCAGCCAGCCCGTCCCTTCAGGTGTTAACACCATTCCGCTCTCAACCACACGCATCGCCACCACTTTGTCGATACAAGGAAATGCAGATGCTGGTTTACAAAAAACACACAAAGCGCTGTAGTAACTCTGGGTCGGGGAGCATCTCTTGAAGGCATTGGATAGATGATGTTTTGGGTCAGGACCATTCTTCAGACTGAGTGTAGTAAGGGAGAGAATACTGGAAGAGAGGTGGGGGCAGGACAAAGCCGGGTGAGTGATAGGTGGATATAGTTGAGGGGGTTGATGGGCTGACGGTTGGACAAAAGCCAGAGACGAAAAGCCAAAAGGTCGTGAGATAAGGAGAGAAAAGGCAAAAGAACACAGAGTGTTGAAGTAACTCAGTAGGTCTCAACCCAAAACGTCACCTATCCAGTTTCTCCAGAGATGCTGCCTGACCTGCTGAGTTACTTCAGCACTTGGTGTCCTTTTGTGTATTAACCACCATCGGCTGTTCCCGGTTTCTATACGACGGATACAAGAGGCATGACATTTGAAGTCAGAGTATGGGATAAAGGTGGAAGGAGAAGGGGGAAAAGAATCACTTTTCTTCCTCCACTCCCGTGGCCTGAATTGTCCACAATTGGACACGGTTCTGAATTTGTGGCCTTAGATTCTCTCCTGGATTATTTTCGCCACTACTCCTTCTGTAAATCCAGACGTTGAATGATTTAAAAATCATCTGAAGCAACTGGGCCAGCCGAATACAATGAGGCTGCTCTCTACCTGTGCTCTCAGTCTGTGCATGGAAGGTTGGAGTAACGCAGCGGGTCTGGCAGCATCTGTGGAGGATGCGGATGGGTGACGCAAAGTGCTCACCGTGATAATGAGGGTATTGTTAGCATGAGTGAAGCCGAGTGCTGAGCTGTCCAGAGGGAGGTGGCATCGGTCCATATCGGCAACATTAAACTTCTTGTAATACCTAGAGACAAGAAAGAGCCCACGTCACTCTCAACAACAGAAGACTTGCATTTATAAGACCTAGGAGCAGAATTAGGCTGTTTGGCCCAAATCATGGCTGATCTATTTTTCCCTCTCAACCATTCTCAACCATTCTCCTGCCTTCTCCCCATAACCTTTGACATGCTTACTAATCAAGGACCTATTAATATCTGCCTCGTGTTGACAGTGTTAACACAAAGAGAAACAACTTGAATCTGAACGTACTGATACTCCCCCCAGGATATCCCAATGCATCTTCTCATCCCCTCAAACCCCCGACCCTGGTCCTCAAATGGGAATGGCCTCCCTCTCTAAACCAGCCATGGGTTTATCCAGCTCCGCAGCCAGAGATCTACCCTATCAACACAAATGAATGCTGGGATTCTGATATAAACACCAAGTGGTTTTGAGGTCTAATCACTTTTTTTAAATTGAAAGACACAGCACAGAAACAGCCCCTTTAGCCCACTAGTCCACGCCAACCATCGATCACTTGTTCTATGTTATCCCACTTTCTCATCCACTCCCTACACATTAGGGGTAATTAACCTACAAACCCACACGTCTTTGGGATGTGGGAGGAAACTGGAGTACCCTTATCCCCCCCTTCCAGGGACCCAACTGGGATCATCAGAGGGCGAGAGAAAACATAATAATGCCACATAAAATTATGAATGGCATAGATAGGGTAGACATTCAGAACCTTATTCCCAGGGTGGAAAATACAACCGGGCATAGATTTAAGGTCCAAGTGGGAAAATGTAAAGATGTGCAGGGCACGGTTTTTTTGACACAGAGGGTGGTAGATGCCTAGAACGTGTTGCAAGTGATGGTGGAGGAGGAAGATACGGTAGTTGCATTTAAAGAGGCATTTACATAGGCACATGGATATGTAGGGAATGGATGGATACAGATCACATGTAGGCAGAAGAGATTTGTTTGATCTCAGGATACAAGGTATGACATTTGGGATGGAGGCACGCAGAATTTCATCAGGTGATAGTGAACCTGTGGAATTCCCTGTCACAGGAGGCTATGGAGAACAACTTATTCAATATATTTGGAAGGCAAATAAATGTCTAGCACAAGAAGCATCGAGGTTACTCACACTCTGCCGTTTACCCTGTCCACGTCCACCAGATCAAACTTCCACAGATGCTTCCTACATATGTGGGCGGCACAGTGGCGCAGCGGGTAGAGCTGCTGCCTCACAACGCCAGAGAGCCGGGTTCGAGCCTAACCTCAGGTGCTGTCTGCGTGGAGTTTGCACATTCTCCCTATGACTGCGTGGGTTTCTTACGGGTGCTCTAGTTTCCTCCCACGTTCCAAAGACGTGCGGATTTGTAGGTTTATTGGCCCTCTGTAAAAGAAAATTGTCTCTAATGTGAAGGGAGTGGGTTAACATAGAACTAGTGTGAACTTGATCAATGGTCAGCATGAACTAGGTGGGCCAAAGGACCTGTTTCCATGCTGTATCTCTAAACTAATCATCAATGGGCGTCTGAAAGAGGAGAGGAACCATGGGCATGGGGTTGTTGTAGAATTGTAACAGCAGCAAAGTAAACTAATTGGCCCACGCCCGTGTCTGTATGGTGCTGGAGAGGGAACACACGGTGTCCCTGAGGACTTGAGGCCTTCCGTGAATGCTGGTCGCCATGGGGGGTGGTGGAAATGGGACATCCAGTGCATCGTGGATAGGGATGATAATGTTGTAATTTGATTGATTACTTTTTGTTCGAGGTCCTCACGATGCAGCATCGCTGGTCTGAATCAACGGTTACAGTGTACACGTTCTTGGGGTACGGTATATTCCGAATCCGCCACTGGAAGCAGGTCTTGGTGTCCTGCCGTGTGAAAATTGGCTGCAAGATTAACAAAACAAACAAATTAACTTTAGAAAGGATATACTCTCTGAGGTTTAGAACAATGAGAGGTGGCGTTACTGAAACAGGGAAGGGCTTAAGAGGGAAGAAACTGACCCATACATCTTCTGTCGGTGCTGGTGGGGGGGGGGGGGGGGGGGGGGGGGGGTGGTGGATAGGGGATATTGAGAACCGTGGGATGTGTTTCTGGCATAAAGGAAAACTACATAACATTATTATTGTGTTAATGGTCGTGTTAAGCTGCAGCAAGTAATAATTGCACTTCTATTGTAGTACGTGTGGCAATAGACATAAACACTTTTAGATGGTGAAACAAACTCACGGAACCGAATAACTTTAGAGTTATTCAGCACAGGAACAGGCTATTCGGCCCAATTCTTTCATGCCAACCAAGATGCCCAAGATGCTAGTCCCATTTGCCCGCATTTAACCCACATCCCTCTGCACCTTTATTTCTTATGTTATTTTGTCTTTTTTAATCAATGGAGGCTAGAAATGATCAGCCAATCCAACTCAAGTCGTTTCTGTATGTTCAGTACTCACTCTGATGAATACGGAGCACTTTAAGAGTTGTTTACAACCCTTGCTCCAGATACTTACACTGCTGCCACTCTCGTGTATCAGCTGCTGCTCCAAGGTCCCTGCAGGTCGAGAATACGCTTCCCCCACCTCGAATTGCCACTGCCCAGGGGATCCCAGTGTGGTCTTCTGCTTCCACTTCCTGACTACAAGCAAAGGTCTCAAAATAAACATTCGAAGAGAACCATTAAAAAACATGATGCAAAGACCAATTTATATATGCCTGCATATAATCCATGTTCCTCCATTCCCTGCACATCCATAGGTCTCTTAGACACCACTATCATTTCTGCCTCGACCATCACCCCCGGCAGCACATTCCAGGCACTCACCACACATTGCGCTCATCTCCTTTAAACTTTGCCCTTCTCACCTTAAAACTACACGGTCTGCTATTTGATTTTTCCATTCTGAGAAAAAGGTTCCGACTATCTACTCTATCTATGCCTCTCATAATTTGATATACTTCAATCAGGTCTCCCTGGAACCTCTGGCATGCCAGAGAAAATATTCCAAGTCAGTCCAACCTCTCCCTGTAGCTAACTAATACCCTAATTCAGCCATCATTCTCGTAAACCTCCTCTGCACCCTTTCCATTCTTGCTGCTATGGGGCGACGCGGAACTGCACGCAATACTCGAAATGCGGCTTAATCAAAGTCCTATAAAGCTATATCATGAATTCCTGCCACTTATGCTCAGTGCCCCGACCAATGAAGGCAAGCATAACGTACGCATTATCACTGGGTATTAATTGCAACTGATCACCCAATACTACCCCTATTTACTCTATAAGCACGATTAATACAATTGAAAAACAAATACTAAATAATGATACCAAACGAACAAGTTGCCAGTGGACGCATGTAATTCTTACCCTTTAGTTGATCGCTGGAAATTTCATATTCTTCCACCATTTCTGCACCATCGGTAAATACATAATGGACTTTCCTCTTACCTATGGGTTTGCAGGGGAGTCAGGAACAGAGTTAGTAACCATTGTAACAATCAACACAAGTGGCAGAGATGACGTACAAGAGACTACAGATGCTGGAATCTTGAGCAAAACACACAAAGTGTTGGAGGGATTCCCGGTTGGAAGTTCCCAGCCAGCCGCAGAGGCGCCCTGCGAGCCACGGCCATGCCTTGACAGCAGGCCCTACACGCCCACCATGTAACCAGGAACCCGACTGGAGTTGTCCAAGGCTCATCTCTTGCTAGACCCCATAGACCAGGAACCGGGAAGAAGAGTGGAAGAATATCTGGAGGAATAAAAGATCTGCGCTCATTGGAGCAATGGGAGAAGAAATGGCAAATGATGTTCAAACCGGAAAAATGTAATGTCATGCTTTTTACTACGAAACCTAAATCAATCCATCATTCCTATACACTCTCTGGACATCAGCTACAGGCAGTTTCTAGTCATAAATACTTAGGAGTTACTTTGTCTGAAAACATTTAATGGAACAAGCATGTGGAAGGGGCATCAGCCAAAGCCAGCAGTGTCATCGGCTTTCTAGGTTGCAATCTGCAAAATGCACCCAAAGAAGTTAAGTCAAGATCCAAGCATATAAAAGCCTTGTATGTCCACATGTTGAATATTGCTGCTCTGTGTTGGATCCTTTCATTCAAGGGAACATCAATAAGATCCAGGCAGTACAAATCAGAGCAGCAAGGTTCATATCTAACAACTACAAGTGGCAGAGCCCAGTCTCCAGCATGATAAAGGACCTTAAACTTCATCCACCTACTACTCGTCGCAGGTTCATCAGACTGACAAAATTCCACAAGATCAAGAATACAACTATTGATTTAATGATGGAGGACCACATCCAGTTAACCCAAGCACCCACAGGCATGTCAACCAGAAGCTACCAACAAGGAAATTATTTCATTCCGCACGGCATTTCATTAGCACTTTCTAACTCGTTTTTCTTCAAGACAGCAAGGGACACCGTAACCAGCCAGCATCAGAGATCTCCAAAACATCAACACATACAAAGATGCACTGACTCTAAAAGCATCTCGACTAGCACGTCCACTACCATCATAGTGCTGAGTGATGCTCTGCTTAGAGTTCTTCAGCGGACTACATCCAGATCCTTTACTGGACCTTATCTCCCACTAAAAGTTATTCCTTTTCAAACTTTTCACTGTATCGCGGTACACGTGACAATAAACTTTTATCGCTCCCCTTTCCCTCTTCTTAACACCCCTCCTCCATCCATCCATCCACGCTCTCCCTCTAAATCCGTCCCCTTTTTCTCTCGATTCCTTTACTCCCTTCCTTCTTTCTCTTCATTCTCTCCCTCCCTTCCTTCAACCACCCCTCTCCCCATCCTCCACTCACCTTCCTGCACCACCGCTGTTTTCTTCGCTCCCCGCAGACTCTCCAGCCAGACCCGCGCCGCCATCTTGCATCGGGCTGCCCGTCTCCACGGCAACGGCCGCCCTTGGCCCCGCCCCTCTCTGGCGGCGCGCCCTCTGACCCCGGCCCCTGCCCTCTGCCCCCCCGGACCCCGGACCCCGCCCCCGCCCGCGTGCACTGATTTCACCCGCCGCCGTTTCCCGCCGCTGCTGCTTTATGAATGGACGCGGTTTGATCCACGCCGGCCGCTCGCTGTCCGCTGGGTACTTCCGGCTCGGTGAGTGAGGCCGCGGCCATCTCCGCCCGGGTCACCTCAGCGATCGGCCGGCGCTCCCCTCCCGCCGCTCCGGTGATTTAATCATCAACCCGCCGGTGCAGAGGCCCCGGGGCCACACAGCCGGGAGCGGGGCTCTGATTGGCCGCTTCCTGTCGCACCGGCCTCGCCCGTTGGTCACTTTAAACCAGACATAGGCCCTTCGGCCCAAATTATCTAGCCCAGATGTCCCACCTGCCTGTTCTTGGCCCCTCTCCCTCCAAACCTGTCCCATCCATGTACCTGTGCAAGTGTCTATTAAATATTGTTAACCTCTTCCCTATAATTAGGCTATTAAACTTCATAAGCTCCAAACTACATAGACTTGGGAAGAAGGGTTTCGGCCCGAAACGTTGCCTATTTCCTTCGCTCCATAGATGCTGCTGCACCCGCTGAGTTTCTCCAGTATTTCCGTGTACCATAGACTTGGGAGCATTAGTTTTGTCTTTTTGCCCACACCCATATGCACACAACATTTTTTTCATTTATAATATTGTTTACAAAGTACATATTCATATTTGGTTGTGCTGCTGCAAGTAAGAATTTCAATGTTCTGTCTGGGACATATGACAATAAAACACGACATAGTACCTGCCGCAACTACGTCCCCTGACAGCTCATTCCATATACCCTGTGTGAAAAAATCTTTCCCCCCTAACCTTAAACTTATGACCTGTGATACTTGATTCCCGAACTCTGGATAAAAGACTCAGAATTCACCCGATCTATTCCTCTCATGATTTTGTACACCGCTGTAAGATCACCTCTCACTCTCCTACGCTACAAGGAAAAAAAAACTACCCTGCCCAATCTCTCCCTAAAGCTTGGGCCCTGGCATTCTGGCAACATCCTCGTAAATCTTCCCTGTACTTTTTTCAGCTTATTAGCATCTTTCCTATAACAGCAATTAAAGTAATAGTCATAACATTTGAATCATCACAAACATAGTTTCACACCAGGTTACCCTGGCTTGAGTTATAGAGGGAGGTTGGATAGGCTGGGACCATTTATTTAGAGTGTAGGAGGCTAAGGGGTGACCTTATAAAGGTGAACAAGATCATGAGGAGCATGGATAAAGCGTACACTCATAGTCTTTTTCTCAGGGTAGAGGATTCAAAAACTAGAGGGCATCTGGAGATACGCGTTTTCAAACTTCTGTACCTCTTGCCTGATGGGAGAGGGGAGAAAAGTGAGTTGAGATGCGTCCTTGATTATGCTGGTGGCCTTGCCGAGGCAGCGGGGTGTAGTTGGAATCATGAGAAGGGAGGTTGGTTTGTGTGATGGTCTGGGCTGTGTCCATAATTCTCTGCAATTTCTTGCTTGGTTGGAGCTGTTCCCAAACCATTCTGTGAAGCATCCTGATAAAATGTTTTCTACAGCTATTTTGTAGAAGTTGATGAGGGTTGTTGGGGACATGCCAAACTTCCTGGGCTTCTAAGGAAGTGGAGGCGTTGGTGCGTTTTCTTAGTCATTGCTTTGATATGGCTGGTCCAGGACAAATTGCTAGTAATATTTATTCCTAAGAACTTGAAACTTTAAACTTGAAGCATCTCTACTTTGTCGCCATCAATGTATACCGGGGAAGGTGTATCGCTTCGCTTCCTGCAGTAAATCATAAACTCCTGTCTCTTGCGTTAGTTCACTCATCACTGGCCACTGATCCAGTCTACAGCTCTGTTTCGAGAAGTCACATTGCACCAACGTTGTCCTTCAACACCCGGCCAGCAGTCAGTGCTGGTGCATGTTGAAACATAGGAACATAGAAATTAGGTGCAGGAGTAGGCCATTCGGCCCTTCGAGCCTGCACTATTCACATTCAATATGATCATGGCTGATCATCCAACTCAGTATCCCGTACCTGCCTTCTCTCCATACCCTCTGATCCCCTTAGCCACAAAGGCCACACCTAACTCCCTCTTAAATATAGCCAATGAACTGAAGGTTCTGCCGCCCAGGGTACTTCTGTATCCTTTGCTCACTTGCATCACTCACTAACTCTAACTCTTGCGAGCAGGGGTGGTAGCTGTGTGGGTGACCAAGTATTGATGTGTCATAGGCACTGGATAGGAAACGGAACAATATAATTCCTGCTGCAATTTTATTGGCACATTAGAGGCAACAAAAATAAATATACATTAAACGATTAGTTATTCTCAGTAAATTAGACCATGATCGAGTAAAAATCAAAGTACTTTGTGCAGGTGTTTTAGTGCAAAGTCCTTAGTGAGTGCAGACACAGCTTCCAGCAGAAACTCTGGCGAGGTTTGGCCACTTTGGGTAGTAAACGCAGGAGCATGGGTGCTGACACGTATCTTTCTCACCAATCGTTGTACAGGTGGGATAAACGCTAACCCTCACCAGCGGCTGGCGGGCTGTGCATGGATCCTCAGGGGATCGTGAAGGCTTTTCGAAAGGTGAAGCGATCCCAGGGTGTCCAGTCCACCACAGACGGGGAGCCCCTGAAGAAGAAGCCGGAGGAAGCCAAAGGTAGAACTATTGATATATTATTGTAACCTGTACTGAAAGTATAATGAATAGCTTTGTTTGTTTGCTCTCCGCAGTGGGTTTAGTTTTGTTTATTGTCACCTGTACCAAGGTACAGGCAAAAGCTTTTTGTTGCGTGCCAACCAGTCAGTGGAAAGCCTCTACATGATTACAACCAAGCCATTCACAGTGTACAGATACAGGATAAAGGGAATAACGTTTAGTGCAAGTCCACGAAATTCCGATTAAAGAGTTGCTACCTCACATCGCCAGAGACCCGGGTTCAATCCTGACCCCGAGTGATGTCTGTATGTGGAGTTTGCCCTGTGACCGTGAGAGTTTCCTCCGGGTGCTCCTGTTTCCTCCCACATCCCAAAGGCGGCAGGTTTGTAGGTTAATAGGCCTCTGTAAATTCCCCCCTAGTGTGTAGGAAGTGGATGAGAATGTGGGATAAACACAAAACCTGCATGCTATCCATTCAAATCATACTGTCTAGAATATGTGCAGGCAAAAAAGAGTTGGTCTTGGCCTTATATTGGGCACAGACAGTGTGGCCTCTTCCTGTACTGTTCTGTGTTGTACATTGTGGTTGTAACACTATTATCCCCGCATCCATTCCATTGTAGAGCAGTGGTTGAGTGGAGTGACGGTGTACATTGTACCAGCCGGGATTGGAAAGGCTCGGACGGAGATCTTCCAGAAGCAGATATCACAGAATGGGGGAGAGGTCAGCCTGGTCTTCGGCCCAGCGGTTACCCACGTGGTGGTGGACGATGGGATGGATGCCGAGCGTGCCCTTCGCCTGCTGCGGCTGGAGGTGCTGCCAGCCAGCGTCTGCCTGCTGCGCTCCGCCTGGCTCAGCTCCTGCATCTCTCAGCGGAGGTTGCTGAGCACTGCAGCCCACGCCCTCTGCACCCCGGGACACCTCCTCCCGACCGAGCCGCCGCTCCCTGCGCCCACGGCAGGAGACGAGGGCCAATGCGGGAACGTGCACCCTGAACTCAGTGGGCGGCCTACCCCGTCGCCAAACGCCAGCTCGCAGTGCCCAAAGGCAGAGGGAGTCGCAGCCCAGCACCCCCAAGCCATCACAGAGAGCAGCGAAAAACTTCATGCCTCTACAGCCCAGGTAAGTAAACACGAGTCAAGTGTTTTATTGTCATGTGTCCCGAAACGGAACAATGAAATGTAATCCTGCCCAACATTATGCTCCGCCATTCAATCATGGCTGATCTATTTTTCCTTCTCAACGCTATGCTCCTGCCTTCTCCCCGTAACGTTTGACTCCCTTAAGAACCTGTCGATCTCTGCTTTAAAAATTCCGAATTACTTGGCCTCCATAGCTGTCTGTGGCAATGAATTCCACAGATTTACCACCCTCCGACTAAAGAAATTCTTCCTCATCTCCTTTCTAAGGTGTGTCCTTTTATTCTGAGGCTGTGCCCACTGATCCTAGACTCTCCCACTAGTGGAATCATCCTCTCCACGTCCACTCTATCCAGGCCTTTCATTATTTGGTAGATTTCAATAAGATCCCTCCTCATCCAGTGAGTACACACCCTGAGCTGTCAAACGCGCCTTGTATGTCATTCAACCCAGTCATGCCAGGGACCCTGCCACTGAGCACCATTTATGATCTCTCCGCAGCTCCCCAACACTGACAGTAGCAGCGAGTCTGAGGATGAAGGTGTGTCCCAACGTGACCTGCGAGCTCTGATCTCTGGGGGCGAGCGTGGTGCTGTGGACCCCGACTCCAGCGGAGCCGCTGGCAGAGGCAAATGGGTGTGTTCCCGCTCGTCGGAAAGCAAGCAGCTCAACCACAACCAGGCCATCACGGACAAGCTGAAGGCGTTGGAGACAGCGTACACACACCAGGGCGACAAGTGGCGAGCGCTGGGATACAGCAAGGCCATCAACGCCCTGAAGAGCCATCACAAACCAATCTCCACCTATCAGGTAAAACATTCTCACCGCCTCCCCGAAGGAATGAAGCTTCCATCTCACAGATAGACACAAAAAGCACAAAAAACTCAGCCTAAGGAAGGGTCTCAAACCGAAACGCCACCTATTCCTTTTCTCCAGAGATGCTGCCTGTCCCGCTGAGTTACTCCAGCTTTTTGTGTCATTCTTTCATTTAAACCAGTATCTGCAGTTCCTTCCTACACATGTTAGTATCACAGCTGGGTTTGGGAACAGCTCTGCCCAAGGCCGCAAGAAATTACAGAGTTGTGGATGGAGCGCCCGGCCCATCACACAGACCACTCTCCCCACCATGGACTCAAGCAGCATCTGTAGCACTCTACAGCTACGCCAATGTGCCGCACTATACCTATTATCTACTTGCACGTAGCCCATGCCCCACCTTTCTCTGCATGTCCATGTGCCTTTACAAAAGTCTTTTAAATGCCATGAATGAGAATCAATGAACAAAAAAAGAGAACCCGTTGAGGTTTCAGATCTGGAATTCCTCAGCAGAAGTTCCATGGGCCTGAAACGTTCAGCCCGCCTGTCCCCACAGATGCTGCCTGACCAGATAAGAATTTCTGACATTGTATGTTTTATTTTGCATTTCCAACATCTTTTTTTGCATGTTTTTTTGTTTTGAAAGTCTGCCCCTCTCAGGGTTTTGTGCATTTCGGAATCATCATCGCTCCCGTTCACTCTCCGCAGGAAGCCTGTGAGATCCCCGGGATCGGCAAGAGGCTGGCCGAGAAGATTTGGGAGATCCTGCAAACTGGCCATCTGCGCAAGTTAGATCACCTGGGCGACAGTGTCTCTGTGCTGGGGACCTTTTCCAACATCTGGGGAGCTGGCGTGAAGACAGCCCAGATGTGGTACCAGCAGGTGAGGAGCTTGTGGTGTGCAGAGTCCTGAGTGCCGACAGTACTTTCAACCTGGTAGGGTGGCACAGTGGCGCAGCAGTCGAGTTGCTGCCTCACAGCGCCAGAGACCCGGGTTTGATCCTCTCTATGGGTGCTGTTTGTACGGTCACCCCATGACCTGCGTGGGTTTTCTCGGGTGCTCCAGTTTCCTCCCAAATGCCAAAAAAAACCCAATATGGTGCAACGACAAAGATAATGCCCCAAGTCCCTTGCGTAATCAAGAAAGTGTCGTTCAGAGTATAGTTGGAGTTGGTAGTTTGGGAAGAAGCTGCTGCTGAGGGATATTGACCAACACAGGAAAATAGGACCAGCTCCATTAGACAACGTGGTCAGCATGAATGAGTTGGGCCGAAGCGCCTGCTTGCATAGAATGTGACTATGATTCTATAAATGCTGATGTATTTGTTAGAAACTAACCCATTAAGGTTTCCACAGCCCATCCAGGCTCGTAAATACCGAACTTTTTCTGGAAATTAAGATCCCTTCTGCATTGCCACTTCCTTTCCCTTGCACTATTCACCGAAAAGCTTCAGTGCCTTTGCTGTGTTTTGCAGGGATTCAGAACGTTGGAGGACATTAAGACGAAAGCCAGTCTCACCAGACAGCAGGCGATAGGTCTCAAGCACTACCATGACTTCCTGGATCGCATGCCCAGGGAAGAGGCAGCTGAGATTGAGAAAACTGTAAGTGCCTCTGTGTGAGTGTGGAACCATCACTACTCCGGTTTACCCCCACACCCCAAAGGCTTGCGGATTTGTAGGTTAGTTGGCCCCCAGCAAATTGCTCCTAGTATGTGGGGACTGGATGTGAAAGTGGGATAACATAGAACTAGTGTGAACGGGTGATCGATGACTCAGTGGGCTGAACGGCCTGTTTCCATGTTGTATCTATAAATCAATCAATCAATCAATCAAAAATGTGTGTAGGAAGGAACTGAAGATGCTGGTTTAAACCGAAGATAAACACAAAAAGCTGGAGTAACTAAGCAGGGACAGGCAGTATCTTTGGAGAGAAGGAATGGGCGACATTTCGATCGAGACCCTTCGTCGGTTTTTAGCTTGCAGTTTGTCCGGTGGGTCGACCCGCATCTGGGGGGGGGGGGGGGGGGGGGGGGGGGAAGGGGCGGAAGGGACTGTCATTTTTTTGGTCAAAACCATGCTTCAAGACTGAAGGCTTTCTCCTGAATCTGCCCTGCGGCAAATTATCAGGCAGGTTCTGTCTGATAAATACAGTCTTCACTACACTTTACAGGGAATCAGAACTTTATTTGCAAACCTATCACAACTTTCTCCTCTGGCAATGAGTTGTCAGAGGGAGGTAGTTGAGGCAGGTACAATAACAATATTTAAAAGTCAGAGGTGGGTCAGACAGGCAAAAGGTACAAGAGTTTGAAAATGCATGCAGGGTTACATAGAGATTCAGGGACACTTTCTCATCAGTCAACAGAACAGTCTTCTCACCAGGTAGACAAAAGTGCTGGAGAAACTCAGCGGGTGCAGCAGCATCTATGGAGCGAAGGAAAGAGGCAACATTTCTTGCTGAAACCCTTCTTCAGACTGATGTGGGCTGGGGTGGGGGGCGGAGAGAAGAAAGGAAGAGGAGGAGCCCGAGGGCTGAGAAGGGGAGGAGACAGCAAGGGCTACCGGAAATTGGAGAAGTCAATGTTTATGCCGCTAGGGTGCAAATTGCCCAAGCGGAATATGAGATGCTGCTCCTCCAATATCTGGTGGTGCTCACTCTGGCGTTGGAGGAGGCCCAGGACAGAAAGGTCGAATTCGGAATGGGAGGTGAAGTTGAAGTGCTGAGCCACTGGGAGATCAGGTTGGTTAATGCAGACCGGTCTTCTCACCAGCTAGAGTGTGGTCCTGACCTTTTACCTACCTCATTGGAGGCCATTGAACTATCTTTAATGGACTTTATTGGACTTCATCTTGCACTAAACGTTATTACCATTATCTTGTATTTGTACACTATGGACGGCTTGAGTGTGATCATTTGTAGTCTTTTGTTAATTGGATAGCACGCAACAAAAAGCTTTACACTGTACTTCAGTACACGTGACTTTTAATAAACTAAACTAAGCTTAAAGAAAAGTTTAGAGGGATATGGGCCAATTGCTGGCAGAAGGGACAAGTGCAGGTGGGGCATCTTGATCGGCATAGACGAGTTTAGCCAAAGGGCCTGTCTCCGTGCTGCATGACTGTGTGCCCTGTGCTGTCCAGGTTTGTGACATGGCCCATTCCATCAACCCAGGCCTGGTCGGCCTCGCCTGCGGTTCGTTCCGACGGGGGAAGCCCACCTGCGGGGACGTGGACATCCTCATCACCCACCCCGATGGACATTCGCACCGAGGCGTCTTCAACAAACTCCTCGACGGTCTGCGCAGCGATGGTGAGCATGGGCTGGTGCGGCAACTCATACTCACAACTCACAAGGTTTAGGTTCAGAGGCATCCCGGGTTCAGAGGCAGGGTATCTCCAGAGGAAAACCAAATTTTGGAGTTATTGCGAGTATTGAGTGCTGTTCTGGTCACCCGAATACAGGGAGATGTGTAGGCTTTGGAGAGGGTGCACCGGAAGTTGACCAGAATTATTCATTAGAGGGTTTCTGCTAAAAGGAGATGGGTGAACTTTTAGATTGTTTTCTCTGGAGCGTTGGAGGGTGACTTGATAGAAGTATATACAATTAAGAGACCCATAGATAGTCAGAACCTCTTTCCCAGGATGGAAATGTAGCTTTAAGGTGAGAGGGAGAAAGTTTAACGGAGACGTGCGGTTCAAGTATTTACATCTAGGTGCTGGACTGTATTGCCTGGAGTGATAGTGGCATTTAAGAGGCTTTACATGGGCCTATGGAAGTGCAGGGAGTTAAGGGATATGGATCATGTACAGGCAAATGAGGTCAGTTTAACTTGTCATCATGTTTAATACGGGCATTATGGCCCAAAGGGCCTGGTCCTGTGCTAAATCAGGCCCGCATTAACGGAGTAAACCAAAAACAAACAGAAATGCCAGAAACACTCGTTAGGTCAGGCAGCGACAGTGGAGAGATAAACAAGCTTGAGGATCCTTCCCACAGATGCTGCCTGACCTGCTGAAGGTTTGTAGAATTTTGTTTTTATTTCAGGATACACTCGTTTGACATGGTTCACTCCGTGAATGGGGGCCTGATTGTTTTGCACAGTTTATTGACCGCTGAATTTTCTGCTGCTAGGGTTTATCACGGATGACCTGGTCAGTCTGGAGAACAGGAACCAAGTCAAGTACCTGGGCGTCTGCCGGCTCCCGGGAGCCGGGCGGCGCTACCGGCGGCTGGACATCATCGTGGTGCCGTACGCGGAGTTCGCCTGCGCCTTGCTCTACTTCACTGGGTCGGCCCACTTTAACCGTTCCATGCGAGCCCTGGCCAAGACTAGGGACATGAGCCTGTCGGAGCACTCGCTCAGCTGCCGGGTCCTCAGGAAGGGCGGCACCAAAGTCGCTGCCGGCATCTCCGTCCCCACCCCCAGCGAGGAGGCAGTCTTCGAGAAGCTGGGGCTGGTGTACAGAGAGCCGCGGGAGAGGGACTGGTGAATCTCTGCAAATTCTTTGCCACAGACAGCGATGGAGGCCAAATCCGAGTTGAATGGCCTACTTCTGCTCCTATGACATGAACATTGGACCTCTTCCTTTGGGCCCGAGGGTGGTGAATCTGTGGAATTTGTTGCTACAGATGGTGGTGGAGGCTAAGTCAACAGGTGTTTTTAAAGCAGAGATTGATAGGTTTTTGATTAGTAAGGGTGTCAAAGGTCACAGGGAATGGAGTTGTGGAAAAGATAGATTAGCCATGATTGAATGGCGGAGCACTCGATGTGCTGAATGGCCTAAATTCTGCTCCTTTCTCTTGTCGTGAATCCCTGCACTGTCACAGACACTAGGGTATGATCAAAGATCCTGAAACCCCTCCCTACTCACTGGTACCGTGCCCAGGCAGAGGTTCACAAAGTGGTGGGCGTTGTGCTAGCAAGGGATGGGCAAGTTGGGCTGAAGGGCCTGTTTCCACCCTATCACCTTTCTGGGGATGAATGGGGAAAAAGTACGATCTAATAGAGACACAAGGAACTGCAGGTGTTGTAATCACAATCAAAACACAAAGTGTGGGAGGAACTCAGTGGGTCAGGCAGCATCTGTGGAGGGAATGGACAGGTGACATTTCGGGTCGGGAACTTCTTTAAACTCGTCAAATATTAACTTGGGAGTATTGCGTTCTGTTTTGGTCACCCTGCTAAAGCAAAGATGCCATTAAGCTGGAAGGAGTGCAGAGAAGATTTGAGGATATTCCTAGGACTCAAATTCCTGAGCAATAGCAAGAGCTTGAACAAGCTAGGACTCTTCCTTGGAGTGCAGGAGGCTGAGGGGTAATCTTATAGTTGTATAAAATCATGAGATGAAAAGGGTGAATTCACAGAGCTGTTACCCAAGGTAGATGAATAAAGAATTAGAGGACATGGCTTGAAGGTGAGAGGGGAAAGATTTAATAGTAATCTGAGGGGCAGCCTTTTCACACCAAGGGTGGCGGATACATTGAACGAGCTGCCAGAGAAGGTAGTTAACGCAGGTACTATAACATTTAAATTATGCTTAGACAGGTATATGGTTTGAAAGGATCAGAGGGATAATGGGCCCTAATGGGACTAGTTAAGATGGAGCATCTTGGTTGGCATGGATGAGATGGCCCAAAGGGCCTGTTTCTATACTGTATGATTCTGGTTCACCAACATCTGGATTAATTGATCTCATTTTAATGAAGTTATCCAATCCTGCTGTGTTGTCTCTGTAAAAGCTTTTACATTTTAATAAATGACATTAATGTTTGTCATGTTCCACAAACAGCTGCATTAAGATCAGGTTGTTGGCGAGAGTCAGGTCCCAGATCTCAAACTGGTGTTCTGTCTCCACCTTGTGGACAGAACCTAAACTTGCCAAGGCATCGCAAGATGCTGGGACTTTGAGCAAAGCCCATAGTGCTAGAGGAGCTCAGCAGGTCGGGCACCATCTGTGAAGTGAACAGATGTAGTTTCAGGTCTGGACCCTTCACCAGCGAAGGAATGTGTTTTTAAAAAAAAAAATTTTTAAAGAGTTCTGTTGACTAATTGTTTAGATGTACATCGTGGAAACAGGCCCTTTGGCCCAGCCGACGAACATTAAACTCTAGGGACAATTCAAAGAAGCCAATTTACCTACCAACCTGCACGTCTTTTGGATGAGGGAGGAAACGGCATATGGCCACAGGGAAAAAATTGAAATAACAAATGCTGAAACACACAGCGGTCTGGCAGCATCCGTGGAAACAGAAACCAAATTGGTTAGACAACTGCAGATGCTGGAATCTTGAGCAAAAGAAAGTGCTGGAGGAACTCAGTGGGTCAAGCAGCATCTGTGGAGGGAATGGACAGGCAATGTTTTGCATGGGAACGTTTAGCTGGGGAGTTAGAGAGAACATGCGGACAGTTACCGTGACTGGAGGCTGGGACTTCTTTCCCCTGGAGAGTGGCTGAGGAGCACCATGAGATACAATCTTTTCCCCAGGGTTGGCAAGTCGAAAACTAGCATGGGGCCCCCCCATGAACAGCAACACATCCAGTCCAATCACTACACAATTCTCCCTGTTTGTGGGTTCATCCATATCAGGTTCTCCAGCTGTTGGTTTCAGCCCAGCGTTAGAGCTGCTGCCTCACAGCACCAGAGACCCAGGTTCAATCCTGACTATGTGTGTCCCCTGTGACCCTGGGTTTCCTCCAGGCGCTCTAGTTTCCTTCCGCATTACAAAGATGTGCAGGTTTGTAGGTCAATTGGCCCTCTAAATTGCCTCTCATGTGTATAACTACTGTATATTTGATCAATGGTCAGTCAGCATGGACTCGGTGTGCCTGTTTCTACACTTTATCTGTAAATTAGACTTACAGGCAAAGTCACACAGATTTGTGAGGAAAATGCTAGAGGTGCATTTTTAGTTTTACCAGAGCAGAGGACAAATGATGAACATAGCTAGAAGTTTAATACAGGTGCACTCCTTTGGCTTGCAGCCAGACTTCATACAAACTGTATTGCCAGTGTAGTGACCACAATCTCAGACCACAGTTCCACTTCCCTTGGTTGGCACCATCTGTGCAGATGCAAGAAAGTAAAGGATGAAGCAGTAACACCCGCAAGCCCATGACAGGGGTTTAGTTTAATTTAGAGATACAGCACGGAAACAGGCCCTTCTGCCCTACAAGTCAGAGGTTAATTCTGTAAATTGTACCCGATGTGTAGGATAGAACTGGTGTACAGATAACTGTGGGCAGGTTGGGCCAAAAGGGTAGTTTGCACACTTTATGACTTGAGGGCTAAAATTTGAGTGCAAATGCTCAAAGAGACCTAGTTATCCAAGATATTGCTGGAAACACAGGTGAATTTGTTTAATGTCATTGGATATGGACATTTAACTCCCAGATACAGATTGTGCATGAAGACTTTTATATATCCATCTTAGGTCAGCCCAAAACACGATGTTACCCTGCTGTATAGGCTTGTGTTTCCAGACTGGACAGAATGGAACTTTTTCTTTTGCAAGCAGGTACAACAGCAAAGATACTTAGGACAGGTACATGGATAGGCAAGGTTTAGTGGGATATGGGCCAATAACAGGAACTTGGGTACCAGACTAACACTGTCCAGTTCTCTTGGGGCTTTTTCCAATTCTAGTTTTCTGCTCTGTATCTAACAGGCAACAAGTCAACAATCATTGATGTCTTTGAACATAATGCCACAAATGTGCAGCCAGTAAGTTAGGAACCCTGTCAGGACACACACAGCTAGTGAGGCTGGTGGGTTTAATCATTTTGACCATTCCTGGAGCTGGCTCCAAGCAAGGCCAGAGAAGAACTACTTACCCACATCTCAGGCCTCAATGTGAACGGCAATACTCTTAGATTAAGGATAACGGCCACTTTTTGTTTTAAATGAACTTGACATTTGACTTTAATTGTACACGCACCTTCCAATCTACAATAGTTTACACTGAACTTCAATAATGTATAGCTTGTAATAAGTGCTCTTTGCTTCCTGGGTTGCTGGAAGTTCACAGTGATTGCCGTCTCGACCCAGCCTCATGGCCTTCTCTCAAATCGACGGCCAGCTGCAGCAGATGCCGGGGACGTCCGCTCTCCAAGGCCAGCAGTTTGCACCACTGGCGGCAAAACCAAGCTGCAACTGACAGGTCTGTCGCGCACGCCTGAGAGAACGCTGGCACACTGCTGATGAGCAACCTGGAATGGATTCCTTCAGTAAGTGCAGGTAACCCCTCCCCCCCCAGTGCATGACGGCTTCATGGGGCTGGGGTACAAACAAGCTCTCCCACCACACTCAATGGTTTCACGTACATTTAATTACGTTCTGATCCACCCAAATTATTAACCCGTCTTTCTTTACAAACGTTGACAGGCCCAGTATGCAGTCCAGTACTGCTGTGCTCATTTCCAATGTCAACATTTCATTCCTTTCTCCGGAGAGCAATTCCACTAACCATTCAGATCGAGATTCACTACTTATAAAGTGCCTTCAAAGAGAGGTATCAAAAGGTCATTAGTTTTCACAGATGCATACATGCTGCAGAAAGCAAACTCTTAAAATCACCGACTGAAGCCCTAAAATCTCACTTAGTGAAAATGAACTGGGCTCCAGGGATGAAGAACTCCAATTACTCCTGTGGGTGGTCAGTTATAAACACAGCCACCTTGTGATGGCAAAATGGCTGCTTTAACAGCATGCTCACACCAGGACTGCAATCAGGCAGTGGATAGTCTAAACCACTCTCTTTTTGAATGGCGTGGGCAGTGGACCGAGTAGTTTCCTACTCAGAGGCCAAGTTCCCAGATTCCAAACGAGAAACTTCAGACTCCCCGATATTTGGAGGCAAGGCTGGGATGAAATGTCAGAAGGGGAAGGAGATCAAATAACTGTTATTGCATCATTGGAAGCTCACCCACTTCACAAAGTTCCATGTCGAGTTCACCTTGTGTATTGCAAATTAAAAAGATAAAATATAAAACATTATTAAACACGGGTTATTCAGCTTAAGGCTAAATTTAGATACATTTAATTATACACATCCTTTAATTACACTACGTTGAAGAGGCTGCACGTTACAAATTCCTTCCCAGCACCAGCATCTCCTTGGGGAATCCCTCCATCTTGGCCAGCTCCAGGAAGCCCAGTTTGCTGTAAAACTCCAACCCTCGCCTGTCGCTGGGTTTCACTTCACAGAAAGCTCCTCGAGACCCTGGAAACAAAACAGTCCATTAGCTCTTGGGACAGACAGTGCATGTTGAGCGATAGTGGAAATTGGCAGTACCAACATACAGGGGTGTGACAAAATAGTTTGTCATAGTCATACAGCATGGAAATAGGTCCTTCAGCCCAACATACCCACACCGACCAACATGTCCCATCTACACTAGTCCCACCTCCCTGCGTTTGGCCTATATCCGTCTAAATCTGTTCTATCCATGTACCCGTCTAAATGTTTCTTGAACGTTGCGATAGTATCTGCTTTAACTACCTCCTCCAGCAGCTCGTTCCATACATCCACCACCCTTTGTGAAAAAGTTACCCCTCAGTACTCAAGGTAGAGAAATCCAAAAATTGAGGGCATTGGTTTAAGATGAGGGGGGAAAAGACTTAATAGGAACCCGAGGGGCAACGTTTTCACTCAGAGGCTAGTGGGTATATGGAATGAGCTGCCAGAGTAGGTAGTCGATGTAGGTACAGGTGCACAACCTTTTATCCGAAAGCCTTGGGACCAGACACTTTTCGTAATTGAGAATTTTTCGGCTTTCGGAATGGAAGATTTTTAGCGTAGATTTTAACGGCTGGCTCAGTGGTAGAGTGCTCGGCTCGTATCCGCCAGGTCGCGAGTTTGCCCCTCGATCCCCGCAGTTACTCAATCGCGAGTTTGAGTCTTCAATGTAGTTTTTTCTTGCAGAATAGGAGAGAATAGGGAGGGTTAGGCTGGGATCATTCTCTGTGAGATGATCTTAGTGCGGGAGACAAGTGTAGGAGAGGTGTACTGACTTTGTGGGCAGAACTTTGGAAGTGATTGCCCACCATTCTCAAAAGCCACTGTGTCTCCCTGTCCCTCCAACTCCAGAGGAATCCGCTCCCCGATGGGCCGCTACGGCGACAAGTGGCAGTTCGCCCACAGCCCGAGCTGCGCCCCCTCATCCGCAAGCCGGGGTCCTCTGGAGTTGGAGCGGGGCTGGGCTAGAGTTGTTGCTGGCTGTGAGTCTCTGGGATCTCCGTGCTTGCAGTGGGCCTGGGGGTCGGTGTCCCGATGAGGGGGCGCAGCTCGGGCTGTGGGCGAACTGCCACTTGTCGCTGTAGCGGCGCATCGGGGAGCGGCTTCTGGTGGTCCTGGCGTCTCTCAGCTCCTGTCCAGGGGGATGACCGGAGACGTCAGGACCAACAGGAACCCGCTCCCCGATGCGCCGCTACAGCGACAAGTGGCAGTTCGCCCACAGCCCGAGCTGCGCCCCCTCATCCGCAACCCGGGTTCCTCTGGAGTTGGAGCGGGGCTGGGCTAGAGTTGCTGCTGGCTGTGAGTCTCTGGGATCTCCATGCTTGCAGTCGGTGTCCCGTTGGTCCTGACGTCTCCGGTCACTACCCTGGAATGGAGCTGAGACTGGGAACTGTACCGCCCTTGCCCCCACCCTCTGCAACTGTAAACAACCCCACAGTTCCCAGTCTCAGCTCCT
Organism: Leucoraja erinaceus; assembly: GCF_028641065.1. Lineage (NCBI taxonomy): Eukaryota > Metazoa > Chordata > Chondrichthyes > Rajiformes > Rajidae > Leucoraja > Leucoraja erinaceus. Next base: position 34,157,830 of record NC_073391.1, on the reverse strand, counting down.
GTACAGGGGGGTGGCCGGAGACGTCACAGCCCGAGCCATCAGCTTCTGTCCCAACGGGGACAGCGGAGAGCGTGTTCCTCTGGAATTGGAACGGGGCTGGGCTGCTGCTGGCTGTGGGTCTCTGGGATCTCCGTGCTTGCAGTGGGCCTGGGGGTCGGTGTCCCGTTGGTCCTGACGTCTCCGGTGACTGGCACTGGCTCCAACGTGAAGACAGTGCAAAGCCCCCGCGCCGGTGCAATGCGCGGGGAGCTGGAGAGGGGAGGGAAGGGGTCACACACATGGCCGGGAAGCAGAGGGGTGTAGGTGGGGTGAAACTGAAGGGAGCGACAATTTGCTGCTGCCTGCCCGCTGAGTTAAAAAGTTCGCACGCAAGACTCACGATACACTGTGTATCGTGTCTACCGTGGGAACTTTATAACTCAGCGGGCAGGCAGCAGCATATTGTCAATTATTAACCCTCCCGCGCAATATACCCTCACCTCTTTTATGAATGGGGATTTAGTTCCCCTTTCTTCGAGGACCGACCGGAGGTTCCGCTGTCACCTCTGCGGGCCGCCCTCGGTGAACGTTTTCAAGGACCTTTATTCAAGGACTGAAAAAATGTCGCTATTCGGAGGTTTTCGTTATTTGGATCTTCGGATAAAAGGTTGTGCACCTGTACTATAACATTTACAAGACATTTGGACGGATACATGGATAGGAAAGGTTTAGAGGGGTATGGCCCAAACACAGGCAAATGGGACAAGCTTAGATGGCCACTGGTCAGCATAGACGAATTGGACTGAAGGGTCTGTTTCCGTACGGTACAATGCTAAGACTGGTCTAGGAAGGAAGAACAAATGCCACTGAAGGTTTACTCTGTGTGAACAATGCACTTCCTACTCACAGATGGAGGTAAAACATTTGGAAGAAAAGAGAGGTCCTTACCGTCAGCTTTTAAGGAAGAAAGCAAACAGCCCATCATACTCTTAGCGACACTGGGATCTGTCACTTTCGTGTGCACGTCCACTTTAATCAGCGAGGGAAAGGAAGCGAGGAAGTTTTCCGGCAGGCCTTGCTGCTCTTCGTGGAAACTCAACATCATTTTCTGTGTGAGAGACACAGACCAGTGACGGAGAGGCACTCAGTAACAACACACAAGTATACAGATAAAGTAGGGGAACTGCAATTATTCCCTTTGGAGGAGAGGGGGTGGAGAACAATCTAATAGGTTGAAAGATCACACACAAATGCAGGAAAAGCTGAAAGAACACTGGTGATGAGCGGAAAACCTTTGCATGTAATACTGATTCAGGATTCACTGCCAGAGCAAAATGGAATCAGATTCACACGTGGCTTCCAATCACAAATTGGATAGATAGCAGCAAAATAAAACTCCAGGAATCTGGACAAGGAGGAACTGATCAGGAATTGGGCAATTATTCTTTATAAAATGGGGACTTGAGGGGTGGGGATAGGAGAAAATGGTAAAACAGGACATAACAGTACACGTCTCAATATTAATTAGTAAGTTTCAGGTGAAAAACTGGGGAAGGAGTGAACGTTTGAGCATGAAGGTTCTATTTTTGTCTGGAACCCACTGCCCAGGGTGATGGAGGCAGATACAATAGTGGTGTTTCAGAGGCTTCAGGAGAAGCGCGTGGAGTGCAGGGAATGGAGGAATATGGATTATGTGTGGGCAATAAGGGTTGCTCTCGACATCATGTTCGGACACACTTTGCTGTACTGTTCTATGTTGGTACCAAAACATGCTACATCCACACGACTGACCAGATTATCAGCGAGGGATGGACGTGGCGACCTCCTCAGGTGCAGGCATTGTAGTCGCCAGACCATTCCAATGTGTGGAGCAGCAGTTAGTGTGTTCACTACCTTACAGTGCCAGAGAGCCAGGTTCGACCCCGACTACGGGTGCTGTCTGTGAGGAGTTTGCACGTTCTCCCTGTGACCGCATGGGTTTCCCTCCCGGGTGCTCCAGTTTCCTGCCACATCCTAAAGAGGTGCGTGTCAGTAGGTTCACCGGCCGTTGGTGTGTACACTAGTGGTTGAATCTGGGGAGATGAGAATGTGGGTAGACTAAGATGGGATCAATGAAGGGTCAGCGTGAATGGGTGGGCTGCGGGGATCTACGAGGGCAAGAACCCCGTGTCTTTACTGGTTGCAGAGTTTCGTCCATTGAAAGGCACGATAAATTTACAACAAGCCATTGCTAATTAGTAACATTCAGATGCAAAACTGGGGAAGTAGCAGCAAATGTTACTGAATGAATTTATAGCATGAAAGTTCTATTATTGTGCAATTATTCTGAGAAAGTACCTGTTCATCGGAGAGCTCCTTACTGGCTTCTGGTTTAATGTATTTTTCCCGCATTGCGGGTATCCAGGAAACTTTACACTTTCTGGCGTAGGGGTGGACGTCGACAATGCCGAGGGCATAACCACACACGCTGCCCTCGTCTTCCAACACAAAGCAATAGTCGGGGCTTAGTGTCAAAAATCCACCCACCAAGCTGCAACACAGCAAGAGCAGCACAATCAATGTACCGGCACATCAGAGCCACATTGCCCTTCCCCATACACCAACTGCTTCAAATAGTCCCTCAGTTAGACACCTAAGAGTGTCGTGTTTTATCGTCATATAGCCGGGAAAAGAACAAAGAAAATCTTTCTTGCTGCAGCAGCATATGTTTAACAGTACCCAATAGATAGTATAATAAACAATAACCAAGATGGCACGCTGGCTCAGCGGTAGAGTTGCTGCCTTACAGTGCATTCAGTGCCAGAGACACGGGTTCAATCCAGAACATAGGTGCTGTCTGTACGGGATTTGTACGTTCTCCCCGTGACCGCGTGGGTTTTCTCAAAGATCTTTGGTTTCCTCCCACACTCCAAACACGTACAGGTTTGTAGGTTAATTGGCTTTGTATAAATGTCAATTGTCCCTAGTTAACATGCAGGACTCGTCGGCACGGACTCGGTGGGCTAAAGGGCGTGTTTCCACGCTGTATCTAAACTAAACTAAACAAAACTTAATGAATAGGAAAAATCCCCACAAAAGTTACATAAACAAAAATTCCCAAAGACCCTAAATGGGCAGTTTGCAGTTTAGTTGGGAGTTCATGGTGTTCAAGAGCCTGATGGTTGTTGCAACACAGCATCGGACAGCAATCTTCAGCTACTTTATGCAAGATAGAGTGTGGAAACAGGCCCTTAGACCCAACTTGCCCACACCGATCAACATGCCCATATGTAAAGATGTCAGCGTCTCAGAGGATTCAATAGCATAGAAACAGGGACAATATTTCCCCGAGCCAAGATCCAGTCACATACATTTTGAAAGGAATGACTAGTATTGGTATATTGTTGTGTGTATCAAGTTGCAATGAAAAACTGCGTGCTATCCAGTCTAATCATACTGTACACGAGTACCATCAAATCACACACAAGTACAAAGCGTGCATAAAGTGGTGTTACGGGCCTGCAGTGTTACAGTTAGAGGAAAAGTACAAGGTCCAGAATGAGGTGGGGGAGAGACTGTGACTACTGAATGTAGGCAGACAGTAGTGGGGAAGATGCTGCTCCTGAATCTGATGATTCATACTGTCAAGTTTTTGTGTCGAAGATAGGCACGAAATGCTGGAGTAACTCAGCCGGACAGGCAGCATCTCTCGAGAGAACGAATAGGTGATGATTTGGGTCGAGACCCTTCTTCAGACTGATATCAGGGGAGCGGGTGGTACAGAGATAAAATGTAGTCGGAGATAGTAAGACTGGTCGGAGAACTGGGAAGGGATGGGGAGAGAAGGAAAGCAAGGGCTACTTGTAGGTAGATAAGTCAATGTTCATACCACTGGGGTGCAAGCTACCCAAGCGAAATATGAGGTGCTGTTCCTCCAATTTGCACTGGGCCTCACTCTGACAATGGAGGAGGCCCAGGACACAAAGATCAGTGTGGGAATGGGAGGGGGAGTTAACTGAATATCGAATATTTAACTGAATATCAAATACCAGAGGGAATGGTTTAAGGTTACAGGGGAAAAGTCGGACAAATCAGTTTTTTTTTTTAAAGGTACAGAAGGTGTTGAGTGTCTGGAATGTGCTGCCAGGGGTGGTTGTGGAGACACATACAATAGTGGCATTTAAGAGACTTTTTGGATAGGCATATGGATATGCAGGGCATGGAGGGATGTGGATTATGTACATGCACATGAGGGTTGGCCCTGGCATAATGTTCGATACAGACATCGCAGGCCAAAGGACCTGTTCCTGTGTTGTATTGTGCTATGTTCTATTTCACACACCAGCTGAGACTCCGCACAGACACTCACCTATCACCGATGATATCTGGCTGATCAGACATCAAGCCGGCATCCATTTCATCATCATACATTTCCTTACAGATCTTGTACACCGAGGCCTGCGGATAAAAAAAAGGCCAGTTAATAAATAGTTCTGTAACACATTATGAGGGGACTGTCCGACGCACTGGCAAAATAAAGGTGTTTGATCCTTTCATTTGCGTGAAATGCAACCAGAAAAATCACAATATCCCGTTATCACCGAATCGTTATAGAAACAATCCAATGTGGCCAAATAGATTTGGGATTGAGGTCAATTTGTCAAGGCCCTTTTGAGGCTAATGGATCCTCCTTGTACATTTAGTTGAAAGGTAGAGAAAAACTGATGGATTTACCTGCTGTGAATTTCCAACTAAAATGAACAAAAGGATGTACTTTTAGAAAGGAGACTAGGAGGAATTTCTTTAGTCAGAGGGTGTTGAATTTAAGGTATTCATTGCCACAGATATCAGTGGAGGCCAAATCATTGGATATTTTTAAGGCAGAGATTGACAGCTACTTGATTAGTAAAGATATCGAGATATCTCTGGTGAGAAAGGCAGGAGAATGGGGTTGAGAGGGAAGGATAGATTAGCCATGATTTAATGGAGGAGTAGATGGTGATCGTGTGATTTATGAATATTTCTGCTCCTGTAATTTATGAACATAAACTTGTCCAACAACATATACAGCCATGACAACACTTCTTCCTCAGAAGACTAAGGAAATTTGGCATGTTTCCAATGAATTATTAACCTCAACAGATGCACTGTAGAAAGCATCCTTTGCCTTGGTTCTGCCCAAGAGTGTAATTCCCTCTTCTCTCCCGTCGGGCAGAAGATACAAAGGTTTGAAAGCACACCCCACCAGATTCAGGAACATCTTGCCCACAGTAATCAATCTTCAATGGGCCTCTCATGCGCTAAGCATGTAGTCAAAATATACCTAATTGCAGTCCTTGCCCCTTTTTTTCCCCATCTGCACCCTCCTTGTACCTGAAACACAATATTCTAAAGTTGGAAGTTCAAACATTGAATTCTGCAACTTTAGGTAACCTCTACAAAACATTCCCCCCTCCCCCCTTTCCACTGCAATCCCCGAACCCTGGCACCCATCTCTCCCTTCCCCTTCCACTATATTCCTAAACGAGTCGCACTTCAATCACTCAGTCACGAGTCAAACCTCAATTTGCAACTCTTGCGTGTTCTTCCTTTGTCCAACAATTCCCACCCCTCACGCTCACCTATGACCTGGTATGCCTTGTCTGCCCTTCCACTCGTTAAGCTTTTTTCCCCTCCCACCCCTGGAATCAGCCTGAAGAAGGGTCCCAACCTGAAACATCACCTATCCATGTTCTCCAGAGATGCTGCCTGACCCGTTAGAGTCACTTCGGCACATTGTGTCTCTATAATAGGTGGCCACACTTTCAGCTGTTAAGGAGCCACGCTCTGAAAACTCCCCGCTCTGAACCACTCAGCTTTAAAAAGCTTCACAAAACTTACCTATGCCAGTTAATGTTTTATCACGTGCGGCTGTGTATATCGTTATCTAACAGTCCACAGAGGATGTACCAAAATATCTAATGAGTGGATCAATTTACTGATGTTACAATAGTATGAGATAAAGTTTTACAAAGCGCATGTGACAAAACACTTACTGGCCTAGGAACGTTTTATGAAGGTTTTTAAAGATTTAAAGAGTGGTTCAGAGAGGGAAGTTTTCAGAGTGTGGTTCCTTAGCAGCCATTTCTCCAGAGCTGCGGCCTGACCTGCTGTTACTCCAGCGTTTTGTGCGTATCTACAATAGGAGGATCCTGAAGATGTCAGTCATATGGTTGGTGTATGGTTCTTTTTTTTGTCACTTGCACCAAAGGTACAGTGAAATACAGTTTTTGCATATATATCAGTGCAATTATTGCCATACATAGACAATGCTTAAAATTGGACCAATGTCACAAACATCAGTGCTGGCTGCCAAGTTTTGGGAGATGAATTTGCATTGAAGGAGAGCTCAAAGAGTGACGTGTTTATCCCCCAGTTCAAGTGCCACATCTGGGGGAAGGCAAGATGTTTTGCCAATGTTCCACGTGCGTATTTATGGCACAAATGTAGCTGGTGAAACTAGCTGTCTTATTTGCAGTGTCTGTCGTTCTCAAGCTACGCGGGTGTCAGGAAATGAAACACACAGAGCAGTACGGTCTTTGCAATATTTTCCTGGTCGCAGTTAAAGATAATTGACAGTGAGAGACTACTTAATCGAACTTGGTCTTGATTGCCAAGAAGAGGCGTGGCCCAAATACACTGGTGGGAAATCTGCCCAACTCTGCCGCGGTATAGTACTTCCCGATGATTCACGCACAAGGAAGGGCAAGGGATATGCAGGTCAGTTCAGGAACCTGATGGTTGCAGGAAAGTAGCTATTCCTGAACCTGCTGGTGTGAGACTTCCACCACCAACCCACCAATAAAACCAGTTGCCCGACTTGGACAAAGCTCCCAGCTTTAACACTGTATATATTGTTTGCGACTCTCTGGACCAATGAACCAAATATTCATTATCCAGAGACTAATAGAACAAATCAAGGATTAAAGTTAGGTTTGTACACATGTGCAGATTCACTACTTGGACCTGCATCTCGGTTCCAGATGTTGACTGTAACTCGGTTTAAAAAATAACTTGCCAATCTGATAGAACTTACCAAGTAAATTCATATCAATGGTGATTTCCACATGTACAAGGACAAATCCATCATATAGCATCCCAGTTTCCCCAGGTTCTTTTACCTGTGAAGAGTATGTTCATCACTATTCTACACAGATTAACCAAGCACTGGGTGCCAGGAAGCAGTCGAACGAGTCGGAAAGAGTTTCTCTAGCCAGAGAGTGGTGAATCTGTGGAATTCATTGCCACAGTCGGTGGCAGAGATCAAGTCATTGGATACTTTTAAAGCGGCGATCGATAGATTCTTGGTTAGTAATGGTGTCAAATGTTAGAAGGCAGGAGAATGAGGCAGAGAGAAAAATGGATCAGCCAATGGCGGAACAGACACGATGGGCAGAGTGGCCCAATTCTGCTCCTATGTCTTAGGAAAGGTATAGAGGGGTATGGGCTGAGTGCAGGCAAATGGGATTAACTTAGGTTGGGATTGACAAGACATTTCCATGCTGGATGACATTGCCAGATTTGATTCAGCCAGTGTGCCATTACAAAAATGCAAAGTGAATTCTCATGGATTCATGTAACTGCACCAAGGCTTTTTTTTTTGTTGAACGTTTAATAAACTGATCACTTTTGGATCATTTAAAAAAAAGCCTTGGTAGTTACATTAATCAAATTTCCTCACACATTGAGTTTGCATCTCGTTCTGCGTTGAACAGTAAAGAGAAGAGGGTACAACTGGACTGACCCTTGAAGTGTACGAATGCTACAATTACGCCCGATGTTGCACTCCTGAAGCACAGTGGCAGAGTTGCTGTCACACAGCGCCAGGGACCCGGGTTCGATCCCGACTACAGGCTGACAAGAGTTGGAACTCTCTCCCTGTGACTGCGTGGGTTTTTCTCCTGGTGGTCCGGTTTCCACCCACACTCCAAAGACGTGCAGGTTTGTAGATTAATTGGCTTTGGTAAAAATTGTAAATTGCCCCTAGTGTGTAGTATAGTGCAAATATACGGGGTGATCACTGGTTGGCGTGGACTTGGTGGGCTAAAGTAACTGACTTAGCAATTTAGAAGAAACAGCAACAACATCCACTGAAGAGATGGTCAAAAGGAAATAATGCTTAACTTCTAAAAATATAAAGACACAGCATGAATATAAACTGTGAACAGGTTTCTGAGTGCTGCCTTCGAGATGCCTTCTTCCCATTTCCAAGGGATTAAAATGTTTTGTAAGACCAAGAGGGAAGGATGCAAACTCTAAAGTCAAATAGTCCGCACAAGCAGCAGTTGATTTCTCAAGACGAACTGATTAAATAACTGTAGCAACTGGAGATAAAAGCATCTCATTTAAGTGGCTTCTGTGCATGGACAGCAATGACACAAGAAAAAATATATAATAAGCCTGCTGGAACAAACGTCTGTAGTTACGCGGAGACACAAGGAACTGGTGATAGAATCTTGAGCAAAGCACAAAGTGCTGGAGGATCACTGTGGGTCAGGCAACGTCTTGTGAGGGAAATGGACAGATGATGTTTTGGGTCGGGACCCTTCTTCAAACTGTCAAAACTACAAAGCCCTCGTGGACATTGAAGGTCCTCAGTGCCTGAATATCTGAAGTTGGACAGTAAACACTGTCAGTAGGAGGGAGCATGCAAGAAACTGCAGGCAATAGAATCTTGAGCTAAACAAAGTGCTGGAGGAACCCAGTAGGTCAGGCAGTGTCTGTGGAGGGAAGACAGGCGATGTTTCAGGTCGGGATCATTCTGTAAACTGACTAAATGTCATCTGTCCATGACCTGTCGAGCTGCCTGACCTGTCATGCTCCTTCAGCAGTTTTTTTTTCTCTAATAGTTACACAGAAGGAGAATGTGACTTGGATGAGAAGCCACTGTCTGATATCCACACCACATTTCAGTTGGTGATAAGGTTGGGAATTTTCATATATATTAAGAACCCGATTAAAACTAAAACTCTGTTTAAGAACACAAGACGCAAAGAGCTGGAGTATCGCAGCACCTCTGGAGAACATGGATACGTGACAGATGTATAGGAAGGACTGAAGATGTTGGTTTATATGGAAGCTAGCTATAAAATGCTGTTCGCACCCTATATTCCCAGGCAGTCTCCCATCCAAGTACTGACCAGGCCTGTGCCTGCATAGCTTCAGAGATCAGCCGTTTTAAGATGGCTGTAGCATGGTCTGAAGAAGGGTTCCGACCCGAAAAGTCAGCTATTGCATTTCTACAGACATGCTGTCTGACCCGTTGAGTTACTGCAGCATGTTGTGTCTACCTTATGTATATGTGACGTTTCGGGTCAGGACCCATCTTAGTTTACACAAACACAAAATGCCAGGATCTAAGAATGTCTCGATGATGTCGTTGAGATGAAAATGGCACTTACCTCGTCCTTTGGGAAGTATGGCCTGATGGCGAAGACTTTTGACGTCGGCATGGGTGGCGGTGGTTGGTAGAAGAGATCGTTTGCCGCTTCAATGGGCAACAAACGCTGCGAAGAACAAACAGCTTAGTCAGTACAGCTCTGCGACAACTTTGGGACATCAGTATCTTCTCCACACAACATAACTTCCAATCTCAAACTCATTTGCTGCTGAAGGCACCATGTAAAACATCACGTGCAGCAATGTAGCTGGAACCAATTCCAGTCACCGGACATGACGCACAGCGTCTGCGGCAGCAAAGAAGTCAGGGAGGTGCCAATTACTATGGAAATCGTAGTTTTATTTTTAGTTTTTTTTTTTGTTTTAAAGGCCAAAAAATCTCTTTTGAAGGGTTTAGGGGGTGGGGGGGGCAAGGAATGTCTGGGGAGGAGGTTTGGTCTGGAGAGGGTTAACTGGCTGTCGAAGCAGTGCACCCAGAGTTTCATCGCAAGCGCGGTATCACAGGCTGCGCGCAAAAGCACCTGTAGAGGAGAAAACAAAACAGCGCAACAAAGCTCCATGAACCTTTGAGGAAAAACCAAGAAAGTTCAGCAGTCTGGATAGAAAACATCCTTGTCCATTGACCCTCCCATTCGAGTCCATTAGGCACCAATGGCAAGGCGAGTTATAACTTAGTGTGCTTACGTATGTGTCTCGGTGTATTCCTCCCGCCCGCCCTCCATCCCCACCACATTTTAGAGGCTGAATGTTCACTTCTTAACTTGGCCTTCGCGGTTCATGGAACTTCGAGGTGGAAGCAAGCTGCGCAGCGCTCAGTAAATGTTGCGCAACCTGCAAAGGAACGTTTTGGTCAACGACACGTCAACTAAAATTTGCAGCGCGCGCAGGCGCAGTGGGATTCCAACATCTCCTTCCAAACTGAAAAGAAAGCAAATTAGTGCCAGTACCAAAGTGTACCAAATTCTGTCAAGGAAACCAGCTAGCCATCAACAGACCAATCCTTTCCTTTTGCACAATGTTTTCTCTTTCAAAATGAAGAAAAAATAACATCATCATTGGGAATTGGTAGAATACCTGAAACTCTCCTGCTAGACCACCTCTAAAGGCCCAGGGTTCTTGGTCGCCACTCAAGAACTGTGCTGAAGATTGACTACGACACCCTGTTGATCAGATCCAAGCGGAGAATGTTACGTAGGGGCTTCCTGTGGTCTTATTTTTTCCACAAAAGCAATACACCACCTTCTCAATAGAAAAAGTGCGCAGCAAGAATAACCCTCTCTGAACTGGACTACCCCTTGCATGAGTTTAGGGCTGAAATGATCCACACCACTCTTCTTTACAAAAGTTTTAATACGAAACAGACATCTATTAACCCATCAAATGCAACCATCAATAGAGAAATGTTTGACCGTAGCTCTTTACCAAATGCTTATTTACAAATGTGCATGGAATAATTCCAGGTTTTGCCATGCTGTTTTGGCTACATTGGATATTGAAAGGATGTCCCTAGTCCCATTGCAGCCCTAAGCAATCCTTAACTTAAAATGAAGTCACATTTTGGCTCCTCTTGTCAGATGACATTTGGTATGCAGATTTGTTTGTTTAAACAGGAAAACCTTTAACCTATGCTGGTTAAAGATCAACAATAGTTGCAAGCTTCAAATAAAAAGTAAAGAAAATGCTGGAAATACTCCAGCAATGGTCGATAAGAGAAACACAATGTTTCATTCTCACAATCCCTGCCTGAATCTGCTGAGTATTTTCAACTCTCTTTATTTATGATTTCAGATTTTCCAGCATCTGTAGGTTGTGTGTCTTTCAATGGGGGCAAGGCTCATCAATCGTTGAGCACTCACGGCAACTTATGGCATCCTTCAGTTCTTGTATTATCAGCGAGGTCCAACAATAAAAGCTTCCACAGGTAATGCCCTATATAGTCAGCACACTGAAGCTGGGCAGGACCAGGCTGTAAGCTGCAGGCAACTAGTTTCCCCAGCTCACCCTTGTCTGACAGAGGGTTTTCAGGCCAGCAGGCCTTGTACGTACATCAAGGCATCCAGCCATCTTTGCCTGTTCAGCTCGCTTCTTCTAAAATTCACACCAGGGTCCACCATTCAAGATGTTTGACGGAAAAAATTTCCAAGAGGGAAAACAAGACCAAGATTGTCTTAAAGCAAGGCATCAACTCCAAGTTTCAGTAACAGATAACGCCCATGTTCTCTTCTCATCTCAAATCTCTTCAATTCTAGTAGGCTTTTACATCCAAGTTACATTTGCAGCAATCATATTAACTCAAATACACAATGGTACTCTGGATTGGACTGAAGTTATCAATTCTTCTTTTCATTTGCTGGTGGCTGCCGAGTTTTCTGTATGGTTTAGGTGTATATTGGAAAAATCAAGTTGAGTCTGTATTTGCATACCAGTTGAAGGCCTGGAACCACGACCCTGCTTACTCCCAACACAACTTCTGGTTTCTAGCAAGTTCCCAAATTCCCTTTGCAAACAGGAATCTCTGGGAAAGGACTTTGTAGCTTGAAGCTGCTTTGAAGTGTAATCGCAGATTGTTTCACTGCTGTTGAGGCATTGGCCTGATCACTTTCTTTCCCAGCCATGAAGCAAGGTTGAAGAAAGAACAGGAAGGATGGATGGGTATATATAGTTTCAAAACTAGAGAGGGGAAACAAGACAAAACGTAGTGAACGTGGACAGTTAACTGTTTCAGAGAATCAGCCAACTAAGTCCAAGTCAGCCAAAGGAAAGGGGCGCAAAATAATATCCCACAGACACACCAAACCACTCCATCAACAGGGACAGATGATGTGGTCAGAGCAGAGGTCGGGTCAAAATGATGAACCTTGAGCCTTGCTGGGTAAATGCTCCCTCAATTTTAAATACTGAGCAGACAATGAACTATAATAAAGTTTGGAGAGCAAGTGAGGGAAAGACAGACATGTTCACCAGACGTGCAAAGAACCATTTAGACTGTTAAGCAGGAGACTTAAACGGGGATGTTTATCAATATCCACATGTAGAATCAACTTTACTACTTCCAAATATTTGCATATTCTTCCTCTATCACCCTTTGACACGGGCAACTCATTTACATCAATGGCACAAGCCTGCATGTCCACTACAGACAGATGTGATCACGGATAACGCACAGGTTTCCGACAAATAACACTGGAGACAATGTTTTTATGCAAAGAGTCATTATACAACCCATTTCCTGGAGCTGATGGCTTTGGGTAGTGCCTTTAACAAAGCTGTGCTTCAATGCTCTACAATTAGCACAGTTCACAAAGGATCCAGCTACTATTGGGGAATGGAGAGCAAGATTCATTTTTACGTTGCAATTTACTTCCATTTGCAAAATGAGTCAGCTTAGAAATCGGAACACTTTTCTAAAAAATAACTGCAGCTTCAGAAATAATTTTTCTGACATTATAACAGACGGCAAAACAAAACGTGTGTATCGGATGATTAGTAGAACCTCCTCTGGGACCAGCACGCAAAGAGTCACCACACTCCTGTCCATCCTGCTGAATGCCAACTGGTGAGACACAGTTTGGGTGACAGAGGTCGAATAGAAGCCAGCATAAGATCTCCACATATATCTGAACTATCGTGATTTAATGGGGTGAACACTGAGGCAATTTGGGCCGTCATAAATCTGAAATCTAAATCCAGCCAGAAAAGTTAAAAGCCACTCAACATTTCAGACCAAATGTCGAAATGAGAAATAAATGTTTAAGTTTTCTATCAGCCATATTTCCAACACAAGAAATTGAAGCATCGGTGATTGCACCGACTCCTGCACCAAGCAACTTGCCCCACAATCTTAACGGGACAAGGTGGGAAGGGTCAGATGCACCCAAGCCCTCCTTCCACAATAAAGAATTCTTGCACCATGGTTTATAAACTGTAAGCGACACTGGAAAACTCGGCTCGCTTTGACTTTCCACTTTCACTCCAAATAGGCAAACAGAAATGATGACTGGCGTGCAGTCCATACCATGACAGTCATCTGACAAGATTAGCAGAGCAGCACAAGAGAGAAAGCTTCAGTTTCTAGGCCTTGCTCGTTTTTATGGGTCAATGCAAAAACGAGTCTGTAACCTGGCTACGAATAAGGAAGCCTTCCTCTCGATTCACTAGTGAGATACAGTCCTGAGCAGTACCAACGTTACATGCCAATCTAGAATGAAAATGCAGAACTTTATAAAAAATGAAAGATATGGAATGTGGCACGGAAACACTTTACTGAACCTTCAGTAGATGTTTTCAGGGCTGGGGAATGGAGAACAAGATTAATTTTTATATTGCAATTGACTTCCATTTGCAAAATGAGTCAGCTTAGAAAACTGAACCCATTTCTAAAAAAATAACTGCAGCTTCAGAACTAATTTTTCCTACATTATAACAGAGTGCAAAACAAAACATTTCATAAAGCTTGTAACGGGTACTTGGGGGACAGTAACACAACTAGCTTTTGATTTCAAAATTAATCTGGACTGTGTTCTATATAAAAAAAAAACGTTAAAGCATTTCTTATAATACTGGCTGCATAAATGTGACTTCAAGACTTCCTCAAAACATTCCCTTAGAAAACCTCACTGCCTATCACTAAGCTAAATGAATGATCGCGCCACGCTTCATACATCTGGCGTTGTGGATCCCACAGCTGTAGTAACTTGTGCTGAGGATTCTTCTATCTGTACACAATGAGGGAAGAAGACAAGACAATAGAAGAGGCCATTAGTATCCCTTCACATCACAGCATCACACTCAGGTTATGACAGAATGCAAACCGCATCACTGAACACTAGGACAATCTCAGCGGGGAAAAAGCCGAGCTCTAAAGCTCTTCAAAAATTATGACAGGCTGCCTTTCTCACAACTTGTGCCCCCCCCATGTTTAATGAATTAGCACTGAATTTGCCGAATACCTTGATAGAAGCACCGCTGTTTGTGTAATCTATTGTTGATTTTTGCCAGAACAAAATTAAAACATAGGAACATGTCCTTTGGCCCACAATGTCTGCGCTGAACACTGCCAATTATTACTCCAATAATGGAACCTAATATTTGTAAGCTGCCAACTAACTGTTGCATACTGCTGATTACTAAACAAGATGAATCTAAGTTCAGTACTGACTCAAGGAAAAATAAATAAATTTGCACCCCACCCATTGATTTTTTTTATTTTTTTAAACGATCAGTGTGGTCAGATATTGATCATTTCTGATGTCTACCAGAAAACTGATATTGCACATTTTGAACTGTGTCACAACCACCCGGTCTTACACCTGCCATTATAACATTGCAAACTCTTGTATTAAACTCACTGCAGCACTTTTGGAAGTCAGGATCTTTCTCACCCCTCCCCAGGACACAACAGCAGCCGTTTTTCAGAAACTGTATCGAAATGCTTTGCCTTCAGACAGGGGACCTTGCCACTCGAATATGCAATCCCTAATCCTAGGCTTTTCAAAAGAGGAACACGTGCCGTGATCACGATGCCAGTTGAGCTGCCTGCTGTATTGTTCTTTAAAAGACTGCATCCACGTCACATTCCCTGTCATCTGCGTAGAACCTGTGAATAAAATTTGGTTACATGCCGTAACCTAGACCATGCTGGTGCCTGAGACAGTCCGCACTCCACCACCTCAATCAATGTAAGCTCTCATTGTTGTTTCATTCCATGACTGTATTCCAATTGCATTTGCGAAAGGAGATTGGAGTCTCCGGATTTTTAACACGGCTTTCCGCCCATTTTTTTTTTTGTTTTGAAACTGGTAGCACACGTGAAGTACTGACTGAAGCAGCAGTCACCAGAATAGCCTTGCGCGTTTTATAAAGCTCGCATGCGCTGTGGCCTGGAGTTTGCGTTCCAAGCCTTCGGCTTCTGATGGCATGCCACTGTTCTGTTGGAAACAGTAATGTTACAAGGCACACAGCAAGCAGCTCCTAACGGCAGGGTGTGATCTCGGCACATTTCAGCTCTCCCTGTGTTATTTCCTCTGGGTGCCATTCCACAATTTCGAGACATTTTACTAGTTCTAGTGACGTGATGCAGTCCACAGTCAGTCCCAGAAAAAAGAGACAACACAAAAATGAAATGCAATGGGCTGTTTCTTTTTTTAATTACCAGTGGGCTTTAAATATTTACAAGGAACAACTGCATCAGCCTCTGAAAAGTAAAGCTAGTGGAAAAGTGTGGTTTAGAAACTCTCAATCAAAATCATTAACTCTAATCCTAGTGTTGGTTTAAAATCCCAGTTCAGAAACAAGACATCAGCATGTCAATGTCCTGCACTGTACATGTGATGTGGGCAGGGGGGGGGGGGGGGGAAATTTAAGATCAATGTGGGTTAATTAGAAGATGCCGTAACTTTGAAGGACAGAAGTAGGGGATGGCAGAAATTATTCCTGAAGTGCGACCTTTGGATTCCAGATCGATTCGGTGCAGTGATAGTTTTAGTTTAAGAAGTTTTCAAAGGCTGACACAATTGTAGAGTCTCAAACCAAGAGCATGTGGGATCAATACCAGACTGCGATGTTACCTACCTAACCACTGGACAAAGGATTTCACCATGGCCACAACACCCTTTATGTCCCAGACATATGGGTACAAGTCGTAGAGAATGGATCGGTTTTCACAGTTAGCCAGGCGAGTAAACATTTGCATTACTCTGCGACACATTTCTTCAAACTTGGTGGCTCTGAAATGCCATTTCTCAATCTGCAACAGAAAAATCAGAACTCTGCTTATTGTCTAAATACATACTTATGGATAGAGTATAACTCAATGTAATTTTAGGTCGTCACAGTGGAGCAGCGGTAGAGCTGCTGCCTTACAGCTCCAGAGACCGGAGTTCGATCCTGACCAAAGGTGCTGTCTGTATGGAATGTGGGAGGAAACTGGAGAAAACACATGTGGTCAGTCAATAGATCAATACATCAGTCCCAATCTAATGGCTCACCAAACCACACCCAAGGTTTGTTAACAGGAAGAGATGACAGCAAATACAGTTTAAAGACAGATCCTTAGAAGAGGTGAAAATGCAGAAGAAGTGGAGGAAAAGAATATCAAGCCAGCAAAGGCATGTTCAGAATGGACAGAAACAAAAATGAACTGTAGATGCTGATATTTTACGTAGAACAGAAATTTCAGGAGGAGCTCAGCAGAGGTATTATTCAAGGGCGGTACGGTTGAGCCAGGGAACTCCAGGTAGGTGAGCCTTATGTCAGTAGTAACAATTATTTGGGAAAGGATTTAAGATCACTTAGACTGACTAGGGGTAGTTGCCATAGGTTTGTGTATGGGGAATCCTTCCTCGCGAATCTGACCTTTTATTTTTGAGGTGACTAAGAAAATGTATAAGAGCAAGGCAGTAGATGTGGTGTATATAGACTTTATAAGTCTATACATTCTAGGAGCAGAATTAGGCCATTTGGCCCATCAAGTCTACTCCACCATTCACTCATGGCTGATCTATCTTTCCCTCTCAACCCCATACTCCTGCCTTCTCCCCATAACCCCCGACACCCTTACTAATCAATAATCGGTCAAACCTCACCGTAAAAATATCCATCAATTTGGCTTCCACAGTTGTCCGTTTCCACAGATTCACTACCCTCTGGCTAAAGAAATTCCTCCTCATCTCCATTCTAAAGGTATATTCTTTTATTCTGAGGCTATGGCCTCGGGTCTAGACTCTCTCACTAGCAAAAATATCCTCTACACATTCACTCTGTCCAGACTTTAACAAGACTTTTGGCAAGATCCCACATGGCAAGCTGGTCCAGGAACTTATGGCACAAGGTATTTTGGCAAACTAGATCCAAAATAGTTTGATAGGAAGCGGTGGGTAAAGTTGCAACTGTTAAAGACATAGGCTACACTTGGAATATTGTGCACAATTCTGGTCACCACACCATCAAAGGGATGTGGCAGCTCTAGAAAGTTTGAAGAAGCGATTCATCAGGAAGTCACCTGGAATCAAGGGTTTCAGTTACAAGAGATTGGACATGTTGTGATTGTTCTCATTGGAGGTGGAGGGGTGTCGTTTTATTAATCACCATATTTCCCGGCAATGAAGACGCTAAAAATAACTCACGAAAATTAACCGGCGTCTTGGAGGCCGAAGGTTAGGTTGTTAGCCAAGTAAGATAGACTTGGCTATCCCTCAGTACAGCAACATCAAGAACGATGCTGCTGTACTGAGGGATAGCTAAGTCTATCCCTCATTGCTGGCAACTGATGGGATGCGGCTGTAAAAGGTCAGCACCGCCGGGGAGGGAAGTAGCTCGGGTGGCTGTGAGCTGCCACCTCAGCGCCATCTGCCTGCCCGCCCGCCAGCCACAGTGTCCTTTGGCACAGGCACAACCAGTGGAGGTGGTGGTTGGCAGGTAGCTACTGGGCGGAAGGCTGGCTGCTCCGTCCCGGGCTTGCGCTCTCTCTCTCTCTCCTAGTCTCGGGGCAGGTGACCTGGGCGCAACAGCCAGTCCCGGGGCAGGCGACCTGGGAACTGCAGCCAGTCCCAGGGATGCGAGGGATCTGGGAACTGCAGCCAGTCCTGGGGTACACAGGCGATGTTGCCCACCCCTGGACTAAACCAAATCCTTGATCCTGTCTCGCCAGCCTTTTCTCAAAATTTAGCAACTTAAATTGGGGGTGCGTCTTTGACACAGGTGCGTCTTCATTTCGGGAAATACAGTACATCAGGAAGTTAAATGGGATGGATAGTCAGTTTTCCTCCAAGGGTAGACGTCTTAAACTAGAGAACACGTTTAAAGTGAGAGAGGAAACATTTAAAGGAGGAGACACAGCTTTTCTCTCCAAGAGGATGATACACATGTTGAAAAAGCTGCAAAAGGTGGCAGAGGTGGGCATAAACACAGCTCGTAGGAAAAGAGGGATATGGGCCAAGTGGGATCAGTGTAGATAGTCGGCATGGAGGCAACAGACCAAAAAAACGCCTGGATCGGCATTATCCGACTGTCAGATGCAGACTGGCGTCTTCACCTGCTCCATCTCAGTATATAACTTGTATAGACTCCATTCCATAACTTCCAGGGATCATTAAATGAATCATTTCAGAAGGAGCTGCACACTGTGCCTAGGAGCCGCCCTGGGTGTTTGATAGGAGAGAGCAACCAAAATCTCTCGACATTTTACCTTTTCTGCATCTTTCCCTTTACAGTTCACACTGACAACACTACTGTTTGCCCGAAGCCATTGAAATTCCCTCAACATCTGAACAGATTTGGGTCCATGCTCATAAGGCAGATAGAACATCTCAGCCAAGAGATTCAGGTCTTCCATAGTCATGGCCTCAGCGGCGAAGAGCGGCTTCTCGTTGGGACCTGGGATGTACTGTTCCTTGTTCAACTGCTCATCTGTCTGCATTGGAGCCATGTCACTTCCCGTGTCTTCCTGCATAAAGATCTCCGGAGACTTGGATTCAGCAATACTGTCTTTGTCCATTTCCATGGGTTTGAGATCCTCAGACAATTTGGCTTTGACAATGTCTGTAAGGATCTGATTAACGGTTTTGGTTTCTTGCTCGTCTGGTTTTTCCAATACCATCTCCATTGGCTCTTCATCGGACTGCTGTTTCTTTTCCTCCTCTTCCTTGGCCAGTAAGACTGGCTCGCCACTCAGTGGGCTTCCCTGACTCATGATGGGCTGCTGGTAGACCGTGGTCACTGTGGTAGTGGAGTTCAAGCATGGTGTGCCAATCCCTCCCGTGTCAATCGGGTTTGTCTTTGCGCCGCTGTGAGGGACTGTTCGGCCTGAAAACAAAAAAATATTAGAAACTTGAACACACGCAACCAGCATACTCAAGAACAGCTGCTTCCCCTATTATATCAGGATTCACAACGGTCTTTCCATAAGCTTGGGTACTGCCCGATTCACCTCTACCCCATTGCAGACATTGTATTTTGTCTCTGGAACTGATGCGCTACAATGCTGAGAACTATATTCTGCACTCTGCATTCATCCCCATTGTTCCATCTATTATACTGGAGTTTGATAAGTGTATTTTTTGGAAAGTACATCCAATCTGATAGGAGAGCATACAAAACAAACCTTTACACAGTGACAATAAATTGAAACCTAATTTGTGAATAGTTCACAGGAAAATGTCAGTTTGGCAACAATATTTTAGCATGAAGCTGAATGGAATGGAAGATCTCTGACCAAAATTGACAAATGTTCTCTCAACAGAACAGCAACAGGCAACCATCTAACTTCGCCTTTGTTTCTGAAAGTCCAGGTACACTACATCCACTGGCTCCCCCATGTCCATTTCCTAGTTACATCCTCAAAAAATTGCAGAAGATTAGTCAAGCATGAGTTCCACTTCGTAAATCCATGCTGACTCATACTGATCCTGTTACTGCTATCCAAATGTGCGGCTATTTCATCTTTTTTAAATTGTCACCAGCATCTTCCCCACCACCAATGTCAGGCTAACTGATCTAGAATTCCGTGTTTTCTCTCCCCCGCCTTTCTTAAAAAGTGGAATAACATTAGCTAACCCCCAATCCATAGGAACTGATCCTGAGTCTATAGAACATTGGAAAATTATTACCAATGCATCCACGATTTCTAGCCACTTCCTTAAGTACCCTGGGGATTTATGAGCCTTCAGTCCCATCTGTCTACCCAACGCCATTTCCTGCCTAATGTGATTTCCTTCAGTTCCTCCGTCACACCAGATCTTCTGGCCACTACTATATCAGGAAGATTGTTTGTGTCCTCCTGAGTGAAGACGGATCCAAAGTACCCGTTCAACTCATCTGCCATTTCCTTGTTCCCCATAATAAATTCACCTTTTTTCAGTCCTCAAGGGTCTAACTTTGGACTTAACTATTTTTTTCCTCTTCACGTACCTAAAGAAGTTTTTACTATCCTCCTTTATATTCTTGGTTAGCTTACCTTCGTACCTCATTTTTCTCCCCGTATTGTCTTTTTAGTTATCTTCTGTTGCTCTGTAACTCATCTTCGCTACGTTGTACTTCTCTTATTTTTATACTGTCCCTGACGTCCCTTGTCAGCCACGGTCGCCCCTTACTCCCCTTGGAATCTTTCTTCCTCCGAGGAATGAACTGACCCTGCATCTTCGGTGTTATTCCTAGAAATACCTGCCATTGTTGTTCCACTGTCATCCCTGCTAGGGTATCTTTCCAGTCAACTTTGGCCAGCTCCTCCCTTATGAAACATAGAAACATAGAAAATAGGTGCAGGAGGAGGCCATTCGGTCCTTCGAGCCTGCCTTCTCCCCATGAACTCATTCATTGTGATCGTGGCTGATCGTCCCCTATCAATAACCCGTGCCTGCCTTCTCCCCATATCCCTTGACTCCACTAGCCCCTAGTGCTCGATCTTACTCTCTCTTAATTCCATCCAGTGACTTGGCCTCCACTGCCCTCTGTGGCAGGGAATTCCATAAATTCACAACTCTCTGGTGAAAAAGTTTTTTCTCACCTCAGTCTTAAATGACCTCCCCTTTATTCTAAGACTGTGGCCCCTGGTTCTGGACTCGCCCAACATTGGGAACTGCATTCCTGCATCTAGCTTGTCTAGTCCTTTTATAATTTTATATGTTTCTATAAGATCCCCCCTCATCCTTCTAAACTCCAGTGAATCAAACCTAGTCTTTTCAATCTTTCCTCATACGACAGTCCCGCCATCCCAGGGATCAATCTTATGAACCTATGCTGCACTGCCTCAATCACAAGGATGTCCTTCCTCAAATTAGGAGACCAAAATTGTGCACAATACTCCAGATGTGGTCTCACCAGAGCCCTACACAACTGCAGAAGAACCTCTTTACTCCTATACTGAAATCCTCTTGTTATGAAGGCCAACATTCCATTAGCTTTCTTCACTGCCTGCTGTACCAGTAAGCCGACTTTCAGTGACTGGTGTACAAGGACGCCCAGGTCTCGCTGCACCTCCCCCTTACCTAACCTAACCCCATTGAGATAATAATCTGCTCCCTTGTTTTTGTCGCCAAAGTGGATAACCTCACATTTATCTATATTATACTGCATCTGCCCACTCACTCAACCTGTCCAGGTCACCCTGCAACCTCCTAATATCCTCTTCACAGTTCACAATGCCACCCAGCTTTGTGTCATCCGCAAACTTGCTAGTGTTGCTCCTAATTCCCTCTTCCAAATCATTAATATATATGGTAATCAGTTGCCTCAACACCGAGCCTTGCGCTACTCCACTCGCCACTGCTGCCATTCTGAAAAGGACCTGTTCATGCCTCCTCTTTGCTTCCGGTCTGACAACCAATTTTCTCTCCATGTCAACACCCTATGTCATTTCATACGTCATGTCATGTCAACACCCTATCCATTTCATACCATGCTCTAAATTATTATGCTCTATTGGCCCCATAGTCCCCTTTATTCAACTGTAGCACGGACACCTCCGATTTCCAATTGTAGATTAAACCTGACCACATTTATAGGGAGAAGTTGGCCAAACTAGGACTTTATTCCTTGGATCATAGGAGCCTTATGGTGACCTTAATGAGATTCGGTGAACGCAGTCTTCTTTCCAGAGAAAGGTAATCAAAAACTAAAGGGGAAAGGTTTACGGTGAGGAACCGAGGGGTAACTGTTCCACACAGAGGGTGATGTTTATATGGAAAAAGATGCCATAATAGTAGGTACACAAAAATGCTGGAGAAACTCAGCGGGTGCAGCAGCATCTATGGAGCGAAGGAAATAGGTAAAGTTTCGGGCCGAAAACCTTCTTCAGACTGTATAGTAGTAATATAGTAGTTGAGGCAGATAGAACTATTTCAGATCACTCTGCTTTACGAAGCCTACACTGTGAATAGAAATGTTAAATCGCACTCAGTAGGGAGGGAGAGAGGCATGCAGGGGTACACAATTTGTAGAAGTATTCGAAGGAAGTTGAGGAAAATTATTGCTAGTGATTATATTCTAGAATAGTGCAAGTCGAAGTCTTCACACAAGGAAGACCCATGGGGTGCCAATAAGAATTGAGAGCTGCCAAGTGGCCAGCAAGAAGGAGTGGACTGAATGCTATCTGTCCGACTGTACCCAGATTTGTTCTTAGCTAGCCTTGATATTGTTCAATTTGGACGTACGCAAAAAACTTAAATGGAAACTGAAAAGCAAGTCTTTCTGTGCCAGTCACATTCCGGTATTTGGGAGGATAAAACTTTGTGGATCACCGATAGGAAAGACTTTTAGTGAAAATGTGGTCAAATGCTTACAGTTATACTGATGCGGTACTCCGAATTCCTGCATCCATTCTGTTATGGCCAGCTTCAAAGCCATTTGAGGGCTGTACAAGACATCCATTTCTATCTCCTCGTCACTGCCTTCATTTTCAAGTTTGATCTGGATGGACACGGTGTTCTCTTCCGTGTCAGCTGGAGGAAAGAAAAAGGATGGCTTTACTGCATAACCCATAATAAAATCAGCATTAAGAACTAATATTCCAAATAAATGCAGAAGTCACAGGAGAGAACAGAGAAGGTGCGGTGGCTATCATTTTGCCAACATTATCCTGTGACATTTCTGACTAAACCAGAGGTACTTACTGTCAGTTAACACAAAGTACAGTATAGTCACTTGTTACAAGACTGAAATCCTATGGAATGTGGTAAGGAACAGCAAGATCCCAGCTTCACACTCTGATGCACAAGAATACCAACAGCAGCACTTCCCCCAACAGCTTCAGCTGTACATACAGCAGGCATTGAATACAAACATTGGTGCCAATTTCAGCCTCATCTTCAAAGTCATCATACATCCACAGGTGGAGGAAATAATTACCACCAATTAATGTTGAGTTAATGTTATAATAATGTTAAATAAAAGAAAACAATTGGGTTTTCTGAGGTTACAACCAACTGTACCCAAATGTTTAATGCACCTCTACCAATATTGGAAACAATACTAAAGTCACAAATGTCAGATGAAGCCTGCAGCCGAGTTTCATGCAGTCTACTTACTCATTACGACATCCTTCCTCACACCATTCATGTTGGATTTGTACCAGGTAGCCAGCGTGTGAATGGCAACAAAGTTCCCTTCAAATTCACAGTTGGGGTTCGTTAATACTCCTTTCAGTCGTGGAATGAGCTCAGTTGACCGCCCTTTGTACGGCCCAAGGAAGAGGCGCTTCTGATCGTAATCATTGGCATGTAGATTGTCCCAGATGAGAGGAGACCTCTTCAATATTTTGGTGACCTCTTCAATAGAATCCACAGAGATATCTTTGGACACGACTTTTGGACCTACACATCAAGAAGCAGTTAGTTTCTCACACATTTTACCCGATTTACTGTTTGCAATCAAGCACTTTTATTACCTTGACATTACAGCCACAATGTTATTGATTTATCTATATTTTACACACAAAGGCAAGTTTAGAGCCTCTTTGTATGTGCAAAAGCATTCGAAACCCACGGATCCCTTCTACCGTCCACTGAGTGTACCAACTGCATCACGATGGTATGGCAACTGCATCGATCGGAACATTTGTATTGCCCTAGCTCCCCTCCATTGAGTCTACGTTAGCATCGCCACTTTCACTCACCCCACATGGACGTACACACAAAGGCAATTTCACAGGTCGAAAAGCTTCAACTTAACCTACAACGTACCTCACTGCCAATCACCACCCCCCCCCAGACACTTATTATTATTTATTCAAATCGTTTGCTATGTCGCTCTTCCAGGGAGATGCTAAATGCATTTCGTTGTCTCTGTACTGTACACTGACAATGACAATTAAAATTGAATCCGAACCTGAATCTGAATGTGGGAGGAAACCAGAGCACTGGAGAAAACTCACGCAGTCACAGGAAGAACGTATAAACGCCAGCCAGCACTATAGTCAGGGTTAAACCCAGGACCCCGGTGACATGAGGCAGCAACTCTACCATTGCAGCACTGATATTTATAACTAAATTAAAACATTAAAGATTCAAATTCAACCTTAACTAGACTCCAATGCAAGGGGTTGGGGAACACAGAATTAGGTTAATTTTCTTTCAGTAAGCATAGAAGCCAGAGATCTCAATCTGCACCCCTGGGCTTAGTAATTCAAGTCAAGTTTCAAACTCAGATTATTTTGCAGAAAACATTTTCCCCCCCACAGAAAATTGTCAGGGGATTAGAACGCTGTTATAGAGTGAACTACTCACAAAATACCAGTACAAAATGTGTCTTCAGGGATAGGCATATTGGCCCCAAAAAGAGGAAAAGGGGAGACAGATAAATTTGAAATACAGTGCCCTCCATAATGTTTGGGACAAAGACCCATCATGTGTTTATTTGCCTCTGTACTCCACAATTTGAGATTTGTAATAGTAAAAAAAAAATCACATGTTAAAGTGCACATTGACAAATTTTACTAAAGGCCATTTTTATACATTCTGGTTTCACCATGTAGAAATTACAGCAGTGTTTATGCATAGTCCCCCCATTTCAGGGCACAATAATGTTTGGGACACAGCAATATCATGTAAATGAAATTAGTCATGTTTAGTATTTTGTTGCACATAGTTTGCATGCAAAGACTGCTTGAAGTCTGTGATTCATGGACATCACCAGTTGCTGGGTGTCTTCTCTGATGATGCTCTGCTAGGCCTGTATTGCAGCCATCTTTAGCGTATGCATGTTTTGGGGGCTAGTCCCCTTCAGTTTTCTCTTCAGCATATACAAGGCATGCTCAATTAGGTTCAGATCGGGTGATTGATTTGGTCACTCAAGAATTGAGCATTTTTTAGCTTTGATAAACACCAAGGGCACTGCATTTCCCAATACTGGTTAAATAAAAACAACACAATTTAAGGGCAATTAAGATGTTAGCATTCCTTTGGAATACTGACACTAATAAATAGGTATGCATACATTGCATACAAGGCCACTGCCACAGAGATCCATTGGAAAATGTTGAAATTGCAGAGACAAGTGACAAATAAGTACATTTTAGACACAAAGTGATGTAGTAAATCAGTGGGTCCCTGGATAACATGGAGAGGTGACGTTTCAGGTTGGGACCCTTCTTCAGACTACAGTCTGACTCAAGTTACTCCAGTGCTTTGGGATTTTTTTTTTGTAAACCAGCATCTGCAGTTACTCGTTTCGACATATATACTTTTGACATTGATTTTAAAGCAACTCCTACTTCAGCCCCAGAACCCCTTTGGTAGCACAAAGCCTTTGAACTAACTTTACTGGACGTCAGATTTTTGTATTTGCACAGAGCCGAGAGTCGATTGTGAAATAGAACACTGGGAAACACAATTTCTTCACACATGACTAAAACAAATCTCACGAGGGGGCACTGTTCATTTATACAAAAACCTTTTTTGGAACTTCTTCCTTTTAAACAACAGGCAAATTACAGTAAAGTTCAAAGAATTACTTTGGTAATTCTACAGCTATATAACCAGAAAAGATAACCAGCCTTACGACTCAAAGATCAGCAAGTACATAAATGCATCTGATAAAAGAATGTTTCTGTAGAGTTTTAAATCAAAAGAGTCAATTCTGCACCCTCAAAATGTATGGCTTTGCCCTGGAGTCAAGAACACCTTTGCAGCTATCAAATACAAGGAGGAAAAGAATAATTACAGACTCCCGGGCAGCAGAAACCTTATACCCAGGTTGCATTACAGTATGAAATATTTCTGCATACTCACCAGTTGGACAGAATAAAAAGTGTTCCGGCTCTTCCAGATACTGATAAATCTCGTTAGTAACTGAGAGTTGTGCATGCGCAAATGAGCTGAAGACCTCTTTATCTGCTGGACACATGTTGTGGTCAATGTCATCAAATAACAGTGCAAAAGACTTGCAACCAAACTGTGACACCTGTAAAACAGGAAGATAGTGTTCATTAACTGAAATGACTCCCCTGGCCGAACTTGCCCTAGCCGACCAAGATGCCCCATCAACATTAGTCCCAGCTGCCTGTATTTGGCCAAAATCCCTCTAAACCTTTCCTATCCATGTACTTGTCCAAATGCTTTTTAAATGTTGTTGTAATACCTCCCTCAACTACCTCCTATGGCAGCTCGTTCTATGTACCCACCATCCTCTTTTTCTCCTTGGGTTCCTTTTAACTCTTTCCCCTCTCTTTAAACCACGGTCCTCTGGTTATTGATTCCTCTACTCTGGGTAAGAGACTGCACATTCACCACATCTATTCCCCTCATGATTTCATACAACTTAATAAGATGCATTATACAAGGTCCCACACAAGAGTGCAGTTAGCAAAATTAGAGCACATGGTATTGAGGGTACTGGTCAATTCACTGGATGCATTCAAGAGAGTTAAATATAGCTCTTAGCCCCAAGGGAATCAAGGGATATGGGGAGCAAACAGGAACGTGGTACTGATTTTGGATGATAAGCCGTGATCATATTAAATGGCTGGCTCGAAGGATCGAATGGCCTACTCCTGCACCTATTTCCTATGTTTCCAAGACCTAGCCTGCCTAACCTCTCCCTCCAAGTCAGGCTCTCAAATCCTGGCAGCACCTCGTAAATCTTTTCTGCACCCTTTCCATCCTAACGTTATTCTTCCAATAGCAAAATCAGTTCCAACCCCATTCACCTGGTTGGCAATTGAAAAAGTTGAGTTACAAAATTGATTATGACTTCCACAAATATCATAAAAACACTCACCTGATCCAATTTTCGTTTAAGAGTTGCAACCTCCTTCTGATTAGAGAAAGTGATATCCAGTCCAGGTGATATGGCATAGACAAACTCAATACTGTGCTCTTTTGCTGCAGTAATCAGCTGCATCAATTGCTCTGGAACAGGAAAAAGATGAATAAACAAAAGCTTTGCAGCAGAAATGTTAAAGAAAACAATCAATCTAAGAGCCAAGGAATGGACAACTCCCAGACAACAGCACACCGCTGGTACAACAGGACATTGAAAAGGCCAATGAACCGACAAATAAGAAACTGCAGACGATGGAATCTTGAGCAAAACAAAGTGCTGGAGGAACACAGCGGGTCAGGCAGTATCAGCGGAGGGAATGGACAGAGAGACATTTTAGGTCAGGACCATTCATCAGAAAGATGCCGAAATAAGAAACTGTTCAGTCAGAAGAAAGGTCCTGACCCAAAACACCATCAGAATTTATGACTTTACAAAATTTCTGTTATATATTATTTATGTATACCCTGTTTAAGGCCTGCTATGCTACAGTAAGGAAGAATGTCAGGTCGGTTGTCAGGACATCTGACAATTAAACACTCTTGACTCATGAAACGTACACTTCACTATGCCTCTTCCCGGGACTGAGTGTGTTCAACTAGTGGTGGAGCTCCATCAAAGGAAAATCCGCATATAGGATAAACAGCACCAGAAACCCGGATTCGATCCCGACCTCAGGTGCTGTCTGCATGGAATTGGCACGTTATCCCTGTAACTGCGTGGGCTTCCTCCGCGTGCTCCGCTTTCCTCTCACACCCCAGAGACATGCAAGCACAATGGCCTCTGTAAACTGCCCCTAATGGCTGTAGGGAGCAGATGAAAAAGTGGGATAACATAGAACTAAGGTGAACGGGTGATCAACGGTTGGCTTGGAATCAGTTTCCATGCTCCACCTCTGAACTGAACTAAATTGTGCAACATTAACAGAAAGGGAATAATGGAACTGAGACTCACCTGCTTCTTCAACAGAATACATCTCTCGCCAGAACATTCGGTGCTTATAATCATCCTTTGGTGCATATAGGTATGTGTTCAATCCCCATCGACGCATTCTGTTGAAGAATGTAACAATAAAAACGCACATTAAGCCTCTCTGCACTGAAGTATCCAAAATGCTGGAGTTTTAGATAAAACTAGAACACACCAGTTCAGATGACCAGATTTGGAAGAGGAAGAAAAAGGGCTAAATCAGCCTCAAAGGAAGCACGCGTAACTATTTGATAACAGTTCCTTCAAAACTAAAGTGTTAAATCTGTAACATTACAAACCAAATTAAACATACAAGCATACATTAAAGGAAAAAAAAACATACATTGAAGATTAAAATCCACAAAGAAAAGTTATTAGTGAGAATAACTTCTAGCTAGAGTGGAGACAACAGCTTTAGAATCTCAATTTGATCCAATGGCAGTAGACTGTAGGTTAGTTATCAATACTTTCAAAGGTGAAAAGAAAGTTCATTTTCCTCAGTGACAATTCACGTTACTATAATTTCTCTGTATGTGGATTCACGCAGGGTTAATAAATAAAGCGAGTCATGAGATTGCCGATTTAGTTTGAAGAGACCGTCAACTTCAAAATACACCCGAGATGAGTTACAGAAACACACCTTCTGAAGAGCTCCCTTCTCTGTTCCATGCTCCAGGGCCGCCCATAAAATCCTAGGAAATCGGAAAAGAACAGATTAAAAAAATAAAATACTGCAAATGGCACAAATTTCACATATCTGCCCAAAGGATTTGATGGTAAGCAAATAATAACATGGTATTAAATATGAAATACAAGCAAAACTACAATTCAATAAAATGTATTTTTATTCATTCATGACTATGTGTCTAATAAAGCTAGTAAGGACAGTGTGTACTCTGTCTATCTATGGCATAAACCAGCATCTGCAGTTATTTTTTATTATATTATATGTATTGCCTGTAGCTTTGAATTAGGAGGCATTTCCAAGGACACATTCTTTCGAGACACTAAAATTAGCAGCAAAGTGGATAACAAAGGAGGCCATCTAAGATTACAGCAGGATCTTGATCAACTGGGCCAGTGGGCTGAGGAATGGCAGATGGAGTTTAAATCAAGATAAATATGAGGGGTTGCATTTTGATAAGTTAAACCAGGTTCCTAACTACAGTGAAAGTGGTAGGGAGTATTGTGGAACAGAGGCACCGAGTAGTGTGGGCACACAATTCCATGAAAGTGCCGACACAGATAAACAGTCTGAAGACGGCATTTGGAGTGCTGGCTTTCATCAGTCGAAATAATTCATACAGGAGGTGGGATGTCATGTTAGGGCCATATATTTAAAGTACTATACACAGTTCTGGTCTGTGCTGTGTCGCTGTTCAAAGTAAGAAGAAAAGTGAGGTCTATTTCATGTAAAATATTAGTGTAGGCACTGATTAATTCTGAAAATTGCAAACAAGAATTCTTGTGGATGGAGTGTATAATTCACACCATTCCATTGAAGTACTGAAGAAGTTCTCTACTATCTGGGGTGCAATCAAAACATTAAATCTGCCACATAAGTGTCTTAAAAAAAAGTTTTGAAGTTTTGAACATCATCTTTGGCCTCTGGTTGTCATTATTAACATGAACAAAACATTTAGATGATCATAGACTGCAGATGCTGGAATCCAATGCAAAAAAAAAAAAACAGAAGAGAGTAGCAGGCCAGTCGGCAATCATGGAGGGAAATGAATAGGAGATGTTTCTGGTCTGGATCCCTATTCGTGCTCATTTCCCTGCCCAGACTCTGCCTGACCTGCACAATATCTCCAGGAGTTTGTTGTTTGCTTGTGAAAGGCACTAAAATGTGTCCAACACTGAAAGTAGGTTGATATTTTAAAGACTCAGAAGATTACAGTACACTTGTGTCAGAACATGAAGCACTGAGAAAGCAGTGACATAAAAGTGGGGAGCAGGGAGATGTACACCATTTATGTCAAAACATCCTATGACACCTAATGCTAACAGTAATGACACAGTCTGATAGTTGCAATTTGACATGTGGTTCTTTCAAAATCATTAGACCAGTCAAAGGGAATTAAAGGAATGGCTTGAAAGATGGATGTAAGGATTGAGACTCCAAATCACTGCTGGGGTGAAGAGATTAATTATTTAAAGGACGCCAATGTGATTAATATCCACCCATTTTCATCTGAAACATTAATTATACCTCCTATTTCAATTAAGCCAGGACTGAAACCTTGAATTGTACCTCAAATTGATTTCACTGCATTCACAACTAGCCTCCACCCTACATTTAGCAGCCTATTAACCCAAACCGCTATCTTTAAATTCATACCATGTCCAGTTCACAAATCACCATGTGTAGGAAAGAGCTGCAGGTGCTGATTTAAACCAAAGATAGACACAAAATGCTGGAGTAACTCAGTGGGAAAGGCAGCATCACTGGAGATGCCGCCTATCCCAGAGGTACTTCAGCATTTTGTGTCTTTCACTAATCACCACTGTGTTTGTTGAACCGTTCTGGTACCCAGCAAAACACTGAAGAAGGGTCCCAACCCTCCAGAGATGCTGCCTGACCCGCTGAGTTATGCCAGCCTTTTGTGTCTGTCTTTGGTTTTAAACCAGCATCTGCAGTGCCTCCCAACGCATCCCGAAACACATTCAAATCTTTTCCTTGCTTTTGCATCCCTCCGCAAAGGTTGGTCACCCAGCTCTGCAACTGTGTTCTCCTTCAATATGCCCCCCCCCCCCTCATTTAAACAGACACAATTAGTAAAGGAATCTGTTGCGGTGTTAAGTGCTTGGTTATAGTTAAGGTTTCATGGCACTAAACTGGGAAATTCTGCGGTGAAGCCGGCTTTGTGCGCACGGCACGCTGTTTTAAACCCAGGTCACACAAGCCATTTACACACAAACAGCTGTTCCCAAATTCCTTGATGCAGAACAAGTGTTGCCCGGGCAACCCAAGAGCCAATAGCCTCACAGCAAAACTACCACATCACCAGCTCCAATCCACCAGTAATCAGCCCTTATACAATGCTGAACATATTTATGCTTTGACCTTTGCCATAAATAGGAAAAAGGTTACAATTAAGCACTTATCGGGCAAGTATCTCGTAAATTATTGCATGTAAATATTATCCTTCCTCAATTGCCCTTGGAAAATTAAGTGTTTTTTTAAAAATCCATTAAATGGAACCTTTGTCAGCTGAATGGCATCACGGTTGTTTTGCCTCTGCAGAGGAAGACACATTAGAAATATTGTACAGTCCTAAAGCATGCACTGAAAAGATATATAGCATCCCAACATTTTGGCATGAGGCATGTTGTCACAATTTTTTTTCAATTGAAGGATGACAAATGAGATCCCTTTGCATTGTAGGCACCACTGTATGCTTAGCAGAGTGCCAGAAACTAAACAGTTGGTTTGCTAATTAGTGATCTCGAAACCAAGCACAAAACACGGCAACAGATTCCTTTACTAATCATGTCTAGTCACAATTACATCAAACCAAATATGCTCCCACGTTGCCAAATAGAACTGGCACATTTACATGCAGTGAGAGGTCTAAATGAAAGAGTATCCTCCACAGTCAATGTCAATCTGCTGAGTACAGATCCCATCCCCTGCATTCAGGCAGCCTATGACAGATGGTTGCTGTCTGAACTCACATTTCTGGTCACGCTCTAAATAAAAACAAACTGCGCTGAAACTCCATGACTGGCAAGAGGAAAGTTCAAAGGCTATTTAGGTTAATTTAGTAAGAAAATAGCCACACTAGTGGTTATTGTTTGATTGAAAGATACAGCATGGAAAGAAGCCCTTCCGCCCACTGAGTAAACATAGACCGTCAATCACCCAGTCAAGTAGTTCCATGTTACTACATTTTCGTATCCACTCTCCGGCCCAGCCAGAGGATCTGTTCCCATATCCGAGTTCTGAGGCTGACTTGCGGGCCAGTATCTCAGCTCCCCGGAAGCCTAAGCGATCCATTCCAGTAACGTTTCACTCTTCCTGGAGCTCCATGTCTCCAATTTCGTATAGGTGACGTTTTAGGTCGAGACTCGAGACCCTTCAGTCTGAAGAAGGGTCTCGACCCGAAACGTCACTCATTCCTTCTCTCCAGAGATGCTGCATGTCCCGCTGAGTTACTCCAGCATTTTGTCTCTACCTTAGCTGTTTCATGGTGTTGAGATTGGTAATTAATATAGAGATGACTGCCAGGACTTTTATTGAAAATATTCTGATGGAATGCATTTCAGCCGTGTATGGCAACTGCACTGGTCTTGACTGCCCGAGTCTACAGAGTGGTGGACACAACCCAGTCCATCACAGGTTCGTCACTTCCTTCCATCCAGTCCATCTTCACGGTGCAATGCATCAGCAAGACTGGGCCATTAAGGATGCCTGCAATTCTGGCCATTTGTCAGTTCTACCTTCTGGGAGAAGATACAGGAACTAGAAGGCTTAGATGCCCAGATTCTGGAACAGCTTTCCGGTTGCTCTCGGACTTCTGAACCAATCACCTCTTTCACATCCACCATCATGGAGCTGCTGTCACGTACTCTTACTCTTGACTCTACCTCATTTGGTTCGTCTTTATTGCAGGGTTTCTTTGCACCATTCTGCACTTTTGCATGTGTTGAATTTATTGTTGTGTCCATCATTACAATCAGCTGTTTACTCTGAGCTTCACGCGAGCAAGGAATTTCATTGCAAACTGATGTACGCACCAGCACCCCAGTTTAGATTTCTTTTCCAGCACCCTTTGTTCCAGAGCCTTCCTGGATTACCCGTTTTGACAGACCAATGGATGTCATGGACCGTGTAAGAAGGAACTGTAGATGCTGGTTTAAACTGATGACGGTCTAGACCCAAAACGTCACCCATTCCTTCTCTCCCGAGATGCTGCCTGAGTTACTCCAGCATTTTGTGTCTACATTCGATTTAAAACAGCATCTGCAGTTCTTTCCTACACTGAATGCGAGTTCACTGAGTTTATTCAAACCATCCTCAAGAAAGCAAAACCGAGAATAGGTAGACACGGGAGATTATACATAACCCTCAAAGATTAATAAGCCTCAACAAAATAGGGTCCTGGGGGTAATTAAAACAGTTGATTAAGACTATATACTGGATTGAAAGGAAACAAAATGCTGCCCATATGAGTGCCCAATGTTATTAGAGAACAGGTGTCACAATGATTCCAATAGGGAACAGAATGTCTTGGAGGATATCATGCCATCTAATCAGGCCATTTCACTTCCCATTTTGTGACCCACAGTTAGTTAGTCAAAACGTCTTAGTGGATACCATTTTCAAACAATTAGTATTTCTTACAAATGTAATTTTCAAAATTGACTTTTCATTCAGTGCTAAACTACCATTCTTGTCAATGTCAGCAGAACAGGGACATCAACAAGGTGGGAATGAAATACAACCGTGCAAGTCATCTCTGGCCACATTAACAGATTTGTGAGGAGCAGGAAATAACACTGATAATAAAGATGGGATGCATCCCTGCATCGTAAACAAAGCCAGCCCTTTGCAATCATTCTGTGATAGTGGGCCAAGGAATGGCAGATGGAACGTTTCTCGGACAAGTGTGAGATGTCACAATTTGGTAAGTTAAACCAGGACAGGATTTGCACAGTAAATGATAGGACTCTGGAGAATGTTGTAGAACAGAGAGACCCAGGAGTACAAGTACATAGTTCTCTGAACTTGGCGACACGGGTCCTCAGGGTGGTGAAGACTGTTTGGCATGGCTTGCTTTCATCAGTCAGGGCACCAAGATCAGGAGTGCAAAAAAAGTTCACGAGGATGTTGTTGGGATCGGAGGACTTGAGTTACAAAGGGTTGGAGAGGCTAGGATTTCTCCCCCTTTATAATGTGTATGGTCACTGTTCTTTTTCCAGCTCTAGAGAATCTGAGACTAGAGGACAGCTTCAAGATACGAGAATAGAGACTTAATAGCGACCCAAGGTGGCAACTTTCCAACACAGAAGGGCACAAATAATTACCTGCAAGAGGAAGCTTTAGAAGTACAAATTATAATGTTTAAAAGATATTTGGCCAGGAACATGGGCAGGAAAGATTTATCGATATATGGGCCAAATGCAACTAGAGCTTAGATTACATATTTTGTTGGCATTGACAAGTTGGGTCGAGGGATCTATTTTGGCACTGTATGACGCAAAATATTGTTGGCCAGTACTCCCTCTCACCCGTCAGGCAATATTACCAGAGCATTAGCTTGTAAATGCAGTTCATTCATTTTGCCTTCTTAATGTACAAAGGCAAATCTGTGGCACAGGCAACCACATCACAAGTACGTACTTTGTTTTTATTCTGCAACATAAAATGGAATATCCACAACTGGGTTTAGCAAAGAGAGACCCGAAAAAAATAATTACTAGACAACTTGGACAAACAAATTAGGGGATGCAGACAATACCATGATTGTCTTACCCACAATTCCCTTTGTTCAGCTACACAGAATTTACCTTACACGTCTGAATGCAGGGGAGACAAAGGGATAATTCTTGATTCTATTCTTAAAGTGAACCACCCATCGCATCACATATTCTCCATCCTGCCATCTGGGAAGAGGTACAGGAGCATTAGCTGCAAAACCAGCAGGATGCTCCTCAGCTTCTTCCCACAGGCTATAAGACTGCTAAACGGACTTTGCCCCCTGCCAAAGTATCGCGCACCAACCACCAACCTGGACACACTGCAGCAGAGCCACTGTTGTGCCGCTGCCGATCGGAACGCCTGTTGAATGTTTAGTAGAGTGTTAAATTTGTTCATGATATATGTATTTTTATTTCTATTTATTTTTAATGCACACTGAATGGACACTGGTTGAGCAACGTTTTTTTGTTTCCTCTGGGTATGTGAATACTCAGGAAATGACAATAAAGATATACAATACAATACAATACAAAAGGAATGTGGCAGCGAACCAAATAGCAAGCTGTCAGCTGTTGCAAGAGACTGGAACAGTTTAAGCAGATTTCACAGGCATGGTAATACTGTGTCAGTAGGTTTAATTCAACAGCGCCAAGGAGGAGGAAAGGCACCACTATTTCTACCTAGCATTCTGCAAATGATCAAAATGTCAACTTTAGACAGTGTTTAATTTTACACTAAGGCTTTAAAATAATCAAGTAAAACAGATACATTAGGGATCTTGTTGAAAGGAGCCATGGTGTGATGGGTGTTTTAACATCAGGATTAGATCAAAATGGCCATATGGAGAATCATTGTTTCAGCCAGTTACCATCCAAATTCCTAACCCCATTCCCCAATAAATTTACAGTGTCCTCCATAATGTTTGGGACAAAGACCTGTCATTTATTTATTTCCCTCTGTACTCCACAATTTCAGATTTGTAATAGGAAAAATCACATGTTAAAGTACACATTGTCAGACTTTATTAATGGCCATTTTTAAACATTTTGGTTTCACCATGATTTATACATAGTTCCCCCATTTCAGGGCACCATTATGTTTGGAACACATGGGACTTCATAGGTGTTTGTAATTGCTCAGGTGTGTTTAATTGCCTCCTTAATGCAGGTGCAAGAGAGCTCTCAGCACCTAGTCTTTCCTCCAGTCTTTTAATCACCTTTGGAAATGTCATTGCAGTTTGTCAGCATGAGGACCAGAGTTGTGCCAATGAAAGTCAAGGAAGCCACTATGAGACTGAGAAACAAGAATAACTGTTAAGAGACATTAGCCAAACCTTAGGCTTACCAAAATCAACTGCTTGGAACATCATTAAGAAAGAGACCACTGGTTATAGTTTACTAATCGCAAAGGGACTGGCAGGCCAAGGAAGACCTACACAGCTGATGACAGAAGAATTCTCTCTATAATAAAGAAAAATTCCCAAACACCTGTCCGACAGATCAGAAACACTCTTCAGGAGTCAGATATGGATTTGTCAATGACCACTGTCCGCAGAAGACTTCATGAACAGAAATACAGCAGTACGCTGCAAGATGCCAACCACAGGATGGTCAGATTAGAGTTTACCAAGAAGTACTTAAAAGAGCAACCACAGTTCTGGGAAAAGGTCTTGTGGACAGATAAGATGAAGATTGACATATCAGAGTGATGGCAAGAGCAAAGTATGGAGGAGAAGGAACTGCCCAAGATCCAAAGCATACCACCTCATCTGTGAAACACGGTGGTGGGAGTATTATGGCCTGGGCATGTATGGTTGCTGAAGGAACTGGCTCACTTATCTTAATTGATGATACAAATGCTGATGGTAGTAGCATAATGAATTCCGAAGTGTATAGACACATCCTATCTGTTCAAGTTCAAACAAATACGTCCAAACTAATTGGCCGGCGGTTCATTCTACAGCAATACAATGATCCCAAACATACTGCTAAAGCAGCAAAGAAGTTTTTCAAAGCTAAAAAATGGTCAACTCTTGAGTGGCCAAGTCAATCACCCGATCTGAACCCAATTGAGCATGCCATTTATATGCTGAAGAGAAAACTGAAGGGAGCTAGTCCCCAAAACAAGCATTAACAACCCCACCACCTTACATCCCAACCCCGTTCGGCAGAAGATACAGGAGTTTGAAAGCGTGCACCGCCAGACTCAGGAATAGCTACTTCCCCTTCATTATTAGGTTTCTGATCAGTCCTTCCAAAAGCTAGGGTACTGTCAAGATTCACCTCAACCCCTTTGCGGACATTGGTCTTTGGAACCGTTAGACTACAAT
The DNA here is from genome assembly GCF_028641065.1 of Leucoraja erinaceus. Lineage (NCBI taxonomy): Eukaryota > Metazoa > Chordata > Chondrichthyes > Rajiformes > Rajidae > Leucoraja > Leucoraja erinaceus. The sequence goes on along the minus strand of NC_073391.1, from coordinate 34,120,964 downwards.
GCTGAGAAACTATATTTTGCTCTCTATAGTTCTCTTTGCTCTACCTATTATTGTACTTGAGTTTAGCTTGCTTATATTTACGAAGAAGGCTGCTTCACCCGAGATGCGACCCGACCAGTTGAGTTACTCATACACCTCGTCTTTGTAAGCCGGCAGCAGCAGTTCCTTCAGACTTTAGAGATATAGCTCGGAAACAGGCCTATCGGCCAACCGTGTCAGCACTGACCAGTGATCACACTGGACACTTGTTCTATCCTATACTATGGGAAAATTTACAGAAGCCAATTAACCTACAAATGTGTGTGTTGGAAGGAATTGCAGATGCGAGTTAATCCATCCCTAATTAGTACAGGTATCAGAGGTTATGGGGTGAAGGGAGGGATAGATCAGTCAAGATTGTATGGTGGATTAGACTTGATGGGCCGAATGGCCTGATTCTACTATCACTTAGGACCTTATGACACCAATAAGTACTAGTTCCGCTGTCCACCTGATTATATGCCCCCTTTGTCACCTTCCCCATGGCCAACAATGAACCATTCTACATTTCCTTGATCACCATCTGCTTTGATCTTTCGTTTTCACACCTTATCCATCTATATCTCTGGTCGCCCTCTCTCCTGACTCTGTCTGAAGGGTCTCGACCCAAAACGTCAGCCATTCTTTCCCTCAAGATGTTGTCTATCCCGCTGGGTTACTCCAGCATTTTGTGTTTGTACAAACCCCGTTCAGACAACACCCGTGGTCAGAATGGAAACCGGATCTCTGGTGCTACGAGGCAACAACTACCGCTGCGTCACTGTGCTGCCACACATTCCTTGCGTCTAGCATTATCTTTAATTGGAAGGCAAAGCTTATTACTGCAGTCCGTACAGGTGACAATAACAATTCTACACCGTCGGACGTCCCAGGTGCACGTTGTTATTCACGGGAGAGATAGAATTAGAGGATGTTATGACTTCAGAAGCAACGTCGCCCCTCCCGCGGCGGCAGGAAGGAGCCAGAGGGACAAACAAGCCGCGCTTTCCACACCGAGGAAGACTGTGCCGCCTGCATGGTGCATCGTTAATGGAATACATGTTACACCCCCGCCGCCGATCGGGACGTGGGTATTTTAAAGGCGCTCGCCACTGTTTAACTCATTTACCTTCCACGACGCCGCACAGAAACTTCTTGCCGCCGGAAGAGTCGGTGCGAGGCGGCGCCGGCCGATTGTCGAGGCCGCCGTAGGCGAGGGTGGGATCGGGGGCGTCGGTGGCGGCGGGCTCGGCCGTGGCCGGGGGGTCGCCGGGCGGGACGGGGAGGCCAACATCGGCCGCGGGGACGGGGGCAGGGGAGGGTTGTGCGGGCGGGGAGCAGTCTCCTCCGCCGCTGTTGCTGCCGCTGTCCTGGGGGCCCGGGGGCACTTTGTCCGTCTGCACCATGGCGACCGGAGGGTCGGCGAGCCTGGCTCACTGTTCCCCGACTACTGCCGATCTGCCGCGCACGAAAATGATTCTGACACGGAGCGGGTTGCTTCTCTATCTGGGTTTTTTTTTTCTCTCAGGGCGGCTGTGCGATCCTTCGCTTCCGTCCCTTGTTGTCCACTGAAGCACCCTGGGATCGCTGGCCCGCCTCCCCGCATGCGCACTGCCCGCCGCCGCCCTGCCCCGCGCGTGCGTGCCGCCTGGCCGCGCCCCTCCCGCATGCGCACGGCCGCCCTGCGCCGCCGACACGCCCCGCCCGCATGCGCACGGCCGCCCGGCACTCTGTTCCCTCCGCCCCTCGCGCATGCGCGCTGCTGGCCGCCGTACAGCGCGTGCGCAGCTCCGTCACCACCTCCCCGCGGCCACGCATGCGTACCGCCGACGGCAGCCACACCCGTCACAGTACGCACGCGCGGCGACTCGCTCGGCCACAAGACCCTACATATTTTTTTATCACTTTGCACTCATTCTTACAAAATTATAATTGGTTAATCCACTAATGCGCGCACTCCCGTTTTACTGCCGGGAAATACATTGTAGAGGCTGCTGGGGGTTGACGCGAAGCAACTGCGCAGGCGTGGGAACCGCCCGAAACCGGAGTGAACCGGTTTGTCCAAAAGCCCATCTTTATCTGCAGGAAATGGCTTAATGTGAAAATACGTTCTTTAGATTTTTTAATTCTTCCATGAGGTATTTACTACACTTTGTGGACTGTGCAATGTGTAATATGCGTTATACATCTGCAGATTGTGCATTAAACCTCTTGTCCGTTCCCCTGCTAAATCTTTGCTGTAAACGGCCGCGGCGCGCACGCGCTGAATTCCGGTTCTCGCGTGACGCCATTCCGTCGGGCGGCCGCCTACTGCGTGCGCGCGCCGAGCTGGAGGCGGGAGATTCAATCGCGCGCATGCGCCGCCACCTCTCGACGGCCGGGATCTTTGGCCGGGAGGGGGGGGAATCCGGCGCATGCGTGGTGGCCAGGTCAGGCCGGGCCCACAACCACTGACCTAATTCCATGAAGCAGAGGAAGGCAAGAGAACATTTCACTTTATTATTTAACTTGCTCTTTCAGCAATTTCCATAGCAACTCGCATCGTGATCTTTTTTTACAGCTCCCAATCATTCACTTGCTTACTGTGTTTAGCAAGACGTTTCCAGTCAGGCACCCTTTTAAAGGACATTGTAGTTAGTGAGGAGAAAGATTCAGCAAACTGTTAGATGTGCTGCTACATCTTTATTTAACGCAATAGAGGTTTTTATTCAAAACATCTCAAGGCAATCAATTACGAGTAATTGCTTAAATGGTAGAAGGGTTCCAACCAAAAGTTTACCTATTATTTTTTAAGAGTAGGTGGCCTCCTCTTATGGGGAGAAGGCTGGAGAATGGGGTTAGGGAGAGATAGATCAGACTTGATGGGCCAAATGGCCTCATTCGACTCCTATCACATGATCTTATGAAGAGTCAAGAGTGTTTTGTTGTCATTTGTCCCAAACAGAACAATGGAATTCTTACGCCAATTAAGATTACAGCAAAATATGAAGAAGGGTCTCGACTTGAAACGTCACCTGTTTCTTTTTTCCAGAGATGCTGTCTGACCCGCTGAGTTACTCCAGCTTATTGTGACTCTCTTCAGTTTAAACCAGCACGTACAGTTCCTTCCTACACAGAATATATCGACATAAGACACACATAAAGATGGAGTAACTCAATGGGTCAGACAGTATCTTTAGAACAAAGGAGCAATTCAGTGTGAATGTGTGTGTATATATATATACATATACAAACAATAATAGTACAAAAAGACAAAACCAATGCCTCCAAGTCTATGTACTTCAGAGCTTATTTGCAGGTTGTAGTATTTAATAGTGTGATGGGTGTAGGGAAGAAGCTGTTCCTGAACCTGGATGTTACAGATACTGCCTGACCTGCTATGTTACTCCAGCATTTTGTGTCTATTTTCAATATAAACCAGCTTCTGCAGTTCCTTCTGACACAATTAACTTTATATAAGTAAGTAAGTTTATTGGCCAAGTATTCACATACAAGGATTTGCCTTGGTGCTCCGCCCATATGTAACAACATGACATACAGTGACACTTACGAATGACTCGGAAAACACGAAATATTAATAATAATAAAACATTAATGATAAAACACCATCGATCAAGCATGAGAGGGGTCAAAGATGATCGTGCCTGCTCGCTTCCTGGCCCTTGCAGTGCACACTTCATCAATGGAGGGAAGGTTGCAGCCAATAACCTCCTCAGCTGATCGGACGATTCGCTGCAGCCTCCAAGGGTCTTGCTTGGTGGCTGAGCCAAACCAGACCATGATGGAGAAGGTGAGAACAGACTCTACGATGGCCGTGTAGAATTGGAACATCATTGCCCGTGGGTAGATTGTGCTTCCTCAGCTGCCGTAGGAAGTACATCCTCTGCTGTGCCTTTTTGATTGTGGAGTCGATGGTAGCCCCCCACTTAATGTCCTTGGAGATGATGGTTCCCAGGAACTTAAAAGACTCCACAGATGTGACAGTGGTGTTGTTGATGGTGAGTACGGTGAGGAGAGGGGTAACTCCTAAAGTCTACAATCAATTCCACTGTCTTAAGAGCATTGAGCTCTAGATTGTTGCGATGGCACCAGATTCCTCCCCATCCTGGATCAGTCCTATCAGGGTTGTGTCATCCGCAAACTTGAGAAGCTTGACAGAGATGTCTGTGGAGGTGCAGTCGTTGGTGTAGAGACTTATCAGTCTAATAGTCCCGGCCTGGAAATCTGTGCAAATTTATTGAAGGTGAACTTTATTTTCACTTCTGTTTGCTGAGGATAGATATTGTGATAGATATTGTCTGCATTGACTTTAGTACGGCCTGACAAGGTACCATGTTGTAGGCTGGAAGGCTAGATCACACGGGGTTCAAGATGAGCTTGCCAGTTGGATACAAAATCGGCTTGAAGGTAGGAAGCAGGGTATTGGTCGAGTGTTGTTAATCAGACTGGAGGTCTATAATGACTGTTCATAGAGTCAGACAGCAGGGAATTAGGCCATTCTGTTGAATTCGGAGAGGAGAGGAACGTCGGTTCACGGGAACTGTTCCATTATACCGAATATAATGCCCCACCAGACTTTGAATAATGACGGCGCCCACATGTGTAATCCATGCAAAGTAAATTTCACTGCAGTTGCATACGTGCCAAATAAAACACTATTGATTATTGAATTAATCCGTGTGCCGCCACGGTGGCACAGCGTAGAGTTGCTGCCTTACAGCGCCAGTGACCCGAGTTCGATCCCAACTATGGGTACTGTCTGTACAGAGTTTCTACGTTTTTCCCTTGACCGCGTGGGTTTTCTCCGAGATCTTCGGTTCCTCCCACACTCCAAAGACTTACAGTTATGTAGGTTAATTGGCTTTGGTGAATGTTTAAATTGTCCGTAGTGTGTGTACAATGTGCGGGATCGCTGGTCGTTGCGGACTCGGTGGGCCGAAGGGCCTGTTTCCACACTGTATCTCTAAATTAAACTAAACATCCATACTGACCAAGATGCTGTTGCCTGTTATGCAGCTGCAAGAAAGAACGTCATTGTTCCATTTTCTGTACATCTGTCAATTAAACACTCTTGACTCTTAATCCAAGCTAGACCCATTTTTCTGCAATTGGCCCCTGCCGCTGAAAACCTTTCCTAACCATGTACGCGCAGAAGTGTCTTTTAAATGCTGTTATAGTATCTGACTCAACTACCTCTGGCACCTCGTGGAAACAAAGATGCTTGTTTACACCAAAGATAGACACAAAGTGCTGGAGTAACTCAGCGGGTCAAGTAACATCTCTGGAGAAAAAGGATAGGTAATGTTTTGGGTCGGGACCCATCTTCAGACTAAAAGTAAGGGGGTAGGGGGTGACGAGTCCAATTAAGATACCAATAGCAAAAAGGGGTCAATATTATCAGTTACTTTTGATTGTCTTGAAGCATTAACATTATTTAGACACAAGGAACTGCAGATGGGTTTAAAAAATAAAGACAAAATGCTGTAGTATCGGTGCTGTCTTTACGGGGTATGTACATTCTCCCCGTGACCGCGTTGATTTTCTCTGTGTGCTCCCGTTTCCTCCCACAAATACGTACAGATCTGTAGATTAATTGGCTTCGATAAAAATTGTAAATTGTCCCTACTGTGTGATAGTGTTAGTGTGCGGGGATCGCTGGTCGACACGGACTCGGTGAGCCGAAGGACCTGTTTCCATGCTGTATCTCTAAACTAAACTAAAACTAAGTAACTCAGTGAGTCAGGCAACATCTCTGGAGAACAGGGCTATGTGCCATTGAAATGCGAACTCTTTCTTCATGGAATTCCCCCAGGAGAATTCCCGAGGATCTGACCATAAAGAATGCCTCGCTTCGGTGCAATCTGCAGGAAGCCAGCAGCCCTCTCTTTGCTTTTGGTTGTGTGGAAGTTTATCTGACTCCGGCTGTTTAAGAAAGATCTGGGTGAGAGCAGCCAGTTGGCAGATTTATTGCCAGCGAATAACCTTTTGCACTCTTCGATTGGTGTGTTTTTATCGGTGGAATGATAGGAGTTATATCTACCATCCCTTATGCACCAGCAGGCTGGGACAGTTTGCATTGGATGTACAGCAAAGCTCCCACCACCATGTCCCTGGAAAGACACAGAGTTGCCAGAGTGACTCCGCAGGTCAGGCAACATCCCTGGAGAACAGTCGCTACATATATGATTCTGACCCGTTAAGTTACTCTAGCATTTTGTGTCCTTCTTTGGAAAAACGTTCCAATTTCTCCAGGGATGCTGCCTGACCCCACTGTGTTTCACCAGCATTTTATGTCTTTCCATGATAAACAAACTACGGAGAGTGGTGGACGCTGCCTGATCCATCACAGGTACTGACCTCCCCACCATCGAAGGGATCTACAGGAGCTGCTGCCTTAAAAAGGCAACCAGCATCTTCAATGACTCACACCACTCTAGCCATGCTCTCATCTCACTGCGACCATCGGAAAGAAGTTTCAGGAGCCTGAATATTGTGACCTCTAGGTTCAAGAACATCTTCTCCCCAGCAACCATCACGTTCTTGAATCATTCTATGGACTTAGTTTTGTTTGCACTACAGATTTCAATTTGCACTGTTATCGAGTGTTACTAATTATTGACTTATTGGATTTTTGTTCATTGTTATTTATCTCTGTGTTGTTGTGTTTTACGAGTCTGTTAAGCTGCAGCAAGTAAGAATTTAATTGTTCCATTGCCAATATATATGCCAATTAGTCATACAGTGTGAAAACATGCTCTTCGGCCCAACATGCCCACAACGACAAGCATGCCCCATCAACACTAGTCCCACCTGCCTGCGTTTGGCCAATATCCATCTTAACCTATCCTATCCACGTACCAGTCTAATTATTTCTTAAATGTTGCAATAGTGCCTGCCTCAACCACCTCCTCTGGCAGCTCATTCCATACACCTACTCCCCTTTGTGTGAAAAAGTTACCCCTCAGATCCCTGTTAAAAGCCCTGTCCCACGGTACGAGTTCATTCCAAGAGCTCTCCCGAGTTTGCCCTGATTCAAACTCAGAGATTTACGGTAATGGCCACTCGTCGGTACTCGGGGCACTCATGGACATTTTTCAACATGTTGAAAAATCTTCATGAGTCTTCCCATGCTTACCTGCCATTAGCGAGTCTTCCCAAGTACCTGCCGTTAGCGCTATGAGCCACTAAGAGACGTCCCCGAGCTCCAACGTACCCACTACGTTCATTCTCCATGCTTACCACGAGTTTGATTTTTTTTAAACTCGGGAGAGCTCTTGGAATTAACTCGTAACGTGGGACAGGGCTTTAAATCGTTCCACCTTCATCTTAAACCTATGTTTCTCAATTCCCCTCCCCTGGACACGAGACTCTGTAAATCTACCTGATCTATTCCTCTCAACATTTTATACACCACTATAAGATCATCCCTTATCCTCCTGCCCGCTCAACCTCTCCCTATAGCTCAGATCCTCGAGTCCTGACAACATCCTCATAAATCTTCTGTGCACCCTTTCCAACGTGACAACATCTTTCCTGTAACATGATGCCCAGAACTGAACACAATGCTCTAAGTGCGACCTCACCAATGTCTTATATAACAGCAACATGACCTCCCAACTTCTGCACTCAAAACACTCTTGACTATTGGAACCCTTCATTCCTGGACTTGTTCCAGCAAATCTCTCTTCCATGCCTTCTCCAAAGACCTTTGCATCTCTAAAGTTAGAGGAGCAGAGTGGCATTGCCTCACACTGATTTTTATTCAGCATTACATGTGATGAAACCGTCCTTTGCTGGCCTGGACTGCACAAATGAATCAGTCAGGCATTTGAGAGAGACAGCAGTCCAGCTGGTAGAGCTGCTGCCTCAGAGCGCCAGAGACCCTGGTTCGATCCTGACCTCAGGCTCTGTCCGTGCGGAGTTTGCACGTTCTCCCTGTGACCGCGTGGGTTCCCTCTGGGTGCTCCGTTTCCCTCCCACATCCCAAAGTCTTGCGGGTTTGTAGATTAATTGAGCCACTATTAAATAACCCCTTAATGTACAGGGAGTGGGATAACATAAAGATTAAAAGAAGCAGCACGGAAACAGGCCCTTCGGCCCACCAAGTCCATGCTGACCACCAATCACCGGTTCACACAAGTTCAATGTTATCCTACTCTTTTCACTTTTTTTTAAACCAACAATTATTTAATCAATTATTTACAATAATATTTACAGTATGTAATAAATCAAAAGAAAACCCACCACCATAATACAAGACCAACAAATATACTAAATAAACTACTATACAAATATATTACAATCCTTATTGAGGATGACTTCCACCCCACCCGGAGCCCAACGGTCCCGGAAACCCCCAGTGCGCCCGTGGACAGCGCGTGGTCCCTCTCAGGTACCATCCGGGCGTGGATGTAACCCTGGAAAAGGGGCAGGCAACAGGCTCGAGCAGAGCCCTCTTCCGCCTGGCGCTGTGACTCGCGTATGGCCAGCTTAGCCAGGCACAGGAGCAACCCGACCAGGGCGTCTTCGGCCCTACCCTCTCCCCTATGCACTGGAGGTAAGGAGCAGCCTCTTCAGGTATTGGAAGAGGGGTTGCAACCTCACACACTCCATATACATGTGGAACACAGACTCTTCCCGCGGATGCCTTCACACTAGGGGAAACCGCACAATAGTACGAACGGGTGATCGAAGGTCTGCACGTACAATGTGGGCCTAAGGGCCTGTTTCCATTCTGTATCTCTAAATTAGACTCTAATTTCCGGGTTCTGCGTGAAAAACAGGGAGAGGGACTGACAGGATTGTTTGACTGGGAGACAGAGCAGGCTCAATGAGCTGTGACCATGCTAGTTACTGCGTCAGCATTAGATACAGGCTGAACTGCTGAGCATTGCATATTCTCACTCCCTGCAAGAGCAGCAATGAAATGCCGACACATTAAACTGTAGATAAAAATGAGAGCAAAGCACAAAGTGCTGTAGATACTCAGCGGGTCAGGCAGCACCTGTGGGAAGTCCCGACCCGAAACATCACCTATCCCTTCTATCCAGAGATGCCGCCTGTTACGCCAGTTATTCCAGCATTTTCTGTCTATCTTTGGTTTAAACAAGCATCTGCAGTTCCTTCCTACACATTATATTCTCTTGAGTATATACTCTGCAATTCCTTGTGTCTAAAGTAAATTCCGAGTCTGCCCCTTGTTCCAGAGTCTGTCAGTGGTGATCAGGGGTCTACACCCTTCTATTTTATGGCATCACTACCATCTGTCCATAAGGTCTATTTTAAACCACCGTAGGAGCACACTGTCGCGTTGCATCACAGCTTGGTTTGGGAACAGCTCTCCCGAAAACCGCAAGAAATTGCAGCGATTTAACTCGGTCCATCACACATACCAGACTCCATGCCATCAACTCCATCTACACTTCATGCTGCCTTGTGAAAGCAGCCATCGTAATCGAACACTTGTCCCACCCCGGTCATTCCTTCTTAGAGTCATACAGTGTGAAAACAGGCCCTTCAGCCTAACTTGCCCACACCGGCCAACAATGACCCAGCTACACTAGTGCCACTTGCTTGCGCTTGGTCCATTATCCCTCCAAATCTGTCCTATCCATGTACCTGTCTAACTGTTTCTTAAACGATGGGATAGTCCCAATCTCAACTACCACGTCTGGCAGCTTGTTCCGTACACCCACCACCATTTGTGTGAAAATATCTCATCCTCCTGTGCTCCATGGAATAGAGACCCAGCCTGCACACCCTCTTGTCCTGGCAACATCCTCGTCAATCTTTCCTGAACCATTTCAAGTTTGACTATATCTTTCCTATAACACAGTGCACGGTGAACGGAACACAATATTCTAAATGTGGTCTCATCAACGTTTTATACAACTGCAACATGACCTTCCAACTTCTATACTCAATACTCTGACTGGTGAAGGACAAAGTGCCAAAAGCCTTTTTGGCCACCTTCCCCACCTGCGACTCGACCTTCAAGGAACCATGCACCTGTACTCCTAGATCCCTCTGCCCTGCAACACTATCTAGAGGCCTACCATTTACTGTGTAGGCCCTGCCCTTATTTGACATTTCAAAATGCAGCACCACACCTCTCTGTATTAAATTCCATCAACCATTCCTCTGCCCACCTCGATTCAGGTCCTGCTGCAATCTTTCACAACCATCTTTACCATTTGCAAAACCACTCACTTTTGTATCATCAGCAAACTTGCTAATCTTGCCCTGTATGTTCTCATCTAAATCATAGATACATATACAAAGACAATAGGTGCAAGAGTAGTCTGTTCGGCCCTTTGAGCCAGCACTGCATTCAATGCGATCATGGCTGATCGTTCACAATCAGTACCCCGTTCCTGCCTTCTCCCCAAACCCTTTGATTCCGCTAGCCCAAAGAACTCAATCTAACTCTCTTGAATGCACCGAGCGAATCGGCCTCCACAAATTCATAACTCTCTGTGTGAAAAGGTTTTTCCTCATCTCAGTTATAAATGGCCTACCCCTTATTCTTAAACTGTGGCCCCTGGCTCTGGACTCCCCCAATATAGGGAACACGTTTCCTGCATCTAGCGTGTCCAATCCTTTAATAATTTTATATGTTTCTATAAGATCCCCTCTTATCCTTCTAATTTTCAATGAATATAAGCCCAGTCGCTCCATTCTCTCATTACATGACTGTCCCGCCATCCCGGGAATTAACCTCGTGAACCTACACTGCACTCCATCATTGTACCGGTACCAAAAAATGCCTCCCCAGCCTGTCTGACTGAATACCGTCCGGTGGCCCTTACCTCGGTAGTCATGAAATGTTTTGAGAGGCTGGTGAAGAAACACATCTGCGACTTCCTCCCTCGGAACATGGACCTGTTGCAGTTCGCATACCGTCCGAACAGATCCACGGACGATGCGGTCTCCCAGGTCTTGCACACCGCTCTCTCCCATCTGGACAGCCAGAAGGGGGGCTACGTGAGGATGCTGTTCATAGACTACAGTTCAGCCTTCAACACGATAGTCCCCACCAGACTGGCCGGGAAGCTAATGGAATTGGGGCTCAACACCTCCCTGTGTGCCTGGGTCCTGGACTTTCTCACCGCCAGGCCCCAGGTAGTCAAGATCGGAGGGAATTAATCGAAGTCCCTCACCCTGAGCACACGATCGCCCCAGGGTTGCGTCCTCAGCCCCCTATTGTACTCCCTGTACACACATGACTGTGTGGCTAGGTTCAGCTCCAACTCAATAATTAAGTTTGCTGATGACACTGTAGTGGTGGGCCTGATCTCAGACAACGACGAGAAGGCCTACCGGGAGGAGGTGGCTGGTCTAGCACTCTGGTGCCAGGATAACAGCCTCCTCTTGAACATCAAAAAAACGAAGGAGCTGATCATGAACTTTAGGAGGGCACATCATCCGAGGACGTACACTCCATTGAGGATAAATGGGGATCCTGTGGATAGGGGGAACTGTTTTAAATATCTGGGAGTCCACATCTCCGAGGATATGACATGGGCATCACACGCCTCAGCACCCGTGAGTAAGGCAAGGCAGCGCCTTTACCACCTCAGGCAATTGAGGAAATTCAGAGTGTCTCCGAGGATCCTCCAGTGCTTCTACGCAGCGGCAGTGGAAAGCATCTTGTCCGGGAACATTACCATCTGGTTTGGGAATTGCTCTGCCAAGGACAAGAAGGCTCTGCAGAGAGTAGTGCCTTCGGCCGAACGCACTATGGGAACTTCACTTGCCCCCCTGCAGGAACTATACATCAGGAGGTGCAACTCCAGAGCCAACAATATCATGAGAGACCCCTTCCACCCCTGCAACGGACTGTTCCAGCTGTTACGGTCAGGCAAACGCCTCCGTTGCCATGCGGTGAGAACGGAGAGGTTGCAAAGGAGTTTCTTCCCAGAGGCCATTCGGACTGTAAACGCCTATCTCACCAAGAACTAACTCTACTGAACGTTTTTCCTTCCATTATTTATCATGTAAAAGAATATGTGTGTTATGATTGTGTTTATAGTTTGTTTGGTTGTTTGTCTTTTGCACAAAAGTCCGCGAGCATTGCCACTTTCATTTCACTGCACATCTCGTATGTGTATGTGACAAATAAACTTGACCTGACACAAATATCCTTCCTCAAATTGATGTAGATGACAAACAGTAACAGTCCCAGCACTGAAACCTGAGACACAACTACTAATCACAGGCCTCCAGTCCAAGAAGCAACCTTCCACCATCATCCTCAGCTTTCTTCCATGGAGCCAATTTACTATCCATTCATCTATCTCTCCTTTGATCCCATGCGATCTAACCTTCCAGAGCAGCCTACCTTGATGATTTCCTTACTGAAATCCATGTGTACAACATCTACCGTTCTGCCCTCATCGCCATTTTTGGTCACGTCTTCAAAGAAATCAATCAGATTTGTGAGACACGAACTCCCACGTACAAAACAATGCTGACTATCCCTAATCAACCCCTGCCCATCCAAATGCCTGTATATCCTATCCCTCAGAATACTCTCTAGTAATTTTCCAACTACAGATGTTAAGCTCACTGGCCTATAGTTCCCAGCATTTTCCCTGCAGCCCTTCTTGAAAAGAGGCACAACATTTGCGACCCTCCAGTCTTCCGGCACCTCTCCTGTAGTTAAGGACGACTTGTAAATTTCTACCAGGGCTCCCGCAATTTCCTTTCTAGTTTCCCACAATGTCCTCGGATATATCTGATCAGGCCCTGGAGATTTGTCTACCTTCATACACAACAGTACCTTCAGTACTTCTTCTCCCAGGTCCCGTCTGGTAAAAGGTACAGAAGCTTGAAAGCACGCACCACCAGACCCAGGAACAGCTTCTTCCCCTCTGTTATCATCAGGCTTATGAACGGTCCTTCCTTAAGCTAGGGTACTTTCCGATTTATCTCTAACCCATTGCGGACATTGGACTTTGTCTCTGGAACTGATGTGATACAATACTGAGAATTATATTCTGCACTCTGTATCTTCTCCTTTGCACTACCTATTGTACTTGAGTTTGACTTGACTGTATTTATGTGTAGTATTATATGATCTAGTTGGACAGGATGCAAAACAAAGCTTTTCACTGTACCCCGATACACATGACAGTATAATAAACATAAACCTAACCCTGCAAATCCCATTCAATGAAATCAGCCCTGGTGCAATGACCTGTTGGTGCGCAGAGCTCTCAGATCGATGTGTGTCCTGTGCAGAAGGATCCTGCGTGCCATGCCTGCAGTGAGTGCAAGTCCAGAGTAAGTAGCGTGGTCAAGAAAGCTTTCACCACATTGGCCTTCATGAGTCGAGAGAATTGAGCATAGAAGTTGGGAGGTCATGTTGCAATTGTACAAGACATTGGTGAGGTCAGTTTTTGTCACCCCATTAAAGGAAAGATGTTGTTAAGCTGGAAAGGGTGCAGAGAAGATTTACGAGGATGTTGCCAGGACTGGAGGGCTTGAGGTTTAGGGAAGAGGTTGGCAGGCTAGGACATTATTCCTTGGAGCTCAGGAGGATGAGAGGTGATCGTATAAAGTTATTACAGTTGTTTGCATTTCAGTTTAACTTGGCATCATGTTTGGCGTGAACATTGTGGGCAGAAGGGCCTGTTCCTGCTGTATGTTCCTGTATGTGTGTTTATCCTGTATGCTAGGACTGCTTTGTTCTTTAGAAGGCCCCTCACTTGTCTGAGGCAGGTCTGGCCATCTGCCCAAGGCGATCAGTGTGAACACAACCCTCCTTGTGTCCACGAACAGAAATTACTTTAAGGTCGATTATCCTCAGGAATGCCTTGTTTGGAGTTGGACTGGCCTTGGGAAAAATGCCTTGAGTCTCAGAAAGAGGGAAATCTGAAAATGATTAACAATGAAATAGTCTGAAGAAGGGTCTCAACCTAAAACGTCACCTATCCATATTCTCCAGAGATGCTGCCTGACCCGCTGAGCTACCCCGGCACTTTGTGTCTTTTTTTTTGTAAACCAGCATCTGCAGTTCCTTGTATCAGCCAATCTATTCCCCTTTCAAATTCAGGCAGGGTTACACATTTGCATCTCGCAGATCATGTGGGGTTGGGTGGTGAGTGAAGGGACGAGGAATAAGAAAGAGAGAGAGAGACAGGAGCAAGAGAGAAAACAAGAGAGAGGTGAGCGAACCGGGGAAAAGGAGAGAGAGAAAGAAAGAGGGTACACAAAAATGCTGGAGAGAAAACTCAACAGCATCTATGAAGATGGAAATAGGTGAGTCAAGAAGTCAAGTCAAGTCAAGTCAAGTTTATTTGTCACATACACATACGAGATGTGCAGTGAAATGAAAGTGGCAAGAGTCCGAAAAGCAACGGAGGCGTTTGCCTGACCGTAGCGGCTGGAACAGTCCGTTGCAGGGGTGGAAGAGGTCTCTCATGATTTTGTTTGCTCTGGAGTTGCACCTCCTGTTGTATAGTTCCTGCAGGGGGGTGAGTGAAGTTTCCTCAATTGCCTGAGGTGGATCCTCGGAGACACTCTGAATTTCCTCAATTGCCTGAGGTGGTAAAGGCGCTGCCTTGCCTTACTCACCAGTGCTGAGGCGTGTGATGACCATGTCATATCCTCAGAGATGTGGACTCCCAGATATTTAAAACAGTTCACCCTATCCACAGGCTCCCCATTTATACTCAATGGAGTGTACTAAAGTCCGTGATCAGCTCCTTCGTTTTTTGATGTTCAAGAGGAGGGGTGCAGCAGCATCTATGGAGCGATTCCCGACCAGGATCAGGATCCACCAACAGTGTCAGCAACTTAATTATTTTCGGACCGAAAGAGGTGTACAGGGAGTACAAAGGGGATTGTCTGGGAGACCCTGAATTGGGCGACCTCCTGTGTGTACTACAATAGGGGGACCCTGGGGGGAGAGTGAGGGACTTCGATGTATTCCCTCCCATCTTGACTACCTGGGGCCTGGCGGTGAGAAAGTCCAGACCCAGCACACAGGGAGGTGTTGTTGAGCCCCAAAGTAGCTTCCCGGCCAGTCTGGGGGGAGACGTGTTGAAGGGGAACTGTAGTCTATGAACAGCATCCTCACGTAGCCCCCCCTTCTGGCTGTCCAGATGGGAGAGAGCGGTGTGCAAGACCTGGGAGACCGCATCGTCCGTGGACCTGTTCGGACGGTATGCAAACTGCAACGGGTCCATGTTCCGAGGGAGGAAGGCGCAGATGTGATTCTTCACCAGCCTCTCAAAGCATTTCATGACTACCGAGGTAAGGGCCACCGGACGGTAGTCATTCAGGCATTCAGACGTTTCGGGCCGAAAGAGGGTGGGAAAGGAAGAGGGAGGGGAAGAGCAAAGGAGAAAGAGAAAAAAGAATGAGGGGGAGACGGAGGCGAGGAGCATGAGAGAAAAAAGAGAAACAGTAAAACGGAGGGCGGAGGGTGGGAGGAGCGAGGGAGAGAGAAATAAAGAGAGAAACAGAAAGAGAAGGAGGAGCAAGGGAGAGAGGGGAAGGGAGAAGGAGGGGAGGAGCAAGGAAGGAGAGTGGGGGAAGTGGGGAAGGTGACTTTATTCGATAAACAAGGGCAGGAACAGCCAGCCGGAAGGGACTGTAGTTGGGATTGTGGAGAGGGGCGTTGATGGACAGTTGGAGAAATTTCACTGAGGATTTTACACTGAGCAAAACAAGCCTTTAGAGAGGGCGCGAGAGAGACGAAATCTGGGTCACATGCTTGTTCAGTCTTTGCCATCCGCCGTTTCCTGGGTTACAATGCCAGTCTGACTCTCCACCCACCGGGAAATGTCTTTGCCTTTGCATATTAATGACTAGAGGTATTCTGTCTTTGAGGGAATGAATATTCGCTGCTTCCTGTTTGCCTGACGGCTCGTCTTTTTTTTCCCCTCTCTCTCCTTCCCAGCGATTCCAGTACGTGACATCAACACACACACAGGATACCATGAAGTAGGGAGGGAGAGCGTAAGAGAGAGAGAGAGAGGAAGGGGGCAGAGAAGCGGAGTGTCTCTGCTTCTCGAAACCAGAAGAAGCTCAGCGAAAAGAAAAGGATTTAAAAGGAAGCATATTTTCTGCCCGCACGCATAGGAAGGGAGTTCAGAGATGTGAAAAATGTCAGGAGGCTGCTCGTGTCCTGGTGAGTACTGTGCACTCCTGCAACTAATGGCTAACCAATTAACTTTACTGATGTGGAAATGTGTGCTTTATCTGAAACTGCCAGTTAGGCCTGTGGCTGTGTTTTACTCTTGGTTTCAGTGAGGGAGGGAGAGAGAGAGCGAGAAAAGAAAAGCCTTAATGTCTCTGGTTTTTTTGTATGCGCGCGGTTGAACCATTTTAGATTTGATTACTGAGGGTTTTCTCCTCCAATGGACGTTCAACAAAATGATGTCTGATGAATGTTTAATTTTAATTTTCCATGCACACTCACACGCACGCATGCATGCAACATCCCTACGCATGCACCCACAGGCACATGCATACCCACACATGCACAGGCACACCAACACACATGTACTTACGCACACACCTCCCCGCATGCACACTCGCGCACATGCACACCCAAGCAGGCCTGAGCGCACCAACACATGCACACACCAACATGCACACACGCAAAACACTTAGCATGCACACACATTTTACGCCCACCCACACACGCAAACTTGCACATCAACACACTGACACTCACACACATAGACACACGCAAACACATATAGTGTGAGTATGCACAGGTAGCTGTTGTGTATTTGGCAATTTCGTGCGCCTACCCCTCCTCCCCCATACCACAACAGAGTGAGGGTCTGGAACTTCCAGCAGCAGCAACATCATCTGCAAACTTTTACATTTTTGCCCCCAAGAGTGACCGATCATTTTCCTCAGTCACCCTGGGGCCAACACTGTGACCCATGCATGAAGCAGCAGCTCGGACCACTTCCTCTGGGTGAGGCTGGTCAGTGAGTTGTACATCATGGGTCCTTAGCAGACATGATGCCCAGAGTACTGGGTCTGTCATCACTCACCTGGCTGGTCATCCATGGTCTCCGTGCTGAGTGGACGGGCAAACCGGCACCATTGCCACTGCTCAGGTTTACGAGGATGTTGCCAGGACTCGAGTGCCTGAGCTACAGAGAGAGGTTGAGCAGGCTAAGACTTTATACCTTGAAGCGCAGGAGGGTGAAGGGTGATCTTTAAGAGGTGCATAAAATCATGAGAGGAATAGATTGGATGAATCTTTTACCCAGGGAAGGGGAATCAAGAACCACAAGACTTTGGTTTAAGGTGAGAGGCGAAAGATTTAACTGGAAACTGAAGGGTAACTTTTTCACACAAAGGGAGGTGGGTATATGGAATGAGCTGCCAGAGGAGGTAGTTGAGGAAGGTACTATAACAGCATTTAAAAGACATTTCGCCAGGTACATGGATAGGAAAGATTTAGAGGTACGTATATAGGCTAAACGCAGTCAGGTGGGATTAGCATAGAGGGTGCATTATGGTCGGCATGGATGAGTTGGGCCGAAGGGCCTGTGTCCGTGCTGTGTGACTATATATGTCCTCCCGTGCCCTCACCCCCCCCCCCCCTGCTGTTCCTCGGCCCACAGTGTCTCTGATCCCCGAACCCCCCCCTCCCCTCCCTCCAGTATAGGGTGCCTGCGATTCCTTCTGTCCCCACCTTTTGCAACTGAAGGAGTGGTGTTTAAGATGCTTATGGACAACCTCAAAGACAAGTCTGGTGCTGTTCTCCTCAGACAATGGAGGAGTTGCTATTAGAGTTTGAATTTGTTGAGAGTTTCAGTGGGGGGTCGGTAACGAAGGTGATTTGCAAACTAACAAGTAGGTAAGAACTAAAGACTTTTAACCTGGATGAGAATTAATATTAGGCTGGACCTCTTATTAGCTGAGGATGTGCTCCAAGTTGCCCCAATTCCACCTGATGTGACGTTACAGAATAATAAAAGGCATCGATAGAGTGGATGTGGAAAGGATGTTTCCACTGGTGGGAGAGTCTAGGACCAGAGGTCGTAGCCTCAGAATTAAAGGGCGCTCTTTTAGAAAGGAGGTGAGGAGGAACTTCTTTAGTCAGAGGGTAGTTAATCTGTGGAACTCATTGCCACAGAGGGCTGTGGAGGCCAAGTCGGTGGATATTTTAATGGCAGAGAAAGACAAATTCTTGATTAGAATGGTTGTCAAGGGTTATGGGGAGAAGGCAGGAAAATTGGATTTGGAGGCAGAGATCGGCCATGATTGAATGGCGCAGTGGACTCGATGGGCCGAATGGCTTAATTCTACTCCTATAACTTGTGAAAAAATGGGTATGGGCAGCACAGCAGCGCAGCTGGTAGGTCCAATGCCTCACAGCACCAGAGACCTGAGTTTGATCCTGACCTCGGGTCCTGTCTGCATGGAGTTTGCATGTTCTCCCTGTGACAGTGAGGGTTTTCTCCGGTGCTCCGGTTTCCTCCCACATCCCAAAGATGTGCGGGTTTGTTGGTTAATTGGCCCTCTGTAAATTACCTCTAATGTGTAGGGAGTGGATGAGAAAGTGGAATAACGTAGAACGAGTGTGATGGGTTGAGCGACGGTCGGCGTGGACTCAGTGGCCTATTTCCACATTGTATCCCTAAACTAAAAAGCACAGGGAATGGAAGGATATGGATTATGTGCAGGCAGATAAGAATTGATCTTGGCATCATGTCACAGACATGGTGGGCCAAAGGGCCTGTTCCTGTGCTGTACTGTTCTATGTTCGATATACAGTGATGGTGTAGCAGGTAGGTTAACAGACCATTAACACAGACACCCCGAGCAAACAATCCAACGAGTGGCAGCAGAATTTTTATTCAGCTCATCATCTGGAATTTTAAAAGCACTTGTAATAATTCTAGATTGAGGTAAACAAAAATCTTCCATTTCATTAATGTCCTTTGGCGGAGAAAATGTCGTATTCACCCTGCGATTCGGCTGAGCAAGCAACTCATGATCATTACTTTAAAACAGAAGAAAATGTTCCCACACAGATCGTCTCTCTGAATCCAAGCCCAGTCGCTTGACCTTGCAAAATCCTCCTCCACACCTGGGAACAGCTGTCCCATCGCTGCCAGGCACAAGGGCAGCAGGCGAAGGGAATGCCATTACCTGCTGCTCCCCTCCCTCCCGCCGCCCAGACTTGTGGTACTCCAGCTCCTTCCACCGCCCTGAACCTCTCCCCCCTCCACCATCATTCACCCAGGCCACTCCTCACCCACACACATTGGGGGTGGGCATTTACAGAGGCCGATTAACCCACCAACCCCTATGGTCTCTGGGATGTGGGATTGATTGAAAGATACAGCAGGGAAACAGGCCGTTCGGCCCAGCAAGGCGCTCCACGATCCAGCATGTTCCAGGCACTCATAACCCTTTTTAAAAAAAACTTGCCTTTAACATTTTCCCCTTTGACCTTAAAATTAAACCCTCTAGTCATAGACAACAAGGTTCTGACTGTCTACATTATCTAGGCCTCTCATCATTTTATATGTATAAAATGAACTGTATATATAGTTCTATCAGATCTCCCCTCAATCTCTGACATTCCTGAGTAAACAATCCAAGTATGCTTAACCTCTGTGGACAGCGAATACTGTCTAATCCAGGCATCATTCTGGTAAACCTCCTCTTCACCCTCTCCAAAGCCTCCATATCCTCAGGAAGTCGTGATGCAGGTTTATTGGACTTTGGTCAGGCCCCAATGGAGCAACCAGAACTGCACACAATACTCCAAATGCGGCCTGACCAAAGCTGCATCATGACGTCCGGACTCTTACCCTCAATGCCCTGGCTGATGAAGGAAGCATCCACAGAGTGTTTTAAACAGGGTAGAGGAATCAAGAACCAGAGGACATAGGTTTAAGGTATGTAAATAGCTCGTTCTAAGCTTCCCCCCAGTCTAGTTTCAGTCAATAAAATACTGAGTCAAGCACTTGCGCATCTAAAATTTATTTTGTAAAAACACAATAACAGTTCCCCACTACGATACCTAACCACCGCGGGTTCGATCCTTGTATCTGCGTGGCCAAGCCCTCATAGCCTCGTGCAACCAGAGACACTCCAAAAGGTCACGCAGTCCCAAGCGTTTTTCCAGAAGATTGACACAGGAGCTCGTGGGAGCTACCTTTTATTGGTCCCCGAACCTTGAGGGGCTAAACCATATGGGGGTGGTCTCTTTACAGTCCAATAACAAATATCGATTAACACAGTACATGATAGACATTTCCCATGCCAAATAACAATAATACATTGTATTTGAAAGGAGCTTCTGGAAGGAAGCAAACATAGCAACATTTGCCCAGATATTCAAGAAACCCAGACAAGGCTCAACACTTAACCCAATCAACATCTAGCAAAGTAAAGTTTTGCAACATTATATACAATGTGTACGTCTGGTTTGCATTCACCCATTCCGTTTCATGCAATTTAACCCTAATTGTAAGAAGCTGCAGATGTCCCAATTCTTTTCCTGCAACTCTGATCTGGGCTCCAGACAAACTGGCACCTTCTGCAGCTTGTCCCAGTTCTGCATAAGGCACATTTAAATTGACCAAATGGACTAGCAGCACTGCAACCGTTACTCAATTTTAGTGTCCTGGCAGCCCCAATTTGGCCAGAATTAACAGAAGCATCCACAGGGAGTGTTTTACACAGAGTAGAGGAATCAAGAACTAGAGGACAGAGGTTTAAGGTGAGAGGGAAAAGATTCAATAGGAACCTGAGAGGCAACATTTTCACGGTAGGTGTATGGAAAGATCCGCCAGAGCAGGTACTATAACAACATTTAAAAACACTTGGACAGGTACATGGATAGGAAAGGTGTAGAAGGACATGGGCCAAACAATGGCAAATGGGACTAGCTTTTATGGGCATTTTGGTTAGCATGGATCAGTTGGGCCGAAGGGCCTGTTTCCATGTTGTATGACTATAATAGCTACATACAATGGACATTAAGTACCGCGGGATGGGAGTTGGAATGTAGCATTGAGACAAGGCATTGCACAACACCATGTTAAATAGAGGTGCAGACTCCAACAGTCTATAAAAGGGTCCCGACCCAAAACATCACCATCCATGTTTCCCAGAGATGCTGCTTCACCTGCTGAGGTACTCTAGCACTTTGTGTCTTTTTGTTTACTAAACTAGCTTCTGCAGTTCCTTGTGTTGTGAAGGAGAAATTTTAAATACTTTACCTATATTCTTAGATAGAAACATAGAAATTAGGTGCAGGAGTAGGCCATTCGGCCCTTCGAGCCTGCACCGCCATTCAATATGATCATGGCTGATCATCCAACTCAGTATCCCGTACCTGCCTTCTCTCCATACCCCCTGATCCCCTTAGCCACAAGGGCCACGTCTAACTCCCTCTTAAATATAACCAATGAACTGGCCTCAACTACCCTCTGTGGCAGAGAGTTCCAGAGATTCACCACTCTGTGTGAAAAAAGTTCTTCTCATCTCGGTTTTAAAGGATTTCCCCCTTATCCTTAAGCTGTGACCCCTTGTCCTGGACTTCCCTAACATCGGGAACAATCTTCCGGCATCTAGCCTGTCCAACCCCGTAAGAATTTTGTAAGTTTCTATAAGAAACTTAATACATAAGCATCTATAAGCATTTATTGATTAAATGCTGAACATTGAAATATTACTACTTGAACTATGCTCCAGATTAGGAGCTGTGCATTGAGGCATTACACAATTAAGATTGGGGAACTATATGAGACTGGCAAGGCTTACTTCATAATGCGGTCTACAGGCCAACGGCTAACTTTGGACTAACTGAAAGGTACCGTTTGGCCGCGGGAGGAAACGTCTGTGTAGTTACACCAAAAATATGGGAAGTAACTGGAGAATGGAGAAGCGCAGAAGGTGAACATGTCTGGAAATTGGGTCGTTAGTGCTGAGTATGCGAGAAAAAAAACAGTAACTGACCTATTGGCCATTTGTACATCTGTTGGCATTAGATAAGAATAACTTGACTCTTGACCAACTGTAAGACCATTTGTATTATGTAATCAAACTCATGATCACCCTCGAGTGCTTCTCGTTTTATGTGTATAAATATGTTGCTTACCCACTCATTCA
Organism: Leucoraja erinaceus; assembly: GCF_028641065.1. Classification (NCBI taxonomy): domain Eukaryota; kingdom Metazoa; phylum Chordata; class Chondrichthyes; order Rajiformes; family Rajidae; genus Leucoraja; species Leucoraja erinaceus. The sequence continues at coordinate 34,098,839 of NC_073391.1, read as the reverse complement.
GTGAGTGGGTCTCCGAGAGACAAATAGTATGAAACCATACTGACTGTAACTCCCCCACTCTCGGTACCATAATAAAGCTTGATTCTTTTAATGATAATTTATCTGATGTACACTTTTGTCTTCTAATGAACTTTTACAGTGTGTGGCTGAACGATTGTATTTGTATTGTGTCGCTGCGTGATGGGTAAAGTGAAGAACTTTTTAATGGAAAAGCTTAGATTCCTGTTCAGATCTCACCAAGGCAACTCCAGAATGTAAATGATGTTCATTAAATAAATCTGGAACACTTTAAAAAACAATCCACCAGTCGGTGTCAGTTCTGGTAGCAGAGACAATGCAACAAAGGCCTGCCCTCTTCACGGATGCTCTTGGGGGAAGGTATAGGTTTATATACCTTGTCATGCGTACTGAGGTACAGTGAAAAGCCTTGTTTTTGCATGCTGCCTGACCCGCTGAGTACTACTCCGGCACTTTGTCTATTTGACAGAAATCCTCACTGTAATTCTTAGACTTTATAGATGTGGAAACAACGTGTTTTACATCCTACACACCAGGGACAATTTACAGTTTACAGAAACTAATTAATCTACAAACCCACATGTCTTGTATTGTGCTTTCGCTGTGTGATGGGTAAAGTGAAGAACTTTTTAATGGAAAGGCTTAGATTCCTGTTCAGATCTCACCAAGGCAACTCCAGAATGTAAATGATGTTAATTAAATAAATCTGGAACACTTTAAAAAACAATCCACCAGTCGGTGTCAGGTCTGGTAGCAGAGACAATGCAACAAAGGCCTGCCCTCTTCACGGATGCTCTTGGGGGAAGGTATAGGTTTATATACCTTGTCATGTGTACTGAGGTACAGTGAAAAGCCTTGTTTTTGCATGCTGCCTGACCCGCTGTGTTACTCCGGCACTTTGTGACTATTTGACAGAAATCCTCACTGTAATATTCCTTAGACTTTATAGATACAGCGTGGAAACAGGCCCTTCGGCCCACCGTGTCCACGCCAACCAGCGATCACCCCGTACACTAGCAGCATCCTACACACCAGGGACAATTTACAGTTTACAGAAACTAATTAATCTACAAACCCACATGTCTTTGGAGTGTGGGAGGAAACCAGAAAGCTTTTTTCCCTTCTGTTGGATGGGAGCAGGGAGAAGAAGGACTGACTGGGGTGGGACAAGTCTTTGATTGTGATGGCTGCTTTTCCAAGGCAGCGTGAATTAGATGTAGTCAATGGTGGGGAATCTGGTCTGTGTGATGGACTAGGCTACATCTACAACTCGCTGCAATTTCTTGCAGTCTTGGGCAGAGCTGTTCCCAAACCAAGTTGCGATGCAACCCAACAAGCATCTATATCTTCAAGAAGCTTTCGAGCTTCTCTATATTCTGGAGGGGACAGTCACCAGAAGGGAGCAGGGGAGAAGGTATGTCCGATGGGTGGGACAAGTCTGAAACTGCTGCTCTTGATTCACTTTGTTTGGCTTTTGAGACTCATGTGACAATAAACTAAAATAAACAAAACACTCTCTGCACGCAGGCCAGCAAGCCTAACTCCGTTCTATAAAAGCAGCTGAATTGCTGACTCTTACTCAATGCCCCCGACCGATGAATGGCAGAAAACTGTCCCCTTCTTGACCACTCCATGGAAAGCTCACACTTTCAGGCGATTATGGACCTGGGCCACAAACACTAAATCATTTGAGATTCCGACCATCTATTCATCCCACTATTGCATACGCTGCTAAAAACCACAACAAAGCTCCCACACTTGTCACATGTGACAATAAAGTATGAACTATTCTTCTTCGATTTTGCCGAATTGACTGCACTTATCCCATGGGCGGCACAGTGGTGCAGCTATCAAAGAATGAAGGTAAACAGTAACGAGCTTGTGCCTCACAGTGCCAGAGACCCAACAGGTTCAATCCTGACCTCGGTACTGTCTATGTGGAGTTTGCATGTTCTCCCTGTGCCTACACATGTTTGCTCCTGTTTCCTCCCAACATCCCAAAGGTTTGTGGGTCTGTATGTTAATTGGACCTCTATAAATTGCTCCTAGTGTGCAGGAAGTAGATGAGAAAGTCACAGAACTGTACAGCATGGAAACAGGCCCTTTGGCCCACCTTGTCCATGCCGACCAAGTTGGTGTACTGTGATAGTCCCTTTTCCCTATATTTTGCCCATATTCCTCTAAACCCTTCCTATCCATTTATCTGTCCCAATGTCTTTTAAACATTGTAATTGTACCTGCTTCTATAGTTTCCTCTGGCAGCTGGTTCCAGATACAGACTCCCCTCAGAGTGAAAATGTTGCCCCAGATATTCCTCTTAAATCTCTCCCCTCTCACCTTAAGCCTGCGCCCTCGGAAAAAGGCGGTGAGCGTTCACTTTATCGGTGTCCCTCGTGATCTTGTACACCTCAATAAGGTCACCCCTCAGCCTCCTACGCTCCACAGAAAGAAGCCCCAGCCTATCCAACCTCTCCCTGTAACTCAAGCCCGCAAGCCCAGGTCACCTGGTGTGAAGCTACCCCTCTCTCTCAGCCAGGGGCCACTATATACACTGCCCTCCCAGTGGGACGGGGCTTCAAAGGGGCTTTATGCTTTCATATCATTACAAGAATGATCCCAGGAATGAGCATGTTAACCTATGATGGGCGTTTGACGGCACTGGGCCTGCACTCGCTGGAGTTTGGAAGAATGAGGGGTGACCTCATTGAAACATACAGAATAGTGAAAGGCTTGGATAGAGTGGACGTGGAGAGGATGTTTCCACTAGTGGGAGAGTCTAGGACTAGAGGTCATAGCCTCAGAATTAAAGGACGTTATTTTAGGAAAATGAGGAGGAATTTTTTTAGTCAGAGGGTGGTGAATCTGTGGAATTCTTTGCCTCAGAAGGCTGTGGAGGCCGTCAGTGGATATTTTTAAGACGGGGATAGATAGATTCTTGATTAATACAGGTGTCAGAGGTTATGGGGAGAAGGCGGTTGAGGTTAGGAGGAAGAGATAGATCAGCCATGATTGATTGGCGGAGTAGACTTGATGGGCCGAATGGCCTAATTCTACTATCACATGACCTTATCATCTCCTTAGAGGTATTACCTACAAGGAGAGGTTGGACAAACTTGGATTGTTTTCTCTGGAGGATTAGAAGCTGAGGGGAGACCTGATATAAGTTTATTAAATTATGCGAGGCACAGGTAGGGTAGACAGTCAGAACCTTTTCCCCCTGGGTGGAAACGTCTAATACTAGAGGGTATAGGTTTTAGGTGAGGGGGAAGAGTTTTTTTTACACCAAGCGCGCTGGGTGCCTGGAACACACTGCCAGGGATGGTGGTGGAGGCAGATATGACAGTGAAGTTTAGGAAGCTTTTAGATAGGCACATGGATATGGAGGGATATGGATTATGTGCAGTCAGATGAGATTAATTTAACTTGTCATCATGGTCGGCACGGACATTGTGGGCCAAAGGGTCTGCTCCAATGCTGTCCGGAGTCAGAAGGGTCCCGACCCGAAGCGTCACCTCTCCATGTTCTCCAGAGATGTGTGTACACCTGGGTGGTGTACAGAGGTATTATTTGAAATTAGAGAACTGAATGTTGATACCGTTGGGTAACCCGAGTGAAATATGAGGTGCTGTTCGTCCGGTTGCGTGTGGCCTCACTGTGTCACTGAGGGAGTCCCTGGCCAGAAAGGTCAGTGTGGGTAGACACAAAATGCTGGAGTAACTCAGCGGGACAGACAGCATCTCTGGAGAGAAGGAATGGGCGACGTTTCGGGTCGATACCCTTCTTCAGACTGATGTCAGGGGAGGGGGCGGGACAAAGATAAAATGTAGTCGGAGACAGTAAGACTGGTGGGGGAACTGGGAAGGGGATGGAGATGGAGAGAGAAAGCAAGGGCTGTCTGAAGTTTTCAGTGCGGGAACGAGAATGCCAGATCTGGCTGTTCAATGATGCACTCTGAGATTTGCAGAGAGCATCGAAAGCACAAGGGGGTTTATATAAAAACAAACTGCTTGGAAACACAAGTGTATCTTGGTTACAAACATTGAAGAGGCACACGTGCGATTTTAAACAACGCATTTGTTGTTTTATGAAATTGTTGACTGCATCACAACTAGGTTTGGTAACAGCTCTGCCCAGGACCGTAATAAATTACCGAATTGTATTGAATACTTTATTGTCACATGTGAAAAGTCACAGTGAAATTCTTTGCTTGCAGACCCAAGATATGCAAATAGTCGCCCATAAAGGGCACATAAGGAGTTGTGGATGTAGCCCAGTCCATCACACAGACCAGACTCCGCACCATCTACTCCATCTACACATCATGCTGCCTCGGGAAAGCAGCCGACATAATCAAGGACCATTCACACCCCGGCTATTCCCTCGTCTCCCCTCTCCCGTCGGGCAGAAGATACAAAAGCTTGAAAGCGCGTACCACCAGATTGAGGAACAACTTCTTCTACCTGTACGGTCATTCCACAAGCTAGGGTGTAGTCCTGATCTTCCAACCCATCTCATAGCTTACTTTGCGCTTTTTTTCTGTAGCTGTCGCACTTTTGCGTTGTAACTTTACATTCTGCACTCTGGTATTTTTCCTTTAGCACTACCTGTTGTACGGGTACGGCTTGATCATACTCGTGTGCGGTGTGATTTGGCTGGATAGCACGTAGACAAACATTTTTCCACTGCATCTCGGTGCACATATCAACCAATTCCTGCTGTCGAGGTGCCGTTGAGGAAACAGGTTCCATGTTCCAGGTGCAGTTTCTCTCTGCGCGAGACGTACATGGAGAGACGCCACCTCTGACGAGGCAGCGCGTCCTGGCAACGTACGTCCGGAGGCTCGAACTCTCAACCTCATGAATGGGGTGATATTGTGACCTCTGCCAACCCCTCCCCCCCCCAAATCCCTAAACTAGTTGTCAGGAAACAGAGTTGAGGAGCTTTCTTCTATTTTAATTTATTTATTGCTCTTTTTGGATGTGAGCAATATCTAACTTCTTTGAGGAGGGTGACAAAAATGCTGGAGGAACTCAGCGGGTGAGGCAGCATCTGTGGGAGCGAAGGAAATAGGCGATGTTTCGGGTCGAGACCCTTCTTCAGGTTGGTGAGTTGCCTGATTGAACCATGTAATGGGTAGCACCCTGGGGCAGCTGGTAGAGCCACTGCCTCACAACGCCAGAGACCCAGCTTCGCATTTGACCTCGCGGGCTGCCGGTGTGGAGCTTGCACGTTTAGTTTAGTTTAGAGATACGTACTGTGAGGAAACAGACCCTTCAGCCCACCTTCGTGCAATCACCCGTCCACAGACTCTATCCTACACACACTTGGGACAATTTTATTTTTATTAAAGCCAATTAACCTATGAACCTGCATGTCTTTGGAATGTGGGAGGAAACCGGGATATCCGGAGGAATCCCACGCGGTCACAGGGAGAACATGCAAACTCCGTACAGACAGCGCCCGCAGTCAGGGTCGAATGGGTGCTCCACTTTCCTCCCCCACCCCAAATACGTGCGGATTTGTAGGTTAATTGGCCTTTAAATTGCCCCTATTGTGTAGAGAGTGGATGAGAAAGTGGGATAACATAGAACTGGTGTCAATGGGTGTTCGATGGTCGGTGTGGAATCGATGGGCTGAAGGGCCTGTTTCCATGCTGTATCTCTAAACTAAACACTCCTGACCTGTCCCATATAGACATCAGGGGCTGAGTCTTGCTCGTCCCTTGTCTTGCAATGAAATGGCTTTGTGCGGGGACATTCTCCTGGGCTGCGTCACCCTCGAACACATGGCCTTCCCTTACACCACGCCTTCATCAGTAACTTTACACTGGCATCAAGCCGCTGCCTGACCTGCAGAGTATTTCCAGCATTTTCTACCTTTATTTCGAATTCTAAGTCTGTTTTATTCCACTCACTCTGTTAGTTAGAACGGTCAAAGCCTGCCGTCTGCGATTTCTTTTCTCGAACATGCCTGTGGTTTCCTCCCTTGCCTGGGGTAAGAGTTGGGTTTCAAGGAGTGCGTTTTCGGAGGAGAGAGTCAGGAGGTTTAGGGAGGCAATTCCAGAACTCGGGGACCCGGCAGCCGGAAACACAGCCGACACTGGTGGCACGGTTAAATCCGTGGGGCAGGAAGGGGTGAGGCTGGAATGACAGGATCAAAGATACTAGAGCAAGAGCTATGATCTTTGGACAGGATTGCAGAGGACTGGGGGGGAGCTGGGATGGAGGAGGTAGTAGAGAGAGGCAGCAGGGGGAGATATGAAACCAAATTTAAAACACAACGTGTAAATGGGGAGGGGTTGAAGAGATATGAAACTACATTTGAAACCCAACATGTAAATGGGGAGGGTTTGGAGTGATATGAAACTGAATTTAAAACTCAACGTGTAGGTGGGGCAGCATTGCTAGCAGAGGATTGATATTTCCACCATGGTGTGCTGTCGGCTGCTTCCCTCAGCTCCTGTGTCGGTGCATAAATCCTTGCGAGAGTGGAGGGGGGGGAGGGGAGAGCAACCAGGAATCCTTGCGACAAGCCGAGGGCAGCTGCCTACAGTCTGTGGCAGTGAGGGCTGGCACTTTCCCGTTTGTTGAGTTGAGGAATGCCACTGCTTGTGCCCTGGGCTGCAGCTTCCCATCTCACCCCACCATTGAGGGCAAACAAATCTTCGGCTCTAACAATCCTCCTCGCTTCAAGAGTGTTTTATTGTCATTTGTCCCAGAACGGAAACAATGACTTTCTTACTTGCAGCAGCGCGACAGACATGTAAACACTGTAGGAAGGAACTGCAGGTGCTGGTTTAAACCAAAGATAGATGCAAAATGCTGGAGTAACTCGGCGGGACAGGCAGCATCTCTGGACTGAAGGAATAGGTGACGGTCCGGGTTGAAACCCTTCTTCAGAATAAAAGAACGTCTGAAGAAGGGTCTCAAACAGAGACGTCACCCATTTCTTCTCTCCAGAGATGCTGCCTGTCCCGCTGAATTACTCTGGCATTTTGAGTCTATCTTAGATATGTTAACACAGTACTCTGTTAAACCGGCGCAGTGGTAGAGTTGCTGCCTCACAGCACCAGAGACTCGGGTTCGATCCTGTAACTGGGTTTTCTCCGGGTGCTCCGGTTTCCTCCCACTTTCCAAAGACGTATAGCTTTGTAGGAAAATTAGCTTCATTAGAAATTGTCCCAAGGGTGTATAGTGTGTGGTAGGTAATGCGATGTGGATCGTTGGTCGACAAGGACTTGGTGGGCAAAAGGACCTGTTTCCGCGCTGTATCTCTAAACTATGTTCAGTAGGTAGATACGTGTATGCGTGTGTATAAACACACGCATACACGTAAATGAACAATAATAGTGCCAAGTCTAAAATAATGCCCCCCTCAACAAGTCCATAGTTTGGAGCCAATTTGGAGATTGTTTTGTTTAGTACACACAGAGAGTGGTGAATCTTTGGAACTCTCTGCCACAGAGGGTAGTTGAGGCCAGTTCATTGGCTATATTTAAGAGGGAGTTAGATGTGGCCCTTGTGGCTAAGGGGATCAGGGGGTATGGAGAGAAGGCAGGTACGGGATACTGAGTTGGATGATCAACCATGATCATATTGAATGGCGGTGCAGGCTCGAAGGGCCGAATGGCCTACTCCTGCACCTAATTTCTATGTTTCTATGTTTCTAGTAGCATGATGATGGTGGGGCAGTAGCTGCTCCTGAACCTGGATGTTACAGTTTGCAGGCTCCTGTACCTTCTTTCCAATGGCAGGAGTGAAATTCACAGGAAACAAGAATAAAAGGACATACCTTTAGAAAGGAGATGAGGAAGAACCTATGTAGTCAGAGGGTGGTGAATCTGTGGAATTCATTGCCACACACAGCGGCAGTTTTGAAAGCTGAGATTGATAGGTTCTTGATCAGTAAAGGTATCAAAGTTTACTGGTTGAAGGCAGGATAATGGGGTTGAGAGAGAAAGGTAGATCAGCCATGATCGAATGGCGGAGCAGATTCGATGGACCGAGGGTTTAAATCTGCTCCTATGTCTTATGAACATGACTTGCATGTTCATTAATCCATCAAAAAGGCACAAAGCGCTGTGTTAACTCAGCGGGTCAGGCAGCAGCTCTGGGGAACAGGGATAGGTGCAGCCTCCCATGCACTAGCACCATCCTGCCCACTAGGGCCAATTCACAATTTAACTGAAGTCAATTAACCTGCAGACCTGCACATCTTTTGGGCGTGTGGGAGGAAACCAGAGCACTTTATTATCACATGTACTTCGGTGGTACCAGAGAAATTCGTTATTTTTGCATGTGACCCAGTAAAATCATGCAGCAGACCTCATCCAAGCAGTACACAAAGAGTCGCCACGTTTCTGGTGCCAACAAAGTTTCAAATGTTCATCAGCGGTGCAGCGGGTAGAGCTGCTGCCTCAAAGTGCCAGGGACCCAGGTTTGATCCTGACCTTGGGTGCTGTCTGTGAGGAGTTTGCACGTTTGCCCTGTGACCGCGTAGGTTTCCTCCGGGTGCTCCGGTGTCCTCCCACATCCCAAAGATGTGTGTGTTTGTACGTTAATTGGCTTCTATAGATTGTCCTCCTAGTATGTCGGGAGTGGATGAGAAAGTGTGATAACATAGAACTCGTGTATAAAATCAATGGTCGGTGTGGATGAGAAAGTGTGATAACATAGAACTCGTGTATAAAATCAATGGTCGGTGTGGACTGTGTGCTCCTTGTTTCCACGCTGTTTCTGTCTAAACTAAACTATTGGCTATTTTCCTCAGGTTAAACTCGCATGACCAGACCCTCTCGGTGCTGTGTGTGTGTGTGTGTGTGATCCAGCTGTTATCAGCAACAGGCCAGCCGTTGCGGTTTTCCTGAGCCCTGCCTGGGGAGGGGCGAGTAGTTCCTGCCCCTTCCATTCCTGCTAACTCACTCGTCCCCGCTGAAGGCCGATGCGCCCGATAACGCTGCTCCCTCCCTCGGGGTGGCCTCCCTGGACACTGGGTCCAATCCGCGGGGACATTCAGCCGCCCCTGTCTCTGACACCCCACCCACCCCGCTCCCTGTAGCCTGACACCGCGGCCGCCAGGCATCTTGTGTCCGGAGCTCAGTATCCATCCCCGACACAGCCACATCACACCACCTGCTCGGGGTACTATACCCTGTGTTTGCTGAACAAAGAGGGGAGTCTGCTGGAGCGATGGAGGAGCAGTACGGAGCACAAGGTACGGGAGGGGCGGCACGGTGGCGCAGCGGTAGAGTTGCTACCTCAAAGCCACAGAGACCCGGGTTTGATCCTGACTACGGTTGCTGTCTGTATGGAGTTTGCACCATCTCCCCGTGACCACATGGGTTTTCTCAGAGTGTTCCAGTTTCCTCCCACATCCCAAAGATGTGCATGCAGGTTTGTAGGTTAATTGGCTTCTGTAAATTAAAAATCTTCCCTAGTGTGTGTCGCTGGTCGGCATGGACTAGATGGGCCGAATGGGCCTGTTTCCATGCTGTATCTCTAAAGTCTAAACTGTCCCCAAACTGCCTGCTTCCCCCTTCAGCGCCTTCACTCTGCTACTGGTCCTGACCTCACCGTTCCTTGGTTCAGGCCTAGTTCACCTCGGAGTCAAGAGAGAGATATTAGTACTGTTTTTTTCAAGGTTTTAGAGACACAGCTCGGAAACAGGCCCTTCAACCCACGCCAACCATCGATCACCCATTGACACTAGTTCTATGTTATCCCACTTTCCCACTTTCTCATCCACTCCCCACACACTGGTGGCAATTTACAAAGGGCCAATTAAACGACAAACCCATGTAGGCACATCTTTGTGATGTGGGAGGAATCTGGAGCACCCGGAGGAAAGCCACACGGTCACAGGGAGAACGTGCAAACTCCACACATACAGGCAGGCAGCACCCGATGTCAGCTGTGAGGCAGTGGCTCTACCAGCTGCGCCACTGTGCCACATGTACCGAGCTACAGTGAAACATTTTGTTTGCATGCTAACCAGTCAAATTAAACTGTATATGTGTACAAACATGCCACAAACAGATACCACAGACAGTGTAAAGAGGAAATGACCAGCGTGCAGAATATAGTGTTACAGTATTATAGGTCTGGGCTGCATCTACAACTCTGCAATTTCTTACGGTCTTGGACGGATCTGTTCCCAAACCAGGCTGGGTGGTGATCCTTTTTCTCCAGAGGTGCTGCCTGACCCACTGAGTTATTCCAGCACGTTGTGTCTATCCGTGATGCTCTCTACGGTGTAACTGTAGAAGTTGGTCAGAGATGTTGGAAACGTGCCAAACTTCTTTCATCTGCTGAGGAAGTCGAGACGTTGCTGTGCCTTTTTGGTCACAGCTTTCGATGTGGCGGATGCTAGGATGAAGTGCGGGCGGATATTGATTGTGGGGTATGGGTTGCAGGCAGCACAATGTGATTTATAGACACAAGGAACTGCAGATGCTGGAATCAAGTATACAGCACAAAGTGCTGTAGTCACAGCGGTTCAGGCAGCATCTTTGGAGCACACGAGCGTGGTGACATGAAGAGTCTTGACCTGAAACGTCAACTCTCCATGTTCTCCTGACATGCTGCTTGACCCGCTGAGTTACTGCAGTACTTTGTATTTGATGCATGATGTGATTTGAGTTCAGTGTAGTTTATTGTCACATGTACCGAGGTACAGTGAAATGCTTTTGGTGCTAACCAGTCAGCGGAAAGACAATGCATTGTTACAAACGAGCCATTCACAGTGTACAGGTACATGATAAAGGGAATAATGTGAATAACGTATAGTGCAAGATAAAGTCAGTAAAGTCAGATCAAAGATAATCCAAGGATCCTCAACACGGTAGATAGTAGTTCAGGACTGCTCTCTAGGTGTGGTAAGATGGTTCAGTTGCAAATTGCACCCTGATTTGATCAGTGAGGGCGGGAGTCTGGAAAAATACCAGTTTTAGTGCCATGAAGTCATACAGCACAGAAAAAGGCCCTTTGGCCCAACTCGTCCATGCTGACCAAGATGTCGCATTTGCCCATGTTTGGCCCAGATCCCTCTAAACCTTTCCTATCCGTGTACCTTTCCAAATGTATTTTAAATGCTCTTATTGTACCGGCTTCAAAGACCTCCTCTGGCTGTTCGTTCGATTCACCAACCACCCTCTGTGTGAGAAAGTGAAGCAAAGTTCGATAACTACCACAGCTGCTTGCAGTTCAGGTCACATAACCAGCAGAAGGAACAGTAAGATCGTTCAGCCGAATAATCTTTCATGGTACGGTGATGAAGGAGAAAAATAAGAACAATTATCGTCTCCTGGTTGACATTGACATTTCAATTTTCCTTTGACCGCTTAGAGTCCCACAGCTGGAAATATGAAACGGCAGTATCCCATAGTGGGATAAGCACATTCAGCCACGACTGAATGGTGGAGTAGACTCGATGGGCTGAATGGCATCGTTCTGCTCTTGTGACATGAGCTTATTAATGCCCTGTGATGTACAAGACCGTTAATAGGGTAGAAGCTTGGAAGGGTCATCTTGGTTGTCATTGATGAGTTGGGCCAAAGGGGAACTCTAGTACTTTTCTAAAGACAACGGTTCAATTCTCAGAGGCACAAGGAACTCCAGATGCTGGGATCTTGAGAAAAACACAAAGTTTTGGAGGAACTCAGCGGGTCAGGTAGCATCTGTGGAGGGAATGGACAGACGACGTTTCAGGTCGGGACCCTTCTTCAGACTGATGGAGGGGGGAGGTGAAAGCTGGGAAAGAGAGGTGGGGGTAGAACAAAGCCTGATGAGTGATAGGTGGATACAGATGGTGGGGGGGGGGGGCTGATAGGCTGATGGGTGGAGAGAGTGACAAAGACGAGGTGAAAACGAGACAAAAGGGTGCAGGGCAAGTGTTGAGGCTGTGGTAGCAAGTCTGGGTCAGTACATGGTTGTAGAGGAGAGCAGCAGGAATCACAGAGGGGGGGGGGGGGGGCAGGGAGAGAGGGTCTTACAGAACCCCAGTCAGAGAGAGGAGGAAAACGTCCTCAAGTTCTGAAGAAGGGTCCCGACCCAAAACGTTGCCTGTCCATTCCCTCCACTGATGCTGCCTAACTCGCTGAGTTCCTCCAGCACTTTGTGTTTTACTCAAGATTCCAGCATCTGCAGTTGCTTGTGTCACCTCCCTGTTGTTCCTCATAGGATTTGGCTATGAGTGGTTATTAGAGTCGGTGATCAAAAAGCTCTTCCAAGAGGAAGATTTAAGGAGAAAAAAAAGACACAGAGCGCTGGAGTAACTCAGCGGGTCAGGCCGCATCCCTGGAGAACATGGATAAGTGACGTTTCGGGTCGGGACCCTTCTTCAGACCATAGGTTTCTCTCGATTGAAGGAGTGGGGGGGGCACATAAACTAGAGGTCAAACCACACACTGCCAGCGGCGAAGGGGTTAAAAGTGGGGGCTGATGAGGGGGCAGGGATTGGAGGAATGCAAGGATCACGGAGAGTTGGGGTGAGATACTGATGAGAGGGTGGGGGACAAGCTGAAACGAAGGCAAGGAGTGGGAAAACAGGAACTGCCCTCGCCGATGTGATGCTCCCAGTGTTATCTCTGCCCGTCTTCCTTTGTGCGGTGGGCCGGGAGGCAGCCTGTCTCCCCGGTGGAGAGGAGGGGGGAAGGGAAGGGAAGGGAAGCCAGAGAGTTGTGGGGGAGGAGTAATGGGAGGGTTATCGAGAAGCCGGCTTCCCCAGGTCCCCCCCCACCCCCCCTCCGCCGGTCTCACCCTATTGTCTGGCCAGGGGGGGTGTGGAAGGAGGAGTTGTTCAAGTGATTCAGTGCAAAGCAGGCCACACAACACCAACACACTTATATACACACACACTCTCACACACACACACACACACATGCACACAGTGCCGGCTCTCCACACTCTATTGTTGTTCTGCTGACAGCTGCCTGCCCCACAGCAGAACAAAAGGCACAGTGCTGCTAGACAGAGAGAAGGCAGGCATGCCAAGCCACCGCAGGCCTTTGTTTAGAAGGATTAATAAATAAATAAGAGTATATTGCTGAAGTGTTTGATTTTGAAAGTATTTGGGAGAGGGAGAGGGGGAGGGAATTCTCCAGCCTGTGAACCCTGGGTTTCCCCCCCGACTGGAACAGCTTCTGTGCAGGTAAAACAAAACCTCTTTTTATTCTTTCTTGTGGCCGTGTGCGTGAGTGCTCTATCCTGGCCTTCTCGGGACTTTTACTTCTTGTTAAGTTGCTGGCGGATTAGCAGCCTGCCTGCATGAGTGAGGCAGGCCCGAGCTGGTGGTGGGAGGGAGGGAGGGAGGGAAGGGTGATAGGTGGGAGGGAGGGAGGGAGGGAGGGAGGGGGGAGATATCTCGTTGATGGTGTGAGGGGGGAGAGAGGGGAAGGGAAGGGGTGGTCTCAGCATGTGAAGGCCAGGGCCTTGCAGAAAGCTTCCCCTCAACCTGAGACGTCTGTCCGACTCTCCTCCCAGTGAGGGAGGGAGAGATGAGAAGGGAGCAGAGGGAAGAGAGCAGTGGGGGAAAGGGAGGAGAGGAGGGGGGGTAGAGGGAGAAGAGGGGGGGAAAGGGGAGGGGGAGATAACAGATTAATGAATAGCTCACCGAGGGGCTCCAGTGGTTAAAGAGATGGACATGGGGGAGAGACAGAGGACGGGGGGGGGGGGGGGGGGGGGAAGGGAGAGTGATATCCCCCCCCCCAACCCAAGGGTGATATGTGTGTTAAAACAAGCAACAGTTAAAGAGTTGCTCTACAGATGATCCTTTTTAATCCAGAACTGATTGAGAGTCTGTAGCTGGGTATTGCTGGTGTCGTTTGGCCCATGGTTCCCAGTCCCCACCTTCACCCTTGCCTCGCACCCTCTCAAATCTACTCTCACCCCTCCGTCACCCCTACTCCCACCCTCACCTCTTACCCTCATTCCTACCCCACACCTCTACCCGCACTCTCACCCTGCCATCTCTCACCCCAACTCCCACCCTTTCCTCCACTACCATTCCCTCTCACTCCCCTCCCCCCCTCCCTCTCTCACACCCCACCCTCACCCCTCCCCTGCCTCACACCGCCACACACTCCCCTCACCTCCTGCCCTCTCCCTCAGGTACAGCAGGCAGTGAAGAAAGCTAATGGCAAGTTGGCCTTCATAATGAGAGGCATTGAGCATAGGATCAAAGAGGTCCTTCTGCAGTTGTGCAGGGCCCTGCTGAGACCACACCTGGAGTATTGTGGGCAGTTTTGGTCCCCTAATTTGAGGAAGGACGTTCTTGCTATTGAGGGAGTGCAGCGTAGGTTCACAAGGTTAATTCCCGGGATGGCGAGACTGTCATATGACAAAAAAATTGAACGACTGGGGTTGTATGCACTGGAATTTAGTAGGATGAGAGGATGAGAGCTGTTAGGGTTAGTGGAATCAAGGGACATGGGGAGAAGGCAGGACTGGGGTACTGATTGTGATCAGCCATGATCACATTGAATGGCAGTGCAGGCTCAAAGGGCCGAATGGCCTACTCCTGCACCTATTTTCTATGTCTATATCTATCACCCACCGCCCTAACCCCCCCACCCTCACCACCACCCTCACCACCGCCCTCACTCCTTCTGCACTAAAGCTGTTTTAGTACTTCTGAGGCTGTCTGGGGTTTACATTTTACTGCGTTGGTTGTCGGCAAACTGTCTCACTGTGTTGTAAGAGGAGTGGGGCGGTGGGGTTAATGGACACACTGCGTCACAGCTCCAGAGATTCGGATTCGATCCTGACTACAGGTGCTGCCTGTGTGTTGAATTTGTATATTCTCCCTGTGACCATGTGGGTTTCCTCCGGGTGTTCCGGTTTGCTCCCACATCCCAAAGACATGTGGTTCAGTGGGTTAATTGCTCTCTATATATTGCCCCTAGTGTGAAGATTAGAACTGTCCGGAACAGGCCCTTCGGCCCACAATGTCCGTGCCGTGAGGCTGTTAAACTAATCTCCCCAGCCTGTACCCGATCCATATCCCTCCAATCCCTGCATAACCACATGTCTCTTAAATACCACTGCCTCCATCACCACCCGTGGCAGCACGTTCCACGCCCCCCAGCACGCTCTGTGTAAAACACATGCCTCACTTTAAATGTTGCAGGCTAGGATTGTATTCCTGTGAATGCAGGAGGCTGAGGGGTGATCTTGTAGAGGTGTATAAAATCATGAGGGGAATAGATAGGGTCAATGCACAGAGTCTTTTATCCAGAGCAGGGGAATCATGAACCAGAGGACATGGGTTTAAGGTGAGAAGGGAAAGATTTAATAGAAACCTGAGGGGTGACTTTTTCACACAGATGTTGGTGGATATATGGAACGAGCTGCCAGAGGAGGTAGTTGAGGCAGCTAGCAGAGCAACATCTAAAATAGATTTGGACAGGTGCAAAGTCCTTGTTCATCTGTCTATGAACGTAAGCATGCAGGTACAGCAGGCAATGAAGAAAGCGAATGGCGTGTTGGCCTTTATAACAAGAGGAGTCAAGTATAGGAGCAAAGAGGTCCTTCGGCAGTTGTACAGGGCCCTGGTGAGACCACACCTGGAGTATTGTGTGCAGTTTTGGTCCCCTAATCTGAGGAAGGACATTTTTGCTATTGAGGGAGTGCAGCGTAGGTTTACAAGGTTAATTCCCGGGGTGGCGGGACTGTCATATGCTGAGAGAATGGAGCGGCTGGGCTTGTACACTCTGGAGTCTAGAAGGATGAGAGGGAATCTTATTGAAACATATAAGATTGTTAAGGGTTTGGACACGCTAGAGGCAGGAAACATGTTCCCGATGTTGGGGGAGTCCAGAACCAGGGGCCATAGTTTAAGAATAAGGGGTAAGCCATTTAGGACGGAGACGAGGAAACACTTTTTCTCACAGTGAGTTGTCTGTGGAATTTTTGATTCTGTGGAGGCTGGTTCTCTGGATACTTTCAAGAGAGAGCTAGATGGGGCTCTTAAAGATAGCGGAGTCAGGGGATATGGGGAGAAGGCAGGAACGGGTTAGTGTTTGAGGATGATCAGCCATGATCACATTGAATGGAGGTGCTGGCTCAAAGGGCCGAATGGCCAACTCTTGCGTCTATTGTCTAAGATAGGGGAGGTTTAGTGGGATACGGGCCACATGCGGGCAGGTGGGACTAGTGTACATGGGGCATGGTGGTCGGCATGGAGGAATTGGGCCGAATGACTCTATGACTCCAGCCCCTGCCAGATGGCCTACAGGGTAAGCTGCAGTATCCTCAGCTCCTGAAGTTCAAGACCCTCGGTGGCCCTGACCGCACCTACAGCATGTAGTGGCGTTGTCACTTGTGGAAGCTTCCTGCGCACAGATTGGCTGCCTGGCTTCCTACACCACAACACTCACTACACTCTGTTGTCGCCAATTCACTTTGAGAAGTCCTGAGAGAGGCACGAAGGACACCGTGGAATATAGAACGGTGGAACACAAGAATAGACCCTTCGGCCCACAATGTCCATGCCAAACATGATGCCAAAACCAACTCTAAAGGACGTACACAAAAGGCTGGAGTAACTCAGCGGGTCAGGCAGCAATCTCTGGAGACAAGGAATAGGTGACTTTTCGGGTTGAGACCCTTTTTCGGAAGAATATACCTTTAGAAAGGAGATGAAGAAGAATTTCTGTACAGAGGGTGGTGAATCTGCGAAATTCATTGCCACAGGCAAGTCATTGAGTATTTTTAAAGCAGAGATTGACAGATTCTTGGTTAGTTAGAGGGTCAAAGGTTACGTGGAGAAGTCAAGAGAATGGGGTTGAGAGGGAAAAATAGATCTGCCACGATTAAATGGCAGAGTAGACTTGATGGGCTGAATGGCCTAATTCTTTGCCTTTGTCATGAAATTATGAACATATCTGCCTGCACGTAATCCATATCCCTCCATTCCCTGCATATCTACGTCAAAAACTGCTTTGAACCCCACTCGCATATCTGTCTCCACCACCACCCCCAGCAACACGTTGAAGACTTCCTTTTGGCCCCTCCTGCCCCTGTCACCTCCACGAGACTGCGTCACTCGGATATCTCCCGCTTCTCCATTCCCTGCCTCTTCCTCCAGCGCTGATACCCATGTCTTCCACTGCTTTGGCCCCCAGCTTTGGAATTGCCTGGAGAAATCTCTCAACCTCTCCCACCTCCCTCCAACCAAGCCTCTGATAAACCTTGTGTGAGGCAGCGCGGGACATTCTGCTGCACCAAATCATTGGCCATTTTTAAAGCGGAGATTGGCAGGTTCGTGATTAGTAAGGGTACCAAAGCGTGCAGGGGGAAGGCAGGAGAATGGGTTGAGAGGCAAAGACAGATCAGCCATGATTGAATGGCGGTCAAACCTGTGCCCTAAATCTGCTCACCAGACTGATTCCTGGGATGTCAGGTTCACCAGACTGACTGATTCCTGGGATGTCAGGTTCACCAGACTGATTCCTGGGATGTCAGGACTTTCATAGGAAGAAAGACTGGATAGACTCGGTTTGTACTCGCTAGAATTTAGAAGATTGAGAGGGGATCTTATAGAAACTTACAAAATTCTTAAGGGATTGGACAGGCTAGATGCAGGAAGATTGTTCCCGATGTTTGGGGAAGTTCAGAACAAGGGGTCACAGTTCTGTGCTTTAAGGATAAGGAGGAAATCTTTTAGGACCGAGATGAGGAAAACATTTTTCACACAGAGAGTGGTGAATCTCTGGACAGAGTACCCTCGCTGTAGTAACCCTTCCTCCCAAGTCAAGCTGCATGGCTCAGTAGCAAGGTAAAGCTCAGCAATAGTCATTACTACTGGTTAGATTATGTTTAAATTTATTAATGTCACGTGTACCGAGGTACAGTGCAAAAGCCTTGTTTTGCATGCTATCCAATCAGATCAGATAATGCTCTACAGAAATGCAATCAAGTCAAACTCAAGTACAATAGGTAGAACCAAGGGGAAGATACAGAGTGCGGAATTGTAGCTCCTCAGTTCCAAAGACAAAGTCCAATGTGCACAATGGGGTAGAGGTGAATTGGGCAGAACCCTAGCTTATGGAAGGACTGTTTAGAAGCCTGATAACAGAGGGGAAGAAGCTGTTCCTGAGTCTGGTGGTGAGGGCTTTTGAGCTTCTGCACCTTCTTGCCAGATGGGAGCGGGTGAAAGAAGGAATGACCGGGGTGGGACTAGTCTTTGTTCATGTTGGCTGCTTTTCATAGACAGCGTGAAGGACATTAGCAATGTTCTCGGGGACAGATGGGATTACAGCTCGTTTGGAGGAGGCGGGGAACAGAAGGCTGTGGTTGATGTTTGGATGGTCAGTAATGCGGATTGCACCCGGGACTGTTTATGTGTTGGGTGTCTGTGAAATTGTTCTTTTAGCCCTGTGAGGTGGACTGTACTGCTAAAGTTCAACACGCTGACTGCATGCTGCCACCAAGTCACGAGTGTTTAATTGTCGTATGTACCGACAATGGAACAATTCTTACTTGCTGCAGCTTAACAGACCATAATAGTGCAAAACCAAAGTCCGTAGTGCAACCAAAGACACAGTCTGTAAACGATCGCAGTTGCTGAGGTTAGTGTTGTGCAGTGTTCAAGAGCCTGATGGTTGCTGGAAAGAAGCTGTTCTTGAACACGGTTTTCAGGCTCCTGTACCTTCTTCCCGATGGTGGCAGCGAGATGAGAGCGTGGCCAGGGTGGTGTGGGTCTTTGATGATGCCGGCTGCCTTTACGAGGCAGCGCCTCCTGTAGATCGTTTCGATGGTGGGGAGGTCAGTACCCGTGATGGACCGGGCAGTGTCCACCACTCTTGTCATCTCCATTATTCCTGGGCGTTCGTTCGAGTTACTGAACCAGGCCGTGATGCAAGCAGTGTGTGTGTGCTCTCTGCCATACACCTGTAGAATTGTGGAGACCGGTGCTGAGTGGAGAGAGAATGTGTCCGTATCTCAGGTGTGGTCTTTCAGGGAAAATCAAGTTGAAGCCCTTCTTGTTTTCCCAGTTACTGCCCTAACGCAGGCCAGGTCAGTTTCATTTGTCCTTTAGCTTCCTAGGTTCTGGGTTATGATTGCCACAAGTACCGAGGTACAGTGAAAAGCCCGTTCCAGATCAGATCAGATAATACTGAAGAAAGACACAAAATGCTGGAGTAACTCAGCGGGGCAGGCAACATCTCTGTAGAGAAGAAATGGGTGACGTTTTGGATCGAGATCCTTCCTCGGACTCGACCCGAAACGTCAACCACTCCTTCTCTCCCGAGGCGCTGCCTGTCCCGCTCAGTTACTCCAGCATTTTGTATCTATCTTCGGTGTAAACTAGCGTCTGCAGTTCATTCCTACACAGATCAGATACCATACATAGATACAATCAGTTCAAGTCTTTGATTATGTTGGCTGCTTTCCCAAGGCATCGTGAAGTGTGGATGGAGGTGATGGTGGGGAGTCTGGTTTGTGTGGACTGGACTTGATCTTGCACTAAACATTAATCCCTTGATCCTGTCATCGTGGACGGTTTGATTGTATTCATGTATAGTCTTTACGCTGACAGGATAGCACACAATAAAAAAGCTTTTCACTGTACCTCGGTAAACTAGGTGGTAAAGAATGGACAAGGTATACTTGCCATTGTTGCTCAGGGCATGGAATAAAAGTCAGAAAGTCACAATGCATCTCGATAACACTTTCGTCAGGCTGCCTTTGCAATATTGGGTGCTACTCTGTACAGGAAGAATGCAGAATCTTTGGAGAGGGTTCAGAAGAGGTTTACCAGAATGCAGCCTAGTAACAAGATATAGTGAAAAACTTTGTCTTCCAAGTCATACCGTACATAAATATAATCAAGCCAACAGGTATTGCAAAGAGAAAAAACACCAGAGTGCTGAATATAATGTTATAGCGTTAGTTGCAGAGGGGGAAAAAGTGCAAGATCTCCAGAGATGTAGGTTGGAAGATCGGGACTACCCCCTAGCTTATAGGAGGACCGTTCAATGGGCTGATAGCAGCGGGGAACAAGCTGTTCCTGACTCCTCGATGTAGACACAAGGAACTGCAGATATTGGATCTTGCATAGAACACAGAGTGCTGGAGTAACTCAGTGGGTCAGGCAGCATCCCTGGGGGACAAGGATAGGTGATGTTTTGGGTTGGGACCTTTCTCAGAATCATTTAATTGAATTCTCCAATTTTAGGTAACTAATTTACAAACACCCATTTCTCCCCACCCATGTCCCGTGTCCCCCTGTACCTCTGTCCCCTTTCCCCTGTAATCCTTCCACTGGCTTCACATTTCACCCATTTCCCTCCTTATCTCTTTATCATTCTTTTTTCTATCATTTCTGACATTTGTCCAACCATCAGGCAATCAAATCCCCCCCCCCCCTTCTCCCCCCCCCCCCATCACCTGTATCCACCTGTCACTCCCCCGGCTTTGTCCTGCCCCTGGTCTCTTCGGCCTTTCTCCCAAGCCCCACCCCCCCCACTCATCACAATCAGTCTGAAGACGGGTCCCGACATGAAACATCACCTATCCATGTTCTCCAGAGATGCTGCCCGACCTGCTGAGTTGTGCCAGCGCTTTATTTTGCAAACCAGCATCTGCAGTTCCTTGTATCAACCAGTCGTCATCTTGTACTTCGTTTTTTTTAGTATGGTCTAGAGATACAGCGCGGAAACAGGCCCACCAGGTCAGCGCCAACCAGCGATCCCCGCACATTAACACTATCCTATACCCACTGGGGACAATGTTTACATTTACCAAGCCAATTAACCTGTAGGTCTTTGGAGTGTGGGAGGAAACCAAAGATCTTGGTGAAAACCCAGGCAGGTCACGGGGAGAACATACAAACTCCGTACAGACAGCACCCGTAGTCGGGATCGAACTCGGGTCTCCGGCGCTGCATGCGCTATAAGGCTGCAACTGTACCGCTGCGCCAACTTGCCGCCCTTTCCCACAGTCAAATCTGAGGAATCCAATTAGCTGCTTGTGTTTGTTATGCATTATATAGGAGCAGTGATGTTCTACTGCAGTTGTACAGGGTCTTGGTGAGACCACACTTGGAGTATTGCGTACAGTTTTGGTCTCCTAATCTGAGGAAAGACATTCATGCCATAGAGGGAGTACAGAGAAGGTTCACCAGACTGATTCCTGGGATGGCAGGACTTTCATACTCGCTAGAAATTTAGAAGATTGAGGGGGGATCTTATAGAAACTTACAAAATTCTTAAGGGGTTGGACAGGCTAGATGCAGGAAGATTGTTCCCGATGTTGGGGAAGTCCAGAACAAGGGGTCACAGTTTAAGGATAAGGGGGAAATGTTTTAGGTCCGAGATGAGGAAAACATTTTTCACACAGAGAGTGGTGAATCTCTGGAATTCTCTGCCACAGAAGCTAGTTGAGGCCAGTTCATTGGCTATATTTAAGAGGGAGTTAGATGTGGCCCTTGTGGCTAAAGGGATCAGGGGGTATGGAGAGAAGGCAGGTACAGGATACTGAGTTGGATGATCAGCCATGATCATATTGAATGGCGGTGCAGGCTCGAAGGGCTGAATGGCCTACTCCTGCACCTATTTTCTATGTTTCTCTTATGATTTATCTGTGTTTTGACTTCCTGGTTTCTCTGTGAACTTCATTATGCTTCCCAGTCCTGGAAGCTCGGCCTAACACCAAACATCCCCAGGCTCTTTAGGAAGAAAGTGTGGGAAGGATGTGGAGGCTTTGGATAGGGTGCAGAGGAGATTTACCAGAATGACTCCTGGATTCGGTCGAAGGAGAGGTTGGCCAAAGTTGGATTGTTTTCCCTGGGGCATCGGTTGAGAGGAGACATGGTAGAACTATATAAACCATGAGAGGAATATTTGCAAGGGAAGGCGGGATATGGATCACATGCTGGCAGAGGAGATTAATTTGACTTGGTGTCATGTTGGGCATGGATATTGTGGGCCAATGGAGCTGTTCCTATGCTGCACCATCCTATGTGAAGGAAGGAACTGTAAATGCTGGTTTAAACGGAAGATAGACACACAATGCTGGAGTAACTCAGCGGGACTGGCAGCATCTCTGGAGGGAAGGAGTGGGTGACGTCTCGGGTCGAGACCCTTCTTCAGACTGATGTCAGGGGAGAGGGAGATACATAGATAAGAAAGTGTAAGGTGTGAAAATAGGACAAACGGAATGGCGATCAAGGAAAATGTAGAATAGATCATTGTTCGCTGGGGGAAGCTACCAACATCGAAGCAAACAGAGATAAAATGTATTTGGGTGCAGTAAGACTGGTTGGAGAACTGGGAAGGGGGAGGGATGGGGAGAGAGAGGGAAAGCAAGGGTTACTTGAAGTTAGAGAAGTCAATGTTCATACTGCTGGGGTGTAAGCTGCCCAAGCGAAATATGAGGTGCTGTTCCTCCAATTTACGCTGGGCCTCACTCTGACAATGGAGGAGGCCAAGGACAGAAAAGTCAGTGCGGGAATGGGAGGGGGAGTTAAAGTGTTTAGCAGATTGTGTGTACTGTCCTATGTCCTCCTTGTATCTCGTGCAGGCAGTGGTGATCAGTTTATCAGAGCATCGTGTTTGGCACAGACATTATGGGCCGAAGGGCCTGATCCTGTGCTGTACTGCCCTGTGAATGCAGTGTTCTCCTCGGGATGGCGGTGGGGGGGTCGCTGGCGGTGAGTGGCGTGCCACGGACGTTTTGGCGAGGAGCAGAGCAGGCCAGTGCCGGGGCGTGTTGGCGGTTGTCGGCACGTGTTCGGCCTCCACTGATTGTCCCTCCTCTCCTTCCAGGGTGTTCGTCTAAGTCGTTCAAGCTGTACTCGCCGAAGGAGCCCCTCAACGGCAACTCATTCCCTCCCTTCCACCCAGGCAGCATGCTGGATCGCGATGTCGGGTAAGAGAGATGGGCAGGGAATTCCTCCACTGGGTGGTGTGGGCAGGTCTTTGATGATGCTGGCTGACGTCTCGAGGCAGCGCCTCCAGTAAATCCCCTCGATGGTGGGGAGGTCACTGCCCGAGATGGACCGGGCCGTGTCCACCACTCTCTGCCGTCGCCTGCATTCCTGGGCGTTCGAGTTGCCGAACCAAACCGTCATGCAACCAGTCGGTGTGCTCTCTACTGTACACCTGTAGAAGCTCAATAGAGTATTCATCAACATATCCAATCTCCTCAGTCTTCTGGAGAAGTAGAGGCATTGATGAGCTTTCTTAGAGATTGCCTCAACGTGCTTGGCCCGGGACAGATCTCCAAAGGCATGCACGCCCAGGAACTATTCATGCAAATTGTTGATATGAACAGCTGAGTACCATGACTAAATGTGTAGGAAGGAACTGCCAAACACTTTAACTCTCCCTCTCATTCCCACACTAACCTTTCTGTCCTGGGCCTCCTCTACTGTCAGAGTGAAGCCAAGTGCAAATTGGAGGAACATCGCCTCATATTTCACTTGGGCAGTTTACATCTCAGTGGTATAAACGGTGATTTCTCTATCTTCAAATAACCCCTGCATTCCCTCTCCTTTACCCCCACCCCTTCCCCAACCCTAGTCATCCACCGTTCGAATCCTTGTACCCCTCTCGTCTTCAGATTCAGATTCCCTCTACAGAGACAACGAAATGTTGACCCCTTCTTCACCCCTTCCCCAGCCAACAATGAGCTATTATGGGCTCCACCCTTCCTTGGTCATCTGTTGCCATCCCTGAGTTTTTCTGGCCTTTTCCCTACCTTCAGATCCACCCCCACTTTACTTTCAGTCTGAAGGCGGGTTCTGACCTGAAATGTCACTCCAGAGATGCAGCCTGACCCGCTGAGTTACGCCAGAACTTGAGTTCCCAGACTGTTTCCTACGGCAGCCTGCAAATCCCGATTAAAAACTAACATTCATTCTCACTTTTTATCCACTAACCAATCCAAAATCCAGATCTGACCCAAAACATCACCTATCCATGTCTTCCAGAGATGCTGCTTGACCTGCTGAGTTGCTGCAGCACTCTGTGTTTTGTTTTGTAATTCAGCAGGTTGCCTACATCTAAATAAACTCTTTCTAATGCCCCCACACACTCTCTTGCTATCATTTCCAATAACTTATGTTCTACCCCCTTAATATTAGGTATTACCTGGGAACAGCAGCTGTAGTATTGGTTCATTATTGTCAAATTGACCCAGTTCTCAGGAACTGAGGGATGTCCAGCTGTGGTACCGCAGGTGGCCAGACGGTGGAGCTCTTGAACGCTGCACGGTGTCAGTCCGCCACACGGGGGCGCTCACGAGCAGCGCCGCCCCCGTTGACCATACGCGGCTCTGCAGCTCGGAATGCCGCCGCAACGCCACAATCTGGCCTGATGAGGTAGTGCAGCCCCATAGAGAACTACATTCATGTTACTGAACCAAACCCCCCTCTCTCTTCCCCTCCCCCCTCTCTTCCCCCCCCTCTCTCTTCCCCTCCCCTCTCTCTTCCCCTCCCCTCTCTCTTCCCCTCCCCTCTCTCTTCCCTCTCTCTCCCCCCTCTCTCTCCTCCTTCCCTCTCTTCTCCCCCTCTCCTGACCTGCTGAGTTACTCTAGCGCTTTGTGTCTTAGAAGTAAATGTTAATGGAAAGGATGGTGAAAATTCCTGAGTGTTATAATATTCTCTCTTTTGTCTTGGTCCTCACAGTCCTACACCAATGTACCCTCCAACATACCTGGAGCCTGGTATAGGGTAAGTGACTGGTGTGTAGACAGACACAGCGGGGAGGTGGGTGAGTGCCATGGGAGTGTGACATTGGAGCCAGGAGACTAGGACAACACTAGAGACCCGGGTTCAATCCTGACCTTGGGTGCTGTCTTTACGGAGTTTGTACGTTCTCCTTGTGTCCGCGTGGTTTTCACCGGGTTTTCTCCTACATTTCAAAGATGTGCGGGCTTGTAGGATGTGTAAATTGTAAATTATCCCTCGTGTGTAGGATAGTGCTAGTGTACAGGGGTGATTGCAGGACAGCGCGGACTCGCTGGGCCGAAGGGCCTGTTTCCGCCCTGTGCCTCTATAAAGTCTAAACTTTCCCCAACTTGCCTGCAGACACAAAATGCTGGAGTAACTCAGTTGGGACAGATCAGCATCTCTGGAGAGAAGGAATGGGTGACGTTTCGGGTCGAGACCCTTCTTCAGACGGGAGGGGGCGGGACAAAGATAGAATGTAGTCGGAGACAGTAAGACTGGTGGGAGAACTGGGAAGGGGGGAGGGGATGGAGAGAGAAAACAAAGGCTATCT
Organism: Leucoraja erinaceus; assembly: GCF_028641065.1. Classification (NCBI taxonomy): domain Eukaryota; kingdom Metazoa; phylum Chordata; class Chondrichthyes; order Rajiformes; family Rajidae; genus Leucoraja; species Leucoraja erinaceus. The sequence continues at coordinate 34,073,599 of NC_073391.1, read as the reverse complement.
CAAGTTAGAGAAATCAATGTTCATACCGCTGGGTGTAAACTACCCAAGCGAAATATGAGTTGCTGTTCCTCCAATTTGCGCTGGGCCTCACTCTGACAATGGAGGAGAGAATGGTCTCTGCGGAAAGCAGAAAGGGGTGCAGATGGGAAGATGTGGCCAGTAGTGGGATCCCTTTGGAGGTGGCGAAAATGTTGGAGGATTATATGCTGTATGCCACGGCTGATGGGGTGGAAGGTGAGGACAAGGGGGACTCTGTCCTTGTTACGAATGGGAGGAGGGGGAACAAGAGCGGACCCTAGTGAGAGCCTCATCTATAATGGGAGAGGGGAACCCCCATTCCCTAAAGAAGGAGGACATCTCCGATGCCCTGTTATGGAAAACATCCTGGGCGCAGATGCAGCCTAGACGGAGGAACTGGGAGTAGGGGAAGCAGGAGGGGAAGAAGTGTAGTCAAGATAGCTATGGGAGTCAGTGGGCTTTGTGGTAGATGTTGGTCAATAGTCTGTTTCCTGTGATGGAGACGGAGCAAGATGGAAATTAGTGGTGAAGTGGTGAACTTGCCTGTGCCAATATCCGCGCCAAACACGATGCCAGGTTAAACTAATCTCCGCTGCCTGCATGTGATCCATAGTCATCCATCCCCTGTATATCCATCTGCCTATCCAAACGCCTCTTATGCACCACTATCACATCTACCTCCAGCACCACTCCTGGTAGCACATCCAGGCATTCCCCACTCCCTATGGATAGAAACTTGCCCACACATCTCCTTTAAACTTTGCCTCTCTCACCTTAAAGCTATGCCCTCTAATATTTAACATTTCCACTATGGGGTGGGGGAAGAGGGTAGTTTACAAGTTGTAGGAGTAGAATTCGACCATTCGGCCCATCGAGTCTACTCTGCCATTCAACCATTGCCTCCTAATCCCATTTCCCTGCCTTCTGCACTAACCCTTGACACCCGTTCTAGTCCAGGATTTTTCTCTCTCTGCCTTAAAAATATCCACTGACTTGGCCTCCACAGCCCTATAGGGCAATGGGTTCCACAGATTAACTACCCTCTGATTGAAGAAGTTCCTCCTCATCTCCTTTGTAAAAGAGCGCCCTTTCATTCTGAGGCCATGACCTCTGGTCCTAGACTCTCCAAGCAGTGGAAACATCCTTTCCACATCCACTCTATCTATGCCTTTCATTATTCTGTAAATCTCAATGAGATTCCCCTCAACCTTCTCCTCAACCTTCTAAACTCCAGCGAGTAGAGGCCCAGTGCTGTCAAACGCTCATCATTTGCTAACCCGCTCACTCCTGGAAGGTTCTGACAGTTCACCGTCTGAGAGTTGACTGATTCCGATCAGAGTTTACTGGCAAAACCCAGGCAAAGGATTAAACTTGGAATCCGCCTCCAAGAGTTTAATTGCCTACGTACCAAGAATGGAACAATGAAATTCTTACTTGCTGCAGCTTAGCGGACCTATAAACGCATACACATTTAAAAAAAGTTTTTAAAAATTGGTAACCTCAGTACTAGTGGGGGAAAATAAACTGAAGTCTTAGTGCAACCAAAGGCCGTCCATAGTTCATAGTATGTATAAGATGATGAGGGGAATAGGTTGGGCAGGCGAGGGGTTTATTCCTCGCAGTGCAGGAGGATGAGGGATGATCTTATAGAGGTGTATAAACTCACAAGAGGAATAGATAGGGTAAATGCAGTCTTTTTAGCCAGAGTAGGGGAATCAAGAACCAGAGGACATGGGTTTAAGGTGAGAAGGGAAAGATTTAATAGGAACCTGAGGGGCGACTTTTTTTTGCTCAGAGAGTGGTGGGTATATTAAACAAGCAGCCAGAGGATGTAGTTGAGGCAGGTACTATAACAGCATTTAAAAGACAGGTACATGGATAGGAAAGGATATGAGCCAAACGCAGGCAGGTGAGATGAGTGTAGTAGATGGGCCATCTTGGTTGGCATGGGCCAGTTGGCCTAAGGGTCTGTATGACTCTATTGTGGTTGGTGTTGGTGTGCACGGGCTGGGCAGCGGGTCTGAGGGAGGAGGTGTCAGCGGCGGCGCGGGAGAGGGGGCTCTGGGGTGAGAGGTGTGGGTGACAGTGGGTGCTCTGTTCCCTCTCAGGAGACACACACCCTACATGAACCAGACTGACTACAGGATATTCGAGCTCAACAAACGCCTACAGAACTGGGCAGAGGTAAGACCATCGCTGTTACTGTCTGCATGGGGTCAGACACAGAGTGAAGCTCCCACACACACACACACACACACGCACACGCATGCGCACACACACACGCGCACACACACGCATGCACACACACACACGCATGCGCACACACACACGTATACACACACATACACACACACACATATACACACACACACACACACACACACACACACACACACATATACGCACACACGCGCACACACACACTCCTAGGGCCGTTCCGTGTCGCTGAGAGGCGAGTACTGTACAGTCTGCTCCTGCACACTCTACACTTCCTCACCCTCGTCTTCTGTCCGGACACGCCCTGGCGGTCCGAGTTACCACCTGACAGCGGGAGTGGTCCTCAGTGTAGATCTCTCTAAGGGAGTCCTCCCTCTTTACATCGGGGACCTGGGGTGGAGAGTGTTGCACATGGCAGTGGCCTGTAGCAGACACTTGAAGAGACCGTGTTCCACATCTACATGCAGTGTGAGGTTGCAGCCGCTGTACGACTATCTGAAGGGGCTGCTCCTCAAGTATTGGCTACATTTTAGCCCCCACGCTCCTGATGTTTGGGCACCCGGTACTGAGGTGGGGGGATCTCCCTGTCTGTCTGCTCCTGGGCCTGGCCAAGATGGCCATTCGCGGGTCTAGGCAACGGGCAGTCGACGGCCACACAGAGGTCGGCTGCCTGCCCCTTTTCCGGGCCCACGTCCGTGAAAAGGGAACATGCGGTGTCCATGGGGACATAGAAACATAGAAAACAGGTGCAGGAGTAGGCCATTCGGCCCTTTGAGCCTGCACCGCCATTCAATATGATCATGGCTGATCATCCAACTCGGTATCCCATACCTACCTTCTCTCCATACCCCCTGATCCCTTTAGCCACAAGGGCCACATCTAACTCCCTCTGAAATATAGCCAATGAACTGGCCTCGACTACCTTCTGTGACAAAGAGTTCCAGAGATTCACCACTCTCTGTGTGAAAAATGTTTTTCTCATCTCGGTCCAAAAAGACTTCCCTCTTATCCTTAAACTGTGACCCCTAGTTCTGGACTTCCCCAACATCGGGAATAATCTTCCTGCATCTAGCCTGTCCAACCCCTTAAGAATTTTGTAAGTTTCTATAAGATCCCCCATCAATCTTCTAAATTCTAGCGAGTACAAGCCGAGTCTATCCGGTCTTTCTTCATATGAAAGTCCTGACATCCCAGGAATCAGTCTGGTGAACCTTCTCTGTACTCCCTCTGTGGCAAGAATGTCCTTCCTCAGATTAGGAGACCAAAACTGTACGCAATACTCCAGGTGTGGTCTCACCAAGACCTGGTACAACTGCAGTGGAACCTCCCTGCTCTTATACTCAAATCCTTTTGCGGGGACGCTGGGGGCCTTCCGTGAATGCTGGTCACCGCGGGAGGTCGAGTGTATTGTTGATAAAGTTGGCGATATATTAATCTGATGACCGTTTGTTTGTAAACTGTCAACATAGGCAACCTTTGATCGTGTTAATACTCTGTATGTTTGTTTTCATTTTCTGAATAAAAGTATTTGTATAATACAAAGAAAATCTAAAGAGGGGTGAAACACAGAATGAAGCTCCCCCACACACACTCCTGGCCTCTGCACCGTCCCCTTACACATTGCCTTTCAGCCACTGTCTTAATGGAGAAGATTGCTGAGGTTGGGATTTGCAAACCCGAATTAGATTGATGGAATGAGTGTCTCGAACCATATAATCTCCTCCAGTCTCTCTCTCCCCCCCCCCCCCACTCTCGTACACACTCAGTTACTCTGCTCACTCTTCCTTTTGTTACTCGAGACTGTTATTCCTCTCTTTCCCGCGCTCTCTGCCGCGACCTCTAACTGAGCCTCTCTCTCCAGGAGTGTGACAATCTGTGGTGGGACGCCTTCACCACGGAATTCTTCGAAGACGACGCCATGTTGACCATCACCTTCTGCTTGGAAGACGGTCCCAAGCGATACAGTGAGTTCCCTCTCTCCCTCCCTGACCCCCCCCCCCCCCCAGCCGCCAACCTCTGAACTTCCCGGCTACGTAACGCCCCCACATCCCCCAGGGCGAGGCGGGTAGGGGGGAACCACACCATCCTGGGGGGCAGACAAACACCTGACCTTGCCTCACAGCAGAGGCACAAGGAACTGCAGGTGTTGGAAGCTTGAGCAAAACACAGTGTGCTGGAGGAACTCCGCGGGTCAGGCGGCATCTGTGGGGCACTTGGTTAGGTGACGCTTCGGGTCGGGACCCTTCTTCAGACTGATGGAGTAGATCATGATCATAAGTGATAGGAGCAGAATTAGGCCATTCGGCCCATCAAATCTACTCCACCATTCAATCATGGCTAATCTATCTCTCCCTCCTAACCCCATTCTCCTGCCTTCTCCCCATAACCTCTGATACCCATACTAATCAAGAATCTTGCAGGGGGGAAGAAATATCCCTAAGCCTATCCTACAGTCTCTTAAACGCCACTATCGTATCTGCCTCCACCACCACCTCTAGCAGTGTGTTCCAGGCACCCACCGCCCTCTGTGAGACAGACAGAAAAATAAAAACTGCCCCGCACATCTCCTTTAAACGTTGCCCCTCTCATCTTCCAGCTCTGCCTTGTAGTTTTTGACATTTCCACCCTGGGGAACAGGTTCTGACTGTCTACCCTATATCTGCTGCTGGTAATATTCTCCAACCCCCGGCATCAGCAGCCTCTCCAGCTTTCCCCTGCCCTCCCGACGTGATGGGGCAGCATCTGCCGGGGCTATCCCGGGCCGTCGGGCGTGGATGCTGCCCTCTCCTGTGGCCTGATCGCTGTCTGTCCTCTCTGCTCCCACAGCAATCGGGCGGACATTAATCCCCCGCTACTTCCGTAGCATCTTTGAGGGGGGGGCCACCGACCTGTACTACGTGCTCAAACACCCAAAGGAATCCTTCCACAACAACTTTGTGTCCCTCGACTGTGACCAGTGCACCATGGTGACCCAGCACGGCAAGCCCATGTTCACCAAGGTACGGGGGGGGGGGGGGGGGCAGGAAGGGAGGGTCAGGGCACAGGGGGGGGGGGGGGGGCAGGAAGGGTGGTCAGGGCACAATGGGGGGGCAGAAAACAGGGTGGGGGTGGCAAGGAGGGGGGGCAAGGGGGGGGGGGGGGTGGCAGGAAGGGAGGGACAGGGCACAGAAAGGGGGGGGCAGGGTGGAGGGCAGGGGGGGGCGGGGCAAAGGGGAAGGGGGGGGGGGGGGGGAAGGAGGGGGGGGGGACAGTGCACAGGGAGGGGGGGGAAAGGAGGGACGTTTGGGTACATGCGGTTGGGGGGCAGGGGGGTCGTTCAGGCACAAAGAGGAGGGGGGACCGGAGCGAAGGTCTGTATGCAGGTGTAGTGACTAGAGGGGGTTCTGGGCGCAGGGGAGGGGGGGTCTGTACACAGGGGGGGGGGGGGGGGGGGGTCTGGGCTCAGGGATAGACTGAAGGGTTGATGTTTGGCACAGGGGTAGTTTAGCTTAGTCGGGGGTGGGGGGAGGGAGAGGTTTCAGACCAGCACTGACCATGGCTGTGGGCGTTGCAGGTGTGTGTGGAGGGGCGGCTGTACCTGGAGTTCATGTTCGACGACATGATGCGGATCAAGACCTGGCATTTCAACATCCGGCAGCACCGGGAGCTCATCCCGCGGAGCATCCTGGCCATGAACGTGAGTAGCCCCTGTCTCCGCACCCTGCCGCTCGTCATTAGGGGCTGCAGATGCCCCGTGGAAAGCCTGCTGTCGGGCTGCAGCACAGCGTAGGAACCGCTCTGCCCAAAGCTCTCGGCGGCCCCCTCTCCACTGAAGAACATGGACTGGTGACGTTTCAGATGGGGGCCCTTCTTCAGACAGAAGGGTATTCTGTGAATCTGGAGGCACATGCTTCCAAACGTCTACACCTCCTGTATCATCAAACAGAAGAAGGGTCCCAACCCGAAACGTCACCTATCCATGTTCTCCACAGATGCTACCTGACCCGCTGAGTTACTCCAGCACTTTGTGTCCATCTTTAGAAATTGCAGAGGGTTGTGGATGTAGTTCAGTCCATCTCACACACAGACCATCCTCCCCACCATCGACTCCATCCAAACGGCATGCTGCCTCGGGAAATCAGCCGATGTAATCAAAGACTCGCGCCACCCCCGGTCATTCCTCCTTCTCCCTGCTGCCGTCCGGCAGAACGTACAGAAGCTTGAAAGCAAGCACCACCAGACTCTGGAAGAGCTTCTTCCCCTCTGTTATCAGACTTCCGAATGGTACTTCCATAAGCTAGGGTACTGTCAGATTCACTTCTACCCCATGGCGGACATTGGACTTTGTCTCTGGAACTGATTCGCGACAATGCTGAGAACTATATTCTGCATTTCGTATCTTTTCCTTTGCTTTATCTATTGGGACTAAAGTTTGACGTTTGTTTTTATGAATATGTGATAGGATAGCATGCAAAATGAAGCTTCTCACTGCATCTCAAAACACATAACAATAAACTTAAACCTATTATTGTCACGTGTACCGACTTGTAGTGAAAAACTTAGTCTACTTGCTATCCAGTCAAATCCTATTATACGTGAGTACAATCAAGCCGTACACCGGTACAACAGGTAGTGCAAAGAGAAAAATGCCAGAGTGCAGAATTTAGTGTTACAGTTACAGAGAAAGTGCACAGAAAAATAGTGCAAGGTACATAATGAGGTGGATTGGTAGATCAGGTTTAGACCCTAGCTGATGGGAGGATGGTTCCGTTGTCTGATAACAGTGGGGAGAAACTGTTGCTGAATCTGGTGGTACGTGCTTTCAAGCTTTTTATCTTCTGCCCGATAGGAGAGGGAAGTGGGAATGACCAGGGTGTGAGTGGTCCTTGATTACGTTGGCTGCTTTCCCGAGGCGGCGTGAAGTGTAGATGTAGTCGATGGTGTGGGTCGGGTCTATGTGATGGACTGGGTGACTGCAACTTTTTGTGGTCTTGGGCAGAGCTGTTGCCAAACCAAGCTGTGATGCGTGCGGATAATTTCCATCGATAGAAATTTGTACGAGTTGGTGGAGACAGACTGAGCTTCTGCTGAGGAAGTGGAGGCGTTGGCGTGATCTCCATCAGTGCGCTGTGAATGTATCGTTTAGCTCGATGCTGCGTTGGGTCTCGCCGTGCTCGGGACTCACGGCCTGGCCCGTCCTCTGACCATTCCCTGCTCCGTAAGCAAGGGGAGCGGTCCTCGAGTCCTGACAACATCCTTGCGAATCTTCTCTCCCCGCTTTCCAGCTTGACAACATCTTTTCTATAACATGGTGACCAAAACTGAACACAATACTCTTAATTGTGGCCTCACCATACAAGGTCTTGTACAAGGTGTGGGCGATTAATGAGGCCACACTTAAAGAGTATTGTGTTCAGTTTTGGTCACCATGTTACAGGAAAGATGTTGTCAAGCTGGAAAGGGTGTAGAGAAGATTTATGAAGATTCTGCCAGGGCCTGAACTATAAGGAGAGGTTTGGCAGGTGAGGACTTTATTCCTTAGAGTGCAGGAGGATGAAGGGGTTACCTTTATAGAGGTGTATAAAATCTTGAGAGAAATAGATTGGGTGAATGCACATAATCTTTTGCCCAGAGTAGGGGAATCAAGAACCAGAGGATGTAGATTTAAGGTGGGGGGGGTGGGAAGATTTAATAGGAGCCTGAGGGGTAACGTTTTCACACAAAGGGTGATGGGTGGATGGAACGAGCTGCCAGAGGAGCTAGTTGATGCAGGGACTATCATAACATTTAAGAGACATTTGGACAGGTACATGAATAGGAAATGTTTAGAGGGAGTTGGGCCAAACACAGGCAGGTGGGACTAGATGTAGATGGTGCATGGTGGTCGGGGAGGGCAAGTTGGGCCGTCAGACCAGTCTACACTCTGTGGTAACGCTGCTGAGCCTCTCCCCTCTGTGACTCCCACCCCCACAGGCCCAGGATCCACAGATGTTGGACCAGTTATCGAAGAACATCTCGCGGTGCGGCCTGTCCAACTCTACCCTGAACTACCTCCGGGTAAGAGCGCTCAACTCACCTGTTGTATGTTCTATGATGATAGCCTTTTTGGGAAGATACAGTGAATGCAGACAGACAGATGCGCACACACATGCAGACGCGCACACACACACACACACACACACACACACACACACACACACACACACACACACACACACACACACACACACACACACACACACACACACACACACACACACACACACACACACACACGATCAGACTTTTATAAAAGTCTATACCTATAAAAGTATATATCTATATGTGTGTGTGTGTGTGTGCTTGTGTATTCACTGTCCTGTTTAATTTTGCTGATTGTATGCTTCGACTTCACCTTCTCCTCAGCTAACAATGAACCATTTCCTTGACCATTGTCTGCTTTGATCGATCGTTTTCACATCTTATCCTTCCACATATCTCTAGCCTCCCTCTCCCCTGATATCAAATATAATGTTTAGGAAGTACTTTCAGATGCTGGTTAAGACTGAAGATTGACACAAAATGCAGGAGTAACTCAGCGGGTCAGGCAGCATCTTTGGAGAGAAGGAATGGGTGACGTTTCAGGTCGAGAAACAGAGCACTATGTTTACATATCTGTTGTGCTGCCATAAGTAAGAATTTCATTGTTCTGTTTCGGAACATGTGACAATAAAATCCTCTGGATTCTTAACTGACTTTTCTCTTGGTCTCTCCACATCCCCTCTTAAACCCCGACTCTGCCTCTTGCTCCTGTTCCCCTCTCTCACCCCCCCCCCCCCCCCCCCCCCCCCACCCCGCCCCCCTCCCCATCCCCAGCTCTGTGTTATTCTGGAGCCGATGCAGGAACTCATGTCCCGGCACAAAACCTACAGCCTCAGCCCCCGGGATTGTCTCAAGACCTGCCTCTTCCAGAAATGGCAACGGATGGTTGCCCCCCCAGGTACGTGTGTGTGTGTCCCCCCCCACCCCCAACTTCAGTACAGTCCCTCCCTCAGTACAGCCCCTCCCTCAGTACAACCCCTCCTAAAGCATTTAAAAGGATGGGCAGGTACATGGACAGTGATGGTTTACAGAGATGTGGGCAAAACGCAGGCAGGTGGGGCTAGCGTGGGCGGGTTATCTGGATCAGCATGAGCAAGTTGGGCCGAAGGGCCTGTGTGACCGTGTACAAAATTGTGAGAGGAATTGATCGGGTAAACACAGAATCTCTTGCCCAAAGTTGGGGAATCAAGAACCAGAGGACATAGGTTTAAGGTGAGACGGGAAATATTTAATAGGAACCTGAGGGGCAACATGATTATGTGGAATGAGCTGCCGGAGGAGTAGCTGAGGCAGGTACTACCCAACGTTTAAGAAACATCTGGACAGATACATGGATGAAATGTGATTAGATGGATGTGGGCCAAACACAGGCAGATGGGACTAGTGTAGATGGGGTTTGTTGGTCGGTGTTGGCAGATGGGCCGATGGGCCTGTTTCCACGCTGTGTCTCTGTGCCCGCGTGTCTCTGTGACTGTGTCTCTGTGACTGTCTCTGTGACTGTGTCTCTGTGACTGTGTCTCTGTGACTGTGTCTCTGTGACTGTGTCTCTGTGTCTGTGTCTCTGTGACTGTGACTGTGTGTCTGTGTCTCTGTGTGTGTCTGTGTGACTGACTGTGTCTCTGGGACTGTGTCTGTGTGACTGTGTCTCTGTGACTGTGTCTCTGTGACTGTGACTGTGTCTCTGTGACTGTGTCTCTGTGACTGTGTCTCTGTGACTGTGACCCTGTGACTGTGACGGCGTAAGCGGCCTCTGTGTCTCTGTGACTATATCACCATCACCCTACAGCTGAACCTGCCCGTCAACACCTCCCAGCAAGCAGCGTAAGAGGAAGAGTCGGGCGGGAGCACCAGCAGCAGTGGCACCAACTCAACACAGTCAGCAACAGCAAGAAGAAAGCATCGGCCAGCAGCTTCGCCCATCTTCAGTCAGGTGACCGCTGCGCTCGGCGTTCCCCTTCCCATCCACCGTCCCTGCTGCGCCCCCACTCTCCTTGCCCCACCTCTTCCCTTGCCCCCCCTCTCCCCTTCCCCCCCCTCTCCCCTTCCCCCACTCTCCTCCTTCCCCCCTCTCTCCCCACATCACACCTCTCCCCCTGCCCCTGCCCCCTCCCCTCCCCTCCCTTGCCCCTGCTCTCCCCCATTGGGCTGGCTCTGTGCCCGCATCCTTGCATTAGGGGAGGGGGCGGTGAGAGGTGGGGGGATGGGATGCAAGGACAGACACTGATCCCGTGACCGCCTCGTCCCCGACACGCTCCATGACTCCACTGCACATACGTGAAGATGCTTCATGAACATGCGTGGGGGCTTCCATTGTGTGTGTCCCTGCACTCGCCCCCGTGTGAGGGACTGTCTGCACACGCGTGTGACTCTGCACGACGCGTGTGGCTCATGTCTGAGTTTGCATGTGTGTACTACACCGCTCCCCTCCCCTCCCCGCTCTTTTCCTATCCCATCTCCCCTCCTCCACCTCCCCCTCCCGCTCCTACCCTCTCTCTCTGCTTTCTCTTGTTTCTCTCCCCCCCCTCTATACGTGCTCTTCCCTCTCCTCGTCCACTTCCTCAATCTCACTCTTCGCCCCCTCGCATTCCTCTCGCCCCTCGTTCTCCCATCACTGTTCCCTCTCCCCTTCTTCTCCCCTCCTCCTTCCCCCTACTTCCTCTCTCTCTCTCTCTGTTCCCTCTCTTGCTCCTCTCTCCCCAGTTTTCTTATCCCTCTCTCCTTCCTCCTCTCTCCCACTCTTTATCTGTCTTCCTTCTCGCCCCTCTCCTCTCTCCCTCTCTCCTCTCCCTCCCATCTCTAAGCCCTCTCCAACCCCCGTGCCCACAGTGAGCTGAGGCCCGTGTGTGTGTCTCCCCCCTGTGCCCACAGTGAGCTGAGGCCCGTGTGTGTGTGTGTCTCTCTCCCTGCAGGACGTGATGGTGGTGGGGGAGCCCACGCTGATGGGGGGGGAGTTTGGGGACGAGGACGAGCGGCTGATCACGAGGTTGGAGAACACTCAGTACGACGCCACCAACGGCATTGACGACGAGGACAGCTTCAACAACTCGCCCGCGCTGGGGGCCAACAGCCCCTGGAACAGCAAGCCCCCCTCCAGCCAGGAGAGCAAGTCCGAGAACCCCACCTCACAGGCATCGCAGTGAGGGGTGCCCCTTGCCCCGCCATTCCACCCCGAAACGCCCACCGACCTCCAACTCCCTCCCTCCCACCCACCACCCACAGGCAGCAGGGGAGCAGGGAGGGAGAGGGGGTGGGGACAGAGCGGGAGATAGAGGTGGGGGGGGAAGCCACCACACCCAGACCCCCCACCCCCCGCCCCAACACCACCTCACTCTGGACTTTAGACTTTAGAGATGCAGAAACAGGCCCTTCGTCCCCTTTGGTCCGTGCCGACCAGCGATCTCCCCGTACTGGCCTACACGCACCGGGGACAATTTACAATTTATACCCAGGCCAATTAACCCACAAACCTGTAAATCTCTGGAGCGTAGGGGGAAACCGGAGCACCCGGAGAAAACCCACGCGGTCACAGGGAGAATGTACAAACTCCGTACAGACGACACCCATAGTCCGGATCGATCCCGGGTCTTTCGTGCCGTGAGGCAGCAACTCGACCAGCTGCGCTGCCCAATTGGTCACCACACACCAGCTTCCGATTCCCCACGTAGCAAAGTATTTGGGCGACACGGTGGCACGGCGGGTAGTAGAGCTGCTGCCTGTCAGCACCAGAGACCCGGGCACTCCGGTTTCCTCCCACATCACAAAGATGTGCGGGTTTGTAGGGTTAATTGCCCCTCTGTAAATTGCCCCCTAGTGTGTAGGACATGGACGAGAAAGTGGGATAACATTGAACTAGCGTGAACGGGCGATTGATGGTCGGTGTGGACTCGGTGGGATGAAGCGTCTGTTTTCCATGACGTGTCTCTCTGTACTCTCTCGTTGTTCTCCCCAAAAGTTTTTAAAAAAAAAAAAAAAAAGTTGTTGCATCTGAGAAAGATTGAAACCCCTATTCCCCTTCCCCCTTAACTTCACCCTCTCCTTCTCCTAATTCCCCTCACTCTCTCCTCCACGCCCCTCCTCCTCCTCCCTCACTCCTCTTCTGCCCCTCGCCCCTCTCCTCCCCCCTTCCCTTCCCTTTCCCTCACCACCCCTCAATTCCCTCTGCCCCCCTCCCCCACCCTCTCACCTTACCCCCCCCCCCCTCCCCTCCCCCCCTCCATCCCCTCCCCTCCTCCTCTCTGCCCGTGTCCACCCCACACCCATTGGAGGAAATAACTAGCTGCAGCCACAGAGCCATACCGCACGGAAACAGGCCTTTCGGCCCAACTACTCCATACTGTCCAAGCTGGTCCCACCATATCCTTTGCCACCTCTTGACTAGCTGTTCTGGAAGTTTCCATGCCGAGGGAGAGGGGCGTCAGCAGGCATGCGAGGGAGGCTTGAATGGCCGAAGGATCCAGTTCCTGATGGGCCGTTGACCAATCGCAGAAGGGTCTGGGCCAGGGATCCACTTTGGAACCAATCATGACAAAGATGCTGTTAGCCAGGGATCTAGAGAGTTCTGACTGTGGAGAGCAGAGAGGGATCCACTTCTACGGAGGGTCTCTGCATGTGATCTAGCACTGGCGGAGATTTCAAACTGGGATCTACCACAGAGGGATCTACAGCTGTCACGGAGAGCGATCCATCTTGGGATCCACTTTGCTCTAGATCCTTGGCAGGGATCACAGAGGACACTGATAGACAGCCCCTCCACTGGGGATCTACCTCTAATGGAGAACAGTTCATCTGGAGATCTACTCTGCTAATGGTCTGACAGGGATCCACTTCAGGGGGAGTGGTCTCGGCTGGGGATCTAGTGCTAGTGGAGATATCAAATGCTACTGGGTGCTACTACTATTTGTCCGTATCCATCAGGGATCTACTGATCATGGACAGATTCAGTGAGGAATCCGCTTGGTCCCTGGTAGGGATCCACTCTCGGAAGGGGTCAGATGGGGATCTGGTGATGACCAGGAATCAACTACTGGCATGGAGAATCACTCGGGATCCATTCCCAATTATTTGGCTAGGGATCAACTCTGCTAGAGTTCTCTGGTGGGCATCCACTCCTGAGAGCGCTCCTCCACCAGGGATCTACTGGGGCAGAGTGCGATTCAACAAAGGATCCACTTTGCTTGTGGTCTCTGGGGAGGGATCCACCCATGATAACGTTCTCCACACAGGGACCCACTACTGGAGGTACCTGTGCAGGGATCCACTCCCAATAGGAGAGGTCTGAGCCTAGGATCTGGTCTACGATCTGGACAACGGTAGGACTGTGATGCTCCTATGGTTGAGTAGCCTTCCTCCAAAAGGTGGGGTGGGTGACCAATCGCCAGGTGGGTGTGTACCTGTAAGAGGCAGGTGAGGGGAGGGTGGGGGTGAGGAAGGGGAGCGAGGGTTAGTATGAAGAAGGGGAGTTGAGGCGGTGGCAATGGGGAAAAGCAGCAATGAACCAGGACGGGGACTGATGTTGTTGCCCTCCCCCCTCCAAACCTCCCCCCGCTTCTTGGTTTCTAACCCTTCGCCAGAAGGGGTAAAATGGGGCATCTGTGCTGGTGTCTGCACAGTCGTCATCACGGTGTGAGTTCAAGGCAGAGTGAGGACTCGTTGTAAGCTGCCCCAGAGGTTTAATAAATCTGTCTCATCCCTGGCTTCATACGACCTCTCTTCCCCCCAGTACTTCCCCTCCTCTGTACGCTCATTTCCCCTCCCTAAGTCCCACATTTCCTTTTTTTCCCCCCCCCCCCTCTTTCCCCTCCCCCTGCCCCTTTCCACCCTTATCCCTCCCTCTGGCTTTACATTTCACTCCTCTCTCCTTGCCTGACACCCTTTTGTCTCCCTTTCATCTCCAGCCCTTGTCACTTACTCCACCCATCTGCCCATCACCCCCTCACCTGTGTCCAGGGAAGAACTGAAAAAGGATGCCGGCCAGAAACATTCCCTCCCCAGTTGCTGCCTGGCCCGCTGAGTTCCTCCAGCACTTTGTGTTTTATTCCAGATTCCAACGTACCTCCAATCCAAACCACCACCGCCCTATGTCCTGACCTGCACCTTCCCAATCCCACCCGCTGACATCCACGGCTTCCCCAGTTAACCAAAGCCTTGATCGTAGACAGTTTCATGTCGCAATCTTTCCTCTGCCTCCCTGACCACCTTCAAAGAACCATCTTTGGCCCTAAACCTGTATCTGAGCTACCTGTAACCGCGCTTATCCAGTTAGATCATAAGACATTGGAGCAGAATTTAGGCCAATCAGCCCATCGAGTGTACTCCGCCATTCAATCGTGTCTGATCTATCTTTTCCTCTCAGCCCCATTCTCCTGCCTTCTCCCCATAACCCCTGATGCCCTTACTAATCAAGAATCTGTCAAAATCCCTGTTTTAAAAATACCCGATGACTTGGCCTCCCACCGCCATCTGCGGCAATGAATTCCACACATTCACTACCTTCGGGCTAAAGAAATTCCTCCTCATCTCCATTCTGAAGGTACATCCTATTAACCTGAGGCTGTGCCCTCTGGTCCTAGACTTCCCCCACTAGTGGAAACATCTTTTCCACGTTCACTATCCACGCCTTTCACTATTCGGTAAGTTTCAATGAGGTCCCTGCACCTCACCTTCCTGCCCTGTGCACCCTAGAACTCCCTCCCTTCATCTCTATGATATCTCCTGCAAAATCCCCCCCCCCCCCCCCCCATCTTGAACTGCATTAAGGGCGCTACCTAAATGCAGGTAACTTTGGAGGTAACGTGGGAAGGCACCGCATTAAATTGGACTGTGCCCAAATGCCTCTAGTTCTAGACTCTCCCACAAATGGAAACATCCTCTCCACATCCACTCTATCCAGGCCTTTATTCGGTAAGTTTCAACGAGATCCGCCACCTCATCCTTCTAAACTCTAGCGAGTGCAGGCCCAGTGCCGCCAAACGCTCCTCATGTGTTAACCCAGTCATCCCCGGGATCCTTCTCGTCAATGCTGTGGTCTTCAGGGTCTTCCTTGACCCTTGGCGGCCAACACCGAATGCATACCTCTGGCGACCTGGACCGTTCAGTCTACCCGTTTGCTCCCTGTTTTTCTGGCCCCCCTGTCTCAAGAGAGACAAGTCACAGGCTCAACAATCAATCGCCCAGCGTTTGTTTTTAACAAAGTCCCCACTGGCCTCTGCTGACCCAAGTTGTTTGCCCCCTCATCGAACCAGGCACGGTTACCACGGCCCGAACCCACAGTAACGAGGTCTCACTCCCTCGCTCCACAGGAACCTTCTGCTGTTTACGGCCCTCTCTCTTTAATAGTACCATTATATTTTAAAAAACAGGATTTTTTTTAACGGCCTTCCACACCTAACCCCAACGCTGGCACCTCTGTGAACAGAGGGCGTGAGACGGAGGACAATACCCCTTCACCTTCTCATGATTTTCTAACTTGCTGTAAATCTGTAGAGAGTGAGAGAGGGTGAGAGAGACGGGGAAATGCACAAAATGTCATGTTTTATACAGCAAAATAAATCCGGGGGGGGGAAAAACTAAAAAAAAAATTGAGTTAGGAAGGTAGAATGCTAAACAATCCCCCTCAGAATTGTTTGTAATGTTTTTTTAATGTTAACCTGTGTAGGGGAAACTGTTTAATTTTGGGTTGGAACCCCTGTTCTGTGTATCACTGCTTGTATATTGAACACGAATACTGACCAATCTGTATTGCTGTCATTAAACAAATGATAAACCCAGCCACACATTCTCGCAGCGCCTCCTTTTCCTTGCAGGCATAGGGAGGGAACTGCAGGTGTTGGTTTACAAAACAAAAGACACATTCTTTGTATTTAAACCCGTTGTGAACCGCTGAGCAAGATTCCTGTTTGCAAGGGGAAAACAGGGAGAAGTTTGACATTTCTGTGAAGTGCATTAGTCCACCCCTCCCTCCCCCCCTCGCTCCCAACAGCAGTCTGCACCTTCGACGATTCTACAGTGACTTCATTGCAAATGTAATCTCTCAGTGACATCACAGACATCAGCCGCTGTTGGCAACCACGTTCGTCTCCGTGGCAACCCATCGCCGGGTCCTGAACAGCCAGGATTCCATCTTGTACATAAGTTATGCCCCTGTCCCACATTGAACGGAAACCTCTGGAGACTTTGCGCCCCACCCAAGGTTTCCATGCGGTTCCCGGAGGTTGCAGGTGGTTGCCAGAGGTTGCAGGTAGTGGAAGCATGGAAACCTTGGGTGGGGCGCAAAGTCTCCAGAGGTTTCCGTTCAAGTTTCCTAAGTGGGACAGGGGCATAAGTAAGTAAGTTTATTGGCCAAGTATTCACATCCAAGGAATTTGCCTTGGTGCTCCGCCCACAAGTAACAACATGACTTACAGTGATGGTTACGAATGACTCAGAAAACACTAAATATTAATAGTAATAAAACATTAATGATAAAACACCATTGATCATGCATGTGAACCAACAAAATACCAGATCAAAGGGAGGCTACAGATATTTGGCTGTTGAGTAGAGCAACTACTCGTGGATAAAAACTTTTTATGTCTGGTGTGGTAGCTTTGACAATCCGGAGTCGCCTTGCAGAGGGAAGTGATTCAACGAGTTTGTGGCCAGGGTGAGGGGTCAGAGATGATCTTGCCCGCTCGCTTCCTGGGCCTTGCAGTGTACAGTTCATCAATGGAGAGAAGGTTGCAGCCAATAATCTTTGCTGATCGGATGATTCGCTACAGCCTCCAGGTGTCGTGCTTGGTGACTGAGCCAAACCAGACCATGATGGAGAAGATGAGAACAGACTCTACGATGGCCATGTAGAATTGGACCATCATTGCCTGTGGCAGACTGCTTCCTCAGCTGCCGCAGGAAGTACAACCTCTGTTGTGCCTTTTTGACTGTGGAGGCGATGGTAGCCCCACATTTAAGGTCCTTGGAGATGATGGTTCGCAGGAACTTAAAAGACTCCACAGATGTGACTGGTGTTGATGGTGAGTGGGGTGAGAGCATCAGACTTTGACTTGGAGTTTAGCTTACAACCCAGCCGTATCAACGTTGAATTCTCTAATTGTAAGTAACTTCATCTTACACTCCCCTCCCGCTCTCCCTCCTTGCCGCCTTCCTCCACCCTCGTCGTTTTACCAGTTCCACAGTTCCCTGCATGCTTTCTCTTGAGATCACACTGTGTGGTCGGTGTGTTGCTGTATTACCCGCAGTAGCCTGGGGCTTACCTGGATCGGGGGCCCTCCATAGAAACATAGAAAATAGGTGCAGGAGTAGGCCATTCGGCCCTTCGAGCCTGCACCGCCATTCAATATGATCATGGCATTCAATATGATCCAGTACTTCAAGCACCTGGACCGCACTTTGGACTTTTTATTTTTCTTTAAAAATGGCGCCAAAATAAGGCGACTGTGCATTTGCGGGATGTGGGAAAGAATTTCCCTGCTGAGTGCATCCGTGACAATAAAGAACCATTGCATTCCCCACCCAACAATGGGCTTTGCCTGGCAACACCTGCACGATTTGTCCTGGCCTTTTCTCACCTCCAGCTCTGCACCCCCACCCCCACCACCCCCTTATTTTCAGTCTGATGAAGGGTCCCGACCCAAAACGTCACCCATCCTTTTCCTCCAGAGATGTTGCCTGACCCGTTGAGATACTCCAGCACTTTGTGTCTATCAGTGGTTGGTGTACAACAGTGTTCATGGCAGCTCAGGTTGAGCTTCACTATTGTCACATGTACGGAAGTACAGTGAAAAGCTTGCTTCTGCATGCTGTCCAAACCGATTATTTACTTTAGACTTTATTATAGATACAGCTCAGAAACAGGCCCGTTGGCCCAATGAGTTCATTCCGACCTTCGACTGATTACACCCCGTATACTAGCACTATCCTGCACCCTAGGGAGAATTTATTAAAGCCAATTTAACCTACAACCCCCACGTCTTTGGAGCACACGGCAAGGATGGGGGGTTGGGGCCGGAGGAAGGCAGGTGAGTGGACTGTGGGGCCAAGGCGATGTCTGGTGGGGTGGGTGGTGGGTGGTCAGGGAGGGGGTATGAGGACTACAGTGCGGGTGGGGAAGAAAAAAACCCCATGCGGTCACAGGGAGAATGTACAAACTCCGTACAGACAGTACCCCTAATCAGGATTGAACTCCGATCTCTGGCGCTGTGCGGCAGCAACTTTATTATTGGACCACCTAGCCAGAAGGTACAGGAGACACCTGATCGAGGTATATAAACTTTTGAAGATAGATAGAGTAGGCAGTCGACCTTTTTCAGGCTGGAAAAATAAATCAAATACTAGAGGGCATAAGTTTAAGGTGAGATGGGAAAAAGTTATTTATTACAGAGGGTGCTGGATGCCTGGAACATGCTGCCGGTGGTGGTCCCACAATGTTTGTGGGGAGCGTGATGCCAAGACCAACTCTATCTGCTTGCACATAATCCATATCCCTCCATTCACACAGACAGTGGTGAATCTCTGGAACTCTCTGCCACAGAAGGTAGTTGAGGCCAGTTCATTGGCTATATTTAAGAGGGAGTTAGATGTGGGCCTTGTGGCTAAAGGGATCAGGGGGTATGGAGAGAAAGCAGGTACAGGATACTGAGTTGGATGATCAACCACGATCATATTGAATGGCGGCGCAGGCTCGAAGGGCCGAATGGCCTACTCCTGCACCTATTTTCTATGTTTTCTAGTCCCTGAATATCCATGTGCCTATCTAAAAGCCTCTTAAACGCCACTATCGTATCTGCCTCCACCACCACCTCCTGGCAGAGCGTTCCCAACATGGGGAGAAGGCAAGAGAATGGGGTTGAGAGGGAAAGATAGATCAGCCAAGATTGAATGGCGGGGTAGACTTGATGGGCCGAATGGGCTAATTCTTCTCCTCTAACACGTACGTGCAAGGTCCCCATGTGCCTACGTGACATCCAAGTCTCATGGTTAGGAAAGGTTCAGAGTAATATGAACCAAACAAGGGGGGAGTAGTTTAGATGGAGGCTCCTTGGTTGGCATGGACGTGTTGGACGGAAGGGCCTGTTTACTGCTGTATAATCATCTTTATGAAAGCTCTAGAAAAGGATATGACAGGCATTCTAGAAATGCAGGCCTACCCTTGTCCCTCCGTCCCTGGTGAAGGGCAAAGGAAAATCTCCCGACGTAAAGGATATTCTGAACAGGTCACAATAAATTGTGTTGAATTTTTAAACTAACCATCCATCTTCAGATAAAGCCCTCCTTCAAAAACCAACAAAGCATGGATCATAACCAACTTTCTTTCTCCAAGATGTACGATGGTTCCAAAAATTCCACACCTAGAAATAAATATTATATCACAGACTTGGATCACTTTTTTCCTGAAGAGCTAAAAGTAGAACATCTCCCTGAAAGATAAATGATAAACTAGGAAGGTTAAAGTTGTGGAGACAGAGAGAGAGCGAGAGAGAGAGAGTCGAGGCTAGATTTGGAATAAATGCAACAGAAGACCTGCAGTTGAATGGATAGGATATGGAATGGGGCCAGGTTTAGAGGGTGTAGATGAGGCATCTTGGTCAACATAGGCAAGTTGGGCTGAAGGTCCTGTTTCTACGCTGTATCACTCTATGACTCCTGGCCCCAGAGCAGGTGAAGGTTGACCAGTGGGCGTTGCGTAGACTAGATGGTCATAGACTATAAGTTCAAGAGAGAACAAGATGGGAGGAGTTATGGAACTCGGAGCAGCTAGATGGTCATAGACTATAAGTTCAAGAGAGAACAAGATGGGAGGAGTTATGGAACTCGGAGCAGCTGACGGGTTGTGTTTGAACACCGGAGGTTTGAT
The DNA here is from genome assembly GCF_028641065.1 of Leucoraja erinaceus. Taxonomy (NCBI): domain Eukaryota; kingdom Metazoa; phylum Chordata; class Chondrichthyes; order Rajiformes; family Rajidae; genus Leucoraja; species Leucoraja erinaceus. The sequence goes on along the minus strand of NC_073391.1, from coordinate 34,053,456 downwards.
TGGTCCACACTAGAGACCAAGGAAAACCCGGGGAAAACCCACGTGATCTCAGGGAGATTGTGCAAACTCCGCACAGACAGCACCCATAGTCAGGATCGAACCCAGGTCACTGCTACCCTAAAGGTGGGCTTTACTTTTTTAAACCACCTTTTTGTCAACCATTTGGACCTCGTTTGTGGGGTTTAGAATAAATCCACACAATGTGACCAAGAAAATGATGCTTTTTATTGATGGCTTCGAACAAAATAAAAAAAATGGTTGCACATTCGAGAAACAATAAACTTCTGTCTTTAAATAGCAAAAATTCTAATGGAGCTCGAACACGTTTTGACAGATTGGAATGACAACGATTAAATAAAATCTTAAAATTAAGATGCCAAAAGGACTTTAAACATGGAAATAAAACAGAATTCAACAATCTTACAAATAACGGGGGATGAACATTTCACAGCAGGAGGTCCTGGGATCCCAAATATCTTTGACCCCCCCACATTATGCAGGAGGTCTATCCATTAAGTGACGCTGGAGTCTGGATCAGAGATGGGCGGGGGTTGGCAAAGGGCCATGATGTGTTTGACTGGGGAAAACCCACCTCCTTCGACTGAGGTGCTCTGGTGTGCAGTGAGAACCCACCTGCCCATCATCTTCCACCCATATCCACACACCACGTACCCCCTGACCCTCGAGATGTCCATGGAAGAGTGTGAGAGGGGATCGGGGTTGGAATTCATCCATTTAGCAGGAGCTGAGGTGGATGGTCAGAGAGTGTGGACTGAAGCCCAATACTACACCATCTGGTCCACACCTGGAGCAAACGGCTGTCCCTGCCCAACGCACAGCTGGAGCAACATCTGTCCACACCTGCCCATCAGTGGAGAGACGGGGAGGGGGGGGGGGGTGGGGTCTCCAGCAATGGACACAGGTATCTCCAACTTCTAAAAGCTGAAACTTGTTGTGGTGGAGAGGAGGGGGGAGGGGTGGGTCCACAAATAACGCAGCAACTGCATTTGGACGGTTCCCCTTCCAGCCGTGCGACAGATGTGGGAGAGCGCCAGGGAAGCATCTCACTCCTACACCACCAGACCCAGCATCACCCCCTCATGGGATCCACCCTCTTCCTTCTCTCAGCTCTGGTGGGACGTGCCCAATGGTCTGTTGAGCTGTGTGTGACCTTGGTCACCTCCCCCGATCCACTCCCCCTGTTACAAGTCAGTACATTTAATCAATCAACATCATCAGTTTGGTTCCATCGGCTTCAGCATCGGTGGCAGATAACCCTCTGGTTTACGGCATGGAACTGGCCCGTCAGCCCCAGCCTAACCCGTTCGCACTAGTTCTATGGTCTCGTCACAGTGTGTTACAGCTGGGCTAAGAGAGTTGTGGGCTTGGGGACACACCATGAGAAACAGCCTCAGAATGGACGGATGAACCTTTCGAAAGGAGATGAGTAGGAATTTCTTTAGCCACAGGGTGGTGAATCTGTGGAATTCATTGCCACAGACGGCTGTGGAGGCCAAGTCATTGGGAGTATTTAATGCAGACATTGATAGGTTCTTGATTCGTATGAGTGTCAAAGGTTATGGGGAGAAGGCAGGAGAATGGTGTTGAGAGGGGAAGCTTGAGCCTTGATGAAGGCTTGATGGGCCGACTAGCCTAATTCTGCTCCTATAACCTATGACAGGGAGCTCCCTGTGTGTAACTGAGGGGAGAGGGGGGGGTTCTTTCTGAGCCCCCTGCCACCACCCTCCTGCTCCCCTAAAGGATGGACATAATCTTTAGAATTTAGAGATACAGTGTGAAAACAGGCCCTTCGGCCCACTGTGTCCATGCCGACCAACGACCACCCCGTACACTAGAACTATACTATACACTGGCGACAATTTACAAATCTTTGTTAGACAGATGCACAGTTTAAATCTAGATATCTCCCCTGACCAGCGATCCCCATATACCAAGGGTTCCCAACCTCGGGTAAATCTACCCCCCAGGGGGGGGCGGGGAATTCACCTACTCAGGGGGTAAATATGTTGATTCTGGATTTGTACAATTTTTTTCTCATTGACGGACTGTGTTTGGTTCTGGTATACCGGTCGGTATCTGTTCATCATTAGTTGTTCACAAAATAAGTGAAATAACATTGTCATGTGCTATAAAAGTTGCCTGGGGTAAACGGGACGGAAAAGGTTGGGAATCCCTGCCGTATACTATCCTACACACACACACACACTAGGGACAAGTGTCCAAGGCGCGGGGCTGGAAACTGGAAGTATCCCGAGCTAATTCTGCTACCACCATCATCTATTGCAACAAGTGGTGGCTTCCACTGATAGTTGCCGGAAGCATGCGTCCTTTTCAGGACGGACGATGACAGTGATGTCAACATTTGAAACGTGGAAGATGGACACGAAAGAAGGCGGCTAGGGACAATTTACAATTATACCAAGCCAATTAACCTACAAACCTGTACGTCCTTGGAGTGTGGGAGGAAACCGAAGATCTCAGAGAAAACCCACGCAGATCACGGGGAGAACGTACAAACTCCATACAGACAGCACCCGTAGTCAGGATCGAACCCGGGTCTCTGGTGCTGTAAGGCAGTTGCTCTACTGCTACGCCACCTTGTCGCCCACAGTCTCTTGCCCAGAGTAGGGGAATCGAGAACCAGAGGAACCTGATTTAAGGTGAAGGGGGGGAAAAATTTATTAGGAACTCGAGGGGTAACCTTTTCAAACTTAGAATGGTGGGTGTATGGAACGAGATACCAGAGGAGGTAGTTGAGGCAGCTACTATCGCAACGTTTAAGAAACATTTACATGGATAGTACAGGTTTAGAGGGATATGGGCCAAACGCAGCAAGGGGGACTAGTGTAGATGGGGCACGTTGGTCGGTTTGGGCAAGTTGGGCCGAAGGGCCTGTTTCCACACTGTACGACTCCGAGAAGCCAATTAACCTACAAATCTGTACGTCTTTGGAGTTTGGGAGGAAACCGGAGCACCCGGCAAATCCCACGGGGACACAGCAGGTTTTGTCATGTTTTGGAGTGAAGTAGCCTTGGTCGGTCTGTGTGGCCCTCACGACGTTGCCCTGGTGACGGCGTGCAACAGGAGCACGTGGACTCATAGTTTGGTCATCGTAACTGCTCCGGGATCGAAGGTTGGGGGAGGAAGGGGTGGGGAGTTTTGGCAGCGCCTGACAAAATGAGTCCCGGCCCTGGCTGTAACCCAGTAATGGCACAGAACAGCCAGGACCTCTCTCTGCCAGGGGAACCCACTGGGTAGCCCCAGTCAATGGACCCAAGCGACCATGGGCCTTCGGGTGGGGCGTGGCTGCAGAAGGATGGCCATGACTCTGCTCCGTCAACGAACGAGAAGCTACTGAGGACGAGGTTGGTGTTTGGGTGTGGGAGTGGGGAGATGATCTGCAGAGGGTCAAGCAAAAAGGGCAAGGCCCCCACGTCCAACAACCTTGGGCAAGGGCTGGGAGACGAGGGCGAGACTCATTAAGATACAAACCAGCTTCTCCAAAGATCTTCGAGAAGGTTCCAGCACCGTGCCTTAAAGATTAGCAGCCCCAGAGAGTCAATGGGCCCAGCTGTAAGTCACCGTGACAAGAGATGTCGTCTCACATGGCGAATATACGCCTCGAGCCACAACTGTACATTGCTGATGAAAATTCAACCAAAGTGTACTCTTAACAATAGATTTACCACACATTACAGTACAGAGACAAGAGAGAAAAGCTCTGATTATACAAATGACACTTGCACAACAAGCATAGTACAGTGTAGCAGCTTTCAGTAATACATGGCCTCCTTTCCCAGCTTCCAATGCCTCCCCTCACCACCTGCCCACGAGGCTACTTTTCAAAATGTCTCCCGTTGTCCCTCCCGCCTTTCCCCCAACACCCTGGCCCTCTTCCTCCCCCACCATATTGGTCCCTTGGTCCCTGGGCAAAGCCCCTCAGATGGACCTCTCGTCCCAGCCCACCCAATTCCAGCAACGAGGCAGCACACTGGTGCAGTGGTAGAGTTGCTGCCTTAGTGCCAGAGACCCCGGTTCGATCCTGACCTCGGGTGCTGCCTGTACGGAGTTTGTACTTTCTCCCTGTGACCGCGTGGTTGTTCTCCGAGTGCTCCGGTTCCCTCCCACACTCCAAAGACATGCGGATTTGTAGGTTAATTGGCTTCGGTAAAATTGTAAATTGTCCCAATTGTGTGTCATAAAACCCAGTGCAAGGGGACATCTGGTCGGCGGAACGTGAAAGGCCTGGCTAAAGGCTAAAGCCCAGCAGATCAATGCGGCATCCGGAGCATGGAAATAGGCCCTTCCCGGTGGAATCCCACGCGGTCTTGGAACGTGGCACAGGGGAGGAAGAAAGTACATACAGACAGCAATCGAGGTCAGGATGGAACTCGGGTCAGTGGCGCTGTGAGTCAGCAACTCTACCGCTGTGTCAATGATGCCCCAACTCCTAACCCCACCTCCAGTTGGCCAGGCGAGGGATCAGGGAAGCTTTGGAAAGTCTGGGGAAGTTGGCCATCGACAATGAAACCATAACCAGCAGTGCTGTAAAATAACAGAAAGAGACAGCTTTACAACCATGACTTCAAGTATTACATTCTGTTCATAGTCTACAGCTCTCCTTCCCTCCAAAGGCATACCTTGTGTTGTCATATATATATATAAATATATATATGTATATATATTAGAATATATGGAAGCCAAGCCTATAGACTGTAGACGTTGACTATCTCTAGGATCTGCATGAACTACAATAACTTTGCTTAATAAAGTGCTCAAAGTCAGCCGTACAATTTACAATACTAGACGCTAAATACATTCCTCTTTTCTGTCGAGAGAATTTGTCAGATTATCCAAACGCTTTGGCCCCCTGTAGATTATAAAACATATTTTAGCCTGGTTAGAACCCAGGCCAGTCCTACCTCCTCCCCGCCGAGCCGGCAGAGAACACCTCCAAGGCCACAATTTGCCATTCAGCCCATCTATCAATGGGAGGGCCAGCAGGAGCCGAGCGGCCTGGCTATGGTTTGGTTCGGTTTGGCCGAGCCGATGCTGTCATCTCAGCTTGGCCCAGATGCACGTTGTCAGCAACCATCTCCCCCTCTCCACACACCCCGCCCCCCCGCCAAAAAAAGGCAGCTTTGTAGTTGTGCGCGGCAAGGTTGCGAGCAGGCAGATTCAATGCTGAACCCTCGGGACTCGTTCAATGAACGATTCAGTCAGTCGAACTTCCCGTAAAAGTATTCTCGCTCAAACAGATGGAGACTCAAGGATACTTCCAGATACTGGTTTACAAAAAAAAAAAACCACACAAAGTGTTGGGAGTAACGTCACCCATCCATGTTCTCCACAGACGGGTGCCCGAGCCGGCAAGTTCCTCCGGCACTCTGCGTTCTACGCAGGAGTTCAGCATCTGCAGGTCCCGGTGTCACCACGGCATTGACCGACACACCAGCCCTGACCTCCGGCCATCTACTGGGGTCACTACTGGGGGCCGGTTGTAAACCGTGACCTCTCATCTTCCCCACCCTATCTCCATCGGCGTCCCGTAAACCCCATGGCACCAACACCATTCCGCAGCCTGGAGGTACGTGAGATGCTTCCCAGGGGCAACAGAGGAGGTCCCTCTGCCTGCCCTGCTCCCACAAGCTGGGAAACAGGCCAGGGACAGCAACCAACCCTCCTCTCCCAAACACAAGGCTTGGCCCCCCCCATCTGAAGGGGACGAAGCACTCGTGTCACTGCCGTTCCCCTGGGTGCTGGGACCAGTAGCCTGATACCAGGCAGAGACAACCTGGGACCTCCCAACTGCTTCCGAGACAGAGAGAGAGAGAGAAAGAGAGCGAGCGTCGGCTTACACCATCGGCACAGACAACACAATGGCTTGCTCTTGGTCACTCCAAACCTCAAGCAGTCCCTTGTGCAGTCGGGTAGGCACAAAGAACTGCAGATACTGGTTTAGAGGAAAGACACAAAGTGCTGGAGTAACTCAGCGGTCAGGCAGTATCACTGGAGAACACAGATAAGTGACATTTTGGGTCAGGACCATTTAGACTTCAATTTAGTATTTCGGGATACAGCGTGGAAACAGTCCCTACGGCCCACCGAGTCTGCGCCGACTAGCGATCGCCCCGTACACTAGTTCTACCCTACACACTGCGGACAATTTACCGAAGCCAATTAACCTACAAAACCTGCACTTCTTTGGAGTGTGGGAGGAAACCGGAGCATCCGGAGAAAACCCACGCGGTCACTGGGAGAACGTGCAAACTCCGTACAGACAGCACCCGTAGACGGGATCGAACCCGGGTCTCTGGCGCTGTTAGGCAGCGGCTCTACCTGCTGCGCCACTGTGCCGCCCTTCTTCAAACTGATCCTCCATCAGTCTGAAGAAGGGTCCCGACCTGAAACGTCACCTATCCATGCTCTCCAGAGATGCTGCCTGACCCGCTGAGTTACTCCAGCATTGGGTGACTTTCCTTGATTGGTCTACCCTGTCCTCAAGCCTCCAAGGGAATTGCAGATGCTGGAATCTGAATCAAAGCACAAAGTGCTGGAGGAACTCAGCAGGTCAGGCAGCATCAGTGTAGGGAATGGACAGAAGTCGTTTTGGGTCGGGACCCTTCTTCAGACCAAATCTCTTCAGAGTTTGAAGAAGGGTGCTGACCCCAAAAGGTCGTCCGTCCATTCCCCTCCATGGATGCAGCCTGACCCGCTGAGTTGCGCCAGCACTCTGTGCCCCCTTTGCCCGACCTGCACACCATAGTCTCGAACCTCCCCTTCCTGCAAACCTTGCACTGTCCCCGTCCACTCCTCCCCATCCACTTATTTATTGTCAGTTGTCAAACCTCACCCCTGCCCCCCCCCCCCCCCCCCCCCACCCACCTCCTCCCCCCCCCCCCCCCCCAAGAAAAAAGTCAGTCACCCATCACCTGTGACAGCGAATCCTTCTGCTACAAAATTAAAGTGCTCAAATATAAAACAACAAATCAGGGATCAACCGTGACACCAGTGGTGCTGCACAGTTCACAGTGCTCACTGTATAAATCCCCACCCTCAAACTCTGCCCATCTTTGACATTAACCCTCTGGGGTTTGGACAGTGCAGACCCCACCCTGCCTCACCCTCCACAAATCTGGTCACTTCCCTTTTCTCCCCCACCCCCTAAAATCCCGCCCCGCGTTCTCTCCGACGGGATCAGCGAGGGAGTTCATTTAAAGCAACATTTTAAAAAAATCAACAACAAAAAAACGCTCTCACCGAAAGCATCGGGAAATAAATTAAAAGATAACAAGTTGGGGAAAGAACGACCGGAGAGAGTCGAGGCATCTTGGAAAGTTTCTTCCCGCCGGAGTTGGAATATTCCAGAAGTAACGTCGTCCCAGGAGAATATTCAGCAACGTGCGTGAGAGAGGGACCAGTGTGCAGACACACACCCATCGTTGCTTCGGGACAACCAGATGTACCCAGACCATTGGAAGAGTTGGCAGAGGCATCGTCTACAATGTGTTCAGATGTAACGTTGACCGTCCCATCCCGAGAGCTCTCCGCTGGTCTGCTCAACCCCTTCTGGACGGGACAACAGAGGAACTGGAAGGGAGGAGTGGAGAGGTAGGGAGGAGGGGAGGGAGAGAGAGAGAGAGGAGTGGTAGGGAGAAAGGGAGTGTGATGAGGGCATGGGGGGAAAGAGGGGAAGGGAGAGGAGGGAGGGATGATGAATTGGGGAGGTGGGGGAAAATGCCAAACAAACCTCCACCTCTCCTACCCAGCGGGTGAGAGACAGTCAGCGGGTACGTTGGCGGTGGGGAGAGGGAGGGGGCTGGCAATAGTCCCATCCCCTGTCCGCGCGTTGTGAGTCCAAGGCAGAGAGGTCAGGTCCAGGGTGACAGGCGCCAGCTCAGGTTGCCCTCCGCCTCTCCCACCGACACCTTCTCCAGCACCTCGCTCACGAACTCCGACGCGTGTCCCGCCACAGAGCGCCCTGCAGGACAAAGCACGCCAACTCAGGAACAGCTGGGAATAAAGAACGCCAACTCGGGGACAGCTGGGACAAAGGACGTCAGCTCAGGAACAGCTGGGCAGCCCCAACATAACCATAGAAACATAGAAAATAGGTGCAGAAGGAGGCCATTCGGCCTTTCGAGCCAGCACCGCCATTCATTGTGATCATGGCTGATCGTCCCCGATCAATAACCCGTGCCTGCCTTCTCCCTATATCCCTTGACTCCACTAGCCCCTAGAGCTCTATCTAACTCGCTCTTAAATCCATCCAGTGACTTGGCCTCCACTGCCCTCTGCGGCAGGGAATTCCATAAATTCACAACTCTCTGGGTGAAGAAGTTTTTTCTCACCTCAGTCTTAAATGACCTTCCCTTTATTCTAAGACTGTGGCCCCTGGTTCTGGACTCGCCCAACATTGGGAACATCTAGCTTGTCCAGTCCTTTTATAATTTTATATGTTTCTATAAGATTCCATCCCCTCATCCTTCTAAACTCCAGTGAATACAAGCCTAGTCTTTTCAATCTTTCCTCATATGACAGTCCCGCCATCCCAGGGATCAATCTCGACCGGGCAGCACCGTGGCACAACGGTAGAGTTGCTGCCTCAAAGCGCCATAGACCCAGAGTTCAATCCATGGACCACGGACCTCTGGTTCCCTCCCACACTCCAAAGGTATGCAGGTTTGTAGGTTTATAGGCTACTGTAAATTGTAAACACGCACGACTTTGGGATGTGGGAGGAAACTGGAGAACCCATAGGAGATGGAGGAATGACCGGGGTGGGACAAGTGTTGGAGACACAAAGAAATACAGATGCTGGCTTACACAAAAAGATAAAGTGATGGAGTAACTCAGAGTGTCGAGCAGCATCTCTGGAGGTCACGGACAGGTGACGTTTCAAATCGGGCCCCTTATTATGTTGGCTGCTTCCACGAGGTGTTGATAGATCACGCGTTGCAGGACAAGAATTAGGTCATTCGGCCCATCAAGTCTACTCCGCCATTCAACCATGGTTGATCGATCTAGCTCTCCCTCTCAAATTCATTCCCCTGCCTTCTCCCCATTACCCTTGACACCTTTATTAATCAAGAATCTGGCAATTTCGGCTTTAAAAATACCCAATGGCCACCACAGCCGTCTGTGGCAATGAATTCCACAGATTCACCACCCCCTGGCTAAAGAATTGCCTCCTCCATCTCATTTCTAAAGGTACGTCCTTTATTTCCTGAGTTCGAAGAATTCTTAATTCTTTTATTCTTAAGTCTGAAGCAGGGTCTCGACCCGAAACGTCACCCATTCCTTCTTTCCAGAGATGCTGCCTGTCCCGCTGAGTTACTCCAGAATTTTGTGTCCTGCTTTGATTCTGAGGTTGTGCCCTCTGGTCCTAGCCTCTCCCACTAGTGGAAACATCCTCCCCGCATCCACTCTATCCAGGCCTTTCACTATTCGGTAAGTTTCAATCAAGGCCCCCCCCCCTCCCCCCCCTCATCCGTCCACACTCCAGTGAGTACAGGCCCAGCGCACACAAGGAGTTGATGATGGGGGAGTGTGGACTGCGTGACGGACTGGGACAATGCGTCCACAACTCTCTGCGGTTTCCCGCGCTCTCGGGCTGCGCGGGTGCTTACCCACTGTGCTGTGCAGCAGTGCCTGCAGCTTCCCCGCCATGCTCTCCTCCTGCGTCCCGCCTCTGCGCTGCTCCACCCGCCGCATTATCTGATTCTTGATCGCAACAATAACCTGCAGCAAATTGTCTTTGGGACGGCCAAACAGGAACACACGGTCATAAGTGATGGGAGCAGAATTAGGCTATTCTGCCCATCAAGTCTATTCCACCATTCCATCACGGCTGAAATAGTTCTCCCTCCTAACCCCATTCTCCTGCCTTCTCCCCTTAACCTCTGACACCCGTACTAATCAACAGCGGGCAGCGGATGCGTTACCTTCTCCCCGCACTGCCTCCCATCATTGACTCCCCCCTCTCCCCTCCTCCCCCACTACCACCTCGCCATCCCTCCCCTCCTTCCGAACTACCCCCTCCCCTCTCCCCCATCCTCCCCACTCATCTCATCATGGTTCATGGATGAAGCAGCCTTGGGTCACTTTCCTCTCCCTTCCCTCCCCGTCCCCAACTTCTCCACCTGTTTCCCAATCTCCCCACCCCCCCCCCAATACTACCCCCCTCTCCACACATCCGCTCCCCCTACCAACCCGCTACCTCAAATCCCCCCCCCCCTCCGCATTCTTCCCCCCCCCCCCCCCCCCTCGCTCTCCCCAACCTCTTCCGTCCCAAAAAATGGGGGGTGTGGGGAGAGGGGTGTGTGGGGTGGGGGAGTGGGGGTGGGGGCTGTGGGGGGTGGGGGGGGTGTGCGGGGGGAACGGTACTCACCATGCTCAATGTTCAGCCCCCACAGTTTGATTTTGTTGGCCTCGTGCTGTGCTTTCTTCTTTAACCTGCAGGCCCTGCGGTGCGGAGACCCAAAACATTCAAAACTCTTATATTCACACCCATTTCTCCCCCTCACCACCCCCCCCCCCCCCCTCCACCTATATTCCTTCCTCCGGCTTCACATTTCACACCTCTCTTCTCATTATCTCAAACCTTTTGCTTCTTTATCCCTGGCCCTTCTCCGCCCCCTCCTCCCCTAATCACGTATCCACCCATCACTCGCCAGGCTTTGCCCCTCCCCCACCTCTCTTTTCCAGCTTTCTCCCCCCCTTACTCCTTCAGTCTGAAGAAGGCCCCGACCCGAGACATCCCCCATCCATGTTCCCCAGAGATGCTGCCTGACACGCCGAGTTACTCCAGCACTCTGTGTCTTTTCATTTTTGTAGCCCAGCGCCTGCTAGCTCCTTGTTTCCGCTGCCTTATTTACCTGGAGGCCAGTTTATTCTTCTCCTTCCTGGAGCGAGGCCGGACGTTGAGGGGCAGTTCACTCACGGGCCTCAGCTCCTCGATCACCTTGTTGAGCTTCTTCAGCTCGTCGCCGATGTAGAGCAGCTTGCGGGGGTTGGGGGTCAAGTCATCGACGTCCGTGCGACGAGATTTCTTCCCCATTCTCCGTCCTGGAGGACAAGGATAACAGAAGGTGGGAAAACCGAACGGGAGCGGATAGAGTCACAGAGTGATACAGTGTGGAAACAGGCCCTTCGGCCCAACGTTCCCATACCGGCCAACATGCCCCAGCTACACTAGCCCCACCTGCTTGTGCTTGGTCCATATCTCTCCAAACCTAGCCTATCCATGTACCCGTCAACTGTTTCTTAAACGCTGGGATAGTCTCAGACTGAACTACCTCCTCCGGCAGCTTGTTCCATACACCCACCACCCTTTGTGTGAAAAAATCACCCCTGAGATTCATAGTAAATCTTTTCACCTTCACCTTGAACCTATGGTCCTCGATTTACCTACTCTGGGCACGAGATTCTGTGCATCTACCCGATCTATTCCTATCATGATTTTGTACACCTCTATAAGATCATCCCTCATCCTCCTGCGCTCCAAGGAATAGAGACCCAGCCTACTTAACCCCTCCCTACAGGGACCCTCTAGTCCTGGCAACATCCTCGTAAATCTTCTCTGAACCCTTGCGCAGAAGAGTGCACAGGGAATGGAGGGATGGGTGGGCACTGGGGATAAGCTCACAGTGTGGCACGGTGGTGCAGTGGTAGAGTTGCTGCCTTACAGCGCCAGAGACCCGGGTTCAATCCTGACCTCAGGTGCTTTAGACTTTAGAGACACAGCTCGAACGGTTGCCCTTCTGCACAGATAAGTTGCCAAAGGGCCCCATTCCCATGTTGTATGACTCTAGGGTACACAAAATTGCTGAAGAAACTCAGCGGGTGCAGCAGCATCTATGGAGCGAAGAAAATAGGCGACGTTTCGGGCCGAAACCCTTGTATGACTCTATCTTGGTTGGCATGGACAAGTTGAGCTGATGGGCCAGTTTCTGAGCTGTATGACTCCACCAGCATGGATGAGATGGGCCGAACGGCCCGTTTCCATGCTGTACGACGCTATACCAGAAACCGTGGAAAGTCACAGACACGTTAGTCATGGGCATGTGGCCTTTACCTTGCCCGACCCCGTTCTCCTTCAGGTACACGTTACTGGGCAATGTGGAGGAGTCCCATTCGGAGGGCTGCAGGATACGTTCCTGTTTGCTGGGCGTGGAGTGGCTGTCACTGTACTCCCAGAAGTAACGGCGCTTCAGTCTCCTCCCGCCCATGTCCAAGGCAACGTCGGCACAAACCTCCAGCTCATTTCCTGGAAACAGAGAGAGATGGGCGGACAGTGAAAGAAGCGGCTTCGAGCCATGGAGTCGTCCAGCACGGGAAAAGGCCCTTCGGCCCAACACAGCAATGCTGACCAACTTAGTTTAGTTTAGAGATACAGCGCGGAAACAGGCCCTTCGGCCCACCGAGTCCGTGCTGACCAGTGATCCCTGCGCATTAACAGAATACTACACTTACAATTTACACACACACCAAGCCAATTAACCTACATACCTGTATTCTTTGGAGTGTGGGAGGAAACCTAAGATTTCGGAGAAAACCCACGCGATCACGGGGAGAACGTACAGACTCCATACAGACAGCGCCCGTAGTCGGGATCGAATCTGGGTCTCCGGCGTAGCAAGCGCTGTATGGCAGCAACTCTACCGCTGCGCCACCGTGACTGCCCTTCGAAAGGGATTCAAGCAACTGCAGAAGCTGGTTTAAGATTTTTTTTAATGAGAGTAACTCAGTGGGTCAGGCAGCGTCTCTGGAGAAAATGAGTGGGTAGTGTTTCGAGTCGGGACCCTTCCCTAATCTGAAGAAGGGTCTCGACCCAAAATGTCACCTATCCATCTTCTCCAGAGATGCTGCCTGACCTGCTGAGTTACTCCAGCATTTCGTATATCTTTTTAGTTTGAAAGTTAAAAAAAAAAATTGGTCTCTATAAATTTTCCCCTAGTGTGTGTGTGGAGTGGATGAGAAAGTGGGATGACATATAATTAGTGAGAACAATGATCGATGGTCGGTACAGACTCGGTGGGCCGAAGGGCCTGTTTCCACGCTGTATCCCTAAACATCCACAGTATTGTGTTCGGTTTTGGTCGCCCTGCTACAGGAAGGACGTCTTTAATCTGGAAAGAGTGCAGGGAAGATTTATGAAGAGGTTGCGTGGACTCGAGTGATTGAGCTACAAGGAGAGGTTGAGCAGGCAAGGACTTTATGCCTCGGAGCACAGGGGGATGAGGGGTGATCTTACAGAGGTGTATAAAATCATGAGGGGACTAGAGTAGGGCCATCAAGAACCAGAGGCACCCTGTAGGTTTAAGGTGAGAGGGGACACATTTTATAGGAACCTTTTTCCACACAGACGGTGGTGGGTATGTGAAACTAGCTGCCAGAGGGGGTAGTTGAAGAACATATAATAACATCATTTAAAAACCATAATTACAAGTACATGGATAGGAAAATTTAGAGGGATATTCGTCAGGTGGGACTAGCGTAGATGGGGCATCTTGGTTGGAATGGATAAGTTGGGCCGAATGGCCTGTTTCAATGCTGGGAGAGTGGTGAGTCTCTGGAACTCTCTGCCACAGACGGTAGTTGAGGCCAGTTCATTGGCTATATTTAAGAGGGGGTTAGATGTGGCCCTTGTGGCTAAAGGGATCAGGTGGTATGGAGAGAAGGCAGGTACAGGATACTGAGTTGGATGATCAGCCATGATCATATTGAATGGCGGTGCAGGCTCGAAGGGCCGAATGGCCTACTCCTGCACCTATTTTCTCTGTTTCTATGGATGACTCTAAAAAATCGATTTAGTTTCAGTTCAGTTTAGGGATACAAGGTGGAAACAGGCCCTTCGGCCCACCATGTCCATGCCGACCGTTGATCACCGTTTACACTAGTTATCTCCCTTTTTTCATCCACTGCACTAGCGGCAAATGTCTCTTACATGTTGCTATTGTACCTCCCGCAAGCACCACCTCTGGCAGCTCGTTCCATACACCCACCACCCTCTGAATCTTCAATATTGCATGTACACACACGCCAGGGGAAATTTACAGTGGGCCAATTCAGCTACAAACCCGAACGTCTTTGTGATGTGGGTGGAAAGCGGAGCGCCCGGAGTAAACCCACCGCAGTCACAGGGAGAACGTGCAAACTCCACACCGACAGACAGCACCCGAGGTCAGGATGGAACCCGGGCCTCTGGTGCTGTGAGGCAGGACCACTGCGCCACTGTGTGGTGGTTTCTATGTTATCCCATCAATTCTCGATGGGCCGAAGGGTCAGTTTCTGTGCAGGGGCGGTTGCAATGGCCGTTACCTGCGTCGGAGAGATAGTCACTGAAGTCGTCTTTATCTTCGTCATAGTCTTCGCCCTCCTCGTCTTCGTTCTGACTGCCGTCCTGGTCAGTGTCGGAGCCGTCCTCCAGCTCGGACCTCCCGTCGTCCGGCTGCAGGCCCAGCCCCTCCACGCTGAACAAGGAGTAGTTGTGCTCGTCGTAGTTCACCTCCCCCCCCGCATCCGGCCTGGGCTCCCCGCTCTCTCGCCAGGCGGGGGACGGGGTCCGGTACCTCCGCCCATCTCCCTCGTCCCGCCTGCAATCCTCCAGGGCTACGCTGCCCGCCTCCACCGAACCCTCGGGCTGTCTCCAGGGTCTCGGTCCCACTCGGTCACCGGCTGTCCCTTCTTCCTGACCCGGCACGGCGACAGACGGGTGGCTGGGACGGGGCGGTCGGTCACCAAGGGCGCGGTCCTCAGATGTGGGGGGGGCTTCAGGATGTACGGGACATGGCTCATTGTCCTTGGGCATGGTGGTCTTCAAGTTGGCCAGTTGCTGTTCCCTTCTCTGGAGGAATACAACACCTTCCGACTGTAAGGAGTCCATTGCGTTGGGCTTTCTGGAGGACTCCATGGTTCTACCGGCGACTTCAGGTCTACCAGAAAACGGGGAATCCTCCCGACCAGTCCGTAGGAGGCACCAGGAGTCAGGCACGGGCTGGGAGTCCACGGCATTGAGTTCGGCCAGCGTGGGCGTCTGAGAAAGCCTGGCCTCGTTCTGGTAAGGACTTGCACTCTGGTCCAAGCCCAGAAGGTCCATCTCCTTGGTGCTCCAGAGGTCGGCCTTGGCGAACCTGGTGAAGTCGTCCAGGGCCGCCACGTCCCAGCGCTCGCCGTGGCCGCTGTCGGCGGGCTCGTCGTCCACGAGGTCGCTCAGCAGGTCGATCTTCTCCCTCATGGGGGTCTGGTACAGGCTCAGGCTCAGCAGGTCATTCCTGGAGCTGGCGGTGTAGGCCAAGCGCCGCCCCTGCAAGCGGCGACAAAGGCACAGTCAGTAGAAGCAAGGAACTGCAGGCGCCACACAGAAGGCACAAAGTGCTGGAGTAACTCAGCGGGTCAGGCAGCAAATGTGGAGAACGTGGACGGGGTCGAGACCCCACTTCAGGCACGATTAGTATTTTCTGTCTTGAGTCATAATCGCACAGCACAGAAGCAGGCCCTTCAGCCCATCCTGTCCATGCCGACCAAGATGCAATAAGATGGCCAATCAGTCAGAAGAAAGGTCTTGACCTGAAACTGCCAGACCCGCAGTTACTCCAGCACTTTGTGTCTTTTTTTTGCAATGCTAGTCTCACCTGCGTACGTTTGTCCCATTTCCCTCTAAATCTTTTCGATCCATAAACACATTCTGTTCTCACTCCCTTGGAGCATAGAACTGCACAGCTCAGTGACAAACAGAACACAATCTGAAATTAAACTTATCTCTGCCCGCCTGTGATCCATTTACCTCCATTCCCAGCATAACCATGTGCCCATCTAAAAAGGCCCATAAAAGGCACCACCACCCCTGGCACCCACCACCCTTTGTGTAAAAAAACTTGCCCCGCACATCCCCTTTAATCTTTGGTTACACAAAAAAGCTGGAGAAACTCAGCGGGTGCAGCAGCATCTATGGAGCGAAGGAAATAGGCGACGTTTCGGCCCGAAACGCTGCCTATTTCCTTCGCTCCATAGATGCTGCTGCACCCGCTGAGTTTCTCCAGCTTTTTTGTGTAACCTTCGATTCTCCAGCATCTGCAGTTCCCTCTTAAACCCTTTAATCTTTGCCCCTCCCACCTTTAAGCTGAACCCTCCAGTCTTTTGATATTTCCACTTTCCCAGGGAAAAAGTTACTGACAGTCCACTCTTTATATGCCTCTCCTGATTTTATGAAGTTCTATCAGGTCAGCCCTCAACCTCTGTTGCTCCAGAGAAAAGAACCCAAGTTTGTCCAATCTCTCCCGATAACGAACAACCTCGACAAACAGACCAGACTCGTCACCATCGACGTCACCTGCAATTCACGCTGCCTTGGAAATGCAGCCAACATAATCAAAGTCTTGTCCCACCCCGGTCATTCCTTCTTCCACCCGCTCCCATCCGGCAGAAGGTACAGAAGCTCAAAAGCCTGCACCACCAGACTCAGGAACAGCTTCTTCCCCTCTGTTATCAGGCTTCTGAACGTTTTTTCCATAAGCTAGGGTACTGTCCGATTCACTTCTACCCCATTGCGGACATTGGACCTTGTCTCTTGAACTGATGCGCTACAATTCTGCACTCTGTATCTTCCCCGTTGTACTACCTGTTGTACTGGTACATAGAAACATAGAAAATAGGTGCAGGAGTAGGCCATTCGGCCCTTCGAGCCTGCACCGCCATTCAATATGATCATGGCTGATCATCCAACTCAGTATCCTGTACCTGCCTTCTCTCCATACCCCCTGATCCCTTTAGCCACAAGGGCCACATCTAACTCCCTCTTAAATATAGCAAATGAACTGGCCTCAACTACCTTCTGTGGCAGAGAATTCCAGAGATTCACCACTCTCTGTGTGAAAAATGTTTTCCTCATCTCGGTCCTAAAACATTTCCCCCTTATCCTTAAACTGTGACCCCTTGTTCTGGACTTCCCCAACATCCAGGAACAATCTTCCTGCATCTAGCCTGTCCAACCCCTTAAGATTTTTGTAAGTTTCTATACCCTCAATCTTCTAAATTCTAGCGAGTACAAGCCGAGTCTATCCAGTCTTTCTTCATATGTTAGTCCTAACATCCCAGGAATCAGTCTGGCGAACCATCTCTGTACTCCCTCTATGGCAAGAATGTCTTTCCTCAGATTTGGAGACCAAAACTGTACGCAATACTCCAGGTGTGGTCTCACCAAGACCCTGTACAACTGCAGTAGAACCTCCCTGCTCCTATACTCAAATCCTTTTGCTATGAATGCTAACATACCATTCGCTTTCTTCACTGCCTGCTGCACCTGCATGCCTACTTTCAATGACTGGTGTACCATGACACCCAGGTCTCGTTGCATCTCCCCTTTTCCTAATCGGCCACCATTCAGATAATAGTCTACTTTCCTGTTTTTGCCACCAAAGTGGATAACCTCACATTTATCCACATTATACTGCATCTGCCATGCATTTGCCCATTCACCCAACCTATCCAAGTCACCCTGCAGTCTCCTAGCATCCTCCTCACAGCTAACACTGCCCCCCAGCTTCTTGTACACACGTCCCACCTGCCTGCTTTTGGCCCATATCCCTCTGAACCTGGTCTATCCATGTACCTGTCCATGTGTGCTTTAAGTACTGTTATAGTAGCTGCCTCAACTAGCTCCTCCGGCAGCTCGTTCTATACACCCACCACCATAAAGTTACCCCTCAGATTCCAGTTAAATATTTTGTCGTCTCGCCTTGAACCTCTGTCCTCTGGTTCTCCACACCCCTCCACGTGACAACAATAAACTTCAATCTGAACCTAATGCAGGCTGAGTCCGGGAGACCCTGAAGCTGAGGATCGTACCTGTTCATACAGGAAGCAGGAGTCAGGGCTGGAGTCAGGGCTGGCTGCAGTGTGATCGGTGGAGTTACATGAGCTGGTGTTTCTGAAAGCATCGGCGAATGCAGGCTCCATCCCACGCGCATTGGGCTGCGAGAGAAATCAGACTCAGTCCGGATTACAACCACGCTGGTCCACCACCCGTTATGCCGGTCCATGGGAAGGGGGGAGTCCAGATACCAGCCCGCAAAGTTGGCCGTGGAAGTCGACTTCGGTCACAAGCTGCCAGAAAATCAGTGGTTACCTGCGCCTCCTTTTAGAAAAAACTTACGAAAATGACATTACTTCATGAGAAGAATACAAAGGGTGAATGCACAGAGTCTTTTACCTGGGCTAGGGGAATCAAGATCCACCGGACATACGTTTAAGGTGAGGGGGGTGGGGGGAGGAAAGATTTAATAGGAACCTGAGGGGCAACTTTTGCAGAGGGTGCTTGGTGTATGGAACGAGCTGCCGGAGGAGGTAGTTGAGACAAGCAGATACTATCACAATGTTTAAGAAACATCTATATAGGTACATTGATAGGATAAGTTTAGAGGGATATGGGCCAAACGCAGGCAGGTGGGACTGGTGTAGATGGGGTATCTTGGTCAGCGTGGGCAGTGTATCTCTTGCCTGATGGGAGAGGGAGTGGGCTATCTCCCACTAAATGTGCTGTCCAGCAGCGGAAAGACTATACATGATTCCAATCAAGCCGTCTACAGTGTGCAGATACAGGACAAAGGGGAATAATGTTTAGTGCAAGATAAACTCCAGTAACGTGCGTTTAAAGATAGAGTGGGGGTCTCCAACGAGGTGGATGGCAGCTCAGGACCGCTCTCTAGTTGGTGCTAGGATGGTTCAGTTGCCTGATAACAGTCGCAAAGAAACTGTCCCTGAATCTGGAGGTGTGCGTTTTCACACTTCTGTACCTCTTGCCTGATGGGAGAGGGGAGAAGAGGGAGTGGACTTTCTTGCACTAAATGTTATTCCCTTTATCCAGTATCTGTACACTGTGGACGCTTGGTTACAATCATGTATAGTTTTACGCTGACTGGATAGCTAGCACGCAACAAAAAGCTTTTCACTGTACTTTGGTATATGTGACAATAAACTAAACTAATCTGTCATTGGCAGGATGGTGGTGGAGAGTCAGGTTCCTGGGCGTATGTATCTGGGCCCAGCACCTTGATGCAATCTTTAAGAAAGCTCATCAACGTCTCCACTTCCTTTGCAGACTGAGGAGATTTCAGTTTGTCGATGAGCCCGCTGTCGAACATCTACAGGTAGAGAGCACATCGACCGGTGGTATCACGGCCTGGTTCAGCAACTCGAACGCCCAGGAACGAAGGAGACCACAGAGAGTGGTGGACACTGCCCGGTCCATCACGGGCACTGACCTCCCCACCATCGAAGGGATCTACAGGAGGCGCTGCCTCAATAAGGCAGCCAGAATCCTCAAATACCCGCACCATCCTGGCCACACTCTCATCTCGCTGCCACCATGGGGAAGAAGTTACAGCAGTTTGAAAACCCCTGACCTCCAGGATGAAGAGCAACATCGTCCCAACAACCATCAAGCTCTTGAACACAGCACAAAACTGACCTCAGCGACTATGGTCATGGTGTGGCACAGCGGGTAGAGCCGCTGTCTCCACACAGGGACACGGGCTCGAATTTGGGTGCTGTCTGTGTGGAGTTTGCATGGGTTTGCATGGGTGACCACGTGGGTTTCCGCGTGGATGAGATAGTGGGATAGCATTGAACGGGTGATCGATGGCCGGCATAGTTGCTGTGGGCCGAAGGGCCTGTTTTCTCACTGTATCTCTAAACTAAGTTAGACTCAGGCTCTGGAGACCCGGGAATATCTTCGTAAACCGTCTCGTCACTATTTCTCTGCTCCTTGTACTCACAGCACAGGGGGCTTCGCAGTTACCTTTGCAGCGCTGGTGACTCATCTTTCCCGAGATAAGCACAGCTGGATTAAGAGCGTCGCATGTAATGCAACACAAAGCATGCACCATGCATGGAACCTCTCCCTGAGCCTCGGCCTCTCGTTCAGCTTCCATCAAATTTCAAATTCAAATTTCAAATTCAAATTTCAAATTTCTTTTGTCACATCAGACATTCATCTCATGATCAAATGTTGCACGTTGAGAAATACAGTGTGGGAACAGGCCCTTCGGCCCACTATGTCCGTGCTGACCAACAATCAACTGTACACAAGTTCTATCTTACACACTAGGGACAATAGGAATTTCTTTAGTCAGAGGGTGGTGAATCTGTGGACGGCTGTGGAGGCTTAAGGGCCTGTCCCACGAGCATGCGGCAAGCGCGACCTAACGTGGTCGCTTGAGCCTCGCGGGGCCGGTCCCACTTCGATCGCCGGAGCCGTATGGAGTTGTGTGGAGCTGGTCCCGACATCGCGCGGGGCTCCAGAAAACTGACTGTGTTCAAAAATTCTGCGCGGCAACGGCCTGCCGGCCCGCAGCCGCATTGAGCCCGTACGCAGCGCCTCGATGGGCGTACGCAGCGTCTTGATGCCGTACATCACGCGTGAACTTCCCGCGGACTTCGCTCAAACTTCACGTCACTCACTCTCGACCTCCGCGCGGCCTCCGCTTCTGGTTTGGTCGCGCTTGCCGTTTAGTCATTGGGTATTTTTAAAGCGGAGATTGATAGGTTCTTGATCAGATTGGGAAAGATAGATCAAGAATGTTTGAATGATAGAGTAGACTCGGTGGGCCGAATGGCCTCATTCTGCTCTGAGAACTTATGAACATGAACGTGACAATAATAAACTAAACCAAACTAAGTGTGAATGACCAGAGGACATTGTATGTGGGACGGCTACACACACACACACACACGCCAAGCACCTGTGCTCACTTTAACTGGGCGGGGTGATGTTGGGGACAGGGACTGGGTAGGGATGGTACAGGGAAGGGGTTCCTACCTGTGGCATGACCGAGTCTGAGAGTGGGCACCGCCAACAGGGGCAAAACGACCAGCTACCCACGTCCCTCTCCCCGGCAACGGGAAGTCAACAACAGGGGTCTTGCGGCAAGAACGGTAAACGTCTAAATCTCAGGCCAGACCCATCCAGGAGCCGCCGATGTCTTCATCCCTGTGGGAAGAGGGCGAGGGGAGAGAAGGTTAGAAGTGGCTCTGACTTAATCAAAATACATTCACAACCCTGGTCTCCAAAAGTTCATAGTTATAGGAGCAGAATTAGGCCATTCGGCCCATCAAGTCTACTCCGCCATTCAATCATGTCTGATCATTCTTTCTCTCAACCCCATTCTTCTGCCTTCTCCCCATAACCCCCGACACCCTTACTGATCAAGAAATCATCAATCTCTACCTTAAAAATACCCAATGACTTGGCCTCCACCGATTGTCTGTGGCAATGAATTCCACAGCTTCACCACACTCTGACTGAAGAAATTCCTCCTCATCTCCATTCTAAAGTTACGTCCTTTTATTCCAAGGCTGTGGCCTCTGGTCCTAGACTCTCCCACAAGTGGAAGCATCCTTTCCACATCCACTCTATCCAAGCCTTTCACTATTCGGTAAGCTTTAATAAGGTCCCCCCTCATCCTTCTAAACTCCAGCGAGTACAGGCCCAGCGCCATCAAATGCTCATCATATGTGAACCCAATCATTCCTGGGATCATTCTCGTAAACCTCCTCTGGACCCCCTCCAAGGCCAGCACATCCGTCCTCAGATATGGGGTCAAAGAACTGCTCACAATACTCCAAATGCGGGGGGTATCCACTCAGCGCAGAGGGAGAAGAGGAGGGAAGAGACTGCAGACCTAAGACTTTTGCCTCCATCACAGTGAGGAGATGCTGGGTGGACTCACTGTGGTGGATGTTAATATGTGTTTATTGTTGTTTTTATTGTATTATATGTATGACTGCTGCAATTTCGTTCAGACTTCTGTCTGAATGACAATAAAGGCTATCTAATCTATCTAACCAGTGCCTTATAAAGCCTCAGACGTTACATTCCATTTTCATATTCTAGTCCTCTTGAAATGAACACTAACATTGCATTGTGCAGAAAAGAACTGCAGATGCTGATTTATGCCAAAGGGGCACAGTGCTGGAGTAATCAGGGGGTCAGGCAGTATCTCTGGAGAACATGGATAGGTGACGTTTCGGGTCGGGACCCTTCTGACTCCGGACAGCATTGGAGCAGACCCACAATGTCCGTGCCGACCATGATGACAAGTTAAATTAATCTCATCTGACTGCACACGATCCATATCCCTCCATTCCCTGCATATCCATGTGCCTATCTAAAAGCTTCCTAAACTTCACTGTCATATCTGCCTCCACCCCCATCCATGGCAGTGTGTTCCAGGCAGCCAGCGCGCTTGGTATAAAAACTCTCCCCCCCTCACCTAAAACCTATACCCTCTAGTATTAGACATTTCCACCCAGGGGAAAAAGGTTCTGACTGTCTACCCTACCTGTTTCTCGCATAATTTAATAAACTTCTATCAGGTCTCCCCTCAGCTTCTAACCCTCCAGAGAAAACAATCCAAGTTTGTCCAACCACTCCTTGTAAGTAATACCTATAAGGAGATGGTAAGGTCATGTGATAGTAGCATTAGGCCATTCAGCCCATCAAGTCTACTCCACCAATCAAACACGGCTGATCTAACTCCCCCTCCTAACCTCATTCTCTTGCCTTCTCCCCATAACCTCTGACACCTGTATTAATCAAGAATCCCTGTCTTAAAAAGTAAGTACGTTTATTGGCCAAGTATTCACATACAAGGAATTTGCCTTGGTGCTCCGACCACAAGTAACAACATGACATACAGTGACAGTTACGGATGACTCAGAAAACACTGAACATTAATAATAATAAAACATTAATGGTAAAACATCATTGATCAAGCATGTGAACCAACATAATACCAGATCTAAGGGAGGCTACAGATTTTTGGATGTTGAGTAGAGCAACTACTCGTGGATAAAAAACTGTTTTTTATGTCTGGCTGTGGCAGCTTTGACAATCCACAGCCTTCTGTGGCAAAGAATTCCACAGATTCACCACCCTCTGACTAAAGAAATTCCTCCTCATCTCCTTCCTAAAAGAACGTCCTTTCATTCTGAGGCTATGACCTCAAGTCCTAGACTCTCCCACTAGTGGAAACATCCTCTCCACGTCCACTCTATCCAAGCCTTTCACTATTCTGTATGTTTCAATGAGGTCACCCCTCATTCTTCTAAACTCCAGCGAGTACAGGCCCAGTGCCGTCAAACACCATCATAGGTTAACATACTCATTCCGGGGATCATTTGTGTAATGATAGCAGAAAGCCCCTTTGAAGCCCCGTCCCACTGGGAGGACAGTGTATATAGTGGCCCCTGGCTGAGAGAGAGGGGTAGCTTCATACCAGGTTACCTGGGCTTGCGGGCTTGAGTTACAGGGAGAGGTTGGATAGGCTGGGCCCTCTTTCTGTGGAGTGTAGGAGGCTGAGGGAGTGACCTTATTGAGGTGTACAAGATCACGAGGGGCTCACCGCCTTTTTCCGCAGGGTAGAGGATCCTAAAACTAGAGGGCGCAGGCTTAAAGTGAGAGGGGAGAGGTTTAAGAGGAACATCAGGGGCAACATTTTCACTCTGAGGGGAGTCCGTATCTGGAACCAGCTGCCAGAGGAAACTATAGAAGCAGGTACAATTACAATGTTTAAAAGACATTGGGACAGATAAATGGATAGGAAGGGTTTAGAGGAATATGGGCAAAATATAGGGGAAAGGGACTATCCCAGTACACCAACTTGGTCGGCATGGACAAGGTGGGCCAAAGGGCCTGTTTCCGTGCTGTACAGTTCTGTGACTTTGTACTTTTCAGACTGTATTTTTATTTAAAGCAGGTAAGAACAGAGACGTTAGTGTAAATCAACATTCCTGCCTTATTGCTGTGTCGGACAGTCACATTATTTGTGATGTTTCCACATCAGAGTCACGGCAAGTGGTCTAATTGTCAAACAGTTCCAGTCGTTAGGTTTCAGAGTGAGTCTCAAGGTTCAGGAAATCCCCAACCAGCACAAGAGTTTGCAGCAGATGTTGTGCCAAAATGGTTCCACTGAATCCACAAGCTCGTTACTGTTTCACTTCATTCTTTGATAGCAGGAGCATCCCATCCACTCCCGATCTGTGCATTTGACCCGGCAACGCATGGGATAAAGAAATCACGTTTTCAATGGGCGCGGCAAAATATAGAATAGAATAGAATACTTTATTGTCACATGTGACAAGTCACAGTGAAATTCTTTGCTTGCACACCTTACCAAGGTATGCAAATAGTCGCCCATAAAGGCACTTACAAAGTTACAGATTCCCCCCACCCGCGTCATTTCCCCCTTTGTCACTGATCTCTCAAAGTGATTTAGTGTTTGTGGCCCAGGTCCATAATCGCCTGAAAGTGGCAACACAGGTAGATGGAGCGGTAAAGAAGGCGGACAGTTTTCTTGTCTTCATCGGTCGGGGCATTGAGTATAAGAGTCAGCAAGTCAGGATGCAAATTTATAGAACTTTGGTTAGGCTGTCTTTGGAATACTGCGTGCAGTTCTGATCGCCCCATTACAAGTTTAGTTTAGTGTTTTGTTTATTGTCACGTGTACCAAGGTACAGTGAAAAAACTTTAGTTGCGTTCTGTCCAGTCAGCGGAAAGACTGTACATGATTACAATCAAGCCGTCTACAGTGTACAGATACAGGATAAAGGGAATAATGTTTAGTGCCAGATAAAGTCCAGTAAAGTGCATTTAAAAATAGCTTGTAGGTCTCCAATGAGGTAGATAGTAGCTCAGGACCGCTCTCTAGTTGGTGATGGGATGGTTCAGTTGCCTGATAACAGACTGTCCCTGAATCTCTAGGTGTGCGTTTTAACACTTCTGTACCTCTTGCCTGATGTGAGAGGGGAGAAGAGGGAGTGGACTTTCTTGCGCTAAACATTATTCCCTTTATCCAGTATGTGTACACTGTGGACGCTTGGTTATAATCATGTATAGTTTTACACTGACAGGATAGCTAGCACGCAACAAAAAGCTTTTCACTGTACTTTGGTATATGTGACAATAAACTAAACTGAGCTGTCATTGGCAGGATGGTGGTGGAGAGTCAGGTTCCTGGGCGTGTGTATCTGGGCCCAGCACCTTGATGCAATCTTAAAGAAAGCTCATCAACGTCTCCACTTCCTTTGCAGACTGAGGAGATTTCAGTTTGTCGATGAGCCCGCTGTCGAACATCTACAGGTAGAGAGCACAGCGACCAGTGGCATCACGGCCTGGTTCAGCAACTCGAACGCCCAGGAACGAAGGAGACCACAGAGAGTGGTGGACACTGCCCGGTCCATCACGGGCACTGACCTCCCCACCATCCAAGGGATCTACTGGAGGCGCTGCCTCAATAAGGCAGCCAGAATCCTCAAATACCCGCAGCATCCTGGCCACGCTCTCATCTCGCTGCTACCATGGGGAAGAAGTTACAGCAGCTTGAAAATTTGTGGCCTCCAGGATGAAGAGCAACATCGTCCCAACAACCATCAGGCTATTGAACACAGCACAACTGACCCCAGCGACTATGGTCATGGAACATCACAGCGGGTAGAGCCACTGCCTCACAGCGCCAGGGACACGGGATCAAACCCATATTTGGGTGCTGTCTGTGTGGAGTATTCACGTTCTCCTTGTGACCATGAGGGTTTCCTCCCACATCCTAAAGACATTCCTTCTTATTCCTTCTCAAAGACAGATTCCTTCTTAAACCCAAAGACATGTGTGTTTGTAGGTTAATTGGCTTCTGTAAATTGCCGCTAGTGTGTAGGGAGTGGATGAGAAAGTGGGATAACATTAAACGGGTGATCGATGGTCAGCATGGATTCTGTGGGCCGAAGAGCCTGCTTCCACACTATATCTTTCAAATAATTCAGTCTACACGATCTTCAATGAACTTTGATAGGCACAAAGAGCTGGAGTAACTCAGCGTCTCATAGAAACATAGAAAATAGGTGCAGGAGTAGGCCATTCGGCCCTTCGAGCCTGCACCGCCATTCAATATGATCATGGCTGATCATCCAACTCAGTATCCTGTACCTGCCTTCTCTCCATACCCCCTGACCCCTTTAGCCACAAGGGCCATATCTAACTCCCTCTTAAATATAGCCAATGAACTGGCCTCAACTACCTTCTGTGGCAGAGAATTCCAGAGATTCACCACTCTCTGTGTGAAAAATGTTTTCCTCATCTCGGTCCTAAAAGATTCCCCCCTTTATCCTTAACCTGTGACCCCTTGTTCTGGACTTCTTAGCGGACTCTGGAGTAAAGGAATAGGTGACGTTTCGGGTCGAGACCTTTCTTCAATAAACTTTGTTTTGACGACCCCATGGACTATTATGGTCTGGTTACTGGTTATTAATTTATGGTGCTGTGGATTGTTGTACATATATTTGTGTGTTTTTTTATTTCATGAGCCAGCAGGTAGCTGCACAGTGGGGCAGCGGTAGAGTTGCTGCCTTACAGTTCCAGAGACACGGGTTCGATCCTGACCTCTGGTGCTGTCTGTACGGAGTTAGTACGGAGCTCCCTGTGACCGCGTGGGTTTTCTCCAGGTGATCCGGTTTCCTCCCACACTCCAAAGACGCGCGGGCTTGGAGGTTAATTGGCTTCTGTGAATGACCCCCAGTGTATAGGATAGTGCTGGTATACGGGGTGAGCGCTGGTTTCCTTGCTGTATCTCCAAACTAAAACCAAGTAAGAATTTCACTGGTCTGTCGCATATGACAACTGAATAATCATGACTCTGCCTATGTGTCTTCAGCGGCCTGGGGTCGGAGTTGTAAAACTCCCTCATTGTAGTCCCTCTAAAATACCCCTCCCTTTAGTGCCCCTAAAACACACCACTCTTCACCAACGTTGCTGCGTATCCCGTCTTTACAGATAACATTCCTGTGAAGTGCTGTGGGCCGCTTTGTGTTAACATCTCGACAGTAAGCAGAGTTTTGGGGGAAAACTTGGTCTGACACCACAGTAATTCCCCCACCTTAAAAGGGGAATTTGCAGAGCGCAGGAAAATACTCAGCAATCCTGGCGTTATTTATGTCCAAGTATTTATGAGGCAATCACTGGTGAAATGAAGAAAACAATTTGCACACAAAAGGCCCCACAAACGGCCACGTTCTAGTGAAAAATAGCCACACAGTAGGGAAACAGGCCCTTCGGCCCAACTCATCCATGCCAACCACCATCCACCATGTAAACTAGTCCAATTTGCCCAGAACTGCCCCATATCCCACTAAACCTTTCTTATCCATGTACCCCTCCAAGGGTCTATTAAATGTTATTATTGTCCCAGCCTCAGCTGCCTCCTCTGGTGCAACCGACACATATACACACGAACACCCCCTGACATACACACAGACGCACCCCAGCACACATGAGAATGACACACCCCGACACACGGACCAACCTCGACACACACACGGACACCCCCTCAACATACACACAGACGCACCCCAACACACGAGAATGATACACCCCGACACACACGGCCGGACACACCTCAACATACACATAGACACACAACACACATGAGAATGACACACCCCGACACATGGACACCCCCCAACATACACACAGATGCGCCCCCACATCCACACATATGTGCACAGACACAACTGATCACACCCTGACACACACGGACACTCCGACACACCCCAACACACATGCCCATAGACACAGCCCGACACATACAGACTGACACACACCCCCACCCCACACAAATCCAACCCAACATCCATACACATGTTACAGACCTTGCTCCCCTGCCTGGAGCACTGCCCTGAGTGTGCAGCTTGCATCATATACACCCTTTACTGGTCTTGCTGTAACGAGGGACACAGGTGCTGCCACTATGAAGGCAAGTGGCTGCCTTCACCACTCCTCAGGGCCCTAGTGCCCTCGCCTAGGGCACTGATGGACACTCAACACACTCCAACATACACGCGCTGCTCATGTCTGACTCAAAACACAGCATCCACCAAAATACTACATTTGTATAGCGCCTTTCAAAACCCCATCATACCATCGCAAGATGTGTCAGGAACTTGAGAAGCATTTTTAATTTATTCATTTATCAGGGTGCAGTTGTCCCACACTCAGACGGCCCTTTGGCCCATCTTGTCCATGCCGTCCCCAGCTACACTTCTTCAGTAAACCAACCTCCACCTTCTCCTTCCGTTGACTCCATCTACACCTCACGCTGCCTCGGCAAGGCCACCAGCATAACCATGGACCAGTCTCATAGAAACATAGAAACATAGAAAATAGGTGCAGGAGTAGGCCATTCGGCCCTTCGAGCCTGCACCACCATTCGATATGATCATGGCTGATCATCCAACTCGGTATCCCAACCCTGCCTTCTTTCCATACCCCCTGATCCCTTTAGCTACAAGGGCCACATCTAACTCCCTCTTAAATATAGCCAATGAACTGGCCTCGACTACCTTCTGTGGCAGAGAATTCCACAGATTCACCACTCTCTGTGTAAAAAATGATTTTCTCATCTCGGTCCTAAAAGACTTCCCTCTTAGCCTTAAACTGTGACCCCTAGTTCTGGACTTCCCCAACATCGGGAATAATCTTCCTGCATCTAGCCTGTCCAACCCCTTAAGAATTTTGTAAGTTTCTATAAGATCCCCCCTCAATCTTCTGAATTCCAGCATGTACAAGCTGAGTCTATCCAGTCTTTCTTCATGTGAAAGTCCTGCCATCCCAGGACTCAGTCTGGTGAACCTTTTCTGTACTCCCTCTATGGCAAGAATGTTTTCCTCAGATTAGACCAAAACTGTACGCAATACTCCAGATGTGGTCTCACCAAGACCCTGTACAACTGCAGTAGAACCTCCCTGCTCTTATACTCAAATCCTTTTGCTATGAATGCTAACATACCATTTGCTTGCTTTATTGCCTGCTGCACCTGCATTCCTACCTTCAATGACTGGTGTACCATGACACCCAGGTCTCACCCTGGTCACTCCCTGTTCTCCCCTCTCCCATCAGGCAAGAGGTACAGAAGTGTGAAAACGCACACCTCCAGATTCACGGACAGTTTCCTCCCAGCTGTTATCAGGCAACTGAACCATCCTAGAGGAGGAGGATGAGAAAGTGGGGAGGGGGAGGGGGAAGGGGCTGTCGAGGGGGGGCCTTGAGGCTGAGCCAACACAAGCTACATCCCAATCACGGAGCAAAACAAAGCTGAGAAAAAACACACATACACGCAAACAAGTTCAGAGCAACAGGTTAGTCCAAACAGTATTTAATGTAGTCACACTGCAAGGCCCCACCTCATTAGAGTGAGAGAGGGAGGCAGAGAGGGAGGCAGGGAGGGAGGGAGAGAGGGAGAGGAGAGGAGAGAGAGAGGAGAGAGAGAGAGGGAGGGAGAAGGACAGAGAGAGGAAGGGAGAGAAGGACAGGGAGGGGGAGAGGGAATGAGATAAAGGGGGAGAGAGATGAAGGGAGGGAGAGAGAGAGGGAGAGAGAGAGGGGAAGGAGGTGAGAGGGAGAGAGAGGGAGGGAGGGGGGAGAGGGAGAGAGAGAGAGAGAGGAGAAAAAAAGAAAGAGAAAAAGAGATAGATAAATGTTATTGCCTTTACCCTGTATCTGTACCTTGTGGCCAGCTTGATTGTAATCATGAATGGCCTTTCCTCTGACTGGATAGCACGCAACAAAAAGCTTTTCACTGTACCTCGGTACACGTGACAATAAAGGTAACTAAACTAAGCCACTCAAAGGAGGGTCTGCTCGTTGTTGCAGACTCAACGGGCTGAAGAGCCTGCTTCCGCTGTATCTCTAAATATAGAAAATAGCTGCAGGAGTAGGCCATTCGGCCTTTCGTGAGCACCGCCATTCAATGTGATCATGGCTGATCATCCACAATCAGTACCCCGTTTCTGCCTTCTCCCCATATCCCTCGACTCCGCTATCTTTAAGAGCTCTATCCAACTCTCTCTTGAAAACATACTGTGAATTGGCCTCCACTACCTTCTGTGGCAGAGAATTCCACAGATTCACAACTCTCTGGATGACAGCGTTTTTCCTCATCTCAGTCCAAAATGGCCTACTGCATCTTCTTAAACTGTGACCCCCCTGGTTCTGGGCTCCTGCGTCTAGCCTGCCCAATCCTTTAAGAATTGTGTATGTTCTCACCGAACTGAGGTATCTCTAAACTAAACACAATCAGTCTGAAGAAGCGACCCGACCCAAAACGTCACTTATCCATGTTTGCCAGAGATGCTGCCTGACCCCTCTGAGTTACTCCAGCACTCTGTGCCTTTTGTTGGTAAACCAGCGACTGCAGCCCCTCATGTCGTCAACCACAAAGTGTTCTAGTTCCCCCACAGCATTGACTTACAGACCGGTGCTTCTTAAAGCCGGAACAGAAAAACCACTGACATGAAGCAAAACACGTTGTGTTCAATAAATCACCGCTGGATGACCTGGTCAGTAACTCTAGGGCACAAGAACCACTCACTACCACCTCTGCCTCATCCCTCTACATCACCACATGATGAGTTAACTACAGTGATCATCGTTGGTTGACAGCAGGATCTGTGGATAAACAGAGCCCGATTTGACAAACATCAAACATTTTCCAGAAATAAAACTCTGCTGCTGCAAAACCGAAAGTTCAGACGGTGTGTTTTGTTTTTTCCTGGCAGTGGTGCTAGTTTCCCCGCTCTGTGCACATGGTCTGACTGAAACATGCAGTTTGCAGACAGCACAGAGGCCAAGCTCACATGTCACATTCATGTCAGATATTACAGGGCGGCACAGTGGCGCAGCGGGTAGAGCTGCTGCCTCACAGCACCAGAGACCCGTGTTCCATCCTGACCCTGGGTGCTGCCTATGCGGAGTTTGCACGCTCTCCCCTGTGACCACGTGGGTTTTCCCCAGTTTCCTCCCACACTCCAAAGCCTTTCAGGTTTGTAGGTTAATTGGGTTGGGCAAAGATTGCAACTTGTCCCCAGTGTGTAGGATGGTGCTGGTACGCACAGGAATCGCTGGTCGGTACACACTGGGTGGGCCAAAGGACCTGTTTCGGCGCTGTATCTCCAAACTAAACCAAATACTAAAGAAGGGCATCCTTTTGCATCAGGAAGTGTTTGGGGTGGGAGATTGCAACCTTCACGTGGTCCGCCCTGTTTTCGACGAATGCAATCAACCTGGCGTGCACAATCAAATAAGATCAAATAGAACAAGTTGTCCTACAACTTTAGGCTGTGCAGGCCGCACGCAAGAAGAAGAAGGAAGTGTTTGGCACAGATGTGCTGGTTTGTTGGTTAATTGGCCTCTGTAAATCGCCACTGGTGTAAGGAGAGCATGAGAAAGTGGGATCATGTACAGAGGTAGAAGGAGGAACTGCAGATACTGGTTTACAAAAAAGTACACAAAGTGCTGGAGTAACTCAGCAGCTCAGGCAACATCCCTGGACAACATGGACAGGTGATGTTTCAGGTTGGAACTCTTCTTCAGACTGTGTGATCGCTGGCCGACGCAGACTCTGTGGGCCAAGGCGCCCGTTTCCATGCTGTATCTCTAAACCCAATTCAAGTAAACTAAACTCTAAACAGAACCCCTCCCACAATCCCAGTACAGCCCCAGTACTCCTGAACCAACCTTGCTGTGATCTGAACCTCTGCTAGTAAACAGGAGCAGACAAAACGTTATTCCTTAAAATATCCACCGGAAACAACCCTAAATTGGGTTCCTGAATACTTTTAAAAATTATTTTCCAAGTTCTGAACAAAGCTTGGGCCAAACGCTGAGAGGCGCGGTGGTATCGTAGCAACCTTACAGCGCCAGAGACTAGGATTCGATTCTGACTAGGAGTGCTGTCTGTATGTGGTTTGCACGTGGGTCTTCGGGTGCTCTGGTTTCCTCCCACACTCCAAAGATGTACATGTTTGTAGTTTAATTGGCTTCGGTTAATTTGTAAAATTGTCCCTAGTGTGTAGGATAGTGTTAGTGTACGGGGTGATCACTGGTCGGCACAGACTCAGTGGGCCGAAGGCCTGTTTCCACGCTGTATCTCTAAAGTGAAGACTAAAATGCACACTAACCACAACTGCATCTCAGCAACTATGACCTACTGTGGACTTTGTTTTGGTTGCGAAGATGGACACAAAATGCTGAAGTAACTCGGCGGGACAAGCAGCAGCGTCTCTAGAGTGAAGGAATGGGTGACGTTTCGGGTCTCAACCCTTCTTCAGACCATTCGGTGTACACCAGCATCTGCAGTTCCTTCCTACACATTTTGTGTTGGATTTTGTACTGTTATGATCTGGGTACATGTAGGAAAACTAATTATTAATTTGTTCATTACTGATTATGATATATTAATTGGTGTGTTGTTGCATTTGCAGGCCCGTAAAGCTGCAACAAGTAAGAGTGCGATCGTTCCATTGTGGCACAATGACATTTTAACACCCTTGACTCTCAATTTCTTTTTCTGCTGATCGACAGTAAAACCACAATGTTTATGTCTAACCCACGACATTGTTCCGGTCTAACTTTGCATCGAGTTTGGTATCGTTTAGTTTATTATTGTCACGTGTACCGAGGTTCAGTGAAAAGCTTTTTTTATTGCGTGCTATCCAGTCAGCAAAATGTCTATCCATGATGTCCACAGTGTATAGACACAGGATGAAGGGAATAGTGTTAAGTGCTTGATAAAGTGCAGTAAAGTCTAATTGAAGATGATCAGAGGATCTCCAATGAGGTAGATGGGAGGCCAGGGTCGCTCTGTAGTTGGTGATGCTTCTTAGTGGCATTATATACTGTTTATCAATTAAATGTACCAGTTAGTAGTATTATGTACTAAGTCATTTTCCCTTCAAACCTCTCACATAAGAATTAGTTTCAACTGAATTTTAACTGATATTGAAGGTGCAACAACTGATTGAATTATTTGCACATTTTGATCTGTACATTCACCCCAGCAGAAAAACAACAGTTGTCGGAGCTGCTGTACCTTCCCACAGATGCTGCCTGACCTACTGAGTATTCTGTTTTTATCTTAGATATCTAATATCTGCCCTTGGAGTGCAGGAAGCTGAGGGGTGATCTCACAGAGGTGTGTAGATTCACGCGGGCCATAGATAGGGTGAAAGCACAGAGTATTTTACACAGGGTAGGGGAATCGCAAAAGATAGTAGGTTTCAGGTGAGAGGTGAAAGATTTAATAGGAACATGTGGGGCAACTTCTTCATACAAGAGGGTGGTGGGTATATGGAAGGAGCTGCCGGAGGAAGTAGTTGAGGCAGGGACTATAGCAACATTTAAAAGACATTTGGACAGGTATATGGTTAAGAAAGATTTAGAGGAACAGGGGCCCAACGCAGCCAGGTGGTACTGGTGTAGATGGGGCATCTTGGTGGGTGTGGGCCTGTTTCCACACTGTATGACTCTCCAGCAAGCTGTATAAACTCAAATGCTGAGCTGCCAACTCTCACGCATTTCGACCAATTCTCACGCTGATCACGGGCATTGACCAGGTTGTGGCTCGGTGCATTCTGGAGGACAACCAGTGGCTGCTGGAAGTAGGTACCAAGCACTGGGTAGAAGCGGTGGAAGATAGTGGCCTTCAAATGGGGGTGGTTGGAGAAAGCATCCCGTTTGCCTGCTAGATTTTCACTTACTGTAACTGCAGGAAAAATGTTCCTGATATTGGGGAAGTTGAGAACCAGGGGTCACACAGTTTAAGAATAAAGGGTAGGCCATTTAGGACTGAGATGAGGACAAACTTTCTTCACCCAGAAAGTTGTGAATCTGTGGAATTCTCTGCCACAGAAGGCAGTGGAGGCCAATTCACTGGATGTTTTCAAGAGAGAGTTACATTTAGCTCTTGCGGCTAGCAAAATCAAGGGATATGGGGAAAAAACAGGAAAGAGGTACTGATTTTAGATGAACAGTCATGATCATTTTGAATGGCAGTTCTGGCTCGAAGGGCCGAATGGCCGATTCCTGCACCTATTTTCTATGTTTCTATGATTGAGTGTATGGCAATAAAACTCGATCACTTGATTTTGAAGCATTCATGTATGGTGGAGGTATAATGTAGTCATAGAGTGATACAGTGTGAAAACAGGCCCTTCGGCCCAACGTGCCCATACCCGTCAACATGTCCCAGCTACACTACCTGCTTTTGATCCATATCCCTCCAAACCTGTCCTATCCATGTATCAGTCTAACTGTTTCTCAAATGTTGGGATAATCTCTGCCTCAACAACCTCCCACTGGCAGCCTGTTCCATACACCCACCACCCTTTGTGTGGAAAAAGTTACCCGTTAAAAAGTTACATCTTAAAATACTTCAAACAAAAACATTGAAATCATACTTCTACAATGCACTAAAATATGATTTTAACACATCAAATTTCAAAAAGTCCCTACGGGGGGGGGGGGGGGGCGGAGGTATCCCAAGGCCAGTGATCAGTGATTGCTCAGCCCCCCCACTTTCAAAAACGCTCCTGTTTCAGACGGAGAGCACTGCCAGATGTGTGCGGGGTACTGAGGCCAGTTGTCCGTGATGTCTGGACCCCAATGCTCAGCGCTTCGTGTTTCGGAGTTGGCTAATATTATTGATTTGCAATTAGCCTGATTTGTAATTAGTTGACAAAACCTTAATTTATTAATCCGGAATATCCAGGGGGATGGGATAAGTGTAATATTAAAATGACATACAAGGTGTCAGGCTGTCTGTCACAACATACAGCCCCGATAACCCATTATTTTCTTCAGTCAAATATTGGGAAGGTAGCACTATTGTAATTTGCCACAACTATTATGTTTGTTTACCTCACTGATAATTTCTAACACCCCCACCCCCCCAAAATCTTTGAAATGTCCCCAATCTCATTGTTTTATTTATTGAACACATAGATGAACATCCTCAAGGAATGTAATCAGATGGAAACTGATTACTACGATGTTTAAGAGCTTGTTCAAGAAAAAGAACATATTTTAAAGGAGTGACAGAGATACTTGCGGGGAATGTGTTACGAGGTTATTATTTGTCTTTAGTTTTAGCTTGAACCAGGACATGTGAAGATTCAAAGTTTAATATAGTAATTGTGCTGATACTGACTCCAACCAGCCACATAATGAATATCATCCATTCCGGAGGTTTTATATTTCTGATGACATTTAAACTTCACTTGGATTTCAATCACTTCAATGTAAATGTAATTGGGAATGGGGAGCATTGGAACAAAAATTTGCCCTCGGTACATATTAACTGTAATATAATAACGTACGCATGTTGGTAGGTGCAATCAAAACAATTATTTTTTATCAGTGTTTGTTATGAATACCACAGAAAATATTATGCACTCTCAAGGTCACATTACATAGAATATTATTGGTTAAATATATAGTTGTTGGACATCTCAGAAAAGTCATAGAGGAAGACAGCAAATTACTGAAAATATTGAGGGTGAAAATGACTTCAGGACACTTTGTTAGGAAAATGAAGGAAATGGTAACAGAATACTTACACACCCGAGTGAGTATAATTTTATGGATGAGAAATTGTGTTCAACCAATGGATTACTCATTTGACAAAGTAACTAGCATGTTAGATAACAAGGAAGCCAATGGATGTAGCAGATTTTGTTATACAAAATTTGGTCCGTGAAGTGCCCCATAAAAGATTACCGCATTAGATAAGCACCTGTGGACTTGATCGTAATATGTTAAGTCCAGGGGGTCAGATATGGGCTTTATGTGTGGGCCAGATATATCGTCAGTGCAGAGGGGATAGGAGCAAGGCCAAGTGTGCATCCAGCATCAAGGTCTGGAATAGTACTAGGTGTGCAGTCAAAGCTGGGACAATGGGAGTGTTCAGCACTGGGCACCTAAGCAGGTAATCAGGTATGATCAGGGTAGAATAGGAGGCCAGGTGGAAGGCTGGACTCAGGGTCAGGAATGAGAGAAGGTATGCAACTGGAGTCAGGGTCAGGAGCAGTACCAGGTGTGCAGTGAGACCCAGGTTGGTCAACATGGGCCAAGTGTTTGATTATAATCTGATTTCCATACATGAATATACTAAGATCATTCATGTGCTGCACCTGTTGATCAGAGCCTGGCTCTACTGTGGAATGTAATTAGGAATGTAATTTAGCCTAACCTTATTTATAGCTAATCCAATTTAAAGCATAAATATTGCATTCAAGTGTAAGTTAAAAGACTCGCTACAGTATGCACCAGATTGCACAATTCCAAGCTGAAAAATACAAAGGCTCCATACCAATGGGATGGGGGCCACCCCCCTCCCACACACCCCCACCTTGGTACACTCCCTCGGGCTTGGTCTCTCGCTATTTCTCACTCCCAACTCTCGCCTAATGTTGGCAGCCCTGTCAAATGTCAAATCTATTATCGGCCCATTGAGAATCAAGAATCAGATGCAATAAACACCAAGACAATTTGAATAAACTAACACAGATTACATCACTCATAACCAAACCATTTATAATATTTAAAGCATCATTTACACTTCCTTGCCAATAAGGAACCATCTCCAAACAAACTCCCAATTAAATGATCTGGTGCCCCCTTGAACTGATATAAAATTAAAACATTGGAATTTAAAACAATCAAATCACAGATGTGTTCTCTGTTCTATAAAACAAAAATTGGTGTATGTGTGTGTCTCTCTCTCTCTCTTTAATGAGTTTAAATTCATCTTGCTCACTCTCCCTGTCATTTTGACACGGTCCCTGACCACTGAAGTGTTTGTGGTTGGTAAGGGAATGAAGAGGAAGTACAGAAAAGGGGGAGGAGAAAAAAAAAGGGAGAGAGAGAGAGAGAAACACAGCTGCATGACACGGAGCTAAAGAGGGACACAAGATCATAGTCTTACAGCACGGAAACAGACCCTTCGGCCCAACTTGCCCACACCGACCAACATGCCCCATCTACACTAGTCCCACCTGCCTGCATTTGGCCCATACCCCTCTAAACCTGTCCTTAAACTTTGCAATAGGATCTGCCTCAACTACTTCATCCGTCAGCTCGTTCCATACACTAACCACCTTTTGTTTAAAAATAGTTACCCCTCAGATTCCCATTAATCTTTCCAACTTCACTTTAAACCTATGCCCTCTGGTTCTCGATTCCCCTACTCTGGGCAAGAGACTGTGCGTCTACCCGATCTATACCTCTCATAGTTTTTTTACACCTCCACAAGATCACCCCTCATCCTCCTGCACTCTGAGGAATAAAGTCCTAGCCTGCCCCAACCTCTCCCTGCAGCTCAGGCCGTCGAGTCCTGACGTGGGGAAGGATGTGAGCACGCCCTTGTCTGACACAGACTGCGATCAGTTTCATTCTCCACCAACTCAGTCCAGGCACACAGTCTGGAAGACTTGCACTTTCACTTTCCCCTTGTCAGGCTCCTGCCAACACAGCCCTTGGGAGATCGATCCCTCTCACATCACATCACATGCAGGAAGATTGTTCCCGATGTTGGGGAAGTCCAGGACAAGGGGGTCATAGCTTAAGGATTAGAGGGGGAATCCTTTAGGACCGAGATGAGAAAACCATTTTTCACACAGAGAGTGGTGAATCTCTAGAACTCTCTGCCACAGAAGGTAGTTCGAGGCCAGTTCATTGGCTATATTTAAGAGGGACTTAGATGTGTCCCTTGTGGCTAAAGGGATCAGGGGGTATGGAGAGAAGGCAGGTACAGGATACTGAGTTGGATGATTAGCCATGATCATATTGAATGGTGGTGCAGGCTCGAAGGGCCGAATGGCCTACTCCTGCACCTATTTTCTATGTTTCTACATCCCTCCTGCTTCCTTCCCCTGCCCGGTCACATCACGCAGTGCAGCAGCAGGTAGTGCCGCTGCCTCACAGCGCCAGAGACCCAGGTTTAATCCCGACCTCAGGTGCTGTCTCCATGCGCGCGGAGTTTGCACGTTCTCCCTGCGACTGCGCGGGTTTCCTCCGGGTGCTCCGGTTTCCTCCCACCTCCCAAACACGTGCGGGTTTGTAGATTAATCGGTCCTCTGTAAATTGTCCCCTCGTGTGTAGGGAGTGGACGAGAAAGTGGGATAACATAGAGCTAGTGTGAGCGCGGGTTGGCATGGACTCGGTGGGCCGAAGGGCCTGTTTCTACATTGTGTCTCTAAACTAAACTAAACTCTCAGTGCTAGGGTTAGTAAACAATATCTAAATGACGGGCTGAGCTACAAAAGTCAGGAAGTCGTGTTGCAGCTGTATGAAACTTTGGTCAGGCTGCATTCGGCGTTTTGTCTACAGTTCAGGTCGCCCTAATACAGGAAGGGTGTGGTGGCTTTGGAGAGGGTGCAGAGGTGGTTTACCAGAATGATGCCTGGATAGGAGGGTATTAGCTATGAGGGACGGATGGACAGGCTGGGATTTTTTTCTCTGGAATGCCGGAGGTAGAGGGGAGACTTGATAGAAGTATATCAAATGATGACAGATGTAGATAGGGCAGATAGTCAGAACCTTTTCCCCAGGGTGTAAATGTGTGTTTATTGTTGTTTTAATGACAATTTTGTTCAGAGTCTGAATGACCACAGCACGGTATCGCCAATGTGGAGTTGCTGCCTTACAGATCTGTTCTGTATTCATGCCTTTAATATTCTGTTGTGTTGAAGCAAAGCAAGAATTTGATTGTCCTATCTGTGTCACATGACAATAAACTCTCTTGAATCTTGAATCTACATCGCCAGTGACCCGGGTTCGATCCTGACTACGTGTGCTGTCTGTACAGAGTTTGTACATTCCCCCTAGTGACTTGCGTGGGTTTTCTACTGGATCTCCAGTTTCCTCCAAAACTCCAGAGACATGCAGGTTTGTAGGTTATTTGGCTTAGTTTAAATTGGCCCTAGTGTGTGCAGGATACTGTTAGTGTGCGTAGGATAGTGTTAATGCGCGGGGATCGCTGGTCGGCATGGATTCGGTGTGCCGAAGGGCCTGTTTCCACGCTGTATCTCCAAACTGGACCAAAGGGCAAAAGTTCACGGTGAAAGGGGCAAAGTTTAAAGGAGATGTGCGGGGCAAGTTTTTGTTGTTGTTTTTTTTAAAACACAGAGGGTGGTGGGAGCCTGGAATTTGCTGCTGGGGCTGATGGTGATGGAGATAGATACGACAAAAGTATTTGAGAGACTTTTACAGAAACAAATCAATGTGAGCATCGTCACCACTAGAGACTTGACTGTCCCTCTCCCTGACCGTCTGATGTGCAGGGGATTTCCAGCACTTTCTCATGTAATCTGAGTGGATAAAATGTCCTTTCAAACATTTAACCCTTTGCTACATTCTAGACCTGACCATGAAGTAACGCGAGTCTGACCGCTATCTGACAACCCTCCCTCCCCTATCCCTCCCCACCCACCTCCCCCTTTCCGCTCCCTCTCCCCTGCTCTTTTTCTTTTTCCTCACCTCTCCCCTCCCTCCCCTTTCTACCCCACCAACCCTCTCCACCCCTCCCCTCCCTCCCCTTCCCCTTCTCTCCCTTCCCTCCTCTCTCCTTCCACTTCACTCCCCTCCCCCGCCTCCTCCTTCCCACTCCCCTTTACCCTCCCAACAATCCCCTCCCCTTCTTTCCCCACCCTCCCTCATCTCCCCTTCCCCCTTGCCACCTCTCCTCCCGTTCACTATCCCTTCTCCCCCCCCCCACTTATTCCCTTCCCTCTGCTTCATCTCCTCCCCTCTGCTCCCTCCCCCCCCCCCCCCCCCCCCCCCCCCCCCCCCCCCACACCCCCACCATCACAAGACTGAGATCCTCACGCTGCATACTCATCAGGATCACAAGTGTGGAGGCTGATCAGGGACCTGTCACCGGACAATGTTCTCTCCCAGATGACCAATGGTGACAGCAGGCCCGAGTGGGGGGCACGGGGGGGGGGGGGGGGGGGGGGGGTTCGTGTTCATAGGACCAGAATTGGCCATTTAGCCCATCGAGTCTACTCGGCCATTCAATCCTGGCTGACCTATCTCTCCCTCTCAACCCCAGTGTCCTGCCTTCTCCCCCCAACACCAGTAATCAATTACCAGTCAAATTCCACTTGTAACAGTGAAACAGCTTCACAGTGTTAGTGACACACAGTAAAACAGTGTTAGTGTCACACAGTGAAACAGTGTCACTGTGTTAGTGTCACAGTGTTAGTGTCACAGTGTTAGTGTCACAGTGAAACAGTTTCACTGTGTTAGTGTCACAGTGTTAGTGTCACAGTGAAACAGTGTCACAGTGAAACAACAGTGTTAGTGTCACAGTGTTAGTGTCACAGTGAAACAGTGTCACAGTGAAACAGTGTCACAGTGTTAGTGTCACAGTGAAACAGTGTCACAGTGTTAGTGTCACAGTGAAACAGTGTCACAGTGAAACAATGTCACAGTGTTAGTGTCACAGTGAAACAGTGTCACAGTGTTAGTGTCACAGTGAAACAGTGTCACAGTGTTAGTGTCACATTGAAACAGTGTCACAGTGTTAGTGTCACAGTGAAACAGTGTCACAGTGTTAGTGTCACAGTGAAACAGTGTCACAGTGAAGTGTCACAGTGTCACAGTGTTAGTGTCACAGTGAAACAGTGTCACAGTGTTAGTGTCACAGTGAAACAGTGTCACAGTGAAACAATGTCACAGTGTTAGTGTCACAGTGAAACAGTGTCACAGTGTTAGTGTCACAGTGAAACAGTGTCACAGTGTTAGTGTCACAGTGAAACAACAGTGAGTGTCACAGTGAAACAGTGTCACACAGAGAAACAGTGAAACAGTATCACACAGTGAAACAGTACTACAGTGTTACACACACGGAAGCTGTCAGGGAGTTGAAAGAGGGGGAGAGGGAGTGGGGCAGTGGGGAGAGAGAGCGGTCGGTGCCGGGAGTGGGAGTAGATCGCACAGGTCTGCACCCACCAGGCGACCGTGTCAGGGCCGGACGACAGAGGGGACGAGTTTGTAAGCCTGTCAGAGGCGCGGCAACAGCTCAGCCCGGGGTGCAACTTACTCGGTAGCAGGTCGCAGCTGCCAGGAGCAGTCGGCATGGTCGGGACCCCGGGCTAGCGGGCGGACAGGCAGGCGGCCGCGGCGTTTCCTTCCCTGATCCACTT
The DNA here is from genome assembly GCF_028641065.1 of Leucoraja erinaceus. Taxonomy (NCBI): domain Eukaryota; kingdom Metazoa; phylum Chordata; class Chondrichthyes; order Rajiformes; family Rajidae; genus Leucoraja; species Leucoraja erinaceus. The sequence goes on along the minus strand of NC_073391.1, from coordinate 34,012,410 downwards.
CGTCCGCTGGGTTTGTTTTGATTCCGTGTAGCTGATCATATGACCGGCTGCTCTGTCCCCTCCCCTCCCCTCCCACCATTCCCCGTCACATGCTCCCCGCTTACAGCAGATTTAAAGCGGCGATGCCTCGCAACAAAACCCCCCAGCAGCAACATCCCTCTCTTAACTCTTGCAATCGCTCCCCTCCCTCAAGGCTCCTCTCTGTAAACTTATAACAACCTGCAGAATCCCGTTCAATCTCGAACCCCGGGAAAGATATGAGACTGCAACATTACAACCCCCCCCCCCCCCCCCCCCCCACACACATATTTCCACCAGCTCTTTGCTGTTTTATTTTTAGCTCCAGACTCCAGCACCTTGTGAATCCAAAACAAAACATTGAAAGCAATTATTTAAGTTTGGGCTGGTTTAGAGATACGGCGCGGAAACAGGCCCTTCGGCCCACCGAGTCGGTGCCGACCAGCGATAGACTAGCACTTTCCTACACTCTAGGGACAATTTACAAGCTTTACCAAAGCCAATTAACCTACAAACCTTTTTGTAGCGCAGGAGGAAATCGGAGCACCCGGAGGAAACCCACGCGGTCACAAGGAGAATGTACAAACTCCGTACAGACAGCACCCGTAGTCAGGATCAGACCCGGGTCTCTGGCGCTGTAACTGTGAGGCAGGAACTGTGAAGAAAGGTCCTGACCCGAACTGGACTTGGACAGTGAACGGGGGGCGGGGGTTCAATGTGGGACAAAGGAGCAGAGATAATGTGGTCTGTGTGTGTGTGTGTTTATCTGCAGCCACGTATCTTTCTCGGAATTTGCTGGTTGCTCAGTCGTGGGGAGATTGCAGGAGTGGAGGCAGCAGGGAAAACACTGAGCAAACTTTCTGGGATCCCCCAGCTGTGTGAGATTGTATGAGGCCGGGGTGTTACACGGAGTTTAAGCACTCGAGTGTCTGGGGAGGTCGAATTTGCCCGCGTTTGGCCCAAATTCCTCTAAACCTTTCCAAACTATGTACCTGTCCAACAGGCCCATCTGCCCAACTTGCCCACACCGACAAAAACATGTCCCATCTACGCTGGTCCCGCCTGCCTGCATTTGGCCCATATCTTTCTAAACCTATGTACCTGTCCAAATGTATTTTAAATCTTGTTATAGTACCTGCTTCAACTGCCTCCTCCGGCAGCTCGTTCCATACCCCCCCCCCCCCCCCCCCCCCACCCTTTGTGTGGAAGAGTTGCCCCTCGGGTTCCTTTTAAATCTTGCCCTTCTCACCATAACTCTCTGTCCTCTGGTTTTTGATTCCCCCTACCCTAGGTAAAATCCTTTGGGCATTCACCTTATCCATTCCCCGCATGATTTTATACACCTCTATAATATCACCCCTCAGCCTTTTCCATGTTTCCTCTGGGTGCTCCGGTTTCCTCCCGAAATTAACCAACAAACCTCAGTTCAGTTTAGTTTATTGTCACGTGTACCGAGGTACAGTGAAAAGCTTTTGTTGCGTGCTAACCAGTCAGTGGAAAGACAATGCATGATTACAATCGAGCCATTCGCAATGTACAGATGCATGATGAAGGGGTTAACATGAATAATGTTTAGTGCAAGGAACAGCCAGTAAAATCCGATCAAAGATAGTCCGAGGGTCTCCAATGAGGCAGATAGTAGTTCAGGACTGCTCTATAGTCGTGGTAGGACGGTTCAGTTGCCTGATCACAGCTGCCTGAAGAAGGGTCTCGACCTGAAACGTCACCCATTCCTTCTCTCCAGAGATGCTGCCTGTCCCGCTGAGTTACACCAGCGTTTTGTGTCTATTAACAGCTGGGAAGAAATTGTCCCTGAATCTGGAGGTGTGCATTTTCACACCTATACCTTTAGCTATTTTTCAATACCTGTACGTCTTTGGAGTGTGACGGGAAACCGGAGCGCCCGGAGAAATCCTATGCGGTCACATAGTACAATCTCCATAGACAGCACACAAGGTCTGGATCGCACCCAGATCTCTGCCGTTGTGAGGCAGCAACTCTACCGCTGCGCCACTGTGTAAAGTCATAATTTACTGAACTGTATGCAAAAAACATATATTTCACTCTACCTCAGTACATGTGATAATAAAGAACCAATGAGCCAGTGAGCAGTGGGTAGGTTTATCCCTGAACAGTCAATGGGTTTCATAGAGATCAGGATCCTACAGTTGGCTCTGAGCTCAGCTGTAAACTAAGTTTGGGCGTCAATGAACACTCCCAGTGAAACATGTTCCCCTGATTAAATATTCTGTATCATGGCACAGTGGTGCAGCGGGTAGAGCTGCTGCCTCACAAGCGTCCGGGTTTGATCCTGACCTCGGGTGTTGTCTGTGTGTGGAGTTTGCACGTGCTCCCTGTGACTGCGTGGGTTTCTCCCGGGTGCTCCGGATTCCTCCCACATCCCAAACATTTGGTGGTTTGTTGGGTAACTGGCCTGTGTAAATTGCCCAGAGTGTGTCGGGAGTGCATGAGGATGTCTGATGACATAGAACGAGTGTAAGGCACAGTCTCCTATGACCAATGATCTATGTTTACAAACCTGTCGTGCTGCGGCAAGTAAGAACGTCAGTGAGCCGAATGGCCTGTTTCCGTGCCGTACGACACTAAAGTCTTGCATGGACTCAATGGGCCGAGTGGCCTTCTTCCACCCTGCGACATTGCAATCATTCTTGTTCCCTGCTGCGATTCCTTGCAATTCTACCCAGCTACTGTTAAGTGTCCCAACCCGAAACGTCATCTATCCATGTTCTCCAGGATGCTGCCTGAACCACTAGGTTACTCCAGCACTGTTCAGTTTTAATTTAGAGATACAGCGTGGAAACAGGCCCTTCGGCCCACCGAGTCCACTCCGGCCATCGATCACCCTGTACACTAGCACAATCTTACACACCAGGGACAATTTACATAAGCCAATTAACCTTCAAACCTGCACGTCTTTGGAGTGTGGGAGGAAGCTGGAGCACCCGGAGAAAACCCACGCGGTCACAGGGAGAAGGTACAAAGTCCGTACATGTGGTCAGGATTGAACCCGGGTCTCTGGCGCTGTGGGGCAGCAACTCTACCGCTGCGCCATGACTGTGCGGCCCTTTTAATCTTTGTTGCCGGTAGATTACAGAGGCACAGACACTATCTCCTTTTATAAAAAACAACAGAGGCAGCAAATAAGCTCTGGGAACAAGGGAGATGGAAGAGGCTTTCTAGATGCACTGTAGAGATTAATAAAAATACAAATTAACGTTGGGATATACTCTGATTTATTGCACTGGTCAACCCAATTACAGTAGTGAATAGCTAGCTTCTCACTTCTAATGTACACAATATTTGACAAAATATATAATCTTTTACAGAATTAAACACATGATTTAGTACAACGTTAATATCACTGCACACGAGACAACCAAGCTTTTTTTGTGAAGGAAGGTTTTCTTAACTGGATAGAGGCGAGATCTTTCAATTAAACCAAACATAAATAGGATTTCCATTGCATGCTGTTGAAGTAAAGTCTCCTCAAAACAAAACTTTCAGCCCCTCAATTCGTTGGGCACAATCACCCACTTTCATCCTTGGGAATAGAAAGAATATCTGTAAGTTTACGGGAGAGACCTCAGGAGGGAGGGTCTTGCAACAAAGAGCCATCGGGTTGGAGAGGGTGGGGCGACAGCAGGAATTTCTGTCAGGCAGCATCTGCGGAGAGACAAGACAAGGACATGCATCAATGCAAAGCCTCCACAGTAACGAATGGGAAATGGGAAACGAGGGGGGGGGAAACTGGGATCTCAAAAAGCAGGAGGCAATCGTAATTGATTAAAAGATTCAGTATGGACACAGGCCCTCACAGCCAGGAGTGGAAAATTATTTATACTTCATTTTTCTCCAGCATGGTACAATGTTTTATTTGCAATATTATATGAGCTCCCATCAGCAGACGGAGAGAGAGAGCAGTCATCACTCGCAATGCTGTTCCCTGACACCAAGCGGCGCTGTCGTTCCATTGCCCTGACATGGGGCCACACTGCCATCTGGTGACAATAACAATTGCAGCAGAGACCCAAATAACCGCAGATGCTGCAATCCTGAGTGAGAAACAAAGTGGACCCAGTCTGAGGAAGGGTCCCGATTCGAAAAGTCGCTTAATCTTGTTCTCCACCGATGCTGTCTGAACCACAGTTACTCCAGCACTTCGTGTCTTTTTTTTTTTTAATGCTAAGAACTATAGTCTACACTCAGTATCTCCCCCTTTGATTTACCTATTGTACGTGAATTTGACTTGATTGTATTTATGTCCAATATTATCTGACCTATTTGGATAGAATGCAAAACAAAGCTTTTCACTGTTCCTCGGTTTATGGGACAGTGATGGAACACAAAGTGCTGGAGTAACTCTGCGAGTCGGGCAGCATCTGTGTAGATCATGGATAGGTGACGTTTCGGGACGAGACCCTACTTCAGACTTACTTGACCCTACTTTTGTGTAGAGCAGCATCTGCAGTTCCTGGTTTCTACAATAAACTAATGGGCAATGGCTTAAGGTGAGAGGTCACACTCCGGTCACTCTCCCCTCTCCCATCAAGCACGAGGTAGAGAAGTGTGAAAACACACAACTCCAGATTCAGGAATAGTTTCTTCCCAGCGGTTATCACGCAATTTAACTGTCCTCTCAACAACTAGAGAGCGGTTCTGACCTACTATCTCCCTGACTATCAAACTATCATTAATCAGACTTTACTCGACTTATCTTGCGCTGAATGTCATTCCTTTTATCCTGTATCTGTACACCACGGATAACTTAATTGTATAGTCTCAGCTCAAGATTGCAGAGAGTGGTGGATACTGCCTGGTCCATCACAGGTACTGACCTCCCTAACATCCAAATGATCTACGAGAGGCATTGTCTAAAAAAGGCAGCCAGCATCAACAAAGACCCACACCACCCTGGCCACGCTCTCATCTCACGCCTGGAACGAGCTGCTAGAGGAAGCTGTAGGCTTTGGACTTTACTTTGGAGATACAGCATGGAAACAGGTCCTACGGCCCATTGAATCCACGCCGACCAGCGATCACCCCATACACTAGCACTATCCTACACACACACTAGGGACAATTTACAATTTTTACCGAAACCAATTAACCTACAAACCGGCACATCTTTGGAGTGTGGGAGGAAACCGGAGCACCCGGAGAAAACCCACGAGGAGAACATGCAATCTCCACATAGGCAGCACCCATGGTCAGGATCTCTGGCGCTGTGAGGCAGCAACTCTACCACTGCGCCACCATGCCGCTACCAACGTACAGACACGTCACTAAAACAAATCCCAGGGTATGAGGACACAGAGATACTTATCTCTCCCCACTCCCCTTCGGGCTCAGGGCTCTGTACCATGTCACTGATACCTCCAGCGATGACCTACCTCATTCCCAGAAGTAGCGGAGATACCAGATGGTGTCGTTCTTGAGCTGGGGTCCAAAGAGGGGGTTCATCTGAGACATGATGGCGATGAGCCAGCTACGCAGTGAGAGAAAGTGGACGTTAATCCAACCACGAGACTTCAATTCTATACTAATATTTTAAATATGATATTTTAATCATTATTTTAATAATACTCCAACATTAAATATTAATAGAAACATAGAAACATAGAAAATAGGTGCAGGAATAGGCCATTTGGCCCTTCGAGCCTGCACTGCCATTCGATATGATCATGGCTGATCATCCAACTCAGTATCCCATCCCTGCCTTCTCTCCATACCCCCTGATCCCTTTAGCCACAAGGGCCACATCTAACTCCCTCTTAAATATAGCCAATGAACTGGCCTCAACTACCTTCTGTGGCAGAGAATTCCACAGATTCACCACTCTCTGTGTAAAAAAATGATTTTCTCATCTCGGTCCTAAAAGACTTCCCTCTTATCCTTAAACTGTGACCCCTAGTTCTGGACTTCCCCAACATCGGGAATAATCTTCCTGCATCTAGCCTGTCCAACCCCTTAAGAATTTTGTAAGTTTCTATATTCATCCTAATAAGTTCATAGGAGTAGAATTAGGCCATTCAACTCGTCAAGTCTCCTTCGCCGATGGACACATTGTGCTGGAGTAACTCAGGGGGTCAGGCAGCATCTCTGGAGAAAAGCAATAGATAACATTTTGGGTCGAGACCCTTCTTCAGATTAAGAGTGAGGAGAGAGGGAGACTAGAGATATGACCATTCAGTCATGACTGATCTATTTTCCCTCTCAACCCCATTCTCCTGCCTTCTCTCCATAACCTTTAACACCCTTACTAATCAAGAATCTGTCAATCTCTGCTTTAAAAATACCTAATGACTTGGCCTCTACTACTGCCGGTGGCAATGAATTCCACAGAATCATCTCCCTATGATTGAAGAAATTCCTCCTCATCTCCATTCTAAACATAAGTCCTTTTATTTTGATGCTGTGCCCTCTGGTCCTAGCCTCTCCCACCAGTGGAAACATCCTCCCCACTTCCACTCTATCTCAGCTTTTCATTGTTCCTATCACCAGCGAGAGGGCGGTCCTGACCTCCCATCTAGTATTTGGAGACCCTCAGACTATTTTTTAAATCGAATTTTACTGAAATTTATCTTGCACTTAATGCTATTCCCTTTATCCCGTATCTGTACGCCGTGGCTTAAACGTAAGCATGTTTAGTCTTTCCGCTGACTGGATAGCACGCAACAAAAAAGCTTTTCCTTGTACCTCGGTACACGTGACAATAACAAATTAAACTATTCGGTGAGTTTCAATGAGATCTCCCCTATCCTAAACTCCAGCGAATACTGGAATAGTTAGAAAAATAGGCCTCAAATGCTTCTCATTGGTTAATATTTTATAAAATAATATATCACTAAATAATATTACGTCCTAAATTAATATTTCTGTGTATGGGGTGGAGGGTGGAGTTACGAGACTGTACTTACAAGAGGTAACAACAGACTGCTGTAGTCACGATCATGGTGATTGTCACCCTGTGGGGTACAAAGACACAGCCTGGATCACCCACCATTGACAGGTCACATTGACTGCACGCAACATAACACTACAAATCCAGCACGGAAACAGGCCTTTCAGCCCAACGCACGCATGCTGACCAACCTGCCCCATCTACGCTAGTCCCATTTGCCCACGTTTGGCCCATATCCCTCTGTACCTGTACCCCTACAATATCCCTCTGTACCTGGACCCCTATCCCCTCCCAATCCCTCATACACATTCCTCCCTCCCCGCTACTTATTTAATTCCCTCCACGTATCCTCTCCTTCTCCATCACCTCTATCCTTATCTCCCTCTACATCTCCCGTCCCTCCCAATATCTCCTCCTTAATCTTTCCCCCTCTTCCTTTCCCCATTCCCCATCCCTCTCAATTACCCCATCCCTCCGTCCCTCCACCGCCTTCTACATGTCCTCCCCCTCTCATTGCCCCCACCCTCCCCATCCCCTCTCCCCCTCCCCCTCTGTCACTCCCCACACCTCCCTCTCATTCCCCCAGAGCCCTCTCCATATCCACCTCCACCTGTCCCTCTCTCCATCACCTTCCTCCCCACATCAGACCCTCTCCATGTCCCCCTCCCTCCCCTCCCCTCTCCACTCCCTCCCTCATCCTCACCCTCTGTTCGGGCCCTTGGGCACAAACCACGGCAGGACACATCCCACCAGCGCCCACAGGATTGTGAAGCAGACAACGGGCACGGTAGCCGAGTGTCCACCCATCCCTCCCGCTCCCTCTCTTTCTTTCTCTCCTCGATCCCTCTCTCTCTCTCTCTCTCTCTTTTCTTCTCCTTCTCCCCTCCGCTCCCTCTCTCTGTCTTTTCTTCTCCCTCTCCTCTGTTCCCTCTCCCTCTTTTCTTCTCCTTTTTCTCTTTCTCTCTCTCTCCTCAGCTCCTTCTTTTCTTCTCCTTTCTCTCTCTCTCTCTACCTCCTCTTTCTCTCCCTCCTCTCTCTCTCTCTACCTCCTCTTTCCCTCTCCCTCCTTCTCTCTCCCTCCTCTCTCTGGCTCCGCTCCCCACGTGACCCACTCAGGTCCCGCCCCCGCCGCCTCCCCATTGGCGGGCGATGACGTCACCCTCTCCCCATTGGTCTGCGGCCCCGCCAGTCAGCGCCAGGCCCCGCTGTGATTGGCTGTTTATTCCCAGGCTCCGCTGGGTTTATTCCCTCTGGCTCCAACATTTCCTCCCGCGACCAATGTGACCGGTGACCGGTTAAAATGTAACAAAACCCGTTTCCCAGCCGGAGCCTCTCGGGCCGCTGCCCCCCGGGTGGGTGGTTATTGCAGAGGGCGGCCCTTCCACATTGCCATGGCTGCGGTGTGAGTGGAGGAGGCGAGAGTCACTCACTCGGAGGGCGGGGACTGAAACTACCTGTGACCTTGTCTTGGATGGATCTTAAATGGGTCGACTGGGCTTGTATTCACTGGAATTTAGAAGGATCAGAGGGTATCTTATAGAAACATACAAAATTATTAAGAGATTGGACACGCCAGATGCAGGAAAAATGCTCCCGATGTTGGGGGAGTTCAGAACCAGGGGGTAACAGTTTCAAAATAGGCCATTTAGAACTGAGATGAGGAAAACCTTTGTCACCCAGAGAGTTGTGAATCTGTGGAATTCTCTGCCACAGAAGGCAGTGGAGGCCAATTCACTGGATGTTTTCAAGAGAGAGTTAGGTAAAGCTCTTAGGGTTATGGAATCAAGGGATATGGGGAGAAAGCAGGAACGGGGTTTTGGATGATCAGCCATGATCATATTGAATGGCGGTACTGGCTCAAAGGGCCGAATGGCCTACTCCTGCACCTATTTTCTATGTTTCTAAGTTGCCTTGGATGCAACTGATGGGAAGTTACAGCAGGGAAACAGGCCAGCCAGCCCAGCCAGCCCATGCTGAACATTCGCACTGGTTCTATGATATCCCACATTCTGTTATCACATTGGAACAGGTCCTTCAGCCCAGCCACACTGACCATTCATCACCCATTCACACTGGTTCTATGACATCCCACACCATGTTTAGTTTAGTTTAATTTAGAGATACAGTGCGGAAATTGGCCCTTCGGCTCACCGAGTCCATGTCAACCAGTGATTCCCATACATTAACACTATCCTACACACACTAGGGACAATTTACACTTATACCAAGCCAATTCACCTACAAACCTGTACGTCCTTGGAGTGTGGGAAGAAACCAAAGATCACAGAAAAAAACACATGCGGTCACAGGGAGCTCAACATATTGGGAGATCAACATATAAGCTCCATATCAAAGTTTTCAAAACAAAGAAAATAAAAGAGAACTTCAGCGGATAGAACAGGAAATAAAATTACTAGAATTGGACAATGCAACTGACCCAACCATAGATAAACATAATAAGATAACCTTATTGAAAATATAAACTCAATAGAATATTATCGGCAAGAGTAATAAGACTATTCCAAATTACAAAACAGGCACACTTCGAATTTGGGGACAAGCCACATAAATTACTTGCGAGGCAATTGAAGCAACAAGAAAAGGAAAATACTATCACTAAAAAACATATAAGCTCCACACAGACAGCACCCATAGTCGGGATCGAACCCGTGTCTCCGGCACTGCAAGTGCTGTTAGGCAGCAACTCTACCGCTGCACTACCGTACCACCATGTTATCGTATGGGAACAGGCCCTTTGGCCTAACCCGAGTCCATCAATTACCCATTCACATTAGTTCTATGTTATCCCACTTACTCATCCACTCCCTGCACACCAGAGGTCATTTGCAGAAGCCCCAACTTGCCCGCACCAACCAACATGCCCCATCTACACTAGTCCCACCTGCCTGCATTTGGCCCATCTATCTATATATTACCAAAACTCTCAGCTTGTCTGTGTGTGTGCGATTCATGCCCTGAATGACGCCCAAACCGTACACGATAGCGCAACAATTTTTAGACCACCGTACTGTGGTGTGGTATATCAATTTTTGCTCAGGTTGATGGCAAATTCTACAAGTTATTCACATTAGAAAACAATTAAATATTACTTTTCACTTAACTTCTCAGTGTCAAAAATCCAAATCCTTGTTGGCCCTGCCCGCAACAACGTTGCAATCACAGGACACTGAGTCCTAACAGCAAGTGAAATCCAAATTTATTTCCTAGCAGGATTTTTCTCAAAGTTTAAAATGAGGGAGGGTGAATAAAGGGAAATAAGCCGCCCCTGCACAGTTGGGGCCTATGGGTGAGTGGTGGAATATTACGTTGGGGGAATGGGTTGTGTTGGGGGAACGGGTGAGTGGTGGAATAGGCCTCCCGTGGGGGCTATGGGTGAGTGGTGGAATATTGGGTTGGGGAGCAGGTTGCGTTGGGGGACCGGGCCTCCAGTGCGACAGGGACCCAATGGTTCCCACTTGCATCCCTCTAAACCTGTCCTATCCATGTTCCTGTCCAAATGTTTTTTTAAACGTTGTGAAAGTAAATGCCTCAACTACCTTCTCCGGCAGCTCGCCTCGGATTAAGTCCTAGCCGGCCCGATCTCCATCTGTAGCTCAGGCCCTCCAGTCCTGGCAACATCCTCGTAAACCTTCTCTTCTCTGTACTCTTTTTTACACCTTAACGGCATCTTTCTTCTAACAGGATGACCAAAAGTGAACACACTACTCTAGACGCGACCTCGGAGTTGCAAGGCGGCAGGAAGGGCGGGAATGGGATTGGGAACGCTCCGGGGAGGGAGGGGGTAGCGTGGAGTGGACGGGCCGAATGGCTACCGGGCGGGGCGGGGGCGGGGTCGGGGTGGGGCTGTCCCTGGTCCACACACTCCTCCTCCATCCCTCAGAAGCGATGGCATTCAGCGCGGGCCGGGCCGCTCTCCGCCGGATCGTCCCCGGGACGCGGGCCGGGAGCGGGGCAGAGAGAGGGGCCGCGGTCGGAGCTGGAGCCGGGACTGGGACTGGGCTGCGGGCGGAGTATGACGCCGTGATCATTGGGGCAGGTGAGCTGTCGGCACGGCCTGGAGGGAAAGAGGGGAAAGGTGAGAGGAGGGAGGGAGAGACAAAGAGGGGACGGAGGGGATGGGAGGGAGCGGGTTCGATCCGCCGAATAGAAGAGGGAGGGGAGTCCCGTCCACAGTGCTCGATGTCGGGGTGTGAGGAAGCGGGTGGCAGACGGTGCTGCCAGTGTTTGTGAACATATGCGAAGTTGTGTCAGTGAGGCAGAGCGTGTGTGGTTGTGAGTGAATGTATGTGTGAGTGAGTGAGTGTGTGTGTGTGAGTGAGTGTGTATGAGTGAGTGTGTGTTTGTGTGTGAGAGAGTGTGAGTGTGTGTGTGTGCGCGAGTGAGTGTGTGTATGAGCGAGTGAGTGTATGAGTGAGTGAGTGAGTGTGAGTGAGTGTGTGTGTGTCGCCCACTGTTACTGTTTAATCTGTGATCGGGCGGAGGTGCTGTATTAATGTGGAACTTTTCCTGCAGCGATTGAAGATCCCAGGTGAGTTATTAACTCGGGTTTGTGGACGATAGTTTAATATTGCATTTTAATTGCAGCCACCCACCCCCTCCCCCTCCCCCGCTGACTGCACATTCTGTGCTCAGGGTGAACACAAGCTCTCACCGTGAGGGTGGGGAGTGAGGGGCTTGCATTGCCCAGACACCCACACAAGCTGTGAGCACATTCTGGGAACCAAGCGTCCAGTCCGGCCCGTCTCTGACAGCGGCATGTTCTCCAAAACCGCCTCAAGAAAACTGTCAGAACAAGTTTAGACTTGGATTTGGGATTGGCCAGGGTCCAGGTTACTAACAAGTGCTGGAGTGAGCGGGCGGCCACGTGGCCCAGCGGTAGAGTTGCTGCCTTGCAGCGCCGGAGACCCGGGTTCGATCCCGACTACAGGTGCTGTCAAAAACAGCAAAAACTTACAGGCATGTAGGTTAATTGGCTTTGTGTAAATTGGTGTGCTGGTCCGAAGGGACGGTTTCCAGGACAGTTAGGTTTGTGGATTTTGGGGAGAAGGTAAGATTAGGCCATGCGGGGCTGGGGAACGGTGTGTTGGGAGGGCAGGGAGCCGGAAGTGATGAAGCCAGTGATGGTACTTGAGATAGTGGCCTGGTGCTCGTCTGTGGGGTCGTGGTCCAAGGATAAGTAGGAGGAGGTGTCTGAGAGTTGGCGCCAGACCTCAGACCAATAGAGGTCAGCGCGCCAGACTACCACGGCACCTCCCTTGTCGGCAGGTTTGATCCCGAGTCGGGGTTGTTGCAGAGTGAGTGCAGGGCTGTACGTTCAGGGGGGGGAGAGGTTAGAATGAGTAAGGGGAGTGGAAAAGTTGAGGCGGTTGATGTCCCGCTGGCAGTTTAAAATGAAAAGGGCTAAAGAACTTCTAAAGGACAGTAACTCAGCAGGGCAGGCAACATCCCTGGAGAACATGCATAGGTGACGTTTTGGAACCTACTTCAGACTGATTGTATGTGGTGGGGGAACGAGGATGGGGGGAGAGAAAGCTGGATGAGGTCATGACAAATAATTCAGTTTAGTTTTCAATTTAGAGAGTTTAGTTTTCAGTTTAGAGATACAACACAGAAACAGGCCCTTCGGCCGACTAAGTCCACGCTGACCAACATTCCCCGCACACCTATACTATCCTACACGCACTTGGGACAGTTTATAATTCTACCGAAGCCAATTAACCTACAAACTTGCACATCTTTGGAATATGGGAGGGAACCGGAACAGCCGGAGAAAACGCACGTGGTTCCCACATTGAGAACGTACAAACTCCGTACTGAACAGCACCCTTAAGTCAGGATCAAACCCGGGCCTCTGGCGCTGGAAGGCAGTGACTCTACTGCTGCGCCACAGTGCCTCCACTTGTATTTCACTTCAGCAGTTTACAACCCTGCAGTATGAATATTGATTTCTCTAATTTCCCTGCATTCCCGATCTCTTCGCCCCTCCCCCACCTTAGTCGTCCTGCCAGTTCCACTATTTGCATTGAAGGTTACACAAAAAAGCTGGAGAAACTCAGCGGGTGCAGCAGCATCTATGGAGCGAAGGAGCATCTACACCTCCCCGTGAACACACCTGATCGTCTCACCACTATTTGCATTCTTGTCATTATCACTTCCACAGCTAGCAATGGACCATTGTTGTCCACCTTTCCTTGGTCATCAGCAAAGATCCTAGAGCGGAGCAAGATAGACCACTCCTGCAAAATCCAATGGACTGAGGTGTAGTAACCTCCGCCATTTCAGTAACCCGACCCTATCTTTGACCAAACCTGACCAGTTAAAATGGCACATACCTTGTACAGGGAGGAACTGCAGATGCTGGTTTAAAGAACTACAGATGCTGGTTTATACCAAAGATATTCATAAAGTGCTGGAGTAACGGAGGGGGTCGGGCAGCATCTCTGGAGAACATGCATGGATGATGTTTTGGGTCGGTCTCTCTCTATGAGACAAGGACTGTAATTGCAATTGCTGTTTGTTGACTACAATATGTGAACAGGTTGCCCTGCTCACGATGTGCGTTATCCCTGGGTAAACAACAAGAACCTATACCTTTCATACCTTTAGTTTCACAGAAACATGGAAACACAGAAAATAGGTGCAGGAGTAGGCCACTCGGCCCTTCGAGCCAGTACCGCCATTCAATATGATCATGGCTGATCATCTAAAATCAGTACCGCAATCCTGCCTTTTCCCCATATCGCTTGATTCCTCTAGCCCTAAGAGTTAAATCTAACTCTCCCTTGAAAACATCCAGTGAATTGGCCTCCGCTGCCTTCTGTGGCAGAGAATTCCACAGATTCACAACCCTGGGTGAAAAGGTTTTTTCTCATCTCAGTCCTAAATGGCCTACCCCTTATTCTTAAACTGCAACCCCTGTTTTTGGACTCCCCCAACATTGGGAACATTTTTCTGCATCTAGCCTGCTTTCCCTCTCCCCTGGGTCTCAAGAAGGGTCTCAACCTGAAATGTCACCCATTCCTTTTCTCCAGAGATGCTGCCTGACTCGCTGAGTTACTCCAGCATTTTGTGTCTATCTTAAGAACAATTACATTTTCTCTCTTTCTTTCTCCAGGCCACAATGGACTTACGGCGGTATGTACTACTTTTTAATTCCATTCCAATGAGGTGTCTGTTCTGTGTGAATCTGACTAGATCCAGGCTCAGACCTGAGTTATCTGCTGCTCTGTAAACCCTTGCCAAATGGACAAGAGCCCTCACCCTCAGCTAGCCACCTCCCGACAGTGTGTTCTACATCGGAGAATTTCTTATGTCATAGGAGCAGAATTAGGCCATTTGGCCCATCGAGTCTACTCCACCTTTCTATCATGGCTGATCTGTCTGTCTCTCTCAACCCCATTCTTCTGCCTTCTCCCTGTCGCCCCTGACACCCTCACTAATCAACAACTTGTCTGGCCATCCACAATGTCACAGCGCCTGGCGGAAGAGGGCTCTGCCCGAGCCGGCTGCCTGCCCCTTTGTCCGGGGTTACGTCCGCGCCCGGATGGTACTAGAAAATGACTACCCGCTGTCCGTGGGCGCCCTGGGGGATTGGGGATATCCGGGACCGCTGGGCACCACTCGCGGTGGAATGCATCCTTAATAAGGATGGTGATATAGTTCTTTAAGAGTGTATTTGACATTTAAGAATATTTGTTTAAATAATTGGGTGATTTTGTATTCTCATGGTGGGCTTGTTTGGTATCGTTATGTATTGCATATATTATTCTTGTAATAATTGATTCAATTCATTTTGGTTGAAAAAAAACGATCCTTTCAATCTCCGCCTTAAGAATATCTCATGACTTGGCCTCCACAGCCGTCTGCGTCAATGAATTCCACAGAGTCACCACCCTCTATCTAAAGAAATTCCTCCGCATCTCCACTATAAAGGTCCGTCCTTTTACTCTGAGGTTGTGCCCTCTGGTCCGAGACTCTCCCACTAGTGGAAACATCCTCTCCACATCCACTCCATCCAGGCCTTTCACTATTCAGTAAGTTTCATAACTTTACACCTCCAGCCTTTGTCATTATTTCCACCCATCTGCCAATCACCTCCCCCTGTGCCTGTATCCATCTATCACTCGCCCAACTTTGTCCCGCCTCCTCCTCTCTTTTCCAGCTTTCTCCCCCCTACTCCATCAGTCTGAAGAAGGGTCCTGACCCAAAACGTTGCCTGGTCCTGAACTTCCCACTAGTGCAAACACCCTCTCCACATCCACTCTATCCAGGTCTTTCACTATTTGGAAGTTTTCTTTCTGGTTCCCAAAGAAGGGGGCAGGCTGCCTTCCTGTGTTCAGTTGTCCAGTTT
Source organism: Leucoraja erinaceus (assembly GCF_028641065.1). Taxonomy (NCBI): domain Eukaryota; kingdom Metazoa; phylum Chordata; class Chondrichthyes; order Rajiformes; family Rajidae; genus Leucoraja; species Leucoraja erinaceus. The sequence goes on along the minus strand of NC_073391.1, from coordinate 33,997,099 downwards.
GGAGCGATGTGGGAAAAGCCTACGGACATCTGCAGTTCCTGGCGTTTCCCATGGATACAATGTTGGGCAGTGAGAGACGATGGGGGAGGTTGGTTCTGTGGGAGACTCGAGTCTGGCTGGATCCTCGGCTCGAAGAGTGGATTAGCGGAGATAATGTGAGAGATGATGAAACAACTAAAAGGTGGGTGTGTGGAACAAGCTGCTGGAAAAGATAGTTGAGGCAGATACTGTCCAGAAACATTTGGACAGCTACACGGACGAGGCAGGTTTAGAGGGATTTGGACCAAATGCAGGCTGGTGGGACCCAGTGATGATGGGGCATACTGGTCGGTGTGGGCAAGTTGGGCCGATGGGGCTGATTCCATGCTGTGTGACTTTATACAGTACTCTATAAAGATCTCAGAGATAACAAGACGGAGATGGTTTATGTGATCACAAATTTTACTGTACATACAAACATAGAAAATAGGTGCAGGAGTAGGCCATTCGGCCCTTCGAGCCTGCACCGCCATTCAATATGATCATGGCTGATTATCCAACTCAGTATCCTGTACCTGCCTTCTCTCCATACCCCCTGATCCCTTTAGCCACAAGGGCCACATCTAACTCCCTCTTAAATATAGCCAATGAACTGGCCTCAACTACCTTCTGTGGCAGAGAATTCCACAGATTCACCACTCTCTCTACCAATTGGTTCATGTGAGAATAAATGTATCTTGTCACTCTTGTCTTATGTTGAGGTTTATTATTGTCACGTGTACCAAAAGATATGTTTTGCATTCTCTCCAATCAGATTAGATAATACCATACATAAATGTAATCAAACTCAAATCTAATAGATGGAGCAATGGGGAAATGTACAAGGTGCAGATCTAGTTCTCAGCATTGTAGTGCATCAGTCCCATAGACAAAGTCCAATGTCCACAATGGGGTAGAGGTGAATCGGACAGTGCCCTGGTTTATGGAAGGACTGTTCAGAAGCCTGATAACTGATGGGAAGAAGCTGTCCCTGAGTCTGGTGATGCACGCTGTCAAGCTTCTGTACCTTCTGCTGGATTGTAACCGGGAAAAGAAGGAATGACTGGGAGTGACTTGATTATGTTGGATATTTCTTCAAAGCAGCGTGGTTTAGATGGAGTCAATGGTGTGGAGTCTGGTCTGTGTGATGGACTGGGCTTCATCCACAACTCTCTGTCACATCCTTTCTCCGTGAGCCCATCCAACCCAGTATACGTCTGCTGTTCAGACCCGTTGAGTTCCATCATTGGAAGTTTGTCTTCAGGACCTTGGGCCCCGACCTGTACTTAGGGCTGCACAGTGGTGCAGCGGTAGATTTGCTGCCTCACAGTGCCAGAGAACCAGGTTTGATCCTGACTACGGGTGCTGTCTGTACAGAGTTTGTACATTCTCCCTGTGACCGCGTGGGTTTTCTCTGGGTGCTCCGGTTTCCTTCCACACTCTAAAGTCGTGCAGTTTTGCAGGTTAATTGGCTTTGGTAAATTGTAAATTGTCCCTTGGGGGGCAGGATAGTGCTAGTGTACGGTGTGATCGCTGGTCAGTGCGGACTCGGTGGGCTGAAGGGCCTGTATCCACGCTGTATCGCTAAAGTATCTGGAATTCCCTGTTGAACCCTCTCTACTACTTTTGGGTGTTTTCCAAAGCTCAACCATTGAGCTCTTGGCTCCCGGCTCCAATATCTCCTGACGTTGCTAGGTGTCAGGTTTAGTTTGATAGTGATCCCGCCGAAGACCCTGGCATTTTTGATGACGTCATACGACTGTGCTATCTAATCACAAGCTGCTGCTGCTTGTGGAGCGTGCGCTCAGATTTGTTCCTCAGAACCGGATTCCAGGAAGCTCAGTCTGACCTTTGCCGTGTCATCTGAGAGTACAGGTAGGCCACTCGAGCCTGTTCCATATATTTAGTTAGATCGTATAGTCAGATGGGGCAGCGGTAAAGTTGCTGCCTCACAGCGCCAGAGACGTGGGTTCGATCCTGACTACCTGTGCTGTCTGTACCCGGTTTCACGTTCTCTCTCTGACTGCCTGTGTTTCCTCCCACACACCAAAGACGTGCAGGTTTGTAGGTTAATTGGCTTCTGTAAAATTATAAATTGTCCCAAGTGCGGGTAAGATAGCATTAGTGAGGGGAAGCGCTGGTCAATGCGGACTTGGTGTTCCGAAGGGCCAGTTTCGGCGCTGTATCTCTAAAGTAAGGAAACAGGCCCTTTGGCCCAACTTGCCCATGCTGACCAAAATCTACATTTATCCTACTTGCCCACATTTGGCCCATATCTCTCTAAAAACCTTTCCTATCCATGTACTTGTCCAAATATCTTTTAAATACTGTTACATTGTACCTGCCTCAACTACCTCCTCGTGCAGCTCGTCACAAATACGTACCACCTTCTGTGTAAAAGTTGCCCCTCAGGTTCCTATTGAAACCTTGATCTGTGATTCCCCTATCCTGGGAAAAAGATTCCGTGCATTCACCTTATCTAATCCAAAAATGATTTTATACACCTCTATAAGTTCAGATCATGGCTGATGGCACAAAGTCTTTTACCCAGGGTAGGGGAATCAAGAACCAGAGGACACAGGGTGAAAGGGGAAAGATTTAAATGGCGCCTGAGGGGAAGCTTTTTCACACAGAAGGTGGTGGGTATATGGAACGAAGCTGCATAAGGAGGTAGTTGAGGCAGGTACTGCATAACCATATTCATAAAACATTTGGACAGGCAAGGATGAGGGAGACATGGGTCTAACACAGGTAAATGGGACTAGCTTAGATTGGGCATCTTGGTTGGCATGGACCAGTTGGGCTGAAGGGCCTGTTTCCATGCTGTATGACTGTACTTATGCTGTGTGAGGCAGCTGCAATAACAACTTATAAAGGAGGCTTGGACAGCCATATGGATAGGAATGGATTGGAGGGACATTTGGAAAACAGAGACGGGGGGACTAGCTTAGATGGGGCATCTAGGTCAGCATGGACAAACTGGGCTGAAGGGCCTTTCTCTGTACTGTCACTGTATGATTGGCCTACACTCACAAAGATCCATGTCACCCGTATAAAGATTTCTCCCTCACCGCTGTCTTCGCTGAAAATGCATCATTATTTTTACACATTGAACCCTAATTTTCGATTCTCCTACCAGAGGAGACATCCTCTCCATGTCCAGCCTGTGAAGACCCCTTGGGACTTTGTATTGTTCAGATGTTCACAGTTTTGGGTGTAGATGTTGCGAGGTCATGTTGCAGTTATAGAAGACTTGGTGAGGCCACACTTAAGAGTATTGTTCAGTTTTGGGCACCATGTTAATAGGAAATATAGTGTCAAGCTGGAAAGGAAGGGTACAGAGAAGATTTATGAGGATGTTGCCAGGACTCAAGGGGCCTGAGCTACAGGGAGAGGTTGGGCAGGCTAGGACTTTGTTCCTGGGAGCACAGGAGGATGAGGGGTGTACAAAATCACGACAGGAATAGATTGGGTGAATGCAGAGACTTTGTCCCAGAGTAGGCGAATCAAGAACCCGAGAGCCTAGGTTTAAGGTGAGAGGGGAAATATTTGATAGGAACCTGTGGGCAACTTTTCCACACAGAGGGTGGTGGGTATATGGAGTGAACTGCCAAAGGAGGTAGTTAAAGCAGATACAATAACAACATTTAAAATACATTTCGATATGGGCAGGATAGGTCTAGTGTAGATGAAACATGTTGGTTGGCGTGGGCACGTTGTGTCTCTGGGCCTGTCTCCATGCTATTTCACTCAATGACTATCACCTAAACTCCAGTGTCTCCTGCAGGCTGCGTACTTACAGAAGTCCGGAGTGAAAACGGCCGTGTTAGAGAGGAGGCATGTCATCGGAGGGGCTGCCGTCACGGAGGAGATCATTCCAGGTGTGTCCGGACTTTGCTTCACCTATTCCTTGGACACTACCTGGTTCCTCTTCTCCACAGATGCTGCCTGACCTGCCGAGTTACTCCAGTACTTTGTGTCTTTCCTTCCCCAATTCTCAGGACGGTTATTCCCGGGTTGTTGCTGCGGATGTCTCACAACTCCCTTCGTTTTGTACTATTTTTCCCTTCAACCTTCTAAAGGAAGCCTTTGTTCTGGTCCAAGGCTCCCACAACCCTGGTCAATCATATCACGTTGCCAGCCATCCAAGTGCTGGATAAACAAAACACATCTCTGTTCCTTACCACGTTAGAGAGGTCTTAATTATGTTGCTGGTGATGTTTTCATTCACAACAGGGCCGCTCCCAGCCACCTTATCTTCTCAAGGCCACACTACATGGCCATGGAGTTACCGTCAGCTCCGCTCTCACCCGACGTCCATTGCATGCCCGTTTCCACAGGGTTTCTTTGTTTTCCTGGTGCCAGCATTTCTCTCTGTCTCCCAGCGCAGTAGGTAGAACCTACACAAAGGGTGTATGGAACAAGTTACTGGAGGAGGTAGGTACTATCACAGCATTTAAAAAACAGTGCATATTTTTAAGGCAGAGAGATATAGATTCTTGATTAGTACGGGTGTCAGAGGTTATGGGGAGAATGAGGTTAGGAGGGAGAGATAGATCAGGCATGATCGAATGGCGGAGTAGACTTGATGGGCCGAATGGCTTAATTCTACTACTATACCATATGACCATGTGACCTTATAACTGTTGCCTCAACGCCAAAGACGTGGTTTCGAACCTGCCCTCTGGTTTCCCCTCACATCATAACCACACCATCACACAGTCACAATAATACTTTATCAGCCAAGTATGTGTTGCAACATATAAGGAATTTTCATTTGCCAAGTCAGTCACACAAATAAAAAGCAACAGAACACACAAAACACATTTTAACACAAACATCCACCACAGTGACTCCTCCACATTCCTCACTGTGATAGAAGGCGAAAAAACAGTTCAATCTCCTCCCTTAGCTCTCCCGGGGTTGGGGGCTTTGAGCCGTCTGTTGTATGGACGATCTTGACTCCTGTAGTCGGCGGCGTTTTGGACCCTCCACATCGGGGAGATCCAGCTCCTGCATCTGGGGGATGTCCGCTCCCCCGCACCAGGCAATCGAACCCCGCATCGGGGCTGGTTGAGCCTCTGCGTTTGTCGGCGCTCCCGACTAGCCTCTCACTACTGCGAGCTCTTGATGGTAAGTCCGCAGACTGCGGCTGGAGCGATCCCAGGCAAGGGATCGGCTCCGATATTAAGTCCGCGCCCCGCGGTGGGGCCTAAGGTCAGTCCGAGGAGGCCTCCAGCTCCATCGACGGTAGGCCGCAGAGCAACCGGAGACGCGACCCGGAAACATCACATCTCCGGCAAGGTAAGAAACTGGGAAAAAAAGTTTCCCCTTCCCCCCACATAAAACAAACCGGAGAACATTTACACAAACTTATAAAACACACTAAAACATTTTTTTAAACGACCAAAAAACAATCAGACTGTTGGCGGGGCTGCCAATCGTTCTGTGTCCTGGTGGTCTTCCATAGACGTACAGGTTTGCAGGTTAATTCGCTTTGATTTATCTTTGATGAAGATTGTTAGTTGTTTCAAGTGTGTAGGATAGTGTGGTGTACGGGGATCACTGGATGGCGAGGACTCGGTGGGCTGAAGCACCTGTTCCTACGCTGTTTGTCTAAACTACCCTAAACTACCTTTAACACTAACATTAGATGTAACCGCGAGGATGAGTGGGGGTATCTAACCTGAGTTTTTTTCCCGTTGCAGGTTTCAAGTTTTCGAGAGCATCCTATGTTCTGAGTTTACTGCGGCCACAGGTCATCCAAGAGCTGGAGCTAAAGGTGGGATCCAGGTTGCAGGTGTGCCAGGCATCTGGGCATAACTGCCACTGGCTAATGGTGGGAGGTGGTTCACCAGCAACCCACATCTGGAGCCCTACCGTCATAGAGTCATACATCATGGATACAGGCCCTTTGGCCCATCTCATCCACGTCTACCAATAAGTCCCATCTACACTAGTTCCACCTGCCTGCATTTGGCCCATATCCCTCTAAATCTTTCCTATCCATGTGCCTGTCAAAATGTCTCTTAATTGTTGTAATAATACCTGCCTCAACTACCTCCTCCAGAAGCTCATTCCATATACCCACCACCCTTTATGTAAAAATGTTGCCCTTCAGGTTCCTATTAAATCTTCCCCCCTCACCTTAAACCTATGTCTTCTGGTTCTCGATTCCCGGACTGTGGACAAAAGACTGTACATCCACGAGATCTATTCATCTCATGATTTCCGCACCTGGGGCCCGACCGACCCCTGGGTTTGCGCCGGCTGACCCCGGCCCTCTAGGGCTTTCCCCACACACGGCTTCGGTTGGCCCGAGTTAGGGATTGGATGGAATTGGCCGGGATTTGTCAGGATTGGCTGGGCTGAGACTGGATGAGATTGTGCCGGGATTGGCTGGAGTTGAGCCGGTTTGAGTGCAGGTAGATGGGACTAGGTGAGAGTAAGTGTTCGGCACGGACTAGAAGGGCCGAGATGGCCTGTTTCCATGCTGTAATTGTTATGTGGTTATATGGGATCGCCTGGATTAGCCGGGATTGGCAGAGGTTGGGCCGGGATTGACCAGGAATTTGGGCTAAGGATTGGCCAGGATTTTGGGGATTTGGGGGTGAGATTACCTGGGATTGGCTGGATTTGGGGTAGAATTGGCCGTGGTTTTGCCCGATTGGCTGGGCAGAGATTGCCCGAGTGGACAATCCGGCTGTTCCGGACCATCTTAAAATTAAAATGATATCACATTTTTATAATTAAAATGTGTCGATGTGCAGTTTACTAGTTTTAAAATAAGGAGCCATCCCAGCCTGGCCCTGAGGCCTCTTGCAGAAGGCCACACGCGGGGAGGCTTCACGTTGCCAGCAGTGATCTTGTCCTCTTCCTCCCGCGTAGAAACATGGCCTCAGGGTGCACATCCGTGACCCGGCCTCCTACACCCCCATGCTGGAGGAGGGAGTGGGGGGAAACCCACCTCGTTCGCTCCTGTTGGGCAGAGACATGGAGGAGACCCAGAGGCAGATCGCTCAGTTCTCGCCCAAAGACGCGCAGGTAAGTGGGGCACCACGGCTGGACGTGGTCAGAGACGCGAGAAACTGCAGGCGTGGGAATCCTGAGCAAAAAGCACGCAGTGCTGGAGGAACTCCAGCAGGTCAGGCAGCATCTGTGGAGGGAATGGACTGGTGACGTTTCGGGTCGGGACCCTTCTTCTGAATTTCATTATTCCATTGCCAGCACCTATGGTTCACAGAACGTGCTAAAACTATTGTGACGTTGGCAAGGTTCGTCCGGTGTAGGATCTCGGGATAGATTGTAGTAACAAAGAACTGCAGGGGCTGGTTAGTACACAAAAGGACACGGAGTGCTGGAGGAACTCAGCGGGCCGGGTAGCATCTGCGGAGGGAATGGACAGGCGACGATTTGGGTCGGGATCCTTCAGACCGATGGGCTGAGGGTGGGGAGAAAGTTGGAAAAGAGAGGTGGGGGTGGGACAAAGCCTGGCAGGTGATAGGTGGAAACAGGAGAGGAGTGGGGGAGGGGGGAGGGATTGGCAGATGGGTGGAGTAAGTGACAAAGGCTGGAGGTGAAAAGGAGACAAGACGCTGCCAGATAAGGGGGGCAAAGAAGAGGAATGAAATGCAAAGACGGAGGGAGTGATATGGGTGGAGTGATGTGTGTGGTGGGGAGAGGGGGAAGTGGGGTGAGGTGTGTGTGGGGGGGTGAGGGGGGGAAGTGGGGGGGGTGGGGGGGGGGGAAAGGGGGGGGGGGGAAGTGGGGGGGGGGGGGGGGAGGGCCGCAGCTCTGGAACTACGGCCCATCCGGAACCGGCAGATTTGATCCCATAGCCGTTGTCCGCTGCCGACTTTGCGTGCCGGGTATCTGGGCCCCTTGGCAGCCTGGGTGGACCGTTCGGGTACCGTGGGACTCCTCTCAGAGGCCATGACCTCTGTTGGTCATAATCCAGAAATTGATCCCGACTACAGATGCTGTCTGTACGGAGTTTGCACGTTCTCCCCGTAACCGCGTGGGTTTTCTCTGAGACTTTCGGTTTCCTCCCATTCTCCAAAGACGTACATGTTTGTAGGTTAATTGGCTTGGCATAAATGTAAAAAAATTGTCCCTAGCATGTGTAGGATGGTGTTAACGTGCGGGGATCGCTGGTCGGTGCAGACTCGGTGGTCCTGTTTCCGCGCTGTGTCTCTAAACTGTGTTGCTGCCAACAGTTTATCCTGTGCTTTGCAGGCCTACGCTGCTTACGAAGCCTTGACCAGTCGTATAGCCGCAGCGATCCAGCCTCTCCTGGACACGGCACCAGTGGACATCCCCTCGCTGACCGACGGCTCCCTGAGGCAGAGGGTCCGGGCACTGCGCACCGTGAAACCCCTCGTGCACGCAGGTAAGTGCAAGAGATGGAAACATTGAATAGGAACCTGAGGGGACATTTATTTTCCACACAGAGGGTGTTGGGCACATGGAATGAGGAGATCGTTGAGGCAGGTACAATAACAGCACATAAACAGGTACGTGGATAGGAAAGATTTTGAAGGATATGGGCCCTACAAAGTGGAACGAGGTTAGATGTGTTTCTGTGTATCTGTGTGTCTCTATGTCTTTCTATGTCTGTGTGTGTCTCTCTGTATCTGCGTCTCTCTCTCTGTGTCCCTCTCTGTGTCTGTGTGTGTCTCTCCGTGTGTCTCTGTATCTCTTCTGTGTCCTTCTGTGTCTGTGTGTGTTTCTCTGTGTCTGTGTCCCTCTCTCTGTGTCTATATGTGTCTGTGTGCCACTGTCTGTCTCTGTGTCTATCTCTGTCTCTCTCTGTGTGTCTCTCTCTGTGTCTCTCTCTGTGTCTCTCTCTGTGTCTCTCTCTGTCTCTCTCTGTCTCTCTCTCTCTGTGTCTCTCTCTCTGTGTCTCTCTCTCTGTGTCTCTCTCTCTGTGTCTCTCTCTCTGTGTCTCTCTCTGTGTCTCTCTCTGTGTCCCTCTGTGTCTGTGTCCCTCTCTCTGTGTGTCTCTCTATATGTGTCTGTGTGTGCCGTGTGTCTCTCTGTGTCTCCCCGTGACTATAACTCTGTGTTAATGTCTTTCAGGCTTGAGACTGGGGAAGGACATTCCACAACTCTATGAGCTGCTGACTGCCCCGATCTCACGAGTAAGTAGCACAGTCATCTCTCCTCTTCAAGCCTCTCACGCCAACTGCGCCCTATCCGTGGCCCACTCTCCACAACTTTGCGCTGGCAGTGGGTGAGAATTCTAACCCCCCCCTCCCCTGCCAACGTTGTTTGTCCATCCCCTCCACCAGTTTACAGGTGAATTGGCCGCTCTCTGTAAAAGGGCCTGGTCCCATACTGTATCTGTAACCTAAACTAAGTCTGAAGAAGGGCTCGACCTAAAACATCACCCATTCCTTTTCTCCAGAGATGCTGCCTGTCCCACTGAATTCCTCCAGCATTTTGTGTCTACCTTCGATTTAAACCAGCATCTGCAGTTCTTTCCTACACAACTAAACTAAGACGCTGAGTTCCCGGCCCGCTGAGTTCCTCCAGCATTCTGTGTCTCACTATCTGCAGCCTCTCCTTGTCCGACCTCCTGTTCTATTTCTGCCAGATTCTCAATCGATGGTTTGAATCGGAACCGCTGAAGGCAACGTTGGCTACAGACGGTGTAATCGGAGCGATGATCAGCCCACACGCCCCAGGGAGTGGGTAAGTCTCACGTCTCAGTTGGTTTATTATTGTCACGTGTGCCGAGGTACAGTGAAAAGCTTTTTGTTGCGTGCTTTCCAGTCAGCAGAACGACTATACATGATTACAATCAAGCCATCCACTGTGCACAGATACACGACAAAGTGTACGACATTTAATGCAAAGATATCACATTGAAACTACATTTAGTGCAAAATCTTCTCTGCACCCTTTCCAGCTTGGCAGCTTTCCTAAAATACGGTGCCCAAAACTGAACACAATGCTTTAAATGCGGCCTCACCAATATCTTATACAATTTGTAATATGACCTCCCAATGTCTGCACTCCAAACTGTGAACATCTGAATCATACAATGACCCGAGGGGTCTTCGCAGGGTGGACGTGGAGAGGATGTCTCCACTGGTAGGAGAATCGAGAACCAGAGTTCACTGTGTAAAAATAAAGAAGCACCCAGCTAAGACAGTGGTGAGGGAAGAAATCTTTCTCTGGGGACATTAATCTTTGTGGGCATTGAGCAGTTATAGATAGGTCAGTTTTGTTTATTGTCACGTGTACCAAAAGCTTATCCTGTCAGCATAAAGACTATACATGATTACAATCTAGCCGTCCACAGTGTGCAGATACAGGATAAAGGGAATAACGTTTAGTGCAAGTTAAAGTCCAGTAAAATCTAATTAAAGATAGTCTGAGGGTCTGATGGGAGGTCAGGACTGCTCTCTAGTTGGTGATAGGATGGTTCAGTTGCCTGATAACAGCTGGGAAGAAACTGTCTGTGATTCTGGAGGTGTGCGTTTTTTAACACTTCTGTACCTTTTGCCTGATAGGAGAGGAGAGAAGAGAGGGATGTTTAGTCCTTGATTAGGCTGGTGGCCTTGCCGAGGCAGTGTGAGGTGTAAATGGAGTCAATGGAAGGGAGATTGGTTTGTGTGATGTTCTGGGCTACGCCTACAACTCTGCACTTTCTTGCGGTCTTGGATGGAGCTGTTCCAAAACCATGCTGTGATGCATCCCGATAAAATGTTCTCCTCTGCACATCTGTAGAAGCTGGTGAGAGTTGTTGGCGACATGCCGAACCTCCTAACCCTCCAAACGAAATGTAGGCATTTGTATGCTTTCTCAGCCATTGCTTCGATATGGCTAATCCAGGACAAGTTGCTGGTGATTTTTGTTTAGTATGGGTTTTATGGAGCACTATGTTCACATTTCTGTTGTAATGTCATTGTTCGGTTTTGGGACATATAACTCGTGACAAGGGGACTGAACCCAATGGGTCCCACTTGGTCTAGTATAACAATAAAACACTCGTGACTCTGGTAAACTTGTATCTACATTGTCAACTTTGTCTGAAGAAGGGTCCCAACCCAAAACGTCTCCTGTCCTTGTTTCCCAGAGATGTTGCCTGACCCGCTGAGTTGCTCCAGCACTTTGTGCTTTTTTAAAAGTTTGGTTTGGTGATACAGCGCGGAAACAGGCCCTTCAGCCCACCGGGTCCGCGCCGACCAGCGATCCCCGCATATTAACACTATCCTACACCCACGAGGGACGATTTTTACATTTACCAAGCCAATTAACCTACAAACCTGTACGTCTTTGGAGTGTGGGAGGAAACCGAAGATCTCGGAGAAAACCCACGCAGGTCACGGGGAGAACGTGCAAACTCCGTACAGACAGCGCCCATAGTCAGGATCGAACCTGGGTCTCTGGTGCTGCATTTGCTGTAAGGCAGCAACTCTACCACTGCACCACCGTGACTGCCGTGGTGTTTCTTTGCACACCAGCATCTTCAGTTCCTTGTGTCTACTGGTAAGCTGTTGATAGACTGAGACATTGAGGGCTGTTGGGAACTGGCAGCGTAGATGAGGGGAGGTGAGGGCCAGGGCAGATCGTATTGAATGGTAGGGCAGGCTTGAAGGGCCACGTGGCCTCCTGTCCTATTGCCTAGGGTTCTTTCTTTTAATACATTCCATCACAAATTGGTAACAATATTCGAGTATGCTGCAGTTGCAGGGTCTGGTCCCCAGGTGGTGCCCTCTACCAACATTCAAGGGACAAGCGCGTTTAATTGCCATATGTATCAGCAATGGAACAATGACATTCTTTCTTGCTGCAGCTTAACAGCCCCATTAACACAATAGCACACACAGATAAATATATAATAAATAATACAATCGATTACTAACAATAAATGCAATACATTTAGGCAGGTACATGGATAGGATAGCTTTCGAGGGATATGGGCCAAATACAGGCAGGTGGGACTAGAGTGGATGGGACATATTGGTCGTTGTGGGCAAGTTGGGCTGAAGGACCTGTTCTACACTGTATGACTATATGACTGTATTGTATTGTATTGTATTGTATTCAATTTATTGTCATTGTCTCAATTTGTGACAACGAAATGAATTTTCCTTACAGGCAGTATCATTAAAAAAAAAAAAATCACAAAGAAATTATAAAAATAAATAATAAATAAATAATAAACCATATTAAAAATAAAATTGAAATTGAATTAAAATTTAAAAAAAAGCACAAATACTAACAATCATATGTAACCATGATAGTGCAAAACCTAAGTCCGTAGTGCAACCAAAGACACAGTCCGTAGAAGATCACAGTTGCTGAGGTTAGTGTTCAAGAGCCTGATGGTTGCTGGAAAGAAGCTGTTCTTGAAACTGGAGGTCAGGGTTTTCAGGCTCCTGTACCTTCTTCCCGATGGTGGCAGTGAGATAGATGAGAGCGTGGCCAGGGTGGTGCGGGGCTTTGATGATGCTGGCTGTCTTTTTGAGGCAGCACCTCCTGTAGATCCCTTTGATGGTGGGGAGGTCAGTACCTGTGATGGACCGGGCAGTGTCCACCGCTCTCTGTAGTCCCCTCCATTCCTGGCCGTGATGTAACCAGTCAGTGTGCTCTCTACTGCACACCGGTAGAAGTTCTGGAGCGTTTTCATCGACATATCCAATCCCCTCAATCTTCAATGCTGCTGTCAATCTTCCCTGCATTCTTTGGGCAGGACAGTGGTGCAGCGGGTAGTGCTGCTGCCCACACTGCCAGAAACATGGGGTCAATCCTGCTTTGTGTGTGTGAGTGTGTAGAGTTTGCACATTCTCCCTGTGACCCCGTGGGTTTCCTCCGGGTGCTCCGGTTTCCTCCTGCATATCACCAAGACGTGCGGGTTTGTAGGTTAATTGGCCCTCTGTAAATTGTCCCTAGTGTGTAGGGAGCGGATGAGAAAGTGGGATAACATAGGACTAGTGTGAACGGGCGATCGATGGTCGGTGTAGGGTTAATGGGCCAAAGGGCCTATTTCCGTGCTGTATCACTAAACTAAACTAAACGATTAGCTGCCTTATATTTGTAATAAAACATGCCCCCTGCCGGGGGGAGGGATTAACCATCTACCTCATTGGAGACCCTCGGACTATCATTAATTGGACTTTACTGGACTTTATCCCAGGTCACACCTCCAGATTCAGGGACAGTTTCTTCCCATCTGTTATCAGGTGACTGAACCATCCTATCACCAGCTAGAGAGTGGTCCTGTCCTCCCACCTACCTCCTTGAAGACCCTCGGACTATCTTTAATCAGACTTTACCTTGGACTTTACCTTGGACTAAACGTTATTCACTCTATGTGCAGGAAAGAACTGCAGATGCTGGTTTAAATTGAAGGTAGACACAAAATGCTGGAGTAACTCAGCGGGTGAGGCAGCATCTCTGGGGAGAAGGAAAGGATGACGTTTCGGGTCGAGACACTTCTTCAGACTGAAATGTTATTCCTTCTATCCTGTATCTGTGCACTGTGGACAGCTTGATTGGAATCATGTATAGACTTCTGTCTGAAGAAGGGTTCCGACCTGAAATGTCACCGATCTGTTTTCTCCACAGATGCTGACTGACCCGCTGAGTTACGCAAGAACATTGTGTCTAGTCTTCCCGCTGACTGGATAGCACAGGATGAAAAGCTTTTCATTGTCACTCAGTACACATGATACTGTGCTAAACTAAATGAAAGTAAACTAAACTAAGCCGGCTGTAGTTGATATATTGATGGACTGTTCTCTGCTCTCTTGCCGAATGCAGCTACGTCCTGCTACACCACGTGATGGGAGAACTGGAGGGCATTAAAGGCGCCTGGGGGTACGTGGAAGGGGGGATGGGCGCCCTCTCCAATTCCATCGCCCGTGCTGCCGTTGCCTACGGTGCCTCCATCTTCACGGAGAAGGTAGGATCATTGGCCACCCGTGGATGGACCTCCTCTTGCTGGGGAGTTTTTGGTGGGGGGGGGGGGGGGGGAGTGGGGGAAGGGGAGCATGTCTCTAGTGACAGGGACCAATATAGAATCTTACATGGGACATAGAACGTTACATTGGATATAGAAAGTTACATAGGACATAGAACATAGTACATATGACAGGGAACATGAACCTTACATTGGACATGAAATATCTAGTACCTGTACATAGAACATGGAACCTTACGTAGGACTAAGGCTTGGGAGATCGACAGAAGCTTCTGAGGGAAGGCGGTCAGTGAGAGTGTTTCTACATAGAGATCCAGCAATCGCAGAGAGTTGTGGACGCAGCCCAGAACATTACGCAGACCAACCTCCTTTCCATTGACACTTCACGCTGCCTCGGCAAGGCCACCAGCAACATCAAGGACCAGTCTCACCCCGGTCACTCCCTATTCTCCCCTCTCCCATCAGGCAAGAGGCACAGTAGTGTGAAAATGCACACCTGCAGCTTCAGGGACAAGTTTAAACTGCGTGTATGGTATATCTGATCTGTTTAGAGAGCATGTAAAACAAAGCTTTTCACTGTACATTGGTACCCATAACAATAATAAACCAAAAATTCAATCGATTTTTGAATATGGATGGAATCGAATGATTAGGGTTGGTGCAGCTATGTATTGCTGAGATAAAAGATGGATTGTGATCTTACTGAGTGATGGAGCGGGCAGGCAGGGCGACTGTTATTTCATGTCCTTATGATGTTTCACACACTCTCTCATTCTCTTTCATTCTCCTTCCCTCTCCCTCCACCTGTCTCTCTACCTGTCTCTCTACCTGTCTCTGTCTGGTGTCTAGCCAGTGCACTCCATTCAGGTGGGCCAGTCTGGGACAGTTCATGGAGTGGTGCTGCAGGATGGGACAGAGATTCGAAGCAAGGTGGTTTTATCCAACGCCACCCCTCATGTGACCTTCCTACAGCTGACTCCCCAGGTGAGATTGGTGGAACATCCCTCTTCCCCCTCAAGCCCGTGGCCATGAGATGGGAGCTCCCTTGTTGAGGGTGTGAGGGACGGCCACACCACAGTAGTTCCCAGTGACGGGCTGGTGAATGGAGCAGCGTGTGGGGAAGGCAGAGTTTAAACATAATTGTTTTGGCATATGGCCATGTTAGTCAGGGCGTCAATGAGCTGGTTGGTAATCTTGTTAGTAAGATTAGTATGCTGGTTAGAAAGCTGGTTAGCAAGGATAGTAAGATGGTTAGTAATCTTGTTAGTAAGATTGGTAAACTGGTTAGTAAGATGGTTAGTAACCTTGCTAGAAATATTAGTCAGCTGGTTAGGAACCTGGTTAGTAAGCTGGTTAGTAAGGATAGTGAGATGCTTAATAAACTTGTTAGTAAGGTTGGTAAACTGTGGGTCACTGAAACATTGAACGCTATATAAATGCAAGCCTTTAATCCATGTTTATTCTGTCTGCTGCAGAAGTCGCTGCCCGAAGAATTCATCAAGGAAATGTCATCCATTGACTACACATCGCCCGTCACGAAGATCAACGGTATTCTGTGAGGGGTTGAGTCAGACACGGGTGGTCTCCTCTCTGGAGCCTTGCGTTAACAGCTCTGTAGAGGGCGGGAAGAGAGGGGTTGGGCGATTCCAGGGCTCAGGGCTCAGGACATGTGAAGGCAAGACCAACGGTGGAAGACCAATGGGAATCAGAGGCAGAGTAATCGTACAGGCCCTTCGGCCCAACTCGTCCATGCCGACCAAGATTGCCCCATCTAAGCTAGTCCCATTTGCCCACGTTTGGCCCATATTCCCCCAAACCCTTGGGGCATCTTGGTTGGCATGGACGAGTAGGGCCGAGTAGAGTCAACACTGGCACAGTGGCGCTGCGGTAGAGTTGCTGCCTCACCACGCCAGAGATCTATGTTCAATCCTGACTACAGGTGCTGTCTTTACGGAGTTTGTACGTTCTCCCCGTGACCACGTGGGTTTTCCCTGGGTGCTCCGGTTTCCTCCCACGTTCGAAAGACGTACAGATATATAGATTAATTTGCTTGCATTTGAATTGTAAATTGTCGCTAGTGTGTATTTCATTGGCTATATTGTCGCTAGTGGCCAGTTCATTGGCTATATTTAAGAGGGAGTTAGATGTGGCCCTTGTGGCTAAAGGGATCAGGGGGTATGGAGAGAAGGCAGGTACAGGATACTGAGTTGGATGATCAGCCATGATCATATTGAATGGCGGTGCAGGCTCGAAGGGCCGAATGGCGTATTCCTGCACCTATTTTCTATGTTTCTATGTGTAGGGTTGAGCTTGCCTACAGGGTGATCGCTGGTTGGCACGGACTCGGTGGGCCGAAGGGCTTGTTACTACGCTGTATCTCTAAATTAGGTTAAACCAAATCTATGATTTCCATTACTCACTCCACCACCGGTGATCTTGAATCCATCCAAACTTCTCAGCCAGCAGGGACGTGTCGGGCCGAAGGGCCTGTTTCCGTGCTGGATGGCTCTACGACTGGGTCGCTGCTGGAGAAGTGACGGGGGAGGACTGATGTCCCTTTTTCTTCCGTTGCCAGTTGCCGTGGATCGGTTGCCGAATTTCCTGGCCAAGCCCAAGGGCCAGAAGCTGCCCCCTGCCCGTTACATGGCTGGCACCATTCACCTGAACTGTGAGGACACAGCCTACATAACCGAGGCGTATGAGGACGCTTGCCAAGGACATCCTTCCACCAGGTGGGTCCCAAAGGGCTACACGTCGTTAGACTTTAGAGATACAGCGCGCGCCCACCGAGTCCGTTACGACCAGCGGACAACTCTCACCAACTTCTACAGATGCGTCGTGGCAAGCATTTTATTGGGATGCATCACAGCTTGGTTTGGGAACAGCTCCGTCCAAGAACGCAAGAAATCGCAGAGAATTGTGGTCGCAGCCCAGACCATCACGCAAACCAACCTCCCATCCACTGTCTCCATTTATACCTCGCGCTGCCTCTGCAAGGCCACCAGCATAAGCAAGGACCGGTCTCACCCCAGACACTCTCTCTTCTTCCTTCTCCCATCAGGCAAGAGGTACAGAAGTGTGAAAACACACACCTCCAGATTCAGGGACAGTTTCTTCCCAGCTGTTATCAGGCAGCTGAACCATCCTATCGCCAACTGGAGATCTTTAGAATCATAGAGCCATATAGCATGGAAAGAGGCCTTTCGGCCCTACTGTGTTTGGCCCACATCCCTCTGAACCAATCCTACCATGTACCTGTCTAAATGTTTCTTAAACATTACGGTAGTACATTCATTGAATTAAATCGGATTTTACCAGACTTCATCTTGCAACCAAGGTCATTCCCTTTATCCTGTATCTGTACCCTGTGGACGGTTTGAGTGTAATCATATATATAGTCTTTCCATTGACTAGATAGCAAGCACCAAAAAGGTTTTTCACTGTACATCGGTACATGTGCCGATGAACTGACTAAACTAAAACTAAATTAAAACTGTGTGTGTGTGTATATATATATATATATATATTGATGATCACTTTGCCCAACACCTCCGCAATAACCAATAACTGATCTCCCTGTGGGTCAGCACTTCAACTCCCCCTCCCATTCCAAATCTGACCTTTCATTCCTCGGCCTTCTCCATGGCCAGAGTGAGGACCACCGTAAATTGGAGGAGCAGCACCTCAAATTTCGCTTGGGCAGTTTACACCCCAACGGTATGAACATTGACTTCTCTAGTTTTGGGTAGTCCTTACTTTCTCCTCCCCTTCTCAGCTCTCCCTCAGCCCACTGTCTCCACCTCTTCCTTTTTCTTCCCGCCCACCCCCGCACCCCCCACCCTCACATCAATCTGAGGAAGGGTTTCGGCTTGAAATGTTGCCCATTTCCTTCGCTCCGTAGATGCTGCCTCACCCTCTTGAGTTTCTCCAGCATTTTTGTCTACCTTATATATATTTATATTCTTGCCTGTATGTGTATGTGTGTGTGTATGTGTATTTATACACACACTACTTTTTTCCCTTCTCTTGTTTATTATTTTGTTTACAGTATACTATGCTTCTATATTGTGCTGTGCTGCTGCAAGTAAGAATTTCATTATCCTATCTGGGACATGATAATAAGACACTCTTGACTCCTGGAAACTAAAGTAAGTGTGCAAGAGTTCTGCATTCGGTTTTGAATGGCTCTCACAAGGTGTGGTCTCCACCCACAGGCCAATGATCGAGCTGTGCATCCCGTCCATCCTGGACACCACCATCGCCCCACCGGACCAACACGTCATCTCCATCTTCACCCAGTACACCCCCTACCACCTCCGTGGAGGCAAGGAGTGGGACGAGGAGGCCAGGAACGCCTACGCCGATCGAGGTAGGCGCCACCCAGCGGCAAGCGAGGACGGGGAACGATGGGTCAGGGGCATCTACCTCATTGCTAATGCTTGGGCTATCCTCGATGGGACTTTGCTGGCTTTATCTTGCACTAAACGTGTATTCAAACCCTTATCATGTTTCTATACACTGTAAATGGCTCGAATGTAATCATGTATTGTCTTTCTGCTGACTGGATAGCACGCAACAAGAGCTTTTCACTGCACCTCGATACACGTGACAATAAACTGAACTGATCTGTGGAGGGAATTAATGGAGGACATTTTGGGAGCGGGACCGTTCTTCAGACGGTACTGCATTTTATTTATCACATGTACCAAGGTACAATGAAATTCATTTTTGTATATAGTTCAATACCAGTACAAGTGTACAGCAAAAATACACTGAGACTGTATACAGAGTCGCCAGTTTGGCACCATTTTCAAGTCCCAGTAGTAAGTGCAGTGTTGTTGACCTGACTATCAAGGCCCGTTGTCCTGGCGACTCTGCAGGGTCGGCCTGGCCAAGCGTAGCCGTGGTGTCCTCCACCGCTGTAGATGGGTCACAGATGAACCACGTCCAGTCAGTCTGAAGAAGGGTCCTGACCCAAAACGTCACACGTCCATTCCCTCTACAGATGCCAGCCAGCCATCCCTTGGACTCAACGGATGAAAGTCTGGCACCCCTTCTGGAGAGCGGGGAGACTGCAGGAGAGCTGGCCATTCACCGGGAGTTGGGTCTCGACCTGAAATATCATTTATCCGGACAGTTTGCTCTCAGCTGTTATCAAAACTAGAGAGCGGGCCTAAACTCCCATCTACCTCATTGGAAAACCTTGGACTATTTAAAGGTTTAATAGGAATCTTAGGGGTATTTTTATTTACACACAAAGGGTGGTGGGTGTATGGAACGAGCTGCAGGAGGTAGTTGAGGCCGGTACAATCACTACATCTACGAAACATTTAGACAGGTACATGGATACAATGGATGGCTATGCTGTATGACTCTCTGACACAGACTTGCTCCCCTCCCTTCCCAGTGTTTGACTGCATAGAGCAGTACGCACCCGGTTTCAAGACCTCGGTGATAGGACGTGACATCCTCACCCCTCAGGACCTGGAGAAGGTGTTTGGTCTAACGGGCGGGGTGAGTCACTAACTCTGCCCTTAATGTCGCCTGGAATTACAAACCCACTGCCGAAACCCCACTAGGTCCAACCCCCCCCCCCCCCCCCCTCCTCCAACCCCCCCCCCTCCCCCCACCAACCCCCCCCCTCCAACCCCCCCTCCCCCCTCCTCCAACCCCCCCTCTCCCCCCTCCTCCACCCCCCCCTCTCCCCCCCCTCCAACCCCCCCTCTCCCCCCCTCCACACCAACCCCCCCTCTCCCCCCCTCCCTCCCCCCCTCCCACCCCCCCCCCCCTCCCTCCCCCCCTCTCCCTCTCTCCCTCCCCCCCTCCCCCCCCTCCCCCCCCCTCCCACCACCAACCCCCCCTCCCCCCCCTCCTCCAACCCCCCCCCCTCTCCTCCAACCCCCCCCCCCCCCCCCCTCTTTCCTCCCTCTTTACCCTCCTTTCTCCCCCCCCCTCCACCCCCCTCCTCCTCCCCCCCCTCCCCCCCTTTCTCCCCCATCCCCTTTCTCCCCTCCCCCTCCCATCCCCCTCCTCTCCCTCCCTCTCCCTCTGCCCTCTGCCCTCCCTCCCCTCCTCTTTCTCGCTTCTCCCACCTTCTCCCCCCCCCCCCCCTTTCTTTCTCCCTCCTCTCCCTCCTTCGCTCCCACCCCCCCTCTTTCTCCCCCTTACTGCCCCACCCTTACCCCTGCCCATGCCCCCCTCCCCAGTTTGGGGGGCGGGGGGATGATTACCGACCCTGCCCCTGTTTTCCGGCAGAACATCTTCCACGGGGCGATGTCTCTCGACCGCCTGTACCTGGCGCGGCCGTCAGCCCTCAGCTCCGACTACAGGTCGCCACTCGGGGGGCTGTACCTGTGTGGCAGCGGTGCCCACCCCGGGTAAGTGGGGTCTGGAGGGGGGGGGGGGGGCAGGCCAGGGATCGATGGGCAGAAGGGCTCACAGTGCTCAGACCATGATAGAGGAAGGGTAGGCAGGTTGGAGAGATGGAGTGGGAGAGGGGAAGGGGAGGTATTGAGGGAGGGAGGGATAGACAGAGAGAGGGAGGTAGGGATAGATGGAAGGAGATAGTAGGGAGGAAGGGAGGATAGGAGGATAGAGGGAGGTATGAAGGAAGGAAGGGGGGGGGAACCTGGATGGGGAGCGTAACTAATTATACATCATGGATGGGTCATACAGAATCCAAACAGATTCTGATCCTCAGTCAGATTACCAGCAGTTGCATGCGTTAGAAGGCAGCCATTCAGCCCATCGAATCTGTACTGTCCCCTAGCAGAGTGATCCAAGAGATCTAATTCTGCCCGGAGAGGGTGGGTGTATGGAACTCGCTGCCAGGGGAGGTAGTTGAACAAGTCAAGTCAAGTCAAATTTATTTCTATAGCACATTTAAAAAAAAACAACTCTCGTTGGCCAAAGTGCCTTACATTTGTTATAAGAATAGTACAAACCATAAACAAGTACTGTAACAACATTTATAGAGTGGGAAGGGGACGGGGAGGAGGAAGAGAGGGAGGGGAAGGGGGAGGAAGAGAGGGAGGGGAAGGGGGAGGAAGAGAGGGGAGGGTGGGGTAGAGGGGAGGGAGGGGGAGGGGGGGGTTAGAAGCCGTGGTGCCTCAGCTGCGATACTGACCTCTCTCACTTTCCCCTCTGTCACCAGGTGGCGGGGTGATGGGATCAGCTGGTCGCAACGCAGCTCAGGTGGTCCTCTCCGACTTGAGAAGCTCTCGCCAGTCCCGCTGACTCTTCCCGGGACACCGACTCTCCCCGGGACCCCGACTCTCCCCGGGACCCCGACTCACCTCTGCAAAATAATCAGCCACGCACTCTAAAAATCACTGTTATATGAGCAAGCACTTTATACAATGACCAAGCACTCAGAATATTATTGCACTGGAGACCATTCGACCCATCGAGTCTGTGTCGGCTCTCTTGATTAATTCCCAGTCTTGATTTCTCCTTGAGGGGTCCTCGAGTCTGTGTCATCCCTCTTCACTCCCCCTTTGCAATCAGTTTCCACCCTCCTGCCATGAATTGCATTCCAGCCACTTGGAAGCCAGGACAGCCTGGATGGGCTGAATGGCCGTCTTCTAACCGGAGGGTCGAACGCATTGTGCTGTCTTTATTAATAAGGCTCTGAATTAAAAGTGGACATTTGAAAAGAATAATTAGAAATTTAAATGAAGCTGGTAAACTTGCTCTGTTTATTTCCTCGCCCCCTACCTTCAGTCTGAAGAAGGGTCCCGAACTGAAAGGAAGAAGGTTCTCGGCCCGAAACGCCACCCATTCCTTCACTCCACAGATGCTGCCTGTCCCACTGTTACTCCAGCTTGTTGTGTCTATCTATAGTCACCCATCAATGTTCTCCGGAGATGCGGCCTGTCCCGCTGAGTTACTCCAGTACTTTGTGTCTATCTTTGGTATAAACCAGCACCAGTTTCTCCCTTCCTTGAAGTTAGAGAAATCAATATTCATGCAGCTTACAACTCTCTTCTCTAACTTCAAGTAACCCTTGCTGTCCCTCTCTCTCTCCGTCCCTCCCCCATCCTAGTCATTGTACTAGTTTCACTGTCCTCCTGATTAATTTTACTGTTTGTATGCCTGGTTGTCATCTTCCCCATAAGCTAGCAATGAACCATTCTACACGTCCTTGAGCAACTTCTGCTTTGGTATGTTGTTTTCACACCACACTCTTCCATATCTCTAGTCTCCCTCCCCCCCGACTCTCAGTCTGAAGAAGGGTCTTCACCCATTCCTTCTCTCCACAGATGCTGCCTGTCCCGCTGAGTTACTCCAGCATTTTATGTCGATTCTGGTAATAATTGCCGGTGCAACTGCTGCAGCAATGGCGGGGTGCCTTCCCAGAACCCCGCGCGGCAGGGAAAGCACCCTATCGGCCCAGCCTGGAGTCGTGCGGCATTCTGGGCCAGTGGGCAGCGCCAACCTACAGGATACTTCCGGAATTACCATATATGGAGGGTGAGCAGCATCGCGAGGCTCGATATTAATTGTTGCCCGGGTGCCACAGACCACCCAAAGTTCCGCCGAGCAACCTAAACGCCGAGTCATTTTGCCCGGTTTGGCACGCAGATACTGGTTTATACCGTAGATAGACACAAAAAACTGGAGTAACTCAGCGGGTCAGGCAGTATCTCTGGAGAAAAGGAACGTGACATTTTGTGTCGGCGACGGCTGTAATGCGTGGGAAAGATGCTAAGTGTGGCGTGACGGAGGGTCGGAGCGAATGACAGGCCCTGCACAGCAGCGACGGTGGTGGTGGATTCATCTCCTCCTCCTCCCACCCCCCGCCCGGCCTGATAGCGGCCGCTGCCTGCCGCTCCGCCAGCGGCGCTTTCAAAACAAACCCTCTCGCACGCCGAGGCCAGGAGGAGGGAGGGAGGCAGGCCCCCTTCCGCCATCTGAAGCATCTGCACCGCTCGGCCCCGCACCTTCCTGTTGGCTGGCGGAGGAGGGGAGGCGGTGGCGAGGAGATCCCAACTGCCTCCCCCTTTGGCGGCGGCACTTGGCGATGGACAGGGACGGCCAAGGCAGCCATGATGCCGGTTTTGTCCGAGGAGCGCTGACCTTCTTTCCCACCTCCGCTGCCCCTTCCTTGTTCTCTGTCTTGTACGCCCCCTCCACCCCCCTTATCCTGAGACCCCTCCTCTCCATCCCGCATTCCTGCCTCTATTCAGTCCTCACTGACATCCCGTGTGCTCCCCTCCTCATCTACATCCCCCCCCCCATCTATTCATCCTGCACTGATCCCCCTATCCACCTCGCATTGATTCTCCTGCCACTCCCCATCAATCCTACACTGGTCCCCCAATTCATCCTTCCCTTCCCGTCCATCCTGCACTGCTCCACCCCTTCATCCTGCACTGCTCCCCCCCATCCATCCTGCACAGACCCCCCCCCCTTCAACCCCAGTGTCATCCCACGCACTCTCCCCTCACAATTTAACCTACTCCAACCAACCCTGCCTCAATCCATCCATTCCGCACCAATTGCCTTCTCAATTTTAATGTTAATTCTGAAGTGGGAATGATGGAAACAGCGTTTATCAACAATTATTTTTTAATTTGGTGCTTACAAACTGAGTATCTTCATTGCTGTTTACAACACGTACATCTAATCTGAATGTCCGGTAATGTGGCGTTTTGACAACTTTTAACATATTACCAAAAGAACATTTGCTGCATTTATGTCCTTTGGCCATCTCTTATTAGTTAGTGTAATGTTTAACCTGTCAGATGGGTATAGTCAGTTTTAACAGCTATTATCATAAAATGCCTTTAGAAAATTCCTTGCAACCTGTATATTTTGTTGTAGATAAATTATGTGGGAAGTGATAGTGTTTCTGTAACTATAGCAATAACGACCTATGCTATGGTCATGTCATGATAATTTTCGGTCCTTCACAGAAAACATGCTTGCATCAATCTAGTGTGCATGGTTAAGCATATATGTTATCATAGTCCAGGATTTATTGATACAAGTTGATCATACGCTGAATAATCCAACCACATTTTTGTTTGGATTATTCAGTGGAAAGAAATAATAGAAATTGCATTAATTGCAATGTGTAAAAAGAGTTGAGAAACTGAATTATCATTTTGCTGCGTGTCATTGTGGTATGTATCATGTCTTGATTGGTGAATATGTTTAGTCTGTGACTTTATTTGAAGCAGAAATAATATGTGAATGCTTCATTGAGCATAATTCCGACTGGTAACTACGCACTTTGCCCAAGCACATTATCACACGTGTCATGCAAGCCGTCTTAAATGACCACCTAAACTGTCATTTGGCAACCTAAAAAGCTGCCAAGATTGCTCGGCTGGCAACAGGGAAAAAACGGTTAAGCGAGAGCCCTGGTCCGTCGTCTGAGATGGGATCGACTGCCGCTGCTCCCCCGGGTCCCTGCGCCCATCGTCTCGCTGTTTCAGTAGCCGAGTCGTGGAGACTGGACTGACCTACCTGTTCCCAGCTCGGCTAAGATCCAGATCCCCTCTGATTAATTAGTCTGGTGAAGCTAATTAGATTGGAATTGGTTTATTATTGTCACGTGCGCCGAGGCAATTGCGGCAGCAAACGTTTTGCTGCAGAAAATGTTTCAGCTGCAGAAAAAGTGCAGAGAAAGTGCAGAAAAAAGTGCAACAGCAACAACAAGGTAGATTGGAAGTTTTTAAACTTTAGAGATACAGTACAGAAACAGGCCCTTCGGCCCACCCATTCCGCGATGACCACTGGGGACAATTTACAAAAGCTAATTAATCTACAAACTTGTACTTTTTGGAGTGTGGGAGGAAACCGGATCACCCAGAGAAAACTCACGCTGTCGCAGGGAAAACATACCGTACAGACAGCACCCATAGTCGGGATTGAACCTGAATCTCTGTCGCTGTTAGGCAGCAATTCCGCACATCTCCTTTAAACTTTGCACCTCTTACCTTAAAGCTATGTCCTCTGACACCAAGACCATGAGAAATTGCAGAGTTGTGGATGTAGCCCAGACCACCACGCAAACCAAACCCCCTTCCATTGACTCCATCTACACATCACGCTGCCTCGGAAAGGCCACCAGCATAATCAAGGACCAGTCTCCCCCAGGTCACTCCCTCTTCTCCCCTCTCCCATCTTGCAAGCGAGACAGAAGTGTGAAAACGCACATCGGCAGATTCACTGACCGTTTCTTCCCTGCTGTTATCCACCAACTGAACCATCCTATCATCAGTTAGAGAGCCAGTCCAGACCTCCCATCTACCTCAGTGGAGACCCTTGAACCGTCTTTAATCGGACATTATCAGATATTATCTTGCACTAAATGTTGTACCTTTTGTCAGTACACTACAGATGGTTTAATTGTAATCATGTATAATCTTTGACGGAATAGCACACAACAAAACAGCTTTTCACTGTAGGAAGGAACTGCAGATGCTGATTTATGCCGAAGATAGACACAAAATGCTGGAGTAACCGTGCGGGTCAGGCAGCATCTCTGGATAGAAGGAATGGGTGACGTTTTGAATCGAGACCTGAAGAAGGGTCTGGACCTTAAACGTCACACATTCCTTCCAGCCAGAGAAGCTGCCTGTCCCACTGAGTTGCTCCAGCATTTTGTATCTATCTTTTCACTGTTCCTCAGTATACGTGACAATAATAAACTGAACTAAAATTTCCATCCTGTGAAAAAGTTTGTGACTGTCTATCAGATCTAAGCCACTCATCATTTTATATACTTCTATCAGCTGTCCCTTTGAGGTCTGATGTTCTGGAGAAAACAATCCAATTCTGTCCAACCTCTCCTTGAGGCTAACACTCTAATCCTGGGAATTTCAGTGTTTATGTCAGTTTTGGGTAAATATTGATTCAAGCCATGATCGAGACATTTTTCCGAGATGGCTCATTGTATTTTTAAGCCCAGGGCACTAATGAATCATTTGTTTGACATCAGATGTTAAACAATTCTCCATCCAAGACCGCAAAAAATTGCAGAGAATTGTGGATGTAGCTCAGACCGTCTTCATGCAAACCAGCCTCCCTTCCATTGACACAATCTACACTTCACGCAGCCTCGGCAAGGCCACCAACATAATCAAGGACCAGTCTCACCCCGGTCACTCCCTCTTCTGTCCTCTCACATCAGGCAAAAGGTACAGAAATGTGAAAACACACACGATTCAGGGACAATTTCTTCCCAGCTGTTATCAGGCAACTGAACCATCCTATCACCAACTAGAGAGCAGTCTTGACCTCCCACCTACCTCATTGGACACCCTCAGACTATCTTTAATCGGACTTTACTGGACTTTATTTTGCACTAAACGTTATTCCCTTTATAGACACAAAATGCTGGATTAAATCAGCGGCTCAGGCAGAATCTCTGGAACAAAGGAATAGGTGATGTTTTGGGTCAGAACCTTTCTTCAGACCGGAAACACCAGCTGTTTCTTTTCTCTGGAGATGTTGCCCGACCCGCTGAGTTACTCCGGCATTTTGTGTCTATAGGGGGGTTGCACGTAAGGTCACTGGGTCAGAGGGCTTGACGCACGGAGCCGCTCAATCCATCTGGAGGACATCCGTCACTTCCGGTATATGTTATTAATGCAAGAAACGCGTACTTTCCTACCTGTTAAAAACCGCCAAAATGTTGAATTTTTGCGCTGAAAAAAATTGTGGAAGTCGGGGTAAGTGTGAGAGACATGTAGCCAACTTCAGAATTCCAAATGTGAAGCGAAATGAAGGTATAGAGAAGCGAGAACTGAAGGGACTACAGCAGCTAAAGTGCTTGGCGAACATTGGCCGTGCTGATATCGGAATTGAAAATATTGGGAATTATCGCATTTGCTCACTGCATTTCATCAAGTAAGGCATTATTTGTGTTTTTTCTTGATTGGTATCTAAAAATTCTCACAAGTGATAAATCTGGCTGTAAATTTTTCTTCAGATACGTTTTCATTTTTGTATGTAAAAACCCACTTGGGAACCATGGGCGATTAAAAAAAATCACAGCCAGATTTATCACTTCTGAAACTTTTTAGATGCCAAAGGAATCAAGAAAAAAACACAAATAATGCCTTAGTTGATGAAATGCAGTAAGCAAACGGCCAATGTTCGCCAAGCACTCTGGCTGTTGCTGTCCCTTCAGCTCTCGCTTCTATCTACCGTCATTTCTCCTCACTTTTGGAATTCTGAAGTATGCTAAATGTCTCTCACGCTTATCCCGATTTCCATCATTATTTACAGCGCAAAAAATGACAATTTCAGCGGGTTTTAATGGGCCCGCTACGCTGGAAACAATGGTAAGTGCCTACCTGCAGTACATCGCGTGTACTCCATTTGGAGTAGCGTAGCAACAGTACGGGTCATAGGTCGTGACCCGACTGCTGTGAAACCTCCCTATGCTCGAGATAAACCGGCTGCTGCAATTCCTTCCTCACGTCGTTCCCTTTATCATGTATCTGTACACTGTGGACAGCTTGATCGTGTATGGTCTTACAGTTGACTGGATAGCAGGCAGCAAAACAAGCTGTTCACTGTACCTTGGTACACATGAAGATAAACCAAACTAAACATCACATGTGGAAGATAGCATCTAACAATGGGGACTGGGTGAGAGGTGCAGAGGCTGGGGGAGTGATTGAGAGAGAGGCAGCACGATATGTGATTGACATTGCCGTGGACTCGATCTCTGTCCAACAAACCAGAATACAGAGCCGCAAATATATCAGCCTCAAACTTAATTAGTAGCATTTGACACATTGATGTTAAAAAGGCCTGGTCTTTGATTCCTCCCCATCTGTTTCCGTTCATTAGTGATGTGGGGACATTAACCAGCAATACAGAGCCGCAAATATCAGCCTCATGAACTTAATTTTAGGAGCATATTGATCGGTACATGTTAGTGAATGGGAAACACGACTTTGTTAAAAACAAAAACGGCCTGGAAATTTTCTTTGATTCAGCTCCCAGGCAAAAATAAAGATAGAAAGTAAGGTTTCAAGAGGGAACGTTCAGACATTTAGTGATTTACAGGTTAAAAATCGGGGCGTTTGCAATCAAAAGTAAGGAATTATTCTCAATTCAGCGAGCAAACGCAATTCCCGATATTTTGGCACACACTCCGCTGATTGTAAACTTTCTTCTCCTCAGGTCGCTGTGCTTCCGGTTGGAAGAATCGGCCGTTTTCCATGAGGTACCAAACTGAGATATGTCCTCCTGTTAAAATTTTCGGTCACGTGAGGGGGGATCTACGCTCATTTGACATTTGGTGAAATCACCCTATTGAACTGCTACTGGGCGGGCGGTATGATTGCACAACGGCAGAGTTGCTGCCTCCAGCGCCAGAGACGCCGGTTCGATCCTGGCCCCGGGTGCTGTCTGTACGGAGTTTGTACGTTCTCCCCGGGACCACGTGGGCTTTCTCCGGGTGCTCCGGTTTCTCACACACTCCAAAGACGTGCAGGTTTGTAGTTTAAATTGTCCCTAATGTGTAGGATAGTGTTAGTGTACGGGGTGATCGATAGTCGGCACGGACCCGGTGGGCTGAAGGGCCTGTTTCCGTGCTGTATCTCTAAACAAAACTAAACCAAACTAAACTAAGGTGTAGAGGGGAGAGTGCACTGACTGGTTGCAGTATAATCTGGTCAAAAGAGTCCTTGGCATAGGTAAAAGGCAAAACGATTCAAATGTAGATCAATGGACATGTGTTACAGTTCAGTTTATTGTCAAGTGTACCGACGTACAATGAAGAGCTTTGGTTGTGTGCTATTAAGCCAGCGGAAAGACAATACATGTTTACAATCGAGCCATTTACTGTGTATAGATACATGATAACGGAATAACATTTAGTGAAAGGTAAAGTCTGTAAAGGATAGTCCGAGAGTCACCAGTGAGATAGATAGTAGTTCAGAGCTGTTGTGTATATGTGAGTGTGTGTGTGTGGTGTCTGGGTGTGTATGTGAGTTTGTGTTTTTCTGTGTGTGTGAGTGCATGTGTATATTTTTCTGTGTGTGTATGTGTTCATGTGTGTGTGTGTGTGTTTGTGTGTTCTTGTGTGTGTGTGAGAGTGTGTGTGTGTGTGTGTGTGTTCATGTGTGTGTGTGAGAGTGTTCATGTGTTCATGTGTGTGTGTGTGTGTGTGTGTGTGTGTTCATGTGTGTGTGTGTGTGTGTGTGTGTTTGTGTGTGTGTCCGTGTGTGTGTGTATGTATGTCGGTCCATGTGGGTCTGTGTGGGTGTATATGTGCGTGAGTGTGTCTGAGAGAGTATTGCAGGAGTACAGGGAAACAACAAGGGGAATGTGGCTAATGGAATGTCCACTAGGAGGCGGCATTGACCCGATGGGAGAACAGCCTCTGCTTTTCAGTGATGGGGAAGGAGGCAAGTGAAGGGGTAGCATGCAATCCTAGAGGCGTGCAGCAGAGGGAGCCGATGAGGCAGGAATGATGCACTGTATTCTGTAATAGATCACAGATTGTGTATACATAGAGCTGTGCAGCATGGAAACAGGCCATTTGGCATATCATGGTTAGAGAAATCAAATTTCATGCCACTGGGTTGAAAGCTGCCCAAGCAAAATAGGAGGTGGTGTTCTTCCAATTTTCATTGGGCTTCACTCTGACATTAGAAGAGGCCCAGGACAGGAAGGTCTCTCTCTCTTTCTGTCTTTCTGTCCCTCTTTGTTTCTTACACACTCTCTCTCTCTTACTCTCTCTCTCTCTCTCTCTCTCTCTCTCTGTCTCTCTCTCCCTCTCTCTCTCTGACCCCATCTCTCTCTGTCTCTCTCTCTCTCTGTTTCTCTCTGTTTCTCTCTGTTTCTCTCTGTCTCTCTGTCTCTCTGTGTCTCTCTCTGTCTCTCTCTGTCTCTCTCTGTCTCTCTCTCTCTCTCTCCCTGTCTCTCTGTGCATCTTTCTCTTTCTCTCTGTCTCTCTCTCTCTCTGACTGTCTCTGTCGCTATCTCAATGTTAAGTCAAGTCAAGTCACTTTTATTTCTATAGCACATTTAAAAAACAACTCTCGTTGACCAAAGTGCTTTACATTGGTGGAGGTACTAACATTACACCACAGTCACTGCCTCTCCCCGTTTCACTCTCTCTACCCCTGTCTCACACTGTCTATCATTCTCTCTCTCTCTCTCTCTCTCTCTCTGTCTCTCTCTCTCTCTCTCTTGTTTCTCCGTGCTTCCCTCCACGTTCCTGCCTCTCCGTGTGTGCTGACTGCCTCCCTTTCACCTGGCCGTGTACCCAGGGCAATCTTAGCTCCTTCCTGTTTGTACAAGTGAGGCCTCGGTTCCAGCCGCTGTCTGTCATGAGTCATTGCATTTTCCAGATGACACCAGTGCGTGCTGAGTTACTAATGGATCAGTCAGCTGTGATTTAATGCTAGAGTCCAGACTGAGTGCAGGGGTTGTAACACAGATCCAGCGCTGGACAGACGCATCGAGACGTTAACTGAGGTTTACATAGAACATAGGACAGTACTGCACAGGACCAGGCCCTTCAGCCCACTACGCCTGTGCTGAACATGATGCTAAGTTAAACTGGTTCATAAGCTCTTAAGTTATTGGAGCAGATGTATGCCATTCGTCCCATCAAGTCTACCCCACTATTCAATCTTGCTGATCTATTATTCCCCTCTCATCCCCATTCTCCTGCCTTCTCCCCATAACCCCTTGCTTGACACCCTCACTAATCAAGAATCATTACACTAATATCCTCAGCCTGCCCATGATCTATATCCCACGCAAACACCAACTCATATTCCTCTTTGGTAGCTGACAACCAACGGGATGAACTTTGAGTTCTCCAATTATAGGCAAGTAACCACAACACCCCCAACTCCCTTCACTCCTCCTCTCTTCCCTGAGCCCCTCCACGGTGCTCACCCATTTCTCACCTACGAGTGCTGTCTGTATGGAGTTTGCATGTTTTCCCAGTGACCGCGTGGGTTCCTCCGGGTGCTCCGGTTTCCTCCCACACTCCAAAGACGTACAGGTTTGTAGGTGAATTGACTTCTCTGTTTACAAGTGAGAGAGGTTGCTCTGTTCACCATGCCTGCTCCTTGGAGACCTGGACATGGTGCTGGAGCAACTCAGTGGGTCAGGCAGCATCCGCGGAGGGAACGGACAGATGATGTTTCATGTAGAATGCTCATGGAAAGGGTGTTTCCTCCTCTGGCAGCTCATTCCATACATCCACCACCCTCTGTGTGAAAAGGTTCATTATAAATCTTTCTCTTCTCACCATTCTCGTCCTAGTGTGTAATGAGTGGATGAGAAAGTGGGATAACATAGAACTAGTGTGAATAAGATCATGGGAGACCCCTTCCACCCCTGCAACGGACTGTTCCAGCTGCTACGGTCAGGCAAACGCCTCCGTTGCCATGCAGTGAGAACGGAGAGGTTGAGAAGAAGCTTCTTCCCAGAGGCCATTAGGACTATAAACTCCTATCTCACCAGGAACTAACTTTACTGTACCACTCCACTGCTTTTTTTAAATTGCTGTTTTTTCTCCTATTTCCTTCCGCCCACAATATTTAATATGAAAAAGAATATGTGATTCTGTTGCATTTTGTTTGGTTGTTTGTTTGTTTGTCTTTTTGCACAAAGTCCGCGAGCATTGCCACTTTTCATTTCACTGCACATCTCGTATGTGTATGTGACGAATAAACTTGACTTGACTTGAATGGGTGATCGTTGGCCGGCATGGACTCAATGGCCGAAGGGAGTCTGTTTCTTTACTGTATCTCTATACTCAACTAAACTTACCACTGACTGCCCCAACACTGATTGCTCTATCAACGAGCCTCCAACAGCCCTGCCCAAGTCCACACTACATTGCAGGGATTTGTGGATTTAGCCCAGTCCATCACACGGACCGGACTCCCGACCATCGACTCCAGTTACACTTCACTCTTCCCCAAGAAAGCAGCCGACATAATCAAATACTTGTTCCACCCCGTTCATTCCTTCTTCTCCCCTCTCCCATCCTGCAGGAGGTACAGAAGCTTGAAGGCACGCTCCAACAGACTCAGGGACAGCTTCTTCCCTTCTGGTATCAGGCTTCTGAACAGTCCTTCCATAAGCTAGGGTCCTGTCTGATTCACCTCTACCCCATTGCTGAAATTGGACTTTGTCTCTGGAACTGATGTGCCACAATGCTGAGAACTATATTCTGCCCTCTGTAAATTCCCCTGTGATCTATCTATTGTACTTGAATTTTACTTAATTGCATTCATGTAAAGTATTATTTGATTTGATTGGATAGCATGCAAGTAAAATCTTTTCACCGTACCTCGGTAACCCTAAACCATGAACTAAACCCTTCCTGTCCATAAATCTGTCCAAATGTCTTTTAAAAATCGTAATTGTTTCCGCTTCAATAACTTCCTCTGGCAGCTCATTCCAGATGGTGGAATAAAATTGCTGAAAGTTACAACTTTACCAGGCTAATATGTTCTGCAGAGATACACGGCAAGGAAACAGGCCCACCGAGTACATGCCGATCATCCACCACCCATTCACACTTGTCCCGTTTCATAGACTTTTATCTTTTAGACTTTAAAGATACAGTGAGGAAACATTCCCTTTGGCCCACCGAGTCCACACCGACCAGCGATCACCCCGTACACTAGCACTATCCTACACACCAGGGACAATTTACAATTTTACTGAAGCCAACAGACCTGCAAACATATACTCTGAGGATAGATACAAAGTGCTGGATTAACTCAGCGGGTCAGGCAGCATCTCTGGAGAAAGCAAATAGGTGACGTTTCTGGTCGGAACCCTTCTTCAGACTGAGAGTCAGGGGAGAGGGAAACTAGAGGTACAGACCAAATCAGAGCCGGCGGCCATGGCCAAGGAGCCCACAATGGTCCATTGTTGGCTGTGGAGGAGGTGATATAGGGAACAATAAAACCAGCAGGATGACTAGGGTGGGGGAGGGATGGACAGAGAGGGAAAGCAAGGGTTATTTGAAATTAGATATCGATATTCATACCGCTGGGTTGCCAGCTGCCCAGACAGGATATGAGGTGATGTTTCTCCAATTTGCGTTTGGCCTCACTCTGACAATGGAGGAGGCTCAGGACAGAAAGGTAAGTGTGGGAATGGGAGGGGGAGTTAAAATGTTTAGCAATCGGGAGTTTGCATGGGCCAAGGCCAACTAGGCGTGAGTGTTCAGCGACACGATCGCTCGGTCTACGCTTAGTTCCTTGAACCTCCCAACACCCATAGTCAGGATCGAACCCGGGTCTCTGGCGCTGTAAGGCAGCAACTTTGCCGCTGCGCCACTGTGCTGCCCTCAGGGAACCGTGGCATCATGCAGTGACCACAGGGCACTTCCACGCACTGCCCTGTTTGTTGGGAAACCGCAGGAACCTTTAAATAGAAAATAAACATTAGTTTTCTCTTCCCTTGCCTCAGTGACGAAGGCGGTGGTTATATCACGGGACTAACAACCAGGGTTTAGAATCAACGACCTACAGACATTGCATTTAAATCCCATTTACATTCTAATTCAAGCAATTAAGTAACTATCAAGATTTTTCTTTCAAATACCAGCCTCAGTAACAGTGCCCAATTATCATCAACACCGGGACTGGGACAATCTCATTCTTACCTGGTGCAGCTTAACTGGCCTGGTCATGCAATGACAAAAATGAATACACAATATATTATCAGTTATTCCAGGTAAACCAGACTAAGTCAGAACACTTTCTAAACTTCTGAAACTTACCGAATAGTTAAAGGCCTGGGTAGAGTGGATGTGGAGAGGATGTTTCAACTGGTGGAAGAGTCTAGGACTAGAGAGCACAGCCACAGAACTAAAGGATTTACCATTAGAATGGAGATTTAGTTTAGTTTTAGAGATACATGACGAGACATTTCTTTAGGTAGACACAAAATGCTGGAGTAACTCAGCGGGTGAGGCAGCATCTCTGGAGAGAAGGAATGGGCGACGTTTTGGGTCGAGACCCTAAAGCCAGACTGAAAATTTCTTTAGTCAGAATGAATCTGTGGAATTCATTGCAACAGACGGTGGTGGAGGACAGGTCATTGGGTATTTTTAAGGTGACAGGTTCTTGATTGGTAAGGGTGTCAAAGATTACGGAGAGAAGGCAGGAGGATGGGGTTGAGAGGGAAAGGCATGATTGAATGACAGTGCAGACTTGATGGGCCGAATGGCCTAATTCTGCTCCTATAACTTATGAACTTTCATAGTGCAGAGTCCATGTTCGATCTTAGCTGAGGTAGGGTTGAGGTTGGTATTGTTCAGTGTTCGACAGTCTGGTGGAAGCTGTTCTTGAACCTGGAGGTCAGGGTTTTTATGCTCCTGTACCTTCTACCTGATGGTAGCAGCGAGATGAGAGCGTGGCCGGGGTGGTGTGGGACTTTGATGATGCTGGCTGATGGTGAGAGTAAGAAATGCTGCTGTTGAATTAGTGATTTAAAAGAGTCGATCGATTGTAACGAGTGATAGCAGATCGAATTCTGGGACCAGCGAGCAGTGTGTCGCCTGGCTTAGCAGCCATCTTGACATCCAATAATCCAGGCATCATTCTGGTGAAAGCCTCCACATCACACATAACGGGACGACCAGAACTGCACGCAATACTCCAAATAAGGCCGGCAAACACTAACATTTCCATTGGCATCCACGTCCCCTGAGAAAAATCTATGGAATTTTGTTTAGATTCCGTTTACATCACAGTGTGTGTGTGTCAGTGGGTTACCGGCTGTGTTGAGTCACTAATTCATTCCATGTCCCACCCTGAACTTTCAGCCCCCGAGGGAATGCTGCAGGGGCAATGTATTCACTCAGAGGGTAGTCCATATCAGGAGTGAGCTGCCAGAGGAAACTCCAGCAGCAGATACAATTTATGACATTTAAAAGACATGTGGACACATGTGTGAATAGGAAGGGGAGTGATATGGGCCGAATGACAGCCTTTCCCACAGTGTGGAGTTCCCTCAGAACAAGAAGACTTAAGATTTTTGCCTTCCATCACAGTGAGGAGTGAGAAGGTGAACTCACTGTGGTGGATGTTAAATTTGTGTTTATTGTGTGTTTTGTTATTTTATTATATGTATGACTGCAAGGCAACAACATTTCGTTCAGACCGAAAGGCCCCCCCACCCCCCCCCCCCCCCCCCCCCCCCCTCCCCCCCCCCCCACCCCACCATCTGCATGGAGCTATTCCTGAGTCTACTTCGGAGGAGGTTGATGGGCATGGTTCTACGCAAGCCCGACATGGAGGTGGTCCTCTTGGCCTTCGTTGATGATGTGCTCCTCATGGTCACCGACCCAGTCGAGCTGCAGAGGATGCGGAAGTCTTCTCTACTGCTTCCTCGGCCAGGATCAACTGGGGGAAATGTTCCGAACTCTTGCTGGGTCCCTGGCAGGTGGACTCCCTCCCGGAGGAGATGAGGTCTTTCACGTGGAGCACCACACACCTCCTCTACCTGGGAGTCTACCTGAGTCCCGCTGCGGAGACCTGACCGGCAAACTGGCAGGATCTGGAGACGAAAGTCATTTCCCGGCTAGGGCTCTGGTCTGGTCTCTTATTCACTCAGAGGGTGGTGGGTATATGGAACGAGCTGCCAGAGGAGGTAGTTGAAGCAGGTACAATAACAGCATTTAAGTGTCTGAAGAAGGGTTTCGGCCCGAAACGTCACCTATTTCCTTCGCTCCATAGATGCTGCTGCACCCGCTGAGTTTCTCCAGCATTTCTGTGTACCTATAGCATTTAAAAGACACTTGGAGAGGTACATGGATGGGAGAGGTTTAAGAGAGAGATATGGGTCAAACGCGAGCTGGTGGGGCTGGTGTAGATGGGGCATCTTGGTCGGTATTGGGCTGAACTTCCTGTTTCCATGCTTTGTGACTATGAGTCCATGAGATCATAGGTTTAAAGTGAGAGTTGCAACCTTTTCACTCAGAGGGCAGAGGGTGCCTAGAACACGCTGCCAGGGGTGGTGGTGGAGGCAGATACGATCGTGGCGCTGAAGGGACGTTTGGATAGACACGGATATGCTGAGAATGGAGGGATGTGGAGCATGTACAGGCAGAGGAGATTAGTTTAAGTTCGCATTGTGTTTGGCACAGGCATTGTGGGCCGAAGGGCCTGTTCCTGTGCTGTACTGTTCTATGTTCTTTGATCAGGACACCGTTGAAAGCATTGGATGCAACAATGGCTCTAGGAGACGTCAACCTGCCCGCTGCAGTACTGAAGACCTGCCCTTCAGAGCCAGCCACACCTCAATGATCCAATGGTCAATGGTATGATGATGCATTAATTCAATGATTCAATGGCTCAACGGTGTAATGGTCAATTGCTCAACGTTTAATGGTTCAATGATGCGATGGTTCATGTGCTCAAAGGTACAAGTGTTCAATGGTCTAATGGTATCTATCAAAGATCCTATAGCGGAGTATGGATGGTACTTTATTGACACATGTACCTCGGTACAGTGAAATTCCTTTTTTTTTGCATACGGTTCAGTAAACATCTTACTATGCATAGGCACAATCATACTTAAGCACAAGAGTGCAGGAAGGATAGATTACAGAAGTGTCGGACTTGTGTAAGGACTCAGTAAGGTCAATTGTGTAAGGACAATTTCCGGTGCCGTCTTGTACACTTAAAGTTCAGAGTTGTTATAAAACAAAAGTAGACAGAGTCTTGACT